>NC_140937.1:51349259-52066759 GCF_014529385.1 Adiantum capillus-veneris
GACCTTGAGTTGGGAGATGATAACTTTGGGTGCCCCGTCAACATAGGCAGTGGCTCAAGGATGCTTGTGGAGGTTCTAAAGGGTCTTGGCCCCCCTAAATGGCATGCGGTCTATTGTTTGGTTGATGGTGCTCATATGGTTTGCACATAGTGAAGTGATGCTTCCTTTTTTGAAGATGGCCCTATGGGGCCGGTGATGGAGACTTGTGAGCTCCACCCATTTGCGGCCGTATCTCCTTGGGCTTCTAGTTCGTATGCTTCCTTGGTGAGATATTGTGGTACTTGATCTCCTTGGCTTGTTTGCGACCAGGTCTTGTTGGTATCTCTTTAGTCTTGTGATGGGGTGACTCCCCTATTAGCTAGGTACCTATGGTTTTGTTTGATGTACTCTTGTTTGTTGATGGCTGGTAGTCATCTTGAGGGAAACTATGGTTCGGAGTGGCAGTCCGGGTTGGGTTGGTGGCAACCTTGTGATAATGTATATGTTGTCTGGTTGTCTCTTCTCTTTTGGGGCTGGCTCCCCATGTTCGGGCTAGTGATGATATGGGATGTTTTTTGATGTATCTTTTGGTTATGGTGGGTGCCATGGGTTGACTTAGCATGGCCTGTGGTGTATTTTTTGGGTTATTAATACAATACTCACTCGCATATTGTGAGCACCCCCCCCCCCCCCCCCCCCCCCCCCCCCCCCCCCCCCCCCCCCCCCCCCCCCCCCCCCCAAAAAAAAAAAAAAACGTGTGCTCTCTCGTCCTCAAAGGGGTCACTTGAAAGAATCACCTATGTCAAAAGAGTTGAAAGGGTATTAAGAAAACCCCTATAGCTACATGCTCAAAGGTAATAAAGCTCTCCGTTTTCTTAAGAAAACCCCTATAGTTACTCACAATTGTGAGTTTTTCTAATAATAATAATAAAAAAAACCCTATAGTTACATGCTCTAGGTAATAAAGCTATTTAAGAAACTTCTGATTTCACAACTCAAGAAACCTCGAGAACATGAAAAAATCACAAATTAATGCCAACTGGTTGGCAATCCAATCTCCACGTGAGCTAGCTCTAAATAGTTTTCTAGTAGAAATAGAAAAGTGGAGGGAGTGGCCAAATAAGGGAAATGTAGCCAGATGGCAATCCCTTCCGAAAAACCATTCCCCCATGCACATGGAAACCTTTTCAGCATTTTCTAAGTTCTTGTAAAAAAATTTGTTTCATTAAATACAACTAGTGTAACGGTGCCGCCTTCGGCGGCGGCACCGCCTCTGGCGGTGCTATGTGAATGCATATGAGAGACACCCTTCTGACCAAGGTAGTGCCAAGCACGACATTTTCTTTCAATGACCTCTGACTAACAATTATATAATCGCAAATTCTTTTGCCTATATCAGCGTCTTGTGTAATGCCACATTCCTTCAAGGTGCAAGTCTACATGATTGCATTTGGAGAGATGCCCTCTCTCCCCATCTATCGAAAACAGTGCAGAGCTTCCTAACCCCGACTCGTGCCTTCGAGTTGAGAGCATATGTGATTTCATCTAGAGAGACACCCTTGCTTCGCATTCGCCGAAAACATCCCAGAGCTTCTTGGGCTTGTCCAACTTGGGCATATCCCTCAATCAATGCATCCCAAGAGATGACATCCCCGATAGGAAGCTCCTCAAGCACAAAGTGTACGTGATTGCATTTGGAGAGATTCCCTCTCTCCCCATCTATCAAAAACAGTGCAGAGCTTCAGCGGCGGCATGGCCCCTCTTACCCTTAAGCTGTAGTGTTGTCCGACTATCTAGTATAGCCGCCCTCTTCTGGTGCCCCCTCTCTCTCTCTCTCTCTCTCTCTCTCTCTCTCTCTCTCTCTCTCTCTCTCTCTCTCTCAGTCATCAGGGCTATAGGGCACTCTTTCAAATTTGAAATGTAGAGGTAAATCTCAAATTTTGCAGGTGGGATTACACTAAACCTTGGTTCTTTTTGAGCATGTTCCTTTGTCTACATACTGGGTGGATTCTCTCTCTCTCTCTCTCTCTCTCTCTCTCTCTCTCTCTCTCTCTCTCTCTCTTTGTTGTCCATGTGTTGGGCTCTCTCTCTTTCTCTAGCTAGAGAGAGAGAGACAAAGCTCTCTTTCTCTCTCTCTCTCTCTCTCTCTCTCTCTCCTTTCCTCTCTCTCTCTCTCTCTCTCATGCTTGATGAGAGAGAGAGAGCGGTACTGTGTGTGTTTGAAATTTATAAGATGGACCACATGAAAACCTTTATGCAGCGACCTAAACAAAAGTCATCACAACATATTTTCAAACTAACTTTGCACTAACATATATAGAGTAAGTGATATTTCCCATGTCAAAAAATATAACATGCGTAGAGACTTAAGATTTATACGCTCAAAACCGTAGTCTACGACATGCCCTATTGCGGTATCGAACCACCCATCGGAGGAAGAGATCCTAACACAAAAACATGTAGGAACCAAGCACCGAGACTAAGATTCTGAGCAAACATAGCATTAATTGGATGGGTTCTGCCTAACTCTGCAATGGTGACACGTGCTCTGAATCCTCTCTGAATAGCAACTTGAATGTAGCACAGTAAGCTCGGATCATATGAAGCATGATATATACCCACCATTAAGAATTCTGGGTAATACTGTGATCTATAGCCAAACAAAAAGCTATTAGTGTAGACAATTATTTTGATACACAAAAGCTATTACTTTACTATATCAACATCAACATTGTTACCTTGCTACATCCAAGTCCTCGAGTAGATGAATCACCTACATGGCTGTGATTAGACCCCTCCATAATGGTGGATCTAATACATAATCGTTGACTATGAGATTTAAATTCTTTAAAGTATCGAAATGTCACAAACACACATATACAATATTTTACCTCGGACGTGTCGAGGTCGTCTCCCTAGTGTGTAAGTCACAGAGGCGTTAGGATCCATCTTCATTCATACATATACATATACATAAAGGATTAGAAATTCATGAAAAAGCACATTAAGCATAAATCTCTCAACACTAATAAATCTTAGTCAATTGTTTCAGCGAATATACCTTGCTTGAGGCTACACCATGTTTCATAAGAAGATACTAAGCTTGTAAATGACAAAGAAATAGTTGCGAGAGTCACCGTGCTTTTTTATTGGATGAAACATATCTAGCCACGTTAAACCCCATGGCAAGCGGGTGGCAGGGGGTAGGTCAATTGCAACACCTCTTTGTAGACAATGTTAGAAGTGTATGTTCTTTGATCTCCATGTCTACTAATGCTTGTTAAGTGACTATCACCAAACACAACCTTGATGGCAGAAGAGGATCTCACGCGAGACATTGCCACATATAGTTGACCATGGGTGAAAACAGGTGTTGGGAGATACAATCCAAGAACTCCCAATGTTTGGCCTTGCGCCTTGTTGATTGTCATCCCAAAAGCACAACGTAGGGGAAATTGGTGGCGTCTCAAATCAAAAGGGAGACCTTCTCTAGATCCCATGAGAAAATCAATCCTTGGAATGAACACTGTATTTCCTGCATGTGACCCTGTAATGATTTTTGCTTCAATCACTTTGCTGTGGAATTGCTTACAAATCAAGCGTGTCCCATTACAAAGACCACTTCTTGGATCCAAATTGTGAAGCAACATAACTGGAGCATTCTGTTTCAATTGTAAAACATGCGGTGGAAAGCCTCCCCCAAGATCTAAACTATTTACAAACTCACTTGTGAATAAAATGCTATCACAATTTGATTCACACACTAAGTCCGCACTGACATATTCCTTATAAGTACCAGGAAATTGCTGCAAGCCCAAATTGTTTATAGTATCCACATCCTTGTTCCGTGGAGCCAAAATTGTTCTATCCTTGAAAAAAGATGCATGGCAAGTGTGTGTTTCAAGGTCTCTATATATGCAAGCAACCAATGCTTGCAAATTATTTTGTGGTAGCATCATGCAAGCCGCTAGGGCCACATTATCAAGTATGTCCCCATCACAAACATCGCCATTACCAATATCATGTGTCCATTGCACAAACTCTCTTTCAGTAACATTACTTAAACATTTGACCACTCGCATATTCTGTGTTAGAGGCATGATTTCTGTACGTTGCCAAATGTATGAGTGGCACAAAGATGCATTAACAATGTCTTCTCTTCCCCCTTTGCGCACAACAGGTAATATCTGTCTGAAATCACCACCAAGGAGGAGAACCTTTCCACCAAACAACATGTCATTTTTCATGACATCTCTTAGTGTTTTATCAAGAGCCTCAAAAGCGTGTCTATGAGCCATGGGGGCTTCATCCCATATGATCAGTGAACTCATTCACAACAGCTCAGCAAGTTGGCTGTTTACTTTAATGTTACATGTGGACTCAGAAGTTATATCAATAGGGATCTTGAATCTAGAGTGTGCAGTCCTTCCGTTGTTGAGAAGCTATGCTGCAATCCCGGACGATGCACATGCCAAAGCAACTTTGGACTCTCCGTATATCCGAGAGAGCAAAGCATTGTAGAGATAAGTCTTTCCCGTTCCACCTGGACCATTCAAGAAAAAAACAGTCCCTCTGCTCATGCAAACTGCTTGTAAAACCCGATTGTAAGCTTCCCTTTGCCCAACATTGAAAGATGATTCCATTCGAGCAGACAATACTCTTTGTTCCTCTCTGTTATACATGAACTCTTCAGCAAGCACTCCATGCTCACTCATAATTTTCAAGGTGTGATCCACCTGGGGCATTCCAGAATAATCCGAGAGCCTCTTTCCATAGTGTTGAAGCATTGTCTCTAAGTTTGACAAAGCTTGGTTCTGTGCCATGTGTTCACAGATATTCGCATCATTTGTGCGAACCCTCATATGATATACATGGTCCTCAGAAAGCTCCTTACAGAAGCGATTCCACAATGCACCAGGATGTATTGGTTCACAAAAAACCAAAATGACTACAAACAATAGGCGCAATTGTTGCCCTGTTTGCTAAAAAGAAGCTTCTTCCAAACAAAGAAACCATTCATCATCGACTTGTAGTAACCCTCGTGCATTACATGTTTCTTTAAATGTGTCATATACTCGTCCATTGAAGGTTCTAATATCCTCAAAAGACTTACATCCTTTGCACATGTTGAGTAACATACGCAAATAGTACAAATCTTCAGCATTGGGAACAATGTGGTACATTCTTCCAATCATGTCACCAATCTGTCTTTGAGTCCATGTTCTACTTGCTGGCTCCCAAAACCACTTTGTTGGGAAGTCTATGTACAACAAATCGTTGTCCTCTGGATATTGTTGATTTGCAACAAACCACTCAGTGAGCGTTGTCTTTTTGCTGACATCTCCCTCCACCACACTCTGTACAGTCACTCTGTCGCTAAAGATGACTTCATTTTGATAAGGCAAGTGAACTTGGAGCCGTTGTATGTCAGGTTTCTCTTGATGCATGTGAAACCCAAGTATATCTCAGATGATAATACATATCAAGCATTAAGATAGTTTGTAACTTCATTTAGAAGCCCTTCACTATCTTGTAGAACAACAGTGGCCCTGTCATGTCCCTTATACACATACATGTAGAGATATTTCACAACGGATATAGTGGAGCAAACCTCCATATTGATATGTGCATTGTACCTTAGACAAAAATGGATTGTATGGAACAATCCATTTATTACTCATTTGCAGTTTATTACGAACAATGTAATTTCCATCATCCCTCCTCATGTACGTTGGGTATCCATCCCTAGCCACAGTAGTCGATGCACTAAAGCTTCGAGGATATTTAAACCTGCACTTCCCATCTTTCATACATGGACATTCTTATTCAAGTTTCCACACGGGCCATGCACATTACACCAACTGATAACATCATACAACTGTGGAAACATTACTTTATCAGGAAGTTCCGCACACACAATCTTATCATAATGCAATGCCTCTATTGGCTCATGCTCAGATGCAAGTATCAATAGAATGTGAGCATGAGGAAGGCCTCTCTTTTGGAACTCAATCACAGAAATGTGTCCAATGACCTTACCAAAAATAGCTCGCTTAATCAGCAAGCCCATCAAATCCTTGAACTTATGGTAGAAAACACGAGCAGTAAGATCAGGACGATCATTGGATGTTTGTCCAGGCAGTAATGCATCCTGTATCTCCTTCCATCGAGGATTGCATGTGAATGTAATGAAGAGATCAGGTTTTCCTCTCTTGCGTACAATTGCCATGGCATCCTGGTACACCTGGTGCATATAGAGAGGGCCACCAACATACGAAGAAGTCAATACAACCCTTCTTCCAACATTAGCACCCAATAACAGTTCTCTATCATCCCTTGTTCCATCTCTTGCTCCAACCATATTTGTCAAGACTTGATACACCTCACTGCGAAGTTCACTTTGATGATTACGAACCCACAAAAGCCTCAACTCCTCCATACAGCTATATGCATCAACAATATATTGTTGCAGTAGCCTACCACCACGTAAAAGACATTGTGTCGTGTCATCTCTAATTTGCAATCTATACTTGTAGAAATCCATTGTAGAAATATACTTTGTAGTTCCATTTACTCGCTCTCTGCTTACTTCCGCTCTGTTCACTTGGGGTATGTAAGGATTCCAACCTTCTTCACCATTTGGAAATAGCAACACATAGAGGCATGCATGACCGGCAATTTGAGATTCGTTTTAGACCACCACCCAAAAGATTCAACACAATATCACAATGGCCAATGTTGCTCTCTTCACCCTGACCAGGGATGATTGCAGCAACTTCCACACTTGTTGGAGCAACATATTGCCAGCCGTTTGTACACTTCTCAGTAATGACCATCCTAATCTCCGGAATATTGGAAGTTTGGACCATTGTAGCAATCCCCCTAAAAGCTTGAACATACGGATTTACTCGATGCATCATCGATTGCAAGCTTTCGAAAACATCTCGTTTGAGTATAGAAACATGACTCATCTTGTTTTGCAACTCATTCTTAGTGTCAAAAAAATACAAATGAGCAAAGTGAGGGATTTGACCTGATCGCTCTTCTGGCATCAATGGACCAATGTTATGATAAATAGATCCATGCACCTTGAAGGTATAGATTCCTTTTCTTTGGCAGAGAGATTCATCTATATGAGCTCCCAAAGAAGCAAATGCCAACACACTATTGTATGCTCTGATATGTTTTAAGAATTTTCTACTTCTAGTATTACCCCCGTGCATCAATTTCCTTAATTCTAAAGGAGGTTCACTTAATGGCGGCAAAGAAACATTTCCTGAGTTGCAACAACTCTTCCCCACAAATGTGTGAATGGTCTTTGCTTCCGTTTTCCAAGCTAAAGCACCACAAAAGGAACATGAAAAATCCAAGTTGCCTATGTTGTGAAGAATACACTTTTCATGAGAAATAGATAACATAGAGATATGCATCAAGGAAGTGGTCTCAGAATATAAGTAGGTGATAGATAGGCAAAGTGTCTCAACTTTGGAGTAATATCCCTCTCTGGAGACAATTACAGGCTCCTCAAGAACATCTCCATTATTGGCTTCCAAATTGTCTTCCACTTCAATCCCTACATAACTTTGCGAGAGAATTGACTTGTTATCTACATCCAATGCTATCCTTCCCTGAGGAAATTCATTGCATCGATTTACGTTTATCAAAGGCAATCTTCCCAGCGAGGCACATCAATCTCACCCAGAGAACGTCGAACTCTATCTCGCGCTGCTGCACGTCGCGTAGCTCGAGAGGCTTGATATATCCTACTACGTCTTGCATGTCCAGGAGACAACACCTTTGGACCAATATCCATCTATCCAAAAAAGAACACTTATAAGTACTCACAGGTATATACAGGTTAGTATCTAGAGAATTAAGAAGAGAGTATGGAGAAGAAAGGATTTCCCAACTATGTCTATCTTTCTTTGAGAGAGTCAGTGAGAGGAGGCTTGCCAACCCACATGGTAAATGTCTATATACTTCTATATCTGTCTCTCTATATCTCATCTAACTACTACTAAGGATATAGTTGTGGGAGCGAGGCCATCGGATTAGCCCACCGACGATTGTCGGTTAAATATCAGCCGGCAGTTTTCTGTTGTGGTTACAACGCGCTAGTCTGCACGTCAACCGGATTCTCGCCCGACTGAGGTCCCCTGACCCTTGAGGAGTCGCCACATTAACCCATTATTGACCATTGGAAACCTTTGCTCAAGAAGGATTCAAAGGTGCATCCAAATCAGCCCCGAAGTGCTTCATTATGAAGAGTTACCATGGTGACAGGTCCCCATTTGAGTTGGTAGAGTTGCATTGAGGCTTGGGTTGTTGTGTACATTCCGTTTACGCAATCAAAAGCAAATACCACATCGGAAATGGTGTGCATGTGATTACATTAGGAGAGACACTCTCGCTTTGCATCTGCCAAAAATAGCCCAGAGCTTCTTGACCCTACCCAAATTGGGCATATCTGGCAATCAATGCATTCAAAGAGACGGCATCCTATATAGGAAGCTCTCTCCCACTTTTTGTGCTTTATGAAGTGCTTCACATTTGTCATACCTAGAAAGAAGTCAGACATTGCACACACCTAGAATACTTTGTGTGTGTGTGTGTGTGTATGTGTGAGTGTATGTGAGAGAGTGAGAGAGAGAGAGAGAGAGAGAGGGAGAGAGAGTGTATGTGAGTGTATGTGTGTGTGTATGTGTGCATGTGTGTGTGTGTGTGTGTGTGTGTGAGAGAGAGAGAGAGAGAGAGAGAGAGAGAGAGAGACAGAGAGAGAGGGGGAGAGGAGAGATTCACTGCAACATAACTTGAGAGAGAGAGGGAGGGAGAGAGAGAGTTTCAGTGCAACATAACTTGAGAGAAAGAGAGAAAGAGAGAGAGAGAGGGCGAGGGGGGGCGGGGAACGGGAGGTGTGACCCAAAAGACATAGTGGCAACAAAAATACTACAATTATGGAGATCCTATGAGAATGTAGTATCCAAAGAAGACAACCAAGAGTCCTGAGCAAATTGGTATCCACTACATACATAAGCCTTCCCCAAAATGTAGTCAATATCCCCAAAGCCACCAAAATATAGATTTGCTAAGTCTATAATGAGAAAGAAGTGAGTATTACTATCGATTACATATTTCACTTCTTGCAAGGGCTGCCCTGCTTTGAACTGGATGGAACATCTCCAACTGCATTAATCCCCTTCTTGGGCCAATGGGTCGTTACCAATGCATGGAGCTTGTTTGAGATAGATCTAACTTCGGAGACACCTGTTGTATATTGTACTGCTACGGTGGTCAATTTGTTGCTAGTACTTCGTAATTCAGGCACAATGCTTTTGAAATCAATGCTATCCTTGTCAAGAATGGACCTCTCCAAGAGACTCATGATTTTGGTCTGGTTGCTTTCTATGCGAGAAAGTTGTCCTTGCATTGAGCTCTGTTGCTGCAAAATACCATGAATCTGTAGCTGCATCCGCTTCTCTAGACGATGAAGATAAACCCCTTGCTCATATTGTGAATGGCTCAACCAGTGAATGCTCTCTCTATAGGAAACCTGTGATACCTCCGCTCTGTCACATGAGGCTTAAATTTTGGAGCATACTGTGTGGATGATACCTAGTCCATCTACAATTTGCTTCTTTGCAGGTCCATCGCAACCTCAGGCAACACGCTCGGCATTTCGTAAATTGTTGCTTGGGTCTCTCTCTGGGGTAGAAAATATCACCTCTGAAGAATCTCCTCCAGAGGTAAGCACATGCTCCATCTCTGTAAGAAAGAATAAGATATATATTTAGCACTGTGTTATACATGTTTTTCTCTCTATCTATTTCTACTCTATTTTTCCCCTATCCAGCTCTCTATACCTCCCTCTCTATGGCGCAAGGTGGCCGTAGAGAGAGCAATAGCCAAAGCCTGTGTGTAGGATGTCGTCTCTTGGAATGCACTAATTGTGGGATATGCTTAACTTGGTTAGGGCCAAGAGAGTGGCTGCCCCATCCCTCTCTCTCACTGTCTCTCTCTCTCTCTTTCTTCTCTCTCTCTCTCTCTCTCTCTCTCTCTCTCTCTCTCTCCCTCCCATGTGTAGGCATATCCCACAATGAGTGCACTCCAAGAGACGATATCCCATAGATTAAGCTCATTGAAAGCACCTTTTGCGCTTTATGAAGTGCATGGCAGTTGGCATACATGTCGACCAAGGCAATGCTAGAAATCAAGGGCGAAATTTCTCCTTTTCCCGAGCATTGACTCACAATCTCAATCTCACGTGGAGAGGACAGGTATCAAATGAAACAGCTTGAAATGTTATATTAAACGTCTTCAAAGGGCCAAGGTCTATGAGACCTATTTTTTGTAACTGTTGGTAGACTTTGGAAAACCAAGCACCAAATGGAGGGGATTCCAACCTAAACTTTTAGCGTTTCAAAAAGTGTAGCTCACACCACCAAGAGGTCTTTCAGGGTGATATCTGTTGCCGTATCTCAAACCCTCAACTAATAAGAGTGTCATATTGTTCTAAGAGTGTCACCCAGTGTCCAGTGGTACAGAGTGCGCTCAAGATGTTGTCAGCGCTTATCTCAAACCCTCAACTGTTAAGAGTGTCACCTAGTGTCCGGTGGTAGCTGTTCCAATCTGCGAGTGAGGTACACTTTAATTTATTTGGCTTGTTGTGCAATGCTTAGCCCTACTCACATAGGGCTCTGATCCAGTTTAAAACTCAAACGATAGTAAGCTGAAACACATTTTTCCTGAACACTGACTCACAGACTCAATCTCACGTGGAGAGGAGGGAGATGAAATGAAATGTTATATTAAACGTCTTCAAAGGGCCAAGGTCTATGAGAGCCCACAGAGATGACAATGACACTGCTACAGACGCCGGGAGGAGGATGTTGAGACCGCGTGCGCTACTGCAATAGTCGGCTCAGATGGCGATGAGCCCACAAAAATGACGATGGCGATGAGAAGCAATGACAGTCCGCGTGTGCTGCTACAGTAGCCCGGAGGAGGTTATTAATACAATACTCACTCACATATTGTGAGTTTTGCCAAAAGAAAAAAGAAAAAACTGTGTGCTCCCTCGTCCTCAAAGGGGTCACTTCAAAGAATCACCTATGTCAAAAGAGTTCAAAGGGTATTAAGAAAACCTCTATAGTTACATGCTCAAAGGTAATAAAGCTATCCGTTTTCTTAAGAAAACACCTATAGTTACTCACAATTGTGAGTTTTGCTAATAATAATAATAAAAAAAACCCTATAGTTACATGCTCTAGGTAATAAAGCTATCCGTTTTCTTAAGAAACTTCTGATCCAAGAACATGAAGAAATCACAAATTAATGCCAACTGGTTGGCAATCCAATCTCCACGTGAGCTAGCTCTAAATAGTTTTCTAGTAGAAATAGAAAAGTGGAGGGAGTGGCCAAATAAGGGAAATGTAGCCAGATGGCAATCCCTTTCGAAAAACCATTCCCCCATGCACATGGAAACCTTTTCAGCATTTTCTAAGTTCTTGTAAAAAAAATTGTTTCATTAAATACAACTACTCTCTCTCTCTCTCTCTTGGTATGTCATTGGACCACCATTGCACACTGGCTGAAGCAGTCGGATGCAAGAGAGGGAGACACATGGTAGGGGAAGGCTAGAATCCCTCATCCCTAATAGTATAGATTCTTGCGCTTTTATGGTTTAAGACCAGAAGAAGAAAAAACTAATTGACCCCCCACCACCCCCCCCCCCCCCCCCCCCCCCCCCCCCCCCCCCCCCCCAAACAAAAGGACTTGATTGGGCACTCTATGTACCACATGCAATGGAAACTAGAAATTTAGACACTGTACAAAATAATAATGTAAAATATAACTAGGGCTAAGCATCTCCATAGAGGGATGGGTCTTTTCTATGGTCATGCTATGTTATCTTCTTGGTCTTTTCTAAACATTTTCAACCAGATTTGGATTTCATTTATTACTCAAAATAAATTTACTAATCTCTAAATAAAAGTACACACCAAACATAAAAGAAACAACTAAAATCATAGGAGGAAAGGATTGCATCTAACACAACATTGGGTACCAACCGTTTCAGTCAACAAATCAATTGAGTACCCAGCTTCCATCTTTTACCATGATGAATTGATTTAGATTTAGACAAAGAAAGAAGACCAGTAGCACAAACAGGAAACATCAAACACCAACATCTGTTCAAATTATGGTATATTTGAATTTTGATACTAGAAAACCATTGACCCTAAACACACTATGGTTACAACATTGTCACTGAAGGGAAAAAAGATCCACAAGGCTTGTTGGGAAGAAGAGGGAGAGACCGGCTGCTTAAAAACTATTCAACACATGCTCACAAACATCACCATCAACCTATCCACCTCTTTTTCCAATTTCCAAGCGCACACACACACACACCTAGATTATGACAACACACACACACACAAAGAACATGGAATTGACATAGACAAGATTGTAAGAGTGTGTAAGAGATAGGGACTGTTGGGATTCAGGCCAACTGGCTGGACATCCCACTTACTACTAACCCTTCTACTAACTTAACCATAATACACTTATTCTTTAATACAATAGAATAAGGAGCTGCAACATGATAACGTTGACGTGCGCTCCACCCAAAGTAGGTCTCTCTCTCTCTCTCTCTCTCTCTCTCTCCTCTCGCACTTGCACTCGCACACGCTTTCCGCGGCACCTTCAACTGGTATCAGAGCAGGGTTTGTGCTTGCCGTTTTTGCGTCCACGTGCGCGCACTTTCAAAAGTGCAAACAGATTTCGATTTTGGCATCGGCAAATTCAACATTCCGAGAGCGTCTCCATCAGGTGTCCTAGGGTTTTACCCCCCTTTCGAAGCTGCTCGTGCAGGCGAAAGCTTCATCTGAGCTACGCTTTAGGAGTTGTATTTTTCAACTCCACTTTTGCTACAGCTACAGAACACAGGTGTAGGTTGTTCAGAGACTATTTTGGGATTGTATATAACCGTTTTATGGCTATTATGTGCTATTGAGACGGTGTTTATGGGCTGAATAGGAGCACTTTTCGGCATCGACATTGTCTCGGGCTTTTCAGGTATCCATCTCCTCACAGGTTCTTGCATACATACAGGACATCCAGGTTTCTTACAGGTTGCAATGTTTTGCATCAGCACAGATTTCAGTGGGAGTACTTGATGCGTATATGCATTGTGTTGGCACTTTTGATAGTGCTTGAGCTCTTTTGAGAGCGGTTTTACCCTCCACAAGGATTTGTTTACTGCTTGCACATTTTGTTTGGCGCCTGTTTGAGCGCGTATACTGCACCTTGCAGTATTGTTGACAGTGTATGTACGTTGAGTTGCGAAAACTACCATATGTACCTTTTGTGGAGCCGATTTGGCTTGTTTCTGGCAGTCCTGACCGCTTCTGAGACTCGGTTCACAGGCCCTTTCTGAGATTGGGCTGGTTTCTTGTCTGCATAACCTTTTGTGAGGGTCGATAGCGTGAGGTTTTCTTGAGCTGGGGGATTCTCGAATGTTGGGATCCTTTCGATGATACAGGTTGCTGGAGTACCCCTTTTTTGTGGCCTCACCATAGGACATGTATAGAGAGGACTAGGTGCATTTGACGCCGTGTTGACAGTCGGGATTTTTTTGACTTTTTATGCACAGTTAGTGACAGTGAGTGGTTGATGCGCCTGTCTTATGCTTTGAGAGTATTATTTTTGATGCGTTTCTGATCTCTTGAGACAGTTTTGGATTGAGATTTTGTCAGTTTTTCTGGGGAAACTCTACCGAAATTTCCCCAGAATTACGAGTGTTTATCAGCATATTATCTTTAGTTTGCAGCCATGTCATCTAGTGGGTGAAAAGGATATTTACAATATCCGGAAATTTGATGGGACGAATTTTGCTATCTGGAAAGAGCAGATTCAAGATGTCTACAAAAAGGCCAGCTGGTCCTATTATGGAGCGCCCAAAGGGCGAGTATACAGATGTTGAGTGGGAGAAACTTGATGCTAAGGCCAAATCTACCCTCCATTTGCATTTGGCTGAATTTGTGTACTTTACTATAGTTGGAAAAAGGACTGCTAGAGATGTAAGGGATAAGTTGTGTTCTAGTTACGAGATCAAAAGGGCCACTAATAAGGTTTTCTTAATGAAGAAGTTGTTTGACCTTTGTATGAAGGAAGAGGGCACTATTTCTACTCACATTAATGAGTTCAATATCATTTTCACTCAGTTGACCACTCAGGGTTTGGTCTTCGATGAGGAAATCAAATGTATCTTCTTGCTATGTAGTTTACCCTCGTCTTGGAATACGTTCTGTACTGCAATTAGCAACTCAGCACCTGGTACCTCTCTAGTGTACAGTGACGTCCTTGGGAGTCTGTTTACCGAGGAGTTTCGCAATAAATCTCTCGAAGGCCAGAAGGATGGTGATGTGTATGTTGCTAGTGATAGACAGAGGGGTCGCATTCAAAGTCGTGCCAAAAGCAAGGAACGTGGGGGCTCACGCAGTAAGTCTCGGGGTTCTATGCGTAATGTCGAGTGCTATCACTGCCATAAAAAGGGGCATGTGAAGAAGGATTGCAGGAAATGGCAGCAAAGCAAGAAGGATAAACAATCCGGTGACACTTCTAAGTCTGATGATTCAAACAAGGGCAAAGCAAAGTTAGAGGAGATCAATGTGCTAGAGTCTTCAAATGCTCCTATTGTAGAGACTCTTCCAGCGGTTGTTATTCCACTTACCTCTAATGTATTGGTCTTCATAGCAGATCTACATGTCAAAGCTCTTGTTACAGAAGATGTGCAGTATGCACAGAATTGGATAGTAGATTTTGGTGCGAGTTTCGATGTGACACCACATAGAGAGTGGTTCTCTACTTATTCTTACTCTTGTGGCAAAGTGAGACTTGGTGATGTTTATGAACTAGACATTGAGGGTGTCGAAAATGTCAAATTGCATCTAAGGAATGGCACGCACTTTACTTTACGTAATGTCAGACATGTGCCCAAGTTGACTAAAAGCTTGATTTTTGTTGGTCAGCTCAATGATTTGGGCTACAACACCACATTTGGCAATGGTTCGTGGATAGTATGCAAAGGTAATCTTATTGTACTCAGAGGTCAGAAGCACAGTACCTTGTATTCCATGCCGAGAGCTGCCGTCTACTTAGTTGTGGCATTGCCGGCTAGGTCATATTAGCCAAAAAGGAATGAGAACTCTGACTCGTTTTGTCTACTTACCTGTCTTATCTTATGTTGACTTTCCTGTTTGTGAGCACTGTGTCTATGGAAAACAGACTAGGTCTGTGCACTTACCATTGGGTCAAAAGCGAGCTGAACCTCTAGATTTAGTACATAGTGATGTTTGTGGTCATATGTCAACCAAATATCTAGAGGGGGGGGGGGGGGGGGGGGGGGGCAACTACTTTGTGACATTCATAGATGACTCTCCTCGAAAGGTGTGGGCATATCCTTTGAAACATAAGGATCAAGTTCTTCCCGTGTTCCAGAAATTTTTGGCACTCGTTGAGAATCAATCTGGCAAGAAACTCAAGAGGTTGCAGGCTGAAAATGGTGGAGAGTATGTCTCCAAGGAGTTTGACAATTTTTGTGCTAAAAGGGGGATTAAAAGATAGTTTACTGCACCATACACATCAGCTCAGAATAGAGTTGCTGAGCGCATGAATCGTACAATTCAGGAAAGAGTCACAGCCATGCTTTCTAGGGAAAATCTCACACGAGGCTTTTGGGCAGAAGATGTCTTGACTGCAATGCACGTTATAGATCGTTTCCCTAGTACGCCATTGAATTATGAGATTCCAGAAGAGTTATGGTCTAAACATAAGCCCCACTATGACCATCTACGTGTTTTTGGTTGTGAAGCTTATGCTCACGTGCCTAAACAACTTCGATAGAAGTAGAGACAAAGTCACACAAATGTAGTTTCATTGGATATGGTGCAGATGGAGAGATGGGATATTATCTTTGGCACCCGGAATCTTGTCGAGTCATCCATAGTTCAGATGTGATCTTCAATGAGTCAAAGATGCATAAACAACCTATCAAGGAAATAGAGATTCAGAGAGTCACTTTTGAGGATGTTGCCTCAGAGACAGTGAAGTCAACTCAGCGGCTAGTGATGTACCTTCCACTAGCAATGCTCCATAGGGAGTGGATAGCAATGGTCAAGGTGGTCTACTAGAGTCTCTCGTCCACCTGCGCGTTTTGAGCCAGGTCTTGATCACATCATGTTGACCGATTGCGGTGAGCCAAGCTGCTACCAAGAAGCCATGATAACGGATGTTGTGGTGAAGTGGGAGCAGGCTATGGAATCTGAGTATAACTTGATTCTGGCTAATGATACTTGGGACTTGGTAGAACTGCCAAATGATGCAAAAGTTTTATCTTGCAAATGGGTTTACAAGAAGACGTTCACCTCAGGTGATCCAAATCCAAAGTACAAGGCTAGACCTGTAGCCAAAGGGTTCAAACAGCAAAAGGGAGTCGATTGTGATGAAATCTTCTCACTTGTGGTCAAGATGACAAAAGCTCAAAACCGTACTTGGTCTTGTAGCAATTAAGGACATGGAACTTGTCCAAATGGATGTGAAGACAACAGTTCTTCACGGGGATCTTGATGAGGATGTTTACATGCAGCAACCTGAAGGGTTTGTTCAGGAGAATGCATCTCGTGAGGAGCTAGTATGTAAGCTCAAAAGGCACTTTATGGCTTAAAGCAGGGTTCAAGGCAGTGGTATCATAAATTTGATGAATGTATGATGTCTCAAGGATATAAAAGGAGCGAAGAGGATCACTGCTTGTACACAAGATAGCTAGATGATGGCTCGATGATCATTCTAGTTTTGTATGTTGATGACATGCTTATAGTTGGGAAATCCATTGCCAAAATTGCCAACTTGAAGAAAACACTTAGCAATAATTTTTCAATGAAAGATTTGGGAGATGCTACACACTTTCTTGGCATGCGAATCAAAAGAGATCGCAAACGTCGTATTCTTGAGTTATCTCAAGAAACATACATTAAGACAGTTTTGCAGCGTTTCAATATGTAGGGGGGGAAAGCATTGAGTACCCCAATGCAGGCATTCTTGAAACTCAGCAAGGAAGATGCACCCAAATCTGATGCTGAGCGAGCTGAAATGGCTATCTTTGACAGTGGGCAGTCTCATGTATGCTATGGTGGCCACAAGGCCAGACATTGCTTTTGCAGTGGGAGTGGTGAGCCGATATATGGCAAATCCTAGCAGCAAGCATTGGGAAGCAGTGAAGCACGTTCTTAGATACCTCAAAGGTACGGTCGGCAAGTGTTTACACTTCGGGAACAATGATGCATCCATCGTGGGTTATGCGGATGCAGACTATGCGGGTTGTGTCGACAATAGGAGATTGACATCTGGCTATGTCTTCATATTTGCTGGAGCAACAATATCTTGGAGTTCATGTCTTCAAAATTGTACGTCGTCTTCCACTACGGAAGCAGAGTACGTTGAATTGTCGGATGGAAGTAAAGAGGCTGTATGGTTATATCGCTTAGTCAGAAATCTTAGCATTGATGAGACTCCAGTGATATATTGTGATAGTTAGAGTGCTCTTGAATTGGAAAAAAATCATGTGCTTCACTCCAAATCGAAACACATTGAAGTCACGTATCATCTCGTGAGAGATTTCTTGGCCAAAAAGCTCATTGATTTGGTCAAGGTACACACTGACGACAACCCAACCGATGCTTTGACGAAAGGCTTAGCTTTGGAGCGGTTTACACATTGCAGTGAGTTGATGGGTATAGGTTGAAGCCACTAGATTGCTTCACGGTTATACACATACCAGGTCACTTGGACTTCGTTGTCCTTCAAGTGGGAGTTTGTTGGGAGTCAAGCGAACTGGCCGGACATCCCACTTACTACTAACCCATCTACTAACTTAAGCATAATACAATTGTTCTTTAATACAACAGAATAAGGAGCTGCAACAACAGGATAATGTTTTTGTGCACTCCACCCAAAGTAGGTCTCTCTCTCTCTCTCTCTCTCTCTCTCTCTCTCTCTCTCTCTCTCTCTCTCTCTCTCTCTCTCTCTCTCTCTCTCTCTCTTGCACTCGCACACGCTTCTCACAGCACCTTCAAGGACTTGATTAGAGAGTACATAACAAAGTAGGTATCTCTCTCTCTCTCTCTCTCTCTCCTCTCGCACTTGCACTTGCACACGCTTCTCGCAGCACCTTCAAGGACTAGAGAGTAGAGAACATAATCTGCAAGAGAAAGACCTAAACCTATCCCCAAACTCCACCCATGGCACCTCTCTTGTGCAGTTGGTATTTAATATATTATTTTTGAGTTTATGGTGCCAAAATTTATGGCCCCTCTTTTACAACCACTTCACTTTTGTAAATGAGTGAAGCTCATTAGTTCTTGCATGACCCATAAGGGGAGTTCCCACTACAATTATTTACAGAGCCATAGTGGCTTATTGGAATGAAAATCTAAAATAATGTGCGAGTATAGAATGGCCAAGAGTTATTGCCTGTGCCTCTTCGTCAACTCCCCGCATTCCACTCTACAAAATCATCATCATCAACTCAATTAGAAAAACAAATAGACAACACATAGTTAACCACTACGCCAGCTATCCCAATTGCAACTACTACAACAGGAGGGTGCCCAGTCTTTTAACATCCCTCCTACTAGGGATAGCAATTGTCCTCAGTTGCTCAATAGAGAAATCAGTTGGACCGTGAGTGACGGTAACTGTGGAGAAGGTCGGGGAAGTTGCAAAAGAACTTTTCAAGCATCCATTTGGAATCCTCTCTAGGGTGGCCCTTGAAATTCAAAAGGTAATGGTTATAAACCATACCAATGGGTGTAATGGTGGTCTTGTGATCAATTGTTTTTTCAAGGATGAGCTGCTCTTCTTGGTCTACAAGTGAAGTAGGGTCTTCATAAATGTGATGTGTAGGTAGGGGTCCTCTGAATGGTTGTAAAAGACTAATGTGAAATGCATTGTGAATGTGCCAATGTGCAGGCATGTCTAAATGGAAAGAAACATCATTAATGACAATTGAAATTTTAAAAGGTCCATAAAAACGAGGAGCAAGGTTAACAAAGACATTTGTATCAACACTTTTGATCCTTCGTTTTTCAATGCGAAGTAAAACATAATCAGCTTCTTTGAATTGGTGTGCCTCGCAGTGCTTGTTAGCATGCTTAGTGTAAAGTTCTTGTGAGTGTTTAATGGTAGAATGCACACTTGCATAAATATCATGAAAATAGGCACAATATTGGAAAGATGCGAAGCAGGAGTAGAAAGAGAGTGCCCATATACAATTTCAAATGGAGATTTAACCATGGCAGTTTGAGTGGTATTGTTAGCCTTTAACAAATCAATGATCCTGCGATTGGTGACTTCAATTTGACCATTAGATTCAAGATGGAATGTAGAAGTGAAGTCAAGTGTAGTGCCAAGATTTTCAAACACAGTAGTCCAAAAAGCACTACAAAATTTTGAATCTCGATAAAAAATAATGACTTTAGGCAAACCATGATGAGAGAAGTGCAGCTTGATGTGCTGTGAGTGTTTTCTTAAAAGGAATAAAATACACTTGTTTAGAAAACCGGTCAATAATAGTCCATCATGTCATGCTTGTGCACTGTGAGTGCAAAACCAGTAAGCAAATCCATTGAAATGTTCTCCCAAGGTCTTTTAGGAATGGGGAGAGGGTGTAAAAGTCCCAATTTCTTACTTGTTGCTGCTTTGATCTTTTGACAAATCAAACAAGCTGAAACATACTATTTAACATCAATTCTCATAGTAGGCCAATAGAAATCTCGACATAAATTTTAAAAAGTTGCAGCAAATCCTCTATGTCCAGCATAGGGTGGTTTGTGTAATTCTTCAATAGTTAATGTATGGAAAGGTCTCTGCAATTCTTCAATCCTTCAATAATTAATGTATGGAAAGGTTTAGTCACACACAATTTTTGTTTGAAATAAAGGAAGTTTCTTGAATAGTGTATTTGAGAAATGTGTGCACAGAATTGTCAAGCATATGCAACCATGTCGTTTTGAAGGCATCATCATGTACATAAGTGTCAGGCACAATGTCAAATGAAGTTCTTGTAATGGTTGATAGATGATTAAGTGCGGGTCTTCTACTCAAAGCATCAGCTACAACGTTTTCTTTACCAGGCTAGTAAGGAATATTGGGCTGAAAACTTTGAATAAAAGTGGCCCACTTAATATGTCTATCATCTATTAAGGGCTGAGAAAGTAAATATTTGATACTTTGTTGATCAGTTTTAATGAGAAAGTCGGTACCCATTACATAGTGTTTCCAAATTTTCAATGCATGTACAACAACAGTCAATTCTTTATCGTAAGTATTGAACTTTGTTTCAAAAGGTTTGAAGTTACGACTTTCAAAAGCAAGTGGATGGCTATCTTGCATAAGGACTGCACCGATACCTTTTCCACTAGCATCAGTGACTACGACAAAGAATGGTCTTTTAAAATCAGGCAATTATAATACAAGTGTATTAGTCAAAGTGTAAGGTCCATCCCTAAACCCTAGAGCCATTCAAACTTTTTTAGCCTAGAAAATAATTTAGAAAAAGCAAAACCGACAAAGAAGTCATGCGGACAACGAGACTTTACTTCAGGATGAAAAGACAAGGATATTTCGGATAAGAAATTACGTCATCCCTATATTTTTCCAAAAAGATTATGGTTATTTTTATACTTCTTCGTCAAAATCCGCGTGGGAACTGATCTAGATCGGGAACTAGGAGAAAAAGGGACTAACTTAATTGAAAGGTAAAATTAAGAGATAAGAACTAAGAAGAAAATTGAAGTCCAACAGCATTTGAGAAGAGAAATAGGGTCCAATAGCATTTGAGAAGAGAATTTGGGGTCCAATAGGAATTGAGAAGAGAATTGGGGTCCAATAGGAATTGAGAGGAGAATTCCACCCACCATTTTCTATATAAGCACCCCCTCTCCTTTGTAATTTTGGACATACACATATATTGCTAAGCTACTTGCATACTTGCCATGCTCAAGACTATGCTTAAGTAAATCAAGGTTTCCATTAAACCTTGCTCTTGCTCTCTCCCTCTCTTGAAGGCCAAACCCTCAACTCTCTTCCTCTCTTGAAGGCCAAACCCTTGAGGGTTTTGTGAAGAAGCTCCTCTCTCCTTCCTCTTCACCATAAATCCCTTTCCTTCCTCCTTGAACCTCACATCTCTTCAAGAAGGACTTCAACCCCACTTCCCTCTTGTTTAGAGGAGGTAATCTTTATTTCTAGTAAGATTATTAATCCATGTGTTTTAATACTAAGAAGGTTTATGTGCATCATTTTAGGTTTAAGCGTTAATGGTAACCTTGGAATTAGGGTTAAATATTAATAGTAGTTATGCATCACTAAATTACGCTTCAAAGGTATATTTGCACTCGTAAGCTAAGCTTTAATGATAAATTTTCACTTAGATGTAAGCTTTAGTGATAACCTTGCATTTTTAGGTTTTAAGCTTTAATGGAAACCTTGCAATTAGGATTAAGTGATAAGAGTATCTACACATCATAAAGTTAAGCTTCAAAGATAGATTTGCACTCATAAGCTAATCTTTAATGGTAACTTTGCACTTAGATGTAAGCTTTAGTGATTACCTTGCATTTTTAGGTTTTAAGCTTTAATGGAAACCTTGCAATTAGGGTTAAGTGATAAGAGTATCTATGCATCATAAAGTTAAGCTTCAAACGTAGATTTGCACTCGTAAGCTAAGCTTTAATGGTAACTTTGCACTTAGATGTAAGCTTTAGTGATTACCTTGCATTTTTAGATTTTAAGCTTTAATGGAAACCTTGCAATTAGGGTTAGGTGATAAGATTATCTACGCATCATAAAGTTAAGCTTCAAAGGTAGATTTGCACTCGTAAGCTAAGATTTAATGGTAACTTTGTACTTAGATGTAAGCTTTAGTGATTACCTTGCATTTTTAGGTTTTAAGCTTTAATGGAAACCTTGCAATTAGGGTTAAGTGATAAGAGTATCTACGCATCATAAAGTTAAGCTTCAAAGGTAGATTTGCTCTTGTAAGCTAAGCTTTAATGGTAACCTTGCACTTAGATGTAAGCTTTAGTGATTACCTTGCATTTTTAGGTTTAAGCTTTAATGGAAACCTTGCAATTAGGGTCGAGTGATAAGAGTATCTATACATCATAAAGCTAAGCTTCAAAGGTAGATTTTCTCTCATAAGCTAAGCTTTAATTGGTAACTTTGCACTTAGGTGTAAGCTTAAGTGACTACCTTCCATTTTAGGTTTAAGCTTTAATGGAAAGCTCAAAAACTCATAAATTATAGGATGACCTTCTAGCTTTCTAAAATGGAAAGCTAGGTACCATAAGAAAAGAGTAGTTGTCTAAGGTATTTCTAAAGTATTCAATTTCAAGTTTGCTTGCAAATACGAGATAAGGGAGATAGGGGATAACTTCGCGGACTCCGTGTTGTTTGAACCGAGAACTCTACAAGCTTCCATGGAGATGCCCCATAGATGGCAAAGCATTGCAAAAATCTAGGAATCGTACAAAAATGGGGATTGAACTTAAAAAAGTTGGCATTCCGAAGAGACATTAACCATCAAATGCCTATGGCAAAAATTTGCATGTATTTTCTAAATAAACTTGGCTGCTGGAACAGTTTGGAGGACTGAGGGAGGTGAGTAGGGTCGAGTTTGGGTATGGAAAGGCTAGGAATATAGGGGCTATCCTGTGCATTCGTCACCAGATGGTGCTATACCTCTCAAAATAAAATGCTTAGGAAGGAATGATTAAATTACTTGATGAGCCTTTTCCAAACACTTAATTATGGGAATATTGTGAAGGTGTTGCCATTTTGATGTCTTGTAACCGATTATCTTGGCCTGAATGGGGAGGCAAGATGAATTGGTTGAAACTAAATGTGTTGCATGGTTAGTAATAAAACTAGTTACAAGCTAATTATAGCAAATAAAGGAAAGGAAATGAATTAAAAGTTTCTAAATAAAGATCTGGTGGGAACAACTAGATGAATTTTTCTGAACGAGGGTATGCAACAGATTGCATGCTGCTTGTTGGTGATGATGTGTGATAGACTGTTGTCTTCCTGATTTCTTAGTAGTTAAGTACTACCTCGGGAAGGGATTTTCATGAAATGGTTCGGTGGGTGGGCGGATCTGGAGGGTCAGATGGCCAGATGTTGATTTAAAACTTTTTATGTTAAACACTAGGACTACGTGGGATAAAAATGGGTAATCGGGGACGAGCGAGACCAGGTAGGATTGCAAGATTCCCTTCTTAGGGGAAAGTGATAACTGCCGTGCCTGCTTGTCAGGAAAAAGGGGTTATCGCCATGAACCAAGGGAGAACAAGAAAGCAAGAGCAGATCCTCAAGTTAAAGATCAAGAGAATCAAGACTAAGGACCACGATTTTGGGTGCGGAAAGCTATCAAGGAGAGATTGATTATGAGAAGCGGATAGAATCATTGACTGAAGGGATGTACCTCCTTGGGTTGTCATTCGAGATAGGCCGGAGTCCTGTCTGAATGTCGGTCCCAAGTGGAGGGACACCTGTAGATAGATCTACGTCACTCCTTGGAACGGTATGGAGGACTGAGGGAGGTGAGTAGGGTCGAGTCTGGGTATGGCCCTCACAAGTGGTATCAGGTTCGGTGGGTGGGCGGATCCGGAGGGTTAGATGGCCGGATGTTGATTTAAAACTTTTTATGTTAAACACTAGGACTACGTAGGATAAAAATGGGTAATCGGGGACGAGCGAGACCAGGTAGGATTGCAAGATCCCTCTTCTTAGGGGAAAGTGATAACTGCCGTGCCTGCTTGTCAGGAAAAAGGGGTTATCGCCATGAACCAAGGGAGAACAAGAAAGTAAGAGCAGATCCTCAAGTTAAAGATAAAGAGAATCAAGACTAAGGACCACGATTTTGGGTGCGGAAATCTATCAAGGAGAGATTGATTATGAGAAGCGGATAGAATCATTGACTGAAGGGATGTACCCCCTTGGGTTGGCATTCGAGATAGGCCGAGTCCTGTTTGAATGTCAGTCCCAAGTGGGAGGGATACCTGCAGATAGATCTACGTCACTCCCTAGAACGGTCTGGAGGACTGAGGGAGGTGAGTAGGGTCGAGTCTGGGTATGGCCCTCACACAAAGTATGTTGAAGTGAGTTAAAGGAGCTTTCTTGTAAGTCAATCCATTCATAAGGTGTGTTTTTCTTCAACAGGAGAGTCAAATAATGTGGCTTATAAGCAAAGTTACGAACAAATTTCCTGTAATAGCTACAAAGACCGATGAAAGCACATAGCTCATGCAAGTTTTTGGGTCTAGTCCATGACCGAATGGCTACAATTTTCTTGGGGTCTACATGTACTCCCTTACCCGATACAATGTGTCCCAAATATTCAATTTCAGATTGGAAAAATGAACTCTTTTCAAGATTCAAGTATAAGTGATTTTGTGCAAGCAGACCAAATACACGTGTTAAGTGTTCTTTATGTGCTTCTTCAGATTTACTGAATACCAGAAGGTCATCAAAAAATACAATCACAAAATCTTGATGGTCAATGAAAATTCTATTCATCATGCGTGTGAATTGGCTGGTGCATGACAAGAAATTCATAGGTCCAGTTTGTGTTCTAAAAGCAGTTTTGTAGATATCATGTTCAAACATTTTGACTTAGTGATACCCTGATTTAAGGTCAATTTTGCTAAAGATGTTTGCCCCTTTCAATTTGTCTAACAGATCATCCACTCTAGTAATAGGAAACCTATTCTTAATGGTGATCTTGTTTAAGGCAGTGTAGTTGATACACATATGAAAGGTTCCATTTTTCTTCTTGACAAGAAGTACTGGAGCTCCGTAGGTGAACTACTAGGTCGGATTAGTCCTTGATCAAGTAAATGAGTGATTTGAGTTTGTATCTCCTGTTATTGTGAATTT
Organism: Adiantum capillus-veneris; assembly: GCF_014529385.1. NCBI lineage: Eukaryota > Viridiplantae > Streptophyta > Polypodiopsida > Polypodiales > Pteridaceae > Adiantum > Adiantum capillus-veneris. Next base: position 51,374,232 of record NC_140937.1, read on the forward strand.
TTAACAAATAAAATACACCCTTTTCCTATTCGATATGTAAATAGTTTTCCCAATTCCATTTTATGGTACCCTTTTGCATGTGAAAATGTGAGAAAAAAGAAATTTAATAACCCCTTCTACTACATTCACGTGATAGTCACATAATTATTAAGTGACCCCCCCACCCTGATATATCTAGCTCCTTACGGTCTACTGCAAAGTATCTTTGCCCATACTTATCGAGCATGATTACATGGGTATCTCTGTCTCCAATGTATATAAAAACATACAAGCGTTTTTGCTCCGAACACTCTCTAATGTGGCACTTGTTTTACTTATAACAGAGCATTTTCTCTCCATTGTCTTCCTTGTACAACCCCACATGAGTGTTATCCGTGTTGACTCGAGTCGTCTGGTTCACCCGTCCTAGCTTTGCAATAGGAATTTCCAGCTTAGGCAGCTTATCCTCATGCTCTATGCCAACCTTGTCATTGGTGCATGTTGATCCCCATTTGTCCAGAATATATGGAGTTTGCACAACTAGATACATTTTACCCTTGTTGTCGAAGAATTGATCACCACTATAATCTAGAGGCACTATGTCCTTGACCTTACTAGGTCTTTCTTCTAACTTTACGTAGTAGCGATCCATATTGTCTTTGTAATTTTTGTACTCTGTTCATTTTCAAACTAGTATTTCAAGTGCAATAGTTTCATGGTTGGTGCGGGTTGGGATGTTCCTTCTCCCATATTTGTCTGCTCTTTTGGGTTTACATGATAATGTGCTCTACAAGGAGGTTCACTACCCGGTATGATATCTATTTTGTGATCTTCTGGGCGTGATGGTGGAATTCCAGGTGGTAGATCATGCATGAAACAATATTTAAATTGTGAAAGAAATTTATCGTGTGAAGAGCTGCGTGAAGTTTTAGTTTTAGCAAACATTTGATTTACCAACGCTAGATATGTTTTCCCCTGTTTGCGAATTGCTCTTTTGGCTTGAGTGTGAGAGAGGAGTGGAAATTGTTTATGTGCTAGTGTTGTGTGGATGGAAAATTTTTTATTATTATGAAGTGAAAGACATAGTATGTGGTTTATAATTAATCAACGGGTCAAATTCATGACAAAATGGCATTCCCAAAATCATATCAAGACCATGCAATAGTGCTACCAGAAATGTATGTGCTTGTGTAAATTCACTAATGCAAACTTCAACAGTGACTTGGGTTTTACAATTAACACATTGATTATTAAAAATAATTTTGAATTTTGTGAAGTGATGAGGTTTTAGAGAGAGATAGTTGTTGTGCCAAGCGTGTAGAAATGAAATCATACTACTACCATCATCTAGCAGAATGGTGACACTTTCACCCTTGACAGTGTCTTGCACTTTAAACAAAGTGTGAGGAGATATACGAGTACTTAAGGATGGGTTGTCATCATTATCATAATTAGGATCATATCCCTTATCGTAATTAGCTTCCACTTCATTGTCATCGGGATTAGCATCTTCAATGAGGTTAAGAGTAGCACCGTTGGGGCAGTTGTTGTTGAAGGGGTTTTGGCTTGGATTTATGTTGACTCCATTGGAGTGGCCATTGGATTGACCATTGCCCTTAGTAGGACCATTTGGGCACTTATCTGCATAGTGGCCATACTGAAAGCATTTAAAACACTTCACCTTTTTGTTACCATTAGAGTTTGGAGCAGGACATTGGCTGAAAGCATTTTGGTTGCCTCGTTGTTGCGTGTTGTTGTTGTTGTTGTTATTGTTGGGTATGCAAGCCCGGATTCAATAGAGTCTAAGTCCTCTGAGAACAAGTCTCAAGGCATGCAGCTATAGACCATCAGTTAAAGTAGAGTTTGCATGGCCTTTTTAGGCTTAATATATACAATTGTAATAATCAATCAAATAGCGTGCAATTTTTTTAGGCTGTGTCGACTACTCTCTCTTTTTCTCTCTTGTTCTCCTCTGCAAGACTTGTGCAGCCATGGCTTCCCACCTGCACCCTCCATAGCTTCGAGCCCTTCAGATGGTATCAAAGCTTTGGCTCGCCTCAGCTTGAGTCAACACAATGCGGGAGCAGCCGCTTATGCAGAGAACTGGGAGGAAATTGACCTGCGTTTTTTTGCCTGAAATCAGCCTAAAATATTTCTCCCTAGTCTTTCGGTGAATATTCGACACTTGGGCGCTTTCGGTTGGTGCCTCCTCAGCCTGCTACGAGCATCTCCTGCTTGCCTGCCATCTCCTACCTTCTCTCTACACAAAGAGTTGGACTTTTTTTATTTTATGTTCACACAGATTATTAAAGGTGGGTGGTCAACCCTAATTTGGTTGTCAAGAAAACGAGGATTCCCACCCTCGCAAAATCCGTTATGCTACACTTCTTGCAAGCTGTGCTCGGTGTTCAGTTATGGTGCGCTTAGTATTTGATCATGCTGGCGATGAACTCAAAATAGTAAATTGACATACAATATTAGTCATATTTTAAAGCTTCGACACCTTTGCTTCGGAACTTTGAAAGTTGATTGGAATTTTTGCTACAAGTTAAATCTAACTGAACCTTCACCTTCTTTTATTTTAAAGACCTCAACATGGCGTTGAAAGTTGGTAAATACAACCGAACCGGTTTCCACACTTGGCAGATCAAAGTTAAAGGCTATGGTCAAACCACTCATAGCCGATGAATCTGGCACATCCGTTGCAGTTACAAGGGCATTATCTGCCGAGCAACAGAGGAAAGACGAACAAGCTTTTGGTATCATTCTAACTTCCTTAGAAGACGACTTTATTCATTATTTGGATGATGTTGATTCTTCAAGTGCTGCATGGATAGAGTTAGAGAAGCTTTTTGGTGCCAAAGCTAAGTTGTTTGGCGGCTAAGTCAACAATGGCCAAACGGGCCAGTCAAAGATGCTATTTACTATTTTTAGTAAATGCTAACGAGGCCAGATGATGCGGACGCTAAGTAAAGATGAAGATGAAGCAAATACAAGCAACAGATACAGAGAAGAGTTGGAATTGATGACTATCTATGGAGTTACGGTCACAATTGACGGTCCCTTAAGTTTTAGGATTTTCCGTCAAATGACCGCAAATGCGGGTTGTAATTATGTTTTGGCCTCGTCAAGAGTTCCAAGTTGTAAACATTGAGCTATATTTAGATCCTAGGCAGTGCAGATAGCAGATTAAGTGAGTTTGGCCATTTGGGTGCCCGGCCACTTCTAAAAAGACTAGAGAGTATATAACTCAAAAGACACAATGTGAAAGGGGATTCTTACTCACTTGAAGTAAGCTTTGTGAAGAAGGAGATGGCTATGGAGTTCTTGAGCTTTCTACGCGCGTGCATGGACGATTCGGCCTCATGCCAATAGCTAAACTCTAACCTCTTCTCTCTCATTTGCTCATGGTGTAATCAATGCTTGATTAATCAAAGATTAGTGGCTGATTTGTTGATTAATCTATCTCTTTTTTTCATATTTCCCTCTTGTTTAAGCATGCTCCTAAGTGTGTGTAGGCTTGTGTAGAGTGTTGGTGCCCGGTGTGGTCATTCTATGCTATTCTATGCTCATTGTGTGCTTGATTAGAGTTGGATTAGTGATTGATTAGAGAGTAGTGCGTGATTAAGGTTGTGTATGAGAGATTAGGCCGAATGGTAGAGTAAGTAGTGTGCTCACTCCTCGTAGCAACATCATACCCTCTTCGTAGTTTTCTTTGTGTGTAGGTTTCACCTTCTAATCCTCCATTTGGCACGCACAAGCCACTTGTGTGTTTCCATGCCCTAGCCGGATCCTACTCCTCGGATTGACATTATGTTGATGTCCTCCCTATGCTAGGAAGACGTTCTAACATTGGCGCCGCTGTCGGGGAGCGATTGCCTAAGCTAGAGGTGCCATTGGTGTGATTAGGAGACACTAATTTCCCTAATTTTTTGTTAATTTTGTTACTTTTTAGATTAGATGTGTTGAGTAATTGTGTGGTTTTTAGTGTGATTAGTGCTTGGGTTAGCATTGATTATGCTTAGAACATCACAAAACAACCCACACACATCATTAGTTCTTGATTTTGATCACTAATTTTGACCATCAAATTCACTAATTTTCACTAATTTTTCCTAACTTTGATGCTATTTTCCCGTTGATTGATAAGTGTTTTTTGTTCTACACACAAGTAGAAAGTGAGTTGGGTGTATGGACAACATGCCTATGTGATCCACACACTCATATCCTACTCCATTTGTGCGCAAATCGTAGCCGAAATCACCTATTATTCACTAATTATTCACTAATTTCATTCACTAATTATTTGGGCATTTGGCAAAGTGCTGATTTGGATTGATTATTTGATGCATGTCCATGATGATTATGTGTTTACATTCATGCTAAACGATGCTACACATTGATATTTTTGTTGGTTATGTGTAGGTGATTTTACGGGATCGACACACACACACACACACACTAGTGTGTTGGGCACTAATCAAGTGCTTAAGCGCTGCATTTGTGGCTAATTAAGGTGCTGAAATTAATGCTAATTATCTGCTTTTAGGTGCAGGTTTGGTTCATGAACCATGTGCATTCATAAAATGCAAAACTAGGTGCGGTTTATGCCCGCTTGTGTGTAGGCGGAAGTGCCTAATTTGGGGCAATTTGGGGCTTTTTTGGAGTCCAATTTTCTTATGAGAAGCATGTGATTTCTTATGGTTGTCAATGAGTTATGGTTATGTTTTTCTAATTCCGTTGTGACGCCGAAGTGCTGCCGAAATTCGGTCAAATTTGGTTATGTATGCTTATGTGCATGATTTGATGCAAAAAGCGTGTTAATGATTGATTAATTTTGAGATTTGGATGCTTGAATTGATGTTTAATTGATGCAAAATGCTGTTTTGAGTGCGATTAGTCATCGTGCAAGAGAGGGTGATTTTTGTGTTCATTTAAGCGCAGTTTTGAGACGATTTGTGTGCTTAAAGAATGATGTTTTGTGCGATTTTGATTACGTAAGTGATCAATTTCGGTGTTTCGATTGCTTGATTGCGAATGTTTAGGTCAGTGGGCTGATCTAGAATTTTTAAGAATTTTCTAGTAATTTTTGGCAATTTTTTTGCTAATTTTTACTCAAATGTGCTAATTATGCTAAGAAAATTGATAAATCGCTTAATTCGGGTGAATTGTGGTGTTCCGAGGCAAAGCTTTTTTTTGTTTTTGTTTTTGAGTGTTTTTGCGTGCTAGTTTATTTTATTTTTACATTTTTAGGTTTTTTGCTTGATAAGATTTGATTTTTTATTTATATTGGTGTATTTTATTATTTTTCTGTGTTTTTCTATTTTTGTTTGTGTTTTTTGATTGTTTTGTGTGTTTTTTTTAGAATTATTTTTGTGCGTTTTTTATATTTTTGTGTGTTTTTTATATATTTTGTGTTTTTTAGTAATTTTGTGCATGTTTTGATCTTTTGAGTGTTTTTTTAAAAAGATTTTTTTTTTGTGTTTTTTATTTATTATTGGTGTTCATTTTGGTATTTTTGTAGGTGCTTTTTGATTATTTCTGTATTTTATTAATTTATTTTTGTAAGTGTTTTTGAATTTTTCCGATTCTTTGAATTATTGTATGATTCTTGGAATTTTTAATGTAATTTATGCATTTTTGTGTGTTTTCGTATATATTTTTTGATTTATGTGAGTTTTTTTAAACTTATTTGTGTGTTTTTCTTATTTCTGGTTTATTTTTAATCCAAAAAAAAAAATCTCACCTTGCTTACTTGTCTCGTTGTGTTGACTGATGCTAGCCGCCCGGCTGCAATCGCGCCGTGATTCATGCTAAGACCTACCTGCCTACGCATTCATTGCTGGCTAGTTCTCCTACGCGTGCTGCGCCTAGTTCTCCTACGCTTGCTGCGCCTAGTTCTCCTACGCTTGCTGCGCCTCGTTCTCCTACGCTTTTGCTGCATTGACATCCTACGCGCGCTGAGCCTCGCCTAGTTCTCCTACGCGCTCGCGCTCCGACCCCCCCCCACACACACAATACCCCGCTGATTACACTGGCCTGCAGCTCGCTCGCATCGGCCCCACTCTGTTTTTAGCCGCAGTCTGCCCGTAAATGGTGCCACAAATGCACGTTGCTAAGATGGCTTGACCCAAACACAAACACACACGCGCCGGGTCACCCTTCTCTTGCCCACGTGCCCTGCTTGGCCAGAATTGGCGCCATGAAAAAATGACACACACAGCAGGCCTGCTCCGGGCTCCACCGCGAGGCCTTCGTAAATCGGCCATTGCTTGAAAACAGCGCTGAACTTGCCGCCTTGGCCTGGGTCTGCTTGACTCAACACATACACACACACAACCCTCCCGATCTCGTAGCTCCTGCTGAGTCCCGCACACCTGCAGTCCCCTACCTGCCCGCTATTCGCCGCCTTGCTCGCAGTCTCCTCGTGTCCTCAACACACACACTCTATGATGATTATGCTGAATATGGCGCATATGCCCGCTTTGCCTGTCTCGCGGCTCTCACCATGGCCCACCAGTAGAGAGTTTTTGTACTAATTCCCCACATGCTGACATCCCACTAGCGACACTTGCTTCAGCTTCCACAGGTGGATAGGCTTTGTAAGACCCCATTTGATGCATCAATTGCTGCTCACAGGGTTTCTGCCTTGTCGCCTTCACAAAAACACACACACACATACAACGTTTTGCTAGCCTGTGCGCTCAGCCGAATGCTCACATAGAAGCCATGACCCGGCTTGCGTTGCTCTGTCCGCAGTGTGTCACCAATCCCTTGCGTTGTTGACCTCTCACACATACACACACACACACACACACACCCTGGTTGCATTTATCGCCACTTAGCCCTCCACAAGCGCGGCTCCATAGGCTGTCATCAGCAATTAAAAAAACGCATAAATAATAATAACAAAAAAAAAAAACGACATTGAAGGGGTTCCCACCATCACACCAAAGCACCACACTTTGCATGTTGCAAATCGCCACACACACACACACTTGCGCCGCTGCAACCCTTTCTCTCCATGTCGACCCGCGCAGGCTGCAGCGTCTCGCCATTAAAAAAACAAGAGGAGAGATAACTCAGTTTTTTTAAAAAAAATCATTTATAAAAAAATAAAAATCAAGGGGACATTCCCACCCTCAAGTTCAAAATTTTGTTGGCTAGAGCTGCAAGTGCTCGCTTTGCTCGAATTTCATAAGCAGAGCTTGTTGCTTTGGTCTTTTGAAAAGAGCTGGAGATAAACGACCTCAGAATTGCGCAAATGCTTATTTGTGTATTCATTATTTCGCGCTCTCAAAAATTGCCATCAATACCCGCTTTTGTACATTAATTATTGGGCTATTTTGCGACACAAGCATTCAATTTGATTTACTCAAAAGAGCTCGGAAAACAAAAGAACATGTATGCCAAGAATGCTAAATGAGCATGATTTTGGGAAAATGGTCATTAAATAGCATTAAATCGAGGGTTTCTATTGACCATAATATGGTGCTATGAATTAAATTTTGGATTTGGCATTGCTTGATACATTTTAGTGCTACATACGGCAGCTAGACCTACAGCTAATGATGACCTGGTAATACATCTGGGATAAAGCAGCTGCAGTGAATGGTAGTGACCTTAAAAAGGCTGGAAATTGAGCATTGTCAGGCAGAGTTTTCCGTGCAAGTCATCAAAAGAGCGAATTGAAGCGAAAAAAATTTGAGTGTGCCAGGGATAAGAGTAACAGTGAGGCCGGAAAAGCAAAAGTTGCGGACAGATACACTTCAGAAGTCGGATGACCTTTGGTCACCTGCGGGGTGGTTTAATTTAAATTAAACGCCATATAAAGTGTGTGGTCAACAGGCAAATTGAGGTCGTTTTAGTTCAGGTCAAAAGTGCTTTGCTAATCTACAATTTTGCAGATTAAGAGCAAATTTCATCGCTCAATCAACTGAAATCGAGGAATCACAAAGGCGAGTAGTCGTTGCAGTACAGTGGTAAGTATCTTGCCAACTAAGGTGCTATACAGGTAAATCAAATCGTCGAGATCACAGCTAAGCCTAGCAGAGAGCTTTGAATTAGGAAAACCACTGGTCACCCGTGGTAGAGGCTAGAAGAAGGGAATAAAAGTGCTCAGCAGGTCAGTAAAAGGGTTGAAAGAAAAATGGAGCAGCAGATGCCACAGCCATAGTTAATGGCAACATCGGCAAATAAAAGCAGTTATGATGCAGCTTCAAGCTCATTAATAACAGTCAAATCAGTTGGCATCAGGTTGGAATTAATAGGTCATTTCAAAGACTTTCCATGCTACATGGATGATGCAGACAATCGCTATCTAAAGTCCAAGCAAAATGCTTTGAAAAGCCCGACAATACAGGTTGTGGAAGTAGACGAAGCTACCAACATGGCTAATTCACAAAAGAACCTAATGGAAGATTGTTTAGGATCCGTGTACATGAAGCTCAAACCATGTAGTGAGTTGGACATAATAAAATTGCACAGGCAAGATCTTCCAGAGGTTAGCAGTTGTCGAGTCACTGTGCACTTGATAAAGTCAAATTACAAGGACAAAAACTGTAGCAATCTCTATAGAGATATGGAGGGTAGATGGTACAAAGCGGAAACACCTCAACAAGTGACGGACGAGCCAGATCAATGCTTCATAGCTCATGAAGATGGTTCAAAGTTGGGTTACAAATACGTGTCGACAAGTGGTAATATTTACCGCTTGATAATGAGCTTACCTTGAGCTTCCAATGCAGATACAGTGGTAGCTCAGAACAGAGAAATCACTCAAGAGACGGGACCTACTATAATCAATCTACCAAAAAATGAAGACACAGTCAGTAGGAAGGAATTCCTTGAAGCCATGTGTAAACGAAGGTTGCCTTCAACCACTTCAGAAGTCAACAAGCAACCTGAACCAATAGCCCTTCATTGGATCCACAAAACAAGATGGAAAGATGCAATTTATGTAGATTCTGTTGGACAAAGATGGGTTCAAGTCACGCGGGTAAGGACATTTAGCGAGTCAGTTCCTAGGACACTATGGGCAACACGCATTGGGGACAGGAGATATGATATAGATGGAAGATGCTATGAACTAGATCTTATTGCAGTTAAATTCTCGAAAAGAGCTGCAGATTTCATCTTGTCACCTTCAACTCCACAAGACCAAATTGAGCAACGGACACATGACGAAATGATATCTAACCAGATGAGTGCCACAACACAATAGTCACAGGTACAGAACACTACACATGCACCACAAAATGTACCAACACAAACACACGTTCAATCAATGGAAGAATCAGCTAATGAGATAGCACGACCTCCCAAAGACCTAGCTCAATCAGTTGAGCTAGATGACAAAGCAAGAATATCCACATCTGGCATAAGAAAGATGCCTCTTACAGATATGGAACACTCTCGGATGGGGGGAGTCCAATCTCCACCTCACTTACTGCAATTAGGACAACCCTATCAACTGCAAACAGCAAAAGAGAGTCACAAAACTCTCTTACAATTCAGTGGACAACAAAAGACAAATACAGGATTGAAGTGACAACAGAGTCCTAAGACTATGCAGAAGCCACAGATAAAGGATCACATGTTCATAACAGACATAGAATTAAAGTTGGTCACAGAAGCAGGGGCGGAAAGGACCATCTACCAGGGTTACAATGGAAGCTATTACAAGCTTCTTGAGAATGCCACAGTCAAAAAAGATAAGGGCAATCAGTCAAAGCCATCGTCAGTGTTGGTTTTCAAGTACCTACATGTCATGCTGATGACATATTTGATCAAAGATACTATGGGCAACGAATACCAACAATATTATGAACAGATACCTCGACCTGGTATAGAACAAATAGTAATAGATGTGCATTGCTATGGATGTGGCATTAATCATCTAATACCCAATTGCCCAGTAAAGATGCACTTAGATATGATGAAGCAGCAAAACCAAGACAATATCAGACTGCAAGCAGCAGAATCATTAAACAAGTCTCCAAGTCTAAAGTCGCCCGAAAGAAAGCATATCTTGTCAAAGGATACCAGAGACAAATTGATGACTAAAATATTGGAGGTCAAAGGCATCAATGATATTTCAATTGAAAATCAAGCTGCCAAAAAAGATCATCTACAAAAGATAGTCTCAAATAGCTTGGAATTTTTCAGGCCTAAAGTCAAAAAATACAACAAGGATGTAGCGGACGATTCAATGTCAGAGGAAGTGGATGAAGAAATTATCTGTGACCAAGAACCCGAGCAGGCACAGGCAGTCAAGGACTTGCCATTGAAGAATGCAACAAGTAGAAATGTGGAATCAAAGATTCTACATAATAATGCTAATAGCACAGATAGTTCATCGCTCAGGGATGTACCCAAGAATTCAACAGAAGCAGAGATCAAGTATCAAAGCCAAGAAAAAGACATCTCAATGTGTTCGAATGATGGAAAGAATCAAAAAGCAGAGCCGGTCATAAAGTCAGATACTAATATTGTCTCGCCAGTGGAAAATGCCAAAGAGCCAAAGGTGACACAAATCATCATTAACTTGAACAATCAGAAGCAAATGGTGCATCAAGCACATGGAGCCTATCAAAAGATAAACAAAGAGATCAATAAAGAGCAATGTGAACCAAAGGCCATGGTAAGCATTGCATCTGAATAAAAGAGTCAACTTACTTCTATCCAGCTGGCAGAAGAAATTAAAGACTCAAACAATTGTTCAGAAATAGAGGCACAAAAGATGGTTCAATTCAGTTTAAATGCAGAAATCACCAAAGCATGTCATCAACAAGAAAAGGTAAAAACATCCCAAGTCATTACATCTCGACGTTTATCAGCAGAAGACAAGGGAAAAGAAAAAGTCCAAGGAGGCTTAACCTCTTCCTCTGAAGAACAAAAGTCCAACAAGGAGGTCACAAATGCAGTTAAACAATCAAAGCAAACAGCAGTGGCTCCAGCACCCCAGGGAAACCAAGACCAACAACCTCAACAAGAGTATAAAAAGGTCTTTCAGCCAAAATACCCAACTCATAGTAAACAAAGACACAAGCAGCACATCAAAACCTATGTTGCGGCCGATGACATCAATGTCAAAGATCCAGTTTGGATAAATGATCCTAGTCCAAAAAATTCAGGTAAACAAATGGGATGGATTGCCTCCCAGTACAGCTTAGAAGAGCAAGGCTACTACAGTGGTCAACCAAATGTTTGGTTACCTAAACCAAAGATATCAGTCTATATAGTAGCAAATAGTTTCAAAACAAAACAACAAACAGGAAAATCAAGATCAATTTCAACTAAAAAGAGGAGATCGAACAACAGGGCTAGAAATAGGTTCAAAAATGATTCTCAATCTAGAAGGCCTACATATCTTCAAGGGAATTTACCATACGTGATTCCCAAAAAGGGCAAGGAACGGATACAGTTGAATACAAAAGTACAGACAAAAATATTTGTGCCATCAAATATACTTAAAGCGCAGGGATATGACAAAGGACAAAAACAAATATGGCTACCCAAGGCACCAAGACCAGATTTTACACAACTTGAAGATAATTTTTACAGCTACAAACACCGAATCAAGGATACAGGTCCAAAAATTCAATATGTCGTCTGTAAAAACAAGACAACAACAAATAGCAAATACAAATGGGTGCCAAAGCGAGAGCAGAAGAAGATTGAAGTCAGCTCTCGCTTCCAACAAAATGAAACTCGCCAATCTTCTCAGATAATGGACCAAAAGTTAAAACAAGCAATTTTGACAACCAAGGTCACCCAGGTATGGCAGAAAAAACCTACTCTGCCAATATGGTCCTTTAATAACCCTCTTTTTGAGGATCTGAGCTCTAAATGTCTAGATATATACTTTGTTGAGAGCTCAAGACAGTAGTCAAGTCACAAAAAAAAAAAAAAAGTCAAGAGTCGGGCAGCTGAGCCGATAAATGAGCAAAGCGTTAGACCTAAGCTTCGAGTCCTAATATTTTTCTGTGGTCTATGAGTCTCACTAATTAGGCTACAGCTCAAGCTGGAAGAGTTGAGCATAATTATATCAAGACTCTCATTCTGAATAGGGGAGCAAAGTCAATGTATTATTTTAATCATGGTGGCGAGGCGAAGTGTTCAAACCAAAACTCACACACACTTGTGCACATTAGGAGAATACGAACCATTGCATCAAACGCCCTTCTCAAGAGTAGTGAAAGCTAGTAAAGTGAATTTAATTTACTTTTTTAGGTGCATTAACTCTGAGGAGCACCCATCTATACTCTTCTCTCGCACATCATAATCTTACCCATGCATAAATGTGTGAAAGCATATCGAATGTCCCATAATTGGACATTTGCATTACACACTCTTTATTGTTCCACCCATGCACACACCTTGCAGGTACGGGCAGCAGCAAAACAACTCCAGACTCAAGGCAAAACATCGACCCTTTTCAAGGGACAGGAGGCTTAAACAATTCACTTTCACGTTATTTATATAAGCCCACTCAATTCAGTCCCTAAACACCCATCATTGTATATTCCCATAATAAGATCACATACCTTTGGGCACTTTTTCCCATGAGGTTTTTCCCCATTGGTCATCCAGGGTTTCCAGACCCTAAAGCACTATACATAGACTTTTATTTTTCTTTATTCCCATAATAAATCAAGCCAATTGCTTTTACTTGAACCCAAATGCCTAATCTCATATTCACCAACACGTCAACCCAACAACTTACAGGTCTTCAGAACAACATTAACCACCAATTTCAAATCTCTCCAGTGCAAGCCAACCCGGCAGCGCACGAGGACGTGCACTGAAATCGGATGGGGGGAATGTTTGGCGGCTAAGTCAACAATGGCCAAACAGGCCAGTCAAAGATGCTATTTACTATTTTTAGTGAATGCTAACGAGGCCAGATGATGCGGACGCTAAGTAAAGATGATGATGAAGCAAATACAAGCAACAGATACAGAGAAGAGTTGGAATTGATGACTATCTATGGAGTTACGGTCACAATTGACGATCCCTTAAGTTTTAGGATTTTCCGTCAAATGACCGCAAATGCGGGTTGTAATTATGTTTTGGCCTCGTCAAGAGTTCCAAGTTGTAAACATTGAGCTATATTTAGATCCTAGGCAGTGCAGATAGCAGATTAAGTGAGTTTGGCCATTTGGGTGCCCGGCCACTTCTAAAAAGCCTAGAGAGTATATAACTCAAAAGACACAATGTGAAAGGGGATTCTTACTCACTTGAGGTAAGCTTTGTGAAGAAGGAGATGGCTATGGAGTTCTTGAGCTTTCTATGCGCGTGCATGGACGATTCGGCCTCATGCCAATAGCTAAACTCTAACCTCTTCTCTCTCATTTGCTCATGGTGTAATCAATGCTTGATTAATCAAAGTTTAGTGGCTGATTTGTTGATTAATCTATCTCTTTTTTTCATATTTACCTCTTGTTTAAGCATGCTCCTAAGTGTGTGTAGGCTTGTGTAGAGTGTTGGTGCCCGGTGTGGTCATTCTATGCTATTCTATGCTCATTGTGTGCTTGATTAGAGTTGGATTAGTGATTGATTAGAGAGTAGTGGTGATTAAGCTTGTGTATGAGAGATTAGGCCGAATGGTAGAGTAAGTAGTGTGCTCACTCCTCGTAGCAACATCATACCCTCTCCGTAGTTTTCTTTGTGTGTAGGTTTCACCTCTAATCCTCCATTTGGCACTCACAAGCCACTTGTGTGTTTCCATGCCCTAGCCGGATCCTACTCCTCGGATTGACATTATGTTGATGTCCTCCCTATGCTAGGAAGACGTTCTAACATAAGTATTCCAAAATGAGTTTAAAAATGGAATTATATTCTATTCGCATGCGTGAAGATGAAAATATTCTGAATAGTCTCCCTGCAAAATTTCGTCAAATTGTCAATATTTTAAAGGAGAAGTATCCTCTGCCTTCTTTGGATGGTATTGTTAACTCATTGCAGGAAGAAGAGAAGCGAGTACCACGAATTAGCTGTTTTGTACCAACTGCATATGTAGCCCGTGGTTGCACCTCAACTGCCAATTCCACCAGGTCTACTACCAGCACTAGACCTTGTGTTATATGTGGATGCAACAATCATAAAACCAAGGATTGTTTCAACAAAATCCTTGCACCCATTGTGGAAAGACTATTCATCCATCGGAAAAATGCTTTAAGAAGAATAAGAGACAGATCAATATGATTGAAGGTGATGAAGACGATGTTGCATCAATGCTTTTTGTAGAAGTGATGTCCTGTAGTTTGTTTTGAGTCTGTCTTTATGTTTCCGTTATGTCAATCATTTCTCAATAACTGATGGTTCCAAAAACGATCAGTGTAACCCTGTACATCTTTATTTTGACCATGTCGAATTAAATCCCAATGACATCTTTGCTTTAGCTTTGTACTATGTGGGCAAAACTTGAGGTAAACATACTTTTTTGAATGCATGCCAGGTACGTGGCCTTTTCCCGTGTTGTTCGGTGGCGTTCCACCACAATGCAGTGCTGCTAATGAGATGATTTGATGCACATTTTACCATTTCACGTTCGGGGAATTCTTCATCATGAAAATAGTCATCTAGCTGACTAACCCATGCTAGCATCTTTAGTGCCATCAAAATCCTTGAAAGTGAAGGCTTTGAGGCTAATTTTGTTTTGCTTGGGTGCCGGTGCAGATTCTGTGCATGCAGAATGTAACAATTTATCTTCGAGTTCTTGCCTTTGCATGTGTTCATACATGAGGGATTGTTGCAGATTGGCAAGCTGTTCAACAATTGTGGGTGCTTGTGGAAGGTGTGCCATGATTGCTTGCTCTTTTTTTTTATATAAAAACAATTATGCTTAAAAGGGCTATATGGTGATATTAATAGATGCAATATGCGGAATAAGTAAAAGAGAGTAAAATAAATAACAAAAATGAAATGTACTTAGCTGAGAAATTGCATTGGCATCTAGTCCAGAATGGCGGTGTACAAAGAAATTGCTGAAAGAGTGAGCAGTCTGTTAGTTCGTCTGCGAGTTGGTTGAGTTTCGTGGCGCCCAATCTCCCGTATCCCCAAAGGAGACAACAATATCAGTTGTAAAAGAGAGTCTGCATGTTATTCAAATAATTGATAAATCTTTTTGACGAATTTGACCTTGGCAGGTGATTTGGTAGCTCCATTGGGATAGGTGGTGTCAAGGAGGGATTAAATTGGGAGAGCTGACAATTTCCATTCCAGTATCCTTGGCAGTTGTGGGAATTTCATGTGCCACTATCAACCCATTGACTTGCGAGAAGTGGAAAAACCTGAGCTCTGGGAAGAAAATTGCCCCTTGGGACCGAATGGGCGGCCAATCAAGTTGGGAGTTTACGATTTGAAGAGGGTGAATTGGGGCTTAAGTAAGGAGGTTTTAAGTTGCAATGGGCGGCCGGTCAAGAACTTCAAGCAAAAGTGGAGTGAATTGCCCCTTAATTTAGGTAGGCAATGGGCAGCCAACTGATGGGCCGCCTATTCTTTTGATTTTAACCACACCTTTAATTAAAGGTATGTGAATTGGTTGATGGTGAGGAGTCAACAACGACTGAGAGAAACGTGCAAGTAAAGCGGGGTGATGGTGAAATCTGCGGTCAGCTCGCATGCAGGAAAGGAAAATGCTCCAGTTTCCAAGTCGACCCTATTGGTACCATTTATGCACAGTTTGATGAAGGTCGTCAGTGCAGGTGCTGGCCATGTGAGAGTCTGTTTCCACGGCAGCTTGTTGTCTCCATAGCTAAGTTGCTTACTTATGTTGCAAAAGGGTCACCTTTGATCCAAGCTGATGCAAAATCGAGATTTTGGAAATCCTGTAGCCAAAGATGCTTCATAAGTGTTTGAATGTCCACCAACCCTCCTCCTTATTCTTGCTAAATCAAGATTCTCTGGACTTTCCCTTCCTAAGCCAAAATCCACCCGAGTTGCTACTGTCGGTCGACAAAGTTATTGAATGATATTGCTGCTTACTTCTCCTATTAAGCTTTACTTTGCCGTCAAGGAGTTTTTGATCGGAGTTCACAACTACTAATTCTTGAATTCTTGCTATTCTTTTTCCACAATCCACAAGAGTTAGCCAATATATTGAGTTTTAAGCTTGCCATACCAAATGTTGATCGTTGATAACTGAAAATAATTGAGCCGGTTAGCCAATTAATCGTCAGGTGAGCCTTGATATGGCAACTCGATGCTGCAATTTTGTAATTTTCTTCTTCAAATTTGAAATCTCGTGCCAATTTTCCTCAAACCAGAAGCTCTGATACCACTGTTGGGAAGAAGAGTGGGAGACCAGTTTCTTAAAAAACTATTCAACACATGCTCACAAACATCACCATCAACCTGTCCACCTCTTTTCTCAATTTCCAAGCACGCACACACACACACACACACCTAGACTATGACAATACACACACAGAGAGAACATGGAATTGACATAGACAAGATTGTAAGAGTGTGTAAGAGAATTGTAAGAGATAGGGACTAGATTAGAGAGTACACAACAAATTAAGCATAGCATAAGAGAGTAGGAAGAGAATCTACAAGAGAACGGCCTGAATCTTTCCCCAAACTCCACGTCACCTCTCTTCTGGAGTTGGTATTTAATATATTATTTGTGAGTTTAAGGTGTCAAAATTTGAGGCCCCTCTTTTACAACCACTTCACTTTTGTAAATGAGTAAAGCTCATTAGTTCTTGCATGACCCATAAAGGGGAGTTCCCACTACAATTATTTACAGAGCCATAGTGGCTTATTGGAATGAAAATCTAAAATATTGTGTGAATATAAAATGGCCGAGAGTTATTGCCTGTGCCTCTTCGTCAACTCCCCGCATTCCACTCTACAAAATCATCATCATCAACTCCGTTAGAAAAACAAATAAATAGTACATAATGAACCATTACGCCATCTATCCCAATTGTAGATAACCAATACAAATGAGTCTTACATAGATTGAATAGAAAACGAATGTGTTTTTAATTGTGAAAAATCTGTAGGTAAGGGGTTTTAAAAGGCAGCAACTACGTTTTCAAAATAAGATAGTTGCTATGTTTTCAAAAGAAGAGTAGTTGCTAATGATCAAGATATGTAAACCTTGAAATTTATAAGATGCTTCAAGGCAGTAGCAGCTATGTTTTGAAAAGAAGATAATTGCTAATGATCCTTTAATTAGGCAAAGGAAAATTCATTTGTTGCAAGGTGCCCCTTCTTTATCTTTGTCACCCCCTACCACTGCCACAAGCATGTTGATCCTTGATGGGTTGGATGAAGATGAGGTTGCAATAACTACCCTAGATTTCTTTTTTGTCTTGAACTTTGTGCTAACACCTTTATGGGAAGCATGTATGTTACCATGTTCTCCTGATTGCTACTATCTACCTAATTTTAGACCCTAGTTTTATGCCTAGATTGGTACATGTGCTTACTAAAGTAAATAATCTCAGTATCCCTACTAAGGTGAAGAATTTTATTCAGTATGGACTGAACCACATCCCCTCTTTCACTCCTAACATGGAAGATGCTTGTCTTGAACTATTTGCTATGTTTTTCTAAAAATATCCCCCCCCCCCCCCCCCCCCCCCCCCCATTTCTTGGTAACTAGAGAATTAGGGTATTTTTTCTTGAATATTATCAAGTCTCACTGCCTATAAAATCTGGCTATACCCCTGACATTGATAGAATGTCATTTTTCATTCTCTCAGAAGTAGGTTCTTAATCACTTGTATTGACAAGGCCCCCAATAACCCACTATTTATTTGTGAATCCTTTACTCAAATTGAAACATTGAAAAGATTGTATAGTCCCAATTTCACCCAATGTACTGAGGATCCCACTGCTATATTGGATGCTATGCTTAAGAGGATGTGCCTGCCCGATTCCTTATCCCTCCCTTTCTTGATGGCTTCTTACAAAATTCATAAAAATAGTTTTAGATGGCTCACTTGTGGAGCCTATAGTGCTTATTTTGAGTTATCCTTGCTTATAGATTGCTTGCTAAAATATTCTCTTCCATTGTTCAAGGAGAGAGCAAGGATGCTTAATCAAAAGGAACTACTCTACCATAAAATCAAGCTCCAGTCTTGGTGGATTGTTGATTGCATTTATGACTGCATTCTTAACCTCCAAAAGGTAGCCTCCTCCTTGTTCACAACAGATATTAAGAATTGTTGTGAGAACTTCCCTCACTATGGTTAATTTGGTTTAATCCACTTGATGAATGACCTTATCTCATGGGTCTTTAAATATGCTTTTATTGAGTTTATTTCTTTCAAGAGTTTCCCCTCTTACTACTAGCAAGGGGTCTTAACCAAAGAAAAGTATAAAAATGGGCTCTCTTTCCACCTTGAGGATGTGGTTGGTATCAATACCCGGTTAATTAACCATATGTACATTCAATGTTACCAATACTTATACAAGCAAACAAATGGAATCCCAATGGGATTCGCATGCTAATCCTTATGGTGTAATTTCTATCTTCATGCCATTGAGTATAATCACCTTAAGGAAATGCTATTTTGCCCCTCAATAAGGAAAAATTCGTAGATCTTGCCTACCATTTTAGATATTTTGATTCTATCCTCTTGGTAGATTGCCAAAATCCCGAATTCTTATTATGTAATAACAGAATTTACCCTCTTGAAGGCATACCCTATTTGGGTTTAAATCCTCCCTATATACATGTGATCCTCAGGAAGTCTTGATAAATTTGTCACTTGGTGTTGGGCACTAGGACCCCTAAGGCCGAGTGCCCCCTCTCAGGTCCCTACTGTGGGTTTGGATGGAGGGATCCACACACCATGCCTTAAGCTATTTGAAACTTCTAATTAGGAATTTTTAACCTTTGACTTACTTGATCATGGAAACAACCCCTAGCCTCTTTATCTTTTTCTTTTCTAATTTTCACCCATGTATTGGATAATTCTAATAGTGGCCACATGTGGAAGCCATCATTAAATAAAATCCCCCACTACTTTTTGCATGGCTTCACACTCAACCACCGTGGATTACTGCTCCCACTACCATGCAATTTTTGTTAAAGGAGGGCTTCACCATATCCTTACACTACACATGAGGTGTCATGGCCTTAAAAGAGGTTACTTTCTCTGATTTAATGCAGCATGAGACATACTACCTCAGAGAGGATGATATCAAGACCTTACAATTCTTTGAATAGTGCTTGGTCCTTACTCATACATGCACGCCAAATTGGCTATGAAGGGCTCTGCTCATGTGTTTGTTTTCACACTCTCTTGAAGGCTCTTGATGGTATGTGATTAGGGTAGACATATGTAACATGTGGGTTTCTTTCTTAACACGTATCTTCCATTGTTTAACTTCTTTGGTTTTTGGCCATGATGGTGGCTAGTATAATAGGAGGAACCCTTACTCTAAGTGTTCATGCATATACCTTCCAGTTTGTCTATACTCAAAGCACCCCCTACCTCATCTCTTTTGTACCTCAAATCCTTGTTAAAGTTTTAATGGTTATGGACTCCTTTTTGTCTTTATATCTCATTGCAAGAAGATGCTTTGTTTGTCTTGAGATGCAAAGCCAAAGGCAAAAGCAAGAACTCACAAGAGAACAAATGCAAATGAATCTAGATAGAGATAATGGTGATAAGAAATTGATAGAGGAGATTGGCATGGATCACATTGGTGCCACACAATTCCAAATTTCTATTCATGTGGTGGTTGCTACAACTAGCTTTATCCAGGGAGAGACTTGTGAGCAGTAGGGAGGGGCAAAATGATTTGTACCCATGTGTTGGTTAAGTTATCGGCATTTGAATGCGTGGGTGGGAGTTCAAGGCACATGCATCTGGCAAGGAACCAACCAAACATATCTAAAACAATATGGATGAGTGCACCAATCCATTGTTGCAAAGTGTTGCAAAGTTCATTGTCTAGGAAAGTTTGGACGTGTTGTTCTTACAATTCATGAATGGGGATTCTTGGGCATAATGTAGTCTATAGTTTGATTTTCCATGAGGCAAACAATGCTCAAGATGGCATCCTTCTAAGGTAAAATGATTGTTGAAAGCATAAATAATGTGTATCAAGTGGAGTG
This sequence comes from Adiantum capillus-veneris, assembly GCF_014529385.1. Lineage (NCBI taxonomy): Eukaryota > Viridiplantae > Streptophyta > Polypodiopsida > Polypodiales > Pteridaceae > Adiantum > Adiantum capillus-veneris. Next base: position 51,394,297 of record NC_140937.1, read on the forward strand.
TATAGCTACTAGTGTCATAAAAACTGATATCTAATTCTCCCAAATGATTTCTCATGTTAAATTGATCATTTAATATGGGGAGGTACGAGGGCAGTAAAAGCTAGAATATTGGTAAGGCTGCCAGACTGGTCTCAACAGGGATCCAAAGGAGGGAAAATAGGGGATCCAAAGGGGGACAGTCTGCAAAAGAGCAATGTGCATCAATGGAGCTTAAAATACCTAAGGTTCAGCTCCATTAAGACTTCCATAGGCTAAGGTTCCAAAATTTAATTCAAAAAGTCCAATGGCCAAAAATAGGGATAATTGGATGGTTATGAGAAGACTAAAAAGTCTTCCCACATCCCTAGGAAGGAGAGGGCAAGCCTAAAGGTAGGGGAAGAGAGAGAAACACACACACAAACACACTCACAAGCTCTCCCTTTACACAAAGGAAATAATGGACACATGGCAGGCTCCTAGCCCAGATGCCCCCAATCTCCCCTCAAATCCTATTGGATGGCCATAAAGGTGGACCAATGAGAATTAGACTAGAGTAAAATTAGTCTAATCAATTTAAAAATGCTTGATAAATGGACCAATAGAAATTAAGCTCCCTAGAAGACTATTGGACAATCTACCAAGGGGTCCAATGAGCATCCAACAACCCAATGGCTTGCTTGATTCCTATTGACCAGAAGACAAAAAGGTCCAAAGAGAGTTTAAACAAATTAATTTAATTACCTAAAGCTCTCACAAAAGGGGAAATGGGGACACTTGTCACAAGACTATCAACTATGCTTCTTAATTGCTATTGGCTAAGCTCTACAGGAGCCAATGGGAAGCCAACAAGAGTAAACGAGAAGAGAGAGAGTTGGAATTTTTAGCCTAACAAATTTTTGTACACACACACACATGTGTTGAGCAAGAACTCCATCTCCTTCTCCAAGCATTGAGAAGTAGAGGCCTACGCCAACAACTCTTGGCTATGGAATGCAAATCCAACCAAGAGCCAAGCTTCAATGGCATGCTCATCTCGTCTACCATGCTAATTTACTAAGATAAGCTATGCTATAAGAGTGATTATGTGAGGAGAATACTTCTTTCTTGTAAGATACATCTTATTCCTCTTCATCTTTCCTCATTCCTTGCTAGCTCTCACCATCTTTGAAGGTGTGTAAGGTCTTGGCACTGAGTCTAGGTCCACTATGTGTACTTTTCAAGCATAATTTGGTGCATGAAGCTTCCATCTTCATTGCACCAACGAGTTTTGTCAAGGAACACAGTGATTGTATTGTACAAAAGTCTCCCTTGATGGGAGAAGCCATAATACAAAGCCTTTTTGGAGGGGGGACTGGCTCCATGTAAATCAAGTCCTCAACAATTGTTCTATTTCTCTCTCTTTTCAAGTATTGTTGATGCCAAACTAGCTAGGTGTAATTGAATGTGGCTTTCTCCAACCAAGTACTCTCTGTATGCTCATTAGGAACTTGCTCTTAATGAAACGCTCACAATGTTATCATTTTTCGCTACACACAAGTTACTAGTGCATTAAAGATTACATTGGTATTAGCGCTATTGGTTTTTGTTTTCTTGCTCAAGAAGAGAGGTCAAGATTGCTACAAATGGTTGGTGTTATTAATTGCAAAAGAGTAATTAGAATAGGGATTTTTCATCCTTGAAGCACGCCTGCTTTATGCAGTTAACGGGGATACCGTTGAGAGCTATGGTCTTAATAATGGAGTCCTATGGGGCTTGTGTATGGCTTTGAGCTATTAGAATCTTGACAAGAACCGGGGATGTCTCGGCTCTGTGAAACCCTCTCTTCTATTCCTTGCAATGAATAATATACGAGCCACGGGTATAGATGCTTGAGTGCTTATCTTTGAAGGTAAAGAGGAGTAGCAACTAGGGCTTGAAGTGCCAAAGTACAAGTAAAAATTACATCTAAAATTTGCTAGTATGGCTGATAAGGGTAAAGAGATTGAAATGAATGTTGATAACCTTGATTTTGCTAATGATAGAGCAACTAATGATGCCCCTATTCTTGTGAACTATCTTGTTTCTAGGCTTCAACAAGCTTTGGGCAATCCATCCCTCCAAAGTGAAGTGCTATAGCAATTGTGCACCCATGGTATTCTCCAAACTCCCCACCAAGAAGACAGAGTACCTAGAAAAGCTGCTCGTGAGACTTCCAAAAGAGGACTCTCTCCAATAAGGGAAGAAGAGGAGGATCCGTATGAAGGGCTCAAAAAATTACTACTCAATGGGGCATATCCCTCTCAAAGGAGAGCCTAAGTTTCAATGGTAGAGCCCCCACTGAAAGAGCAAGAAAGAAGAAAATCTCCTGCCACCTCAGCGGAGATGGCTCCACCAAGATGGCTGGAAAAATGCTCTCCAACACCCCCTAGATGGAGAAGACCATCACATACTCCTCCTCGCCATGATTCAAAGAGGGAAGAGAGGAAACAAGAGAAGAAAAAGACGAGAGACAGGTCACCCTCTTCTCCATCTTCCTCATCCTCTTCCTCTTCTAAGGAAAGTAATGGTGTAGAAGAGGAGGAACAAGGGAAGAAAAAGGCGAGAAAGAGGTCACCCTCTTCTCCATCCTCCCCATCCTCTTCCTCTTCTGAATAAAGTGATGGTGCAGCTCTTAAACTGCCCAAGAGAAGAGGCCATGGGCAATCCTATGCCACCTGGAAAAGGTCCTCCAAGCTCAAAAAGTTCAAGAGGAAAGAGCATCTCTTTCCTTACCTATGATGGCACCTTTGGTGCTACAAACAAAGTCTTGGCCTTTATCCAACAATTTGATGCGGAATTTGGAGATGAGGGCTTCATGGAGTTCTCTAAGCTACGCTATGTAGCTATGCACTTTCAAAAGTCTTCCAGGAAATGGTGGTCTAGCCTACGAGCAAACGGTGAAGCTCCACGAACATGGAAAGCTTTAAGAGCTTCCATCATGAAGCAGTTTTTGGCTAGCGATGCCAAACACAAAGTACTCACCCAATGGAAAAGCTTGAAGCTCTATGAATCTATTCACGAATATGTAGACAAGTTTTGGGATCTACATCGCAAAGCCGCTATCTACAAAAAGATCGATTTTGGAGAGAAAAAAAAACAATTTTGTGCGGGTTTACTGAAGGATATGGTGGAGTATGTTAACTCCCAAAGGCCTCACTATCTGCGGTCATACACCATACCGTGCTGGCTTCAAGAATCAATTTCCAACAAGGGGCTAAGAGAAATCTTAAGCCCATGGAAAGCAAGGACTGTAGTGAGCCTAGGGGGAAACACAACGTCTAAAAGTCTCCCAAAGGCAACTCCAACAACAACAAAGCCAAGGAGAAGGGATTTTATGAAGGAAAAAATAAACTCTCTCCTGAAGACCTAGAGTGTTATTGAAGAGATAACCGTTGTTACAAGTGCGGGGAGCAAGGGCATGCCTATCGTGCTTTGCCCCCCACAAGAATACACGTAATGAACCTCCTAGAGTTTCCATAGTCGAAGTTCAAGAAGAGGATGCTCATCACAAAGGATATCCTCTATGTCATGCTTGCAGAAAGGTAAGAGGACATGATGCTTTTATTCTCTTTGACCCTGGTTCTACTCACAACTTCATATCCACAGAGTTGGCCACCAAGCTAGGCATCCAAGCCTATGAGATGGGAGATGTCCTACCTGCCGATGGTGCTTTCAAGATACAAGAAGTCTCAGTTACTCCCTTAATTGTGAAATGAGGCTCCATGTCCAAAGCTATGTGGACAAGGAGGATTTCTTCATCTCTCCTCTCAAGCATGAGGATGTAATCCTAGGGGCACCATGGTTTGATCGCATGGCTACCGATGTTAAATTCCCTAAAAGGAAAATCTACTTTAGGTACAGGGAAAAAGATATGTGCATAGATGCTAAGGAGTCGGGTAGCACCATACCCATTGTACATAAGCAAGATTTTAATAATTCAATAAAGAGCTCTATTTCCGTGTACATGATTTTTGTTAAAGACTGTCAAAATGAACCTAATGTTTTAGCAAAATAAGATATAGGGAATCAAAATGAATTAGAGTTATCTAATTTCCTAAATGGATTCCAAAATGTTTTTACTGACAACCTCCCTTGTGAGCTACTCCCAAACGAGGGGATGATGACCATGCAATTGAGCTTTTTCGGGGAAGCTCACCGCCTAATAAACCTCCTTATCACGTTTCTCAAGCTCAACAAGAGGATATTATGCGGCAAGTGCATGAGTTGGTTGAGAAAGTCATGGTTAGGCCTAGCTCATCTCCATTTTGTTCAATCACAAGTTTTATGAGTGCAAAAGAAAGATGGCACATATCATATGTGTGTCGACTATAGAGCACATATCATATGTGTGTCGACTATAGAGCACTAAATAGGATCACCATCAAGAATATATTTCTCATTCCACGGTAGAAGACCTATATAGGGGTCGACCTACTTTAGTAGGATTGACCTAAAAAGTGGCTATCATCAAATAAGGATGGTTGATCAAGACATTCTAAAGACCTAAAAAGTGGCTATCATCAAATAAGGATGGTTGATCAAGACATTCTAAAGACCGCATTTTGCACTACGTTTGTTTTTTACGAGTACATTGTCATGCCTTTTGGCTTGACCGATGCACTAGCCACATTCAATCTCTGATGGAGAAGCTATTGAGGCCTCACCAAAGCTTTACTGGAGTGTTCTTTGATGATATAATCATCTAGTCTCATTCATTAGACAAACACAAACAACACCTCCAGGTAATATTTCAAGTTTTACAAGAGAATAAGCTTTATATAAATCAGAAGAAAAGTGATTTAGCATTTAGATCACATTATCTCTCAAGATGGCATCCAAATGGATCCATCAAAGTTAGAGGTATTAAAAGGATGGCCTAATCCAAGGAATCTGCATGAACTAAGAAGCTTTATAGGTATGTGTGCATACTATAGATTCTTCATAGAAAAATTCTCACAAATTGCGGAACCATTACATTACCTAGCAAAGAAAAACATTAGGTATACATGGTCCACCAAGGAGAACAATTCTTTCAAAAATCTTAAGGAAAAGCTTATCTCTCAACCTGTGCTTACAATGCCAGATCTCTCAAAGCCGTTTGATGTTTAATGCGAAGCCTGTGTTGATTGCCTTGGAGCTGTTTTGTTCCAAGAAGGGCATGCCATAGCCTATGAAAGTTGAATGCTTGACCCTGTTGAGAAAGTTCTAGGTATATATGAGAAGGAACTCTTAGTATTTTTACATGCTCTAGACTCGTGGAAGCACTATTTATTGGGGACTCCTTTCATTCTACGAACGGAACACCAAAGCCTTAAGTACTTCATAACACAGACCAAGATCTCCGACAAACAAATGAGGTAGGAAAATTTCCTTTCGCAATTCCATTTTCATATTGCTCACATTGTTGGCAAGCATAATCAAGTAGCCAATGCACTCTCAAGACAACCGAGAGCGAATGCGGTATCCATAGCAACTCACAATGATCTATCTTCTATGATAGATGAGTATGCTATCGATCTTGTTTTAAAGATGTGATTTCATCCCTTGCACTAGGGAAGAAGGAAGAACCATTTACCTTACAAGATGGTTATCTTCTCTATGGAAACATGCTATGTGTTACTAACTCACTATGTGAGAAAGAAATATGAATCTCATGCTCCTCCTTATGCGGAGCATAGAGGGATTCAATCTACCCTAAATACTTCTATTGGCCTGCCATGAAAGAAAACATACAAGAGTATGTTTCAAAATGCGTGGTATGCCAAAGATGAAGTTTGATAGAGGGAAGCAACCTAGATTGCTTCAACCTTTGCCAATCCCTAATTCACCATGGGAGAGCATATCCATTGATTTTATCTTTGGATTGCCCAAGTCTATCCATGGGAATACATGAATATGGACGATAGTGGGTGGACACCTTTAGCAAACAAGCGCATTTCATACCTGTCAAAAAGACTATCAAGGCCTATCAAATGGCAACCCTCTTTATATCACAAATCTTCAAGTACCACAACTTGCCAATGTCCACAGTGTCGGATAGACACCCTAGAATGACCAGTAATTTTTGGAAGGGTCTCTTTGAGAATTTAGGTACAAGGCTAAACTTCTCTTCCGCCTATCACCTGCAAACGGATGGCCAAAGTGAAATAGATAACCCAACAATCCTTAATCTACTAAAAGATAATGTCACTAAAGTAGATCAAAAGTCCCAATGGGAGAACTACTTACCTTTAGTGGAGTATGCTTACAATAACATTGTACATACTTCCATGGGAAAATCACCTTTTGAGGTGATGGAGGGAAGATCAAAAAGTCCCCTGCTACTCAAGGTACATGGGAAAATATTCGCTATAGATGAATATAGCCAAGACCTACAAGAATATTTCCAAAAGATTCAGGATCCTATATCCATCTCTTAGCAAAGACAAAAGGATACTATTGATAAGCACGAAAGAGTTCCAACCTTTAAATAAAATGACTAGGTCTTGCTTAAGTTTCCCAAAGCTCGATTAAGGCACACGAGGGGCAAGAATCCTATGGGACACCAAAAGTACGATGCTAAGTAAGAAAAAAGGTACTATGGTCCCTTTCAGATTCTTAGGCTGATCAATGAGATGGCCTATCAGCTCAAGTTGCCCAACCATTGGCTCATACACAATGCTTTCCATGTGATTCTACTATAGCCTTACAAAGGAGAGCCACCTCAAGAAGCCACCATTCAAGACCCACCGGAGATCGAGGACCAAGAAGAAGTGTTGCAACCTGAGTCCATTCTCCAACACAAAGACAAGGTATTGAGAGACGGTAAGACTATCTGATGATATCTTATCAAGTTTAAATTAATCCTTTTGAAGATTCTAGATGGATGCAAGGCATACAATTAAAGGATAACCTAAACCTTTTCAATGCTTACAATGATTCCCTAGAGTAATAAAATGTAAATATGTATAAATGAAGAAAGTTTTTGTCTTATAAGACTCTCGTTTACTTTATTGTGAACAAATGTTAATAAGTACGCATGCTTAGGATCATGTTTGTGGAGACCATGTCTCCCGAACACCAAGTAGAGCTTGTCCCTCTACTATGGAGGATTCATACGGACTAATGTGTAGGCATGCTTGCGGTAGCTAAGGCTCTCAAGCACCAAATGGACTAGTCATCCATTCTGGAACGGTGTCATAGGGTAAAATAGGGATCCTCTACCCGCTAGCAAACGGACTAATGACTAGCCTTTATCTTCTCTATCTCATAGTCAAGGACAACTATGATTCAGGAGAAAGGTAATCTCATAAAAACTAATAACTAATTCTCCCAAATGATTTTCTCATGTTAAACTGATCATTTAATATGAGGAGGAACCAGGGGAGTAAAAGCTAAAATATTGGTAAGGCTGCCAGAGCGGTCTCAGCAGGGATCCAAAGGAGGGAAAATAGGGATCCCAAGGGGGACAGTCTGCAAAAGAGCAATGTGCATCAATGGACCTTAAAAGACCTAGTGTTTAGCTCCATTAATACTTCCATAGGCTAAGGTTCCAAAATTTAATTCAAAAAGTCCAACGGCCAAAAGTGGTGAAATTGGATGGTTATAATGAGAAGACTAAAAAGTCTTCCCACATCCCTAGGAAGGAGGGGGCGAGCCCTAAAGGTAGGGGAAGAGAGAGAAACACACACACACACACACACACACACACACTCCCTAGCTCTCATTTTATACAAAGAGAATAATGGACACATGGCAGGCTCCTACCCTAGATGTCCCCAATCTCCCCTCAAATCCTATTGGATGGCCATAAAGGTGGACCAATGAGAATTAGACTAGAGTAAAATTAGTCTACTCAATTTAAAAATGCTTGATAAAAGAACAATAGAAATTAAGCTCCCTAGAAGACTATTGGACAGTCTACCAAGGGGTCCAATGAGCATCCAACAGCCCAATGGCTTGCTTGATTCCTATTGACTAGAAGACAAAAAGGTCCAACAAGAGTTTAAACAAATTAATTTAATTACCTAAAGCTCTCACAGAAGGGGAAAGGGGGGCACTTGTCACAAGACTATCAACTATGCTTCTTAATTGCTACTGGCTAAGCTCTGCAGGAGCCAATGGGAAGCCAACAAGAGAAAATGGGAAGAGGGGTCAACCAAGAAGAGAGAGAGTTGGAATTTTTATCCTAACAAATCTTTCTACACACACACACACACACACACACAACTCATGTTTTGAGAAAGAACTCCATCTTCTTCTCCAAGCATTGAGAAGTAGAGGCCTACACCAACCACTCTTGGCTATGGAATGCAAATCCAACCAAGAGCCAAGCTTCAATGGCATGCTCTTCTCCTCTACCATGCTAATTACTAAGATAAGCTATTCTATAAGAGTGATTATATGAGGAGAATACTTATTTCTTGTAAGATACATCTTCTTCCTCTTCATCTTTCCTCATTCCCTGCTAGCTCTCACCATCTTTGAAGGTGTGTGAGGTCTTAGGATTGAGGCTAGGTCCACTATATGTGTTTTTCAAGGATAATTTGGTGCATGAATCTTCCATCTTCATTGCATCAATGAGTTTTGTCAAGGAACACAGTGATTGTATTGTACAAAAGTCTCTCTTGATGGGAGAAGCTATAATACAGAGCCTTTTTGGAGGGGGTTACCGGCTCCATGTAGATCCGGTCCTCAACAATTGTTCTGTTTCTCTCTCTTTTCAAGTATTATCGATGACAAACTAGCTAGGTGTAATTGTTATGTTGCTTTCTCCAACCAAGTACCTCTCTATGCTCGTTAGGAACTTGTTCCCATATGTTATTATTTTCTGCTACACACAAGTTACTAGTGCATTAAAGGTCACAACTAGGGTGTCCATGGTAGTTTCTACATAGACTTCATCTTCCTATATATGTCCAATAGGATCTGCAAAGAGGGTGTTAAAGTTATAGCATCTCAATTGAATATTTAAATGTGAGCCCAATATTTATTTTGGCTTTAGGTATTTATTTCACTTATTTGTCAAATCTTGGGTAGGGATAATTTTTCAGGTGCCTATAGAAGCACAACATTGCCCCCATTGTAACTCATCAATTTATTGCTAAGGTTGGTTGGTTCAACAATCTCTCTCTCTCTCTCTCTCTCTCTCTCTCTCTCTCTCTCTCTCTCTCTCTCTCTCTCTCTCTCTCTCTCTCTCTCTCTCTCTCGTATTCTCCACATTGCTCTATGCTTTTGGATCGTTGACTTTGACACACATGGCTAGTACAGTGATGGCCTAGCCATGATAGCATCCCATCATCACCACAAAATATTGAGCGGTGGAGCCGCATACTCATTGCACCATTTTAGTCTATGTAGATAGGTGGCCATCACCATCACTTGATGGGCAATACATGACACACTAGCAGCATGCATGTTACAAGGCACCTATGTTATACACACACCATACACTAGGGAGGCTACCATGTATAATATGATATGCATGCACTTATGCGTACTTTCTACAATGAACACACCACACTGGAAATCCTACGCACCCTTACACAAAATAATCAAGGTAGCTTCTAACACTATGTGACATGCAACATCTCCTTGATGCAGTAACCATCAACACCCTTCTAGCCTACTAACATCACATGTGTCAATGTCATGCACTATATGGCATGTCCTCCCCATTTATGTTTTTTTTAAAAGCAATGGGATCCTCTCAAATTAATTTTTTCTAGCTCTCATGTCTATGAGATACCCTTATGTGTTTGTATTTACATAATGCATGCTTCTCTCTCAAGTATGTGCCACGGGAATGTGTGATCCATTTTCTTCCTTGTTGATCATTCTCTCTCTCTCTCTCTCTCTCTCTCTCTCTCTCTCTCTCTCTCTCTCTCTCTCTCCATCTCCATATCCCTAAACATGCCCTCTCCCATTCTTGGTTATCTACTACATTTCTCTTTCTTCTCTTCTCTTCAGAGTGTTTTATCGGTGTGGTGGCTAGTCATTACTATGCATGCCCCATGGCATGTGACTTGCATCCTAGACACACTTATGCTAGATGGTGCCCCCATTATTGTTTATACTTTTGTCTACCCATTTGAAGTGATCGTGGACTCTAGTCATGGAGGTGTGGAGGACACCCCTGCTTGGCTGTGATTTCTTTGCATCAATATGTGCATCTGAATAAATCACTCCCTCATGCAAGGTGCACATCCTTACCAATATTAAAGGTGTATTCATGGTAGTCAAGTCCTTTCTTTCCATAGCTAGTTGAAATTGATCATACCCTATGTACAAACTCCCTATATAATATATTTTGCTTCGTACAAATGCCTCAAATACATCTATAATTGGCGTTGTATCCGCATTCCTCATTGTAACCTTGTTCATAGATTGCATATCCTTGATAAAGCACAAAGAACCATTTCTCTTTGACATTGTAAGCTCCAAAATACCCAGCTTGATCTTTTTATCAATGAGTTTTTGCAAATGAGAATTTGGAGTTGGAATAGGCTCTACAAGTTCCAAGGTACATGAAAGATATTGAAGATTACAGTAGGAGCAACAAGGGAATGATCAACACTCCCTATCTTATGCTGCTCAAATGCAAAATTCTTTCCATATTTGAGAAGAATTTCTTCAAAACATATCTTTTTAGCCTCTATCAAACTATTCTTGCAACCAAACTTTAAATCCCGCTTGGATTATAAAGACCAGGTTGCAAATCAACTTTCTCCATCTTATCCTTGCAAAATTTTGGTAGAGGTAATGACACTAGTTCCAATTTCTTTACTATAGACTTAGGTCCACTATAGCAATGCCACTAGTCTCCATTTTCACCTTAGGTCCACTTACATCAACACCTTGAACCTTGATGATATTTTACATGTCTATGGAACACACTTTCACAACCTTATTTCCAGCACACAAACTACAATCCACAATAGACTTCATGTCTTGTGTGATATTCATAAATGAAAACTCATGAAACATTCCTATAATGCATACATCATCCTCCAATAGACCATTGTTCTCAAACTTTCTTGTACACTATTAAAAGAAAAATCACTCGCCGGAAACCAAAATTTTCACGGCCAAAAATCAGGGGCAACTTTAGGGGAATATTCATTTTCCTTCATCGGAATATTCCTTTTCGTCCGAAGATTATGCCCGGACGGCAGCTGAAAAATGGTCGGAAAACGACCGGTTGGTTGGCCGATGGCCGGTAGTCAATGGCCAGTGGCCGGTGATCGGAAGTCAATAGCCGGGCCGGTGGCCGAATTCAAAAGTGGACTTGTCTTCTCAAGGGCGGCCACACATGGGCGGATTGGAGGGTCCGATTTGGACTTATCTACACAAGGGCGGCTACACATGGTTGCCTCTAATCAGAGAGGGTAGCCCTTTTGGTCTATAAAAGGAGGCCATTTCTACACACATTTCATAGTGTGAAGTTGATGCAACAAGGTGAGTGTGAGGTGGTGAGAGTGAAGCAAGGCGGGAGCTCTATTAAGGGTATAACCCCTTTGTAAACTACTTCTTCTTTTGAAGTACTAAAGCCATTGAGTGGCTGATTTCCCGTGGATGTAGCCCACATTGGGTGAACCACATATATCGTGTGTACTCTCTCTCTCTCTCTCTCTCTCTCTCTCTCTCTCTCTCTCTCTCTCTCTCTCTCTCTCTCTCTACTCTATAATCTTGTGTGTGTGAAATCTATCTCTCTTAATTAAGTAATCTACTCAAATATCTATTTAGCTACGTAATATTTCCTAACAGGGTTATCTCCATCTATTTGTGTATGTGTGTGTGTGTGTGTGTGTGTGTGTGTGTGTGTGTGTGTGTGTGTGTGTGTGTGTGTGTGTGTGTGTGTGTGTGTGTGTGTGTGCACATGCGAAGAGCTCAATTTTCTCTCCTTTTGAACCTTTTAACAAACATGAAGTGGAGTGAACAGAAACATGATGGCGTCTCCTCATAATGGGGGACTTACAAATGTGCACTTTTACAAAAAAAAATTACAAGGGGTAAATCAGGCTCCATACTTAACAATCTCCCACTTGGAGACTGATCTCCAAACCAAACCTGTGATTGCTTTCCATCCTGGATTCTTATCCTTGAATGCCGATTGAAGATGAGAAAAAGCTCAACTTCTCCTTGTTGACCACCTTTGCAAACATGTCTGCAAGATTTTCACTTGTATGCACCTTTCCTAGCTTTAGCTGTCCCTCTTCCAAAAGAGTGCATATGAAGTGATATCTCACCTCAATGTGCTTTGTCCTTGAATAAAAGGCGAGTTCTTTGCAAGATGGATAGCGCTTTGGCTATCACTGTACAAGACACAATTGTCTTGTTTGAATCCAAGCTCTTCTAAGAATCTTGAAGCCATAGAATTTCTTTGCTTGCCTCCATCATTGCTACATACTCTGCTTCCGTGGTAGAAAGTGAGACCACTTTCTATAACTTTGAAGCCCAGCTTATTGCTGTGCATCCAACCGTGAAGACGTAGCCAGTAGTGCTCCTTCGAGTATCTTTGTCACCTGCCATATCTACATCAGCATACCCTTCTAGAAAAACATCATTTCCTCCAAAATACAAAGCATTTGTTGTTGTCCCTTTTAGATACCTAAGTATCCACTTCACAGCTTGCCAGTGTTCTTTACTTGGGTTGTCCATGAACCTACTCACAACTCCCACTACATGTGCAATATCTGGCCTTTTCCAGACCATAGCATACATTAGAGAACCTACCGCTGCAGCATATGGAACTTTAGACATATAGGCTATCTCCTCTTGTGTCTTTGGACACATATCCTTCGTTAATTTAAAGTGACCAGCCAAAGGTGTAGAAATTGGTTTTGCATTTTCATTGCAAACCTTTCTAGTACCTTCTTCATGTAATCCTCCTGAGGTAGCTTTATTGTCTTCTTCGTCTTGTCCCTTGATATTTTCATACCAAGTATCCTCTTTGCAACACCTAAATATTTCATCGAAAAAGATTTAGACAGCTCCTCTTTTAGGTCTTTGATGTCCTGTATGTCATCAACATACAACATTAGGATGATGAACTTCCCATCTCCCAAATTCTTCGTGTAGACGCAATGATCTGAGTTGCATCTTCTGAATCCATGATCTAACATCCATCGATAGAACTTCAAGTACCATTGTCTTGATGCTTTCTTTATTCCATACAAGCTTTTCTTTAATCTGCAAACCATTTTCTCCTTACCTTTTACTTCATACCCCTTTGGTTGAAGCATGTAGATTTCCTCCTCTAAGTCACCGTGAGGGAATGTCGTATTTACATCCATTTGTTCGAGATTTAAATCATGAGCACCCACAAGGTTTAAGACAAGCCTAATTGAGTTCACTTTTACAACATGAGAAAATATTTCATTGAAGTCAATACCTTTCTTTTGAGAAAACCCTTTTACCACAAGCCTAGACTTGTACCTTTTCTTCCCACCATCTTCTTCCTTCAGCTTGTACACCCATTTGTTTTGAAGTGCCCGCTTACCTTTAGGCAACTCAACCAACTCCCATGTTTGGTTGTGATGTAGTGAGTCCATCTCCGCTTGCATGCTTTTCATCCATTCTTCTTTGGATTTGTGTTGCATAGCTTCTTCGTAGGATTCTGGCTCTCCAGAATCTGAGATCAAGAGATGGTTGAAGGAAGGAACAAACCTTTCTGGAGGTCTGCTTTCTCTTGTAGATCTTCAGGGAATAGGTTGAGGCTCCTCATTTGGTTGAAGTTGTTGCACATTGTCACCGTTTGCAGTCCTTGAGTCTTCACCATCCTCAAGGTCCACGTACTCATCACCTGTTTCTTTTGTTTGTTTTCTTTCCAAGTAATCTTCGTACATATTTTGTTCGTTAAAAATTACATCCCTACTTCTTAAGATTTTACCATCTTCAGGATTCCATAGGCGATACCCAAAGTCACCTTATCCATAGCCAATGAAGAAACACTTTTTGGACTTTGCATCCAGCTTTGATCTTAGGCTTCTATCTATGTGCATGAAAGCCTCACACCCAAACACTTTGAGAAATGCATAATTCACTGATTTACCTGTCCATGCCTCTTTTGGAACTCCCCCATCCAATGCCGTTGAGGGTGACCGTTTGATTAAGTACACAGACGGACTTACAGCTTTCGCCCAAAGCTCAAGCGGTAGGCCTGCATGTAGCCGCATGCTTCGTGCTCGCTCCATGATTGTCCTGTTCATCCTTTCCGAAATCCCATTTTGTTGAGGTGTCCTTGGGGTTGTCCTTTGTCTCCGAATGCCATTGCTCGCACAAAAGCTTGGCTGCAATATTCACCTCCATTGTCGGATCTGAGGCATTTAACCTTGGTATCTATTTCATTCTCCACGAAGGCTTTTCACGTTTGAAATATGGAAAATACATCGGACTTATTCTTCATGACATAAACCCATGTTTTTCTAGTCGCATCATCTATGAATGTTACATAGTACAATGAGCCACCAAGTGATGGTGTACTTGCAGGACTCCAAACATCAGAATGAACCAACTCAAGTTTTTTATTTTTTCTTTCATTTCTTGATTTTTGAAATTTTACCCTCTTTTATTTACCATAAATAAAATCTTCACAGAACTCTAAGTCCACTTCTTTCAGACCTGGCAGAAGCTTCTTTGTTTGAAGGATTTGCATTCCTTTGGCACTCATATGCCCAAGACGGTAGTGCCACACCGCACTGTCAACTTCTATAGTTGCTACACAAGCTGAAGGTTGCGTGCTGATAGTACACAAGTAAAGTGTACCGACCTTTTCTCCCTTGGCAACCACCAAATATCCCTTTGAGATCTTCCACCATTTGTTTCCAAATGCAATGTTGTGACCTTCATCGTCCAATTGTCCTGTAGAGATCAAGTTTTTCCGAAGAGAAGGAACATGCCTAACATCTTTAAGCTTCCATTCATTGCCGTTAGCAATTTTGATAGAATCTGTACCTTTGCCGACAATCTCACAAGCTTCATCATCTCCCAAGTATACATACCCAAAATCACCTTTGGTGTAATCTTGGAAATGTTTCTTGTGTGGTGTCGCATGGAATGAAGCCCCGGAATCTACTATCCAGGAATTAGACACATTGTCTAATGAGAGAATTAGAGAATCTTGGCTTGTTGTCTTGAGACTCAGTCTCCTTCTTCTTCTTGGACTAGCAATCCTTCTTGACATGGCCTTCTTGCCACAGTTCCAAAATTCAAGAACTGACTTTGTACGTGACTTGCTTTGTCTTGAGCGATCACGACCCTTTTGGTTTTTGAACCTCTCATTAGGCCTTCCTCTTGTTTCCACTGACAATTCAGCGCTTGATGATTCTCCTGTGCTTCTCCTTTGTATTTCCTCGCTTAGGAGAACACCCACAACATCATAAAAATTAAGAGTATTTGTGCCAGAAATAGAATTACTTACAGCCATCACAAGGCTGTCCCAACTATCCGGTAGAGATGATAGTATAAGGAGAGCTCGCACTTCGTCATCGGAATTGATTTTCACCGATCAAAGTTGACTTATGTTTGTGTTAAAGTCATTTACGTGTTCTGCAACTGAACCATTCTCTGCCATCTTTAGATTGAACAAGCGCTTCATAAGAAATACCTTATTGGATGCTGATGGTTTCTCATAGAAGTCGTCAAGTGAGTTCATCAAGTCCTCCGTGGTCTTCATCTCCAAAACGTTGAAGGCCACCGTTGATGCCAAACTTAACCGGATTGTTCCCAATGCCTTTCGATCAAGGACAATCCATGCTTCATATGCCATCATTGCGGGCTTCTTTGCAAGACCGCCTAGTGGCAAATAGAGGTCCTTCTTGTAGAGATAGTCTTCAATATGCATCTTCCAATGTTGGTAGTTTTTGCCATTGAACTTATCAATCTTGAGCTTCCCTTACTCCGCCATAACTCCCACTCAATTCAAGGAATTCTTTCCTTGAGATAATTTAGCTACGAGCAAACCTTGCTCTGATACCAGTTGTTAGGAAATATTACGTAGCTAAATATATATTTGAGTAGATTACTTAATGGAGAGAGATAGATTTCACACACACGAAATTATAGAGTAGAGAGAGAGAGAGTACACATGATATATGTGGTTCACCCAATGTGGGCTTCGTCCACGGGAAAGCAGCCACTTAATGGCTTTAGTACTTCAAAAGAAGAAGTAGTTTACAAAGGGATTATACCCTTAATAGAGCTCCCACATTGCTTCACTCTCACCATCTCACACTCACCTTGTTGCATCAACTTCACACTATGAAATGTGTGTAGAAATGGCCTCCTTTTATAGGCCAAAAGGGCTACCCTCTCTCATGAGAGGCAACCATGTGTAGCCGCCCTTGTGTAGATAAGTCCAAATCGGACCCTCCAATCCGCCCATGTGTGGTTGCCCTTGAGAAGACAAGTCCACTTTTGAATTTGGCCACCGACCACCGGCTATTGACTTCTGACCACCGGCCACTGGCCAACTGATCGGTCATTTTCCGACCGCCGTCCAGCCATAATATTCCGGTGAAGGAAAAGGAATATTCCCCTAAGGTTGGCCCTGATTTTTGGCCGTGAAAATTTTGGTTTCTGATGAGTGATTTTCCTTCACGCACGATGGTTTCTCCTCATAATGGGGGCCTTACAAATGTGCTCTTTTACCACAAAAAATTACAAGGGATAAATCAGGCTCCATACTTAACAAACCCTTCTACTTCTTCTTCACTAACTCAATATCAAAATTCTACAAAGCATAAATGGGAAAATACAGCATCAAAGGGAAAATAGTACAACAGTCTGTGTGAAGTGCTAGCCAGTGATCTGGATGGATAAGTGTGCCATCACTCTAGTAGGAAGACCACTTCAATGTAGTCCAGCTATAGTAGCTTGAGTGGATCAAAAATTGAGCCTACAATTTCAATAAATGTGATGAATAGAGCTCAAGCTCAAGAAGCTACCAATTTCAAACCTGTCAAGGAGGAACATAAATTGCCTTGATTAAACAAAAATTGGGATCATATCAGTGAGGACACACTTTACAAGCCTCCTGTACCACTTGACCAGCTCTTTGGACCACTGAGGACCACCTGAGCAGCCCTTTAAACTACCTAACTAGCACTTTTAAGCACTTTATACTACTTAACAAGCACTATGAACCACTTGACCAGCCCTTGAACCACTTGGCCAGCACTTTATACCACTTGAAAATCACTTTTAACCACCCAGCTAGCACTTTTATCCACTTGTCCAACCCCCTCGACCACTTGGACAGCACTTTGTTCCATTTGACCACCATTTACCAGCCCCCTAAAAAACTTGACTAGCTCTTTAGACCACTTAGGAACACCTGACCAACACTTTATACCATTTGACAAGCCCCTTGAACCACTTGAACACCCCCGTGAACCACTTGACAAGCACTCTGAACCACCTGACCAGCACTTTGAACCACTATCCACCCCCGTGAACCACTTGGACAACACTTTGTACTACTTGACCACCACTTAACAACCACCTGAACCACTTGACCAGCTCTTTGGACCACCTGACCAGCACTTTGTACCACTTGGACAACACTTTGAACCACTTTACCACTTAAACAACACTTAACACCCAATCCAGTTGAGGATAGCAGAAACAGTAGACTTGCAAAATTCTTCATAGTATATTCACATTTAGATACAAGAACAATTTGCTTTACAAGAGTTAGCTTTTTCAAGGAGTAAAGTCAGTTAGTTAGAAGACTGCTCTGGCCATTCTTGCTGATGTGGCTGCTTATAATTGGTTGCTGGAGGTGGCATTTTTGGTGCAAGAATTTTCTGTTGTGCCCGTACTTTTCTATGTGCTAGATCCCAGTCCAATTGTGCAAGTTCATCCTTCCTGGCATCAAATGGACATTCCCTAACAGTCTTGGCTCTGTCAACAGTCTCAGCCCACTGTATTATAAATGAGGCAACTTCCTCCTTGAGGAAATTTTCCCACTACCTCTCATTTTGCTTTTCTATCCCAAGCAGAATGACAAAGTTACTGGGATCATTGAAGTACATCTTATAAGTGGAATCATCCACTAGTAAAGTGTTAGACTTATTGAACGTAGAAAAGAGGTGCCAAAAGGTTTCTAGTTTTTTGAAAAACATTTGCTTTGGGGGGTTTTCATATTCCCAACTGCTAACATGGCATTAGTTCTATGCCAGCCACCCACCCGGACAACGCTTGGCCTGAGATAGGCACTTGTCCATACCCTTCTCAAGATTTTGGCAAGCACGCGACAACCACAAAAAGTCTCTGCTATGTGATTGAATCCAAGCAAGAATAATTTTGCATCGTTCCATACAAAGTAGGTGAAGTTATCATCCCCCTTTACTTTGTCAAAGTACAATGTGTTTAAATGTGGGGGTTCCAATCCTTTGCGCTTATCATGCACACAAGCAAGCACACTGTTGAAGTATACAATTACTACCAAATCTCTATGGACTGGGAAGCGAGACATTGGTTTGTAGCAAAGAAGTTGGTGATCAATTGCTCTACCTCATCAGTGGGTGGTGGGGGTTCTGAGCCAACCACATGAATTTTAACTACAAAGCACAAATCGACAGAAACTAAGAGAGAATACTTAATTTATATTGTCGGGAATAAAGATACAAAGCTGCAATCTAAAAAAGATAGCATGAAAAAAAAGATACAAAGCTGCAAGAAGCTTTAGCATGCTCTAATTTTTGAGGAGAGTATGCTAGTACTCTTTTTGGGGTCGTGGGACACCTCGTCCTCCACCTGCTTCTTTATTTTCTTCCGCATCTCCACTGCTACAAATTGCAGGGTTGATTCTATTTTGGGTCCTCTATCTCAGCTACACTGTCCTCCTTACAGGCATCAATACTTGGGCAGCATATTGTGACCACAATGAACGTGGTGACCATGAGTCAGACATGGGAGGAGACAGATATAGAAAGCTGACATTGCCTTGGTTGCTTGCGGATGGAGTTGTCTCCTTCAGAATGTCTCCATCACCACCCTCAATAGTTTTTCCACCCTCACTAGCTTTTCCACCCTCAAAGTTCTTGTACTTCAGCAACATGGCATCAAGGTCAAAGACCTCGTCCACATCGTGCATGGACGATGTGGAAGCTTCTTTCTTAGAGCCATTGGCTCAGCTGAACCAACACACACAATTAGTCTCCAAGACAGATTAGCATAAGTTCTATTGTATAAAATGATCAACCTACCTTCAAGCTCCTCACAAGAATTCCCAAGTGCCCAACATCGGGCCAACATCTTGCTATATGGGGTATCTCCCATTTATAGTCTAGAAAACACACTTGGGATCAGTCACGTTGACCACTAAAAAGTAGAATGAATGGTATCTATGGACACACTGCAATTGAAAGAAATCGGTCACATATTTGCTCGACAATTCTTGACCACATGCCACACAATTTCCAGACAAGAAAACAGTATCCACACTAAATTTAGACTTGGAGGGTGGAGTGGGCACTAAAAGGGCCCTGCCCTCTCTTTTCATGAACTTGTTGGACCCCTTCATGAAGGAGGTCTGCCTTCTGAACTCACCAAGCTCCCTGTCCATTTATTGAACTATTTTCTGTACAAAATGAAAAACAAAGGAAGATTATTGCACAACCAACCATGATGGGGGACATGCAATCCCTAGCAGCAGGCACTTGCAAGCACCTTGGAGCACTTGCTGGAACATTCAAGCACTTGTAGACACTTGCAAGTGCCTACAAGTGTTATATATGTCCACTTGCAGCACTTTGAAAGGCACTTGCTAGCACTTGGAAGCTCTTTTTAGCACCTTGAAGCACTTTCAGCCACCTGCAAACTCCTGCAAATGCTGGCCGGGTCTTACAAGTGGTTAAAAGTGCTCTGAAGTGATTGCAAAAAGCACTTTGAAACAATTTTGAAGCAATTTTAAGCACTTTGAAGCACCTTCAAGCACTTGTAGGACTTTGCAAGTGGTTGAAAGTGCTTCAAAGTGCTTTAATGTGCCTACAGGTGGTTCAAAGTGCTTGCAAGTGCATAAAATTTAGGCAATTTTTAGCACTTGCAGGCATTTGTTGGTGTTTAAAAGTGCTTGGAAGTGCTTGCAGGTGCTCAATCTTTCCACTTGCATCACTTTGAAAGGAACTTGCTAGCACTTGGAATCTCTTTTTAGCACTTTGAAGCACTTTAAACCACTTGCAAACTGCTGCAAGTGCTTGCAGAGTCTTAAAAGTGGTTAAAAGTTCTCTGAAGTGATTGCACAAAGCACTTTTAAGCACTTTGAAAGAATTTGGAAGCAATTTCAAGCACTTTGAATCACCTTCAATCACTTGCAGGACTTTGCAAGTGGTTGAAAGTACTTCAAAGTGCTTTAATGTGCCTACATGTGGTTCAAAGTGCTTGCAAGTGCATAAACGTTAGGCACTTTTTAGCACTTGCAACCATTTGTAGGTGTTTAAAAGTGCTTGGAAGTGCTTGCAGATGGTTTAAAGTGTTTGCAAGTGCTAAATAGTCAATCATTTTTTAGCACTTCTATGCACCTGCAAGCACTTGCAGGTATTTCCAGATGTTTGCATGTGCTTAAAAGAGCCTGTTAGGTGGTTGAAAGTGGTTGCAAGTGCTTAAAAGGTGAGCACTCTCAACCACTTTTAGCACTTTATACACTTTAAAGACAGAGAAGACTGGAGTACCTGCATGGCTAACACCTCCCCCTTCATCCTTGCAGCATCATTGAATCCAAAGGACTTGGAGAGTACCCTTGTAAGGGCTTCGATTTCAGCCTCCTTTTTGGCAATCGCAGCTGCGTTTTCTATTGGAGAGGCTTTCAGTTTCTTCACCTCCTCTCTGAGGCTCTCCACCTCTACAGTGATGGGTGCACAAGCTGAGGAGGTACCTTCGTTGCGCAACCATAAGTCCCGCTTTGCAGCCAGGACTGTCTTTGCAGACTTCATCTTCTCTTCTGCCTTCACTGCATTTTGCTCAAGGTCATCGGCAAGATTATCCACCCATGCTGTGTAGAGGGGTTGAGAGGCTGTCCACAGCATTCTCTATCAATCCTTCAAATTTGGCGGCTTTCTTCACGCTGTAATCGGACATGAACTTCTATATTTTCCGATTGAGTCCCCCCTTTCTGGCTCTTGACATTCTCTAATACTTGATCCCCAACCAAAGCCTATGCAATCTTATGGCTGTCAGGTAATCACAGTATTCATATGCAAACCCCCTCGTAAACCTCATCATGAGCTTGACGTTGGAGGGGGCAGCCTGGTAGACCTTCTGATACAAAAGCCTTCATGCATCGTAAAGGTGGTCATGCACCTGGTGGAGGAAGATCTTAGTCTTCTTCTTCTTTGGCACCTTGAACATTGTTGACCTCTGTTTAGGTGGCAGGTCCTTGTCTGTTAAATCCTTGGGTAGATTGCCCTCCATGCTCAGTCCATATTCCCCATGCAATTGCAATGCAGAATAGAAAAACCTGGAAAGTACCGGATACTCCACCGATGTTGCAAGCAAAGCCATGGAGAAAAATGATTTGCAGTCAATGCTGAAAAATATGATTTTTTGCCATGCATTGCCATGAGGCGCGTAGACACGACCAAAATGCAATGTAGAACTCACCTTTTTGAGCATATTTTTCAGCCGACAACACACATTTGGAGAGGGAAGTTTCGGCAGTCGTGTTTGTTGCTGAATCTGCAGTGTTTTGTTGGTTGCAAGGGATTGTTGCGTCGTGGTTGTTGAAGGAATCTACTGTGTCGCATGTGTTGTGAGGGTCTACTATGTGGTGGCTGTTTTCCAGGGGTCTATTATGCTGTGGTGTTTGTTGCAGGGGCCACATGATGTACCACCTCCGTGCTCTCAGCAGTCAAGTTTTTGCGCTTCCTGGAGGGAGTGTTCTTCTTGGGAGTCATCTCTACAGAGGGTGCTACTACAGCCTTTATGCTTCTGTGCTAGAGGAAATGGGGGCAGAGCTCCACCATGGCTATGGCAGAGCACGACGGCTACAACATGCAATGGCTATGGGAGCAGAGCAAGCACACAGGTACAGACGGGCTTCCGAGTGACAAGCTAGTTGCATGAGAGGAAAGGAGTGTCTATGCAATGATGACTGTAAGTTTGAAAAAAGGGGACCCACTCCACCCCATAATGGCTCGCATGCATCTATATTATAGGTACATAGATTATATTGCATGAAAATTTAGAATTTTCCTCTCCCTCTTTTCCCAAATTTGAAAAACGTTGAATTTCCCTCCACCTAGATGTTATTGGTGGTACCACCAAAAAGTGCAAAAAGTGGTACCACCTAAACATGCTTTGACCCAGTTAACAACTGCCACAATTTTTTAGATGTGTTTCCCTTCCCAAAACATTTCTCAAAGCTAGCTCTTAATAAATTTCATTCCTCCATTTCCCTTCCCAAAACATTTCTCAAAGCTAGCTCTTAATAAATTCCATTCCTCCGTTTCCCTTCCCAAAACATTTCTCAAAGCTAGCTCTTAATAAATTCCATTCCTCCTTGGTAACTTGAGGAAGAGCATTGTACCAAGATTTAGCTTCCACTTTCATTAAAAGTGGGAAAATGCACAAACATGAGGCAATAGTCATCTCTCCTAGAGACAACGCAAGGTATCTTGAATTGTCTAGAGAATCTACATTGTCCTCCCCTACCTTGCCAATAAATGTATGGAATGCAATATTGGCCATGATCACGATCACAATCACAAAAGCTGCAAGATCTTTTTTATGTGAAAAGATATTTAAAACCAACATAAATAATGGAATGATGCCATAATTACACCAAGATGAAAACTAAAGCATCAAAAATATCTCTTGATTCACTAAGGATAGGATCAAGGGTTAATTGGAAGCATTCTCTACCGTAGTTACTCATCATTAAACATTGTCATTATAATTTGCTGATAGAATATCTTGCAATTCAAGATTACCCAAATTGGTTGAATCGATTTTAGGAGTGCAAAAGTTTCACTATGTGGGAATGATTGATTATCACAATCCATCACATAATCACATGTAAAGCATCATTCCTTGGTGGTAGTGGCAATTTCTACTCTTCAACAAAGATATTGTTGGCATCACCATCTTTGCATCTATAGCGCCATAAGAAATATTTATCAAAATTCTCTAGCTCCAAGATAGCCCCTCTAGCTATTTCTTGAAAACACTTAAAATGCCTCTCTATCAAAAGATCCAATTCCTTGCTAGAAAAAGAACCATATAAAACAAATAGAGACTTTGTGAGGTGATTCATGAGTCTTACCACCTCCATAAGGTGGCCTAGATGTACTTCTATATAGCAAGTAGTGAAGTTGTTTTTGTAGCCTTGGTGGAATAGTAGCCACCCTAGTATTGAGGTGATCCTGGTAGGAAACAAAAGAAGCAACCTCTAAACACTCCCCAAGGCTCTTGTGTTGCCCAATTGGGGCTGGGGTAACCACAAACACCAAAAACAACAACAAACCCATAGCCAAACCCAAACAAGAAAAAGGGAGGACCACCTAGATATGGGATGCAAGAGAGTTTTTGTCACGATCAAAAGAGGTAGATCAAATGAGCACAACAATCTTACACCAGCACATGCATCAAATGGAGCAAGAACGATGTGGAGGAAAGGGGGGAGAGAGAAAGAAAAATGGATCTTGTGCAATACCTAGTTTGCAACTTGCAAGGTGATGTTTTTTGTATGACTCTATTATGGAGCTTGCATAAAACTAAAACAATGCTTAGTGAATGCTAAACATTGCCATCACACACACACACACATTGTCTAAGGATTGTGGGACACCTCTCACCACAATACCCTCTTACAATGGACAAGAATTAGGAATTGAGAACACATTGAAAAATCTTTTACAACAAGCTTAATTGACAAAATTGTAATCATTACAAAACACCTTGAATTCATTAAAGCATATTGCACAAGTGGAAGGATAAAGATTTGAAAGTCAAATCATGTCTTTGAAGCACCAAACCTCAATTTTGTTGATGATGGAAGAGATGTACAATAGTGTTCTTAAGATGCGGTAATCACACTCTCTCTTTTTCAATGTGTAGCATCAAAGCCTTTCATACCCAATGTGAAATTCACAAAGTCGTCACTACACTTAGGTCTCTCCTCACACATTTTGTGTTGGGGTGCTATGTGAGAGATGATCTACAAGGACATGGGCCTATTTATGGGTTCGAAACTCCTCATTAAGGTTATTGATAATCCTATTTTACAAGCTAATATATCACGATTATGATTTTTTTGAATATCAAATTATGGCGGGTCTTCCTTGTTAGCTTTAGTCATGGATGTGGGCTCAAGAGAAGGGCATTATTAATAGTAGATAAAGGTGAAACTAGAGAGTTAAGGGGGGAGACACACACACACACACACACACACAAAAAGAGAGAGATTTCTTTTACTATGTACATGTCTTGAGGTGAGGTGTCTTTTAGGGTTAAGTCAATGGATATTTGTGTTAGTAGGTTTGTAGCTAGAGAGATGACTAAGTTATGCACACAATGTGCATTCTATGAAAATTTAAAATTGGTTAGTCCTCAAAAGGGATGAGCAATCACATAGAGCGTGTGAAAGTTATAAAAAGAATGGAGAAATTTTACCTATATACACCAATGGATGAAGCGGTTAGTAAACCTAGTCCTCCTTGTAGCTTCTGGTAATCCAAACAATTTGTGTTGAATTAGAAACCCCAAGCACTTAATGCTAGAAATATCCCATTTTTAGAGATTAAACTTGATTTTTTTTGAGATTTTAAATGATGAATAGAAATTTGTAAGATGGAAGTGATTATAGAGATATATAGGAACAAATAAGAAACATGGTTTTGAAGCTATGGAAGTAAGGAGGGAGGGAAATGGTGAGGAACGTGAGAGAGGAGATAGAATTCCTAGGTTTGAGAGAGTAATGGAGAGGATAAGTGGGTCTTTGTATATGGGTGTGTAAGGAGTGAAAGAGACTAGAATGACTCCTTTTGTGAAGGTGTAGACAGAATGAGGTCCAACCAAAACATCATATCTCCAAACCATCAGCTTCAAACATCATGAAAAAATATCAGGATATTTTTGAGCTTTTAGGATACATTTTTCATGTTGATCACTTCTTCAAAATTTCAGTGGTATTGGAAGCCAAAAATTCCATCAGAATATCTGTTTTTATCACTGTAAAAGTCTTTTAGTCTCCCTTTTTTGTTGAATTTTCATAAGGCTCCGTGAGTGAGCCCCTCTTTGCATGAGGGCATGACGTAATAGATTCTTAAGGGTTTGAACACATGCATGGATGTGGACTATTCTCAAATATCAAATATACACGATAGAAAAAAACAAGCTAGTTCATAACATATTCATGGAATCTAGAATAATGGCACCTCTATATAAATATATATTGAAAAAAAGAAAAGACATACTAATATAGGGGAATCAATTGAGAGGACCCTCATTTGTATTTATTGATGTAATTTTATTTACTTGAAGTAAGAGAAAAAGCATGTAGAAAATACTTATCTATAGCAAAAAAGGAATGACTAAGTGAATTTTTTTTTTCATTTTTCTTGGAGTGGATTCACATAAATCTTTAGGAGGCTTTATTTATAAAATAGGGGATATACACAATGGTAAGAAAAATTATGGAAGCGTTGAGTCAATGTATGTGGCACACTTAGGCAAATAATGCACACCTAGGTATATATATATAATAAACACCAAAATAAAAAAAAAATAAAAACCTATTTTTAGGCTTCAATAAAATAAAATACTTGCACACAAATGGGTCATAATATATTTTTTTTATTCTTATTTTTATTTTTTGGCTCAACTAGCCTAGCGACTCGCTAGTTGAGGGTTTTCAAGGAGATATGGGGAAAGTCCCTTAACTCACATATGCCTATGTACAATGAAAAAGTGAGGATAGCCCTAGTGTTTAGGGGATTTTTCTTGGGTGAGGTAGCTCACTATGACAATTAAAGATAGCCAAAATATTGCTATCATCTAGCCCTCCCCATAGAAGATGATGGTACATTCATCCACCATCATAAGGCCTCTTCTCTAATGCAAGTGGTGCAATGTTTCTCTTATGATTGCTTCCTTCAACAAGATCCTTGAGTGGTTTTATATACTCCCCATAGTTAGTACCACAAACCTTAGCCAACAAGAGAAATTTACATGAAGATGTATCCTCTTGGTTGTTCTTTTGTAAATCCTTCAGTAGAATGTGACTCAAGTAGGGATTTAGCCAATACCCCCTTACCTTCTTGGAGTGCTATGTATGGACCTTGCCATTTGATATTGAATTTGACATCAAATCTATTATGAAGACAATTGTCATATTTTAGCATACCGTGGTTCAAAGATAGAAATGTCAAGATTTCTACAAGAAAATCACTCTACTGAAGTTATTCAAAGGCACTGTAGAATGTTTTTGGAAAGATTACGAAGAAAAAAGTTGAGAAAACAGCATGAAAGCAACAGAGCACCTTATTGCAGGTGAGCATTTCCCTTAGGTTTCTATGGAAGGTCCATGCTTCTTTAGATTATCATACTAAATTGTGCTAAATGGTGACAAGCAAGCTTTGATAGCATGTGTCCAATATTATTTCCTTCACAAAAGTAAGAGCATTGGACCTTAACAATTTTGTGCTTGAATCTTTAATACGGTGAGACATTGACTGTTTTTGAAGTGATAGTGTGTGCAAAGATCCAAGCACATACCAATTGAAAAATTATCAAACAATGGTTGTCTCTACAACTGTAGTAAGTCCAACCATTTTTCAGGAAAAATAACAATGTTTAACATCATAATTACAGGCTCAAAATTTTCATGTATGTATATATTATGTTCACACGATCACTCACCTTCCTTGATACCCTTGTTCTTGACCTTCTTGTCAAGCTTCTCCTTGGCTTGCATGGGCTTCTTCTTGTAGCATTCATAATCCGCTTCTCTCTTCCACTCGAGCCCAACTAAGGTAAGGAGGCAATATACCCATGCATCTTGATCTCCCTTTGTCCCTTTTCCATGGAGCCACATTGTTGGAATTTTGAGATTGATAGGTTGCAAAGCCTCTTTACCATGGACCAAGTAAAGTTTCATGAACTCTATGGCATCCCTATATGTGGTTCGATATGCCCACAATGACCCATCCAAGAAGTTATCCCACAACTTTGTCTTGTTTTTCACCACCTTTTTGATGATGCGTACAATGACACCATTGGCCTTCTCCACCAAACCATTTGATTGGGGGTAGTAGGGTGTGTTGTGACAATGTAGAATGTGAATGTCAAAATCTTCTTTACAATTAACTCTTGGGAAAAATGATCACCACATGATTCCTCATGTAAACCTTCTAAAATGGCTGGAATTTCCTTGATTGTTGGTACTCTTCCACACACTTGATTATTTCCTCTTTGATAGAGGGAGGATTCTAAGAATAGATACAAACTTTCCTTCTTCATGAGTCTCTTCTTTTGAGCCTTCTAAAGCCTTATGGAAACTTGCCCTCCAAAATGTAGCCAACAATTGGATCCAATGACTCCATTCCCTGGTACCTTGGTTTCTTGACATCTAGTGCCACCATGATGACTAGCACTTCTTTCTCAATGTTACCATTGTGGTAGTGATGTGTGTGAGCACACTTAGGACCGCCGAGGTATTTTTCCCTTACTAGGAGTTTTTTTCCCCGTGCATTGTATATACGCCCATCATTCTAAGGCTATCGATCTTTCCATTACACACTAAGTAATACACTCTCTGTTGTGTGCCTTGAGCTTCCTTTTTCTTCTCCAAGTTCTGTGTGTTTTTTTGTAACCCTAATTCAAACAATTGGTATCAAAGCAGGTTGCATCCTCTTGGGCTTAGTCGCTAGCAGCTCCAGTATACGCATGCTCACTTTCTTTGATTTTTGTAAGCTTTGGAAAGTGTTTAGTTTTAATTTGGGCTCATTTTGATCTTCATTTCAAATACAAGCAGTACTGCACATGTTATTTTGTCATTTTGTGTAGAAATTTTGTCAGTGTTTTTTTCTACATAAAAGGTTTCTTACGGTCTTCTACAATTTGTGCTATATAGCACGTGTTGTTCTCACTTTCCTTCTCCTCTTTTTGGGTAGTTTTCACATCAGGTGGAACATTTAAAATGGCTGACAACAACACAGATGTGTTCAAGATGTTTGCTACCGGATGACAGATTGGATGGGACAATCACCCTATGTGGGCTTATATGATGCAACATGTTCTTGTGTCAAAGGGAATTTGGAACATTGTGCATGGCATGTTGTATGTCCTAGTTCTAAAGATACAAGTGATGTTGAGGATGTTGAAGGTCTTGCTGCAAGGATTATTGTTGTTAGAGTTGTTTTACCTATGGCTGAGCAATCTCGTTGGGATGTAAAGGATTCACATGCTCATGCATTGATCGTGTTTTTTGTGAAGCGCACCATTACTCCTCACATTCGTTCAGCAAAATCTACAAAAGAGGCTTGGGATATTCTGGCCAGTCTTTATGCAAGTCGCAATGAGGCAAAAGTTGCATTGTTGTGTAAAGAGCTGGAGTCGAAGATTATGCATGAGGAAGATGACATGGAATCTTTCCTTGATGGTGTCAAGGATATCAATGAGAAAATTATTTCTGTAGGAGAAGTTATTTTAGATAGTTTCCTTGTGCAGACTGTTCTTGATGCCTTGCCAGATTCTTACCAGACTTTTGCTAGTACTTGGAGGACCCAAGGAAATCCTGAAGTTGTTAAGTTTGATGCATTATGCACATTGCTATTGCAAGAGTCACTTTCCAAAATAAAATAGGACTAGAAAATGTGCAGTTGAACAGGCCTTTATTGTTGCTCAAAGAAAAGGTGGTAACAACAATGCAGCCACTTCTTATGGTTCTTTTGCGAGTGGAAAATCACATGTTCCTAATGCTTCTGCTGGTAGAAATTCGCCTAGGAATTCTAGTGATAAGGACAAAAAGAAGATGCATTGCCATTATGTAAAGCTAATGATCACTTGATCAAGCAGTGTCTTAAGTTGAAGGCCAAAGAGGCTAAGAAGAAAAAGGCTAGTTCCACTACTAATGCTGGTTCCACTACAAATGCAGCTATTGTTAAGTCTTTAATGAAAGGAGACTGTGATGTTGATGTTGATGTTGATGTTGATGTAGAATGGGCTTTTAGTGTAGATTGTACCTATAATCCTGTTGTCCATGATGCATGCATGCCAGTTGCTACAGATTCACATGTGTGGTATTTTGACAGTGGTGCTACAAAGCACATTACCTCACAGCATGATTTGTTCACCTCTCTTGAGTTTGTCCCTCATGGGAATTTAGCTACTTGTGCCAACAGTGCCTCTTATCCGGTTCATGGAGTTGAAAAGATTGTGCTTACTACTGCAAATGGCAGTTCTTTCACACTTGTTGATACACTTTATGTACGTAGGATTGAGAAGAATATTTTGTCTATATCTGCACTTGCTAGACTTGGACTTGTAGTCAAATTTGTGGATGACAGATGTATTGTACATGATCTCAATTTTGCTAATGAAATTGTTGCATCTGGCATTTTATGTCGTGGGTTGTATAAGCTCACTTTGTATGACAAGTGTGGTCAAAATTTGCAAATGTAGTTGTGGATTCTAAGGCTATTTTAGATGCAAAAATTTAGCATGCACATTTTGGACATCTGAATTTTGCCAGTTTGCTACATGTGCACAAATCTGATATGGTTGCTTCTTTGTTGCCTATTGAAGCACCTATCAAACATTTTTGTGAAGGATGTATTTTGGGTAATATGTAGCGTTCAAAGTTTTCAAAGGATGGTTCAGTTAGGGCCACATGCAGATTGCAGCTTGTGCATAGTGATGTTTTGGGCCCATGCAAACTCCTTCCTTGGGCAATTACCTTTATTTTGTGACTTTCAATGATGATTACTCCCGGCATGCATGGGTCTTTCTGCTTAAAGTGACGTTCAAAGTATTTATGTGCTTCAAACAAATTTTGGCTATGGTTGAAAATGTCTCAAAATGTACTATCGGCAACCTCCATTCCGATCGAGGAGGGGAGTATATGTCTCATTAATTTAATGCATTTCTGGCTAGTTGTGGGATAAAATACCAATGTACAGTTCCTTATACGCCTCAATAAAATGGTGTTGCTTAGAGAAAAAATAGGTCACTTACAGAAGTGGCACGATGTATGGTCAAAACTCAAGCTTTGCCGCATTTGTTTTGGCTTGAGGCCATCATGTGTACCACTTATGTACTTAACAAGTGTCCTACAAAAGCTTTGCAATCTATTACTTTATATGAAGCATGGCATGATAGAAAGCCTTCTATTAAGAACATGCTTGTTTTTGGTTGTTTTGCATATGCTTTGGTGCCATAAACACAGCGCACAAAATTGGATGATAAGGCTGTCAAATGTATTTTTATTGGTTATAGTGTTGAAAGCAAAGGATATGGGTTGTATCATCCACAAACAAAGCATATCTTGATCTCACCAGATGTTGTGTTTGTGGAAGATTTTTTTTAGTCCTTGTTGTCATGTACTAGAGATAATAATGTCAACTCACAGGACATTTATGACACTTTGTTGCCTCTTTTCAGTGGTGGAAGTTCAAAAGTTAATTCCAATGGGTTTCTAAAAATTTTATAGATCATCCTATTACTCATGTAGATGTACATCATGTACTTGATGAGGAAAGGACTGAGAATGAGTAGGCTAGAGGTATGCCTAAATGGTTGGTGCATACTTTGCATGAAAGTAAATTGGATGCACCTTTGTCTAGTCGTACTTGTTTAGGTTCTCGCCATGCATCTTATGCATCCAATTGTTATGCTTTGGCTGTGTCAGCTTACATGATGTTGAGGAACCTCTTTCTTTTGATGAAGCACATAATTCAAAAAATTGGATGGCTACCATGCAATCAAAATATGATGCACTTCTAGAAATTAACACATGGACTTTATGTGATTTGCCTCCTGTCCAAAAGGCCATTGGTACAAAGTGGGTTTACAAATTGAAACGCAAGCCGGATGGTGAGATTGATCGCTATAAGGCTCAACTTGTTGCAAAGGGTTATGCACAACAAAAAGGCATAGATTATGAAGAGACTTTTTCTCCCACTTGCCATATGACTATTGTACATTTCCTATGTGCATTGGCAACTCATTTTGGTTTGGGATGTACATCAATCCGGCATTGTTACTGCTTTCTTGAATGGTGATATTTGAGGAAGTTTATGTAATGCAGCCTCGCGATTTTTCCAAGAAAGGACAAGCAGATAAAGTGTGCAGATGTAAGAAAGATTTGTATGGGTTAAAGCAATCTCCTCGTGCTTGGTGTGAGAAGGCTAACACTCATTTGGTCAAATGATGCTTTCATACAATAGTCCAACAGAAAGCACATTGTATGTAAAGCATGAGGGTGATGTACTTCTCATTGTGATCATTTATGTGGATGATTTGCTGATCACTGGACAAAATGAGAGACATATCATTGAATTCAAGGTTGATTTGAATTCTAATTTCAAGATGAAGGATTTGGGGTTATGGCATCATTACTTAGGTATACAATTTAAGTAGAGTGATGGTGGTATTGCCTTGTGTCATAAAAGTTACATAAAGACATTGCTATGTAAGTTTGAACTTGAGGATTGCAAACCTATTGCCACTCCCATGGAAACAGGTTTGAGATTGAGTCTTCATTATGCAAGTGATCCTGTAGATGTCAATGACACTATTTATCGGATGCCTCATTTATGTATGCAACACGAGGCCGGACATTTAGTTTGCAGTCTCACAAGTCTGCAAATTCATGCATAGCCCAGGGTCTAAGCATTGGCAGGATGTCAAGAGGAGTTTTCGCTACTTGAGTGGCACTTTACATCTTGGCTTGTTTTATCCCAAGGGGGGATCATTGCCGCCAGACTTACATGCTTTTTGGACTCGGATTGGGTTGGTTGTTTTGACACACGAGTGCCACAAGTCGTTTTTGTTTCATGCTATTGGCTTCAAGCCCTTGTCGGTCATCTATTTGTGGGAAACTCCCTTGGAGCATGCAGAGGAGAGTTAAGTTAGAAGTTGAGTTTTTTTTGCATGGCTATCTAAAAGCCTCTTATATATGTAGAAGTTTCACATAAGGAAAATATAGGTAGCGTGTTCCTTTTTTGTAGTTGTTTCTCAGCTATGTCGTCTCTCTCTCTCTCGCCTTCTGCTGCATCTCCATCTGCACCACCATGGTTCCATAGCCACTATCACAACAACTGGTATCAGAGTCGTTTTGGGCCTCGGCGCTCGACAAGCAAAGCACGGGTACAACCGCTTGCAGAGGAGGCATTTGGAATTTCAACCTGCATCAAACTATTTGGTTTTGGGCTCATCAGGAGCGCAATGGGCTGAGAAGGCTTTTTCGTCTCTGCTTCTACCCACAAAACGGCTCCCACAACCCGCCATGATTGCCTGAAGCCTAGCGCAGAATCCTTCACGCTACTACAAGGTTTGTTTTTGTCTTTTTTATTGAAATTCACATTTAAATCAAGTGTCCACCTTCTTTTTTGGTCCAAACTCCTTAAGCCAGAGGTCATTCACACCCCACAGCCGCAATCAAGCATGTCGATCAAAGAAAGTGGATATCGGCATTCGATTGTTCACACTTTATGATTGCAGGTGGAAATCCGGAGAGATTTTTTCTGTGCGTATTCAAAAAGCAGACCTTTGTGACAAATTAAGACACATACCCTTTGTGGCATTTATAATTGGGTCATAATAATTTATTGGGATCTCGAACCACCTCCAGAGCAACAGCAGCCTATGAACGAAGCTCAACGAACTAATGATATAAAGCGAGATCTTTTAGCAGAAGCCTTTTTGGGTACATCAGACTCAATTGAAAAGACCATATGGCGATTGATTCGAAGTATTTTTAACCAACACATCATAAAGCTATCCTTTGCATATTGAATATGGCATCAAAAGTCGACAAGTTCAATGGATCGGGCTTCCATACTTGGCAGATCAAAGTTAAAGGCTATTTGATGCGCAAAAACTTATGGAACGTGGTCAAGCCTCTCGAAGCCCGACGAATGTGGAACATCCGCTGCAGTTACAAGGGCATTATCTGCCGAGCTACAAAGTAAAGATGAACAAGCTTTTGGTATTATCCTAACCTCCTTAGAAGACGATTTTATTCATTATTTGGACGATGTTGATTCTTCAAGTGCTTCCTGGATAGAGTTAGAGAAGCTTTTTGGTGCCAAAGCTAAGTATTCAAAAATGAGTTTAAAAATGGAATTATATTCCATCCGCATGTGTGAAGATGAAAATATTGCAGCTTTAGCCAATAGACTGAAGAGTATTAGAACTCAACTTATTTATGTCGAAGCTTCAGTACCAGAAGAAGATCTCATAGCCATTTTTTAAAAAAGTTTGACTGACAAATTTCATCAAATTGTTACTGTTTTAAAAGAGAAGATCCACTGCCCTCCTTGGATGGTATCATCAATTCATTGCAGGAAGAAGAACGCAGGGTACCTAGTACCAATTCTACTATTATTCCCAGTGCATATACAGTCTCAATGCCGTATCCCTCACCAGTTCTTCTGATACTTCCAGTGCATATGCAGTCACTAAATGTGCTGCTACAGCAGCTTCATCTCAACCATTCAATGGAACCAGAACTTGTGCCATTTGTGGGTGCAACAATCATCAGACGAAAGACTGTTTCAAGAAGAATCCTTGTGTTCACCGTGGTAAAACAAATCATCCGTCAAATAAGTGCTTTCAAAAGGGTAAAACTCAAATTCATGTGGTTGAGGGAGACACTGAATCTCCAATATATTATGTTGATGAGGAAATTTATTAGATCAACTCTTTTCATGTTGTTTAGTCAAAATAAATTGTACGGGCTATAGACACTGCCACCCATGAGTGGTAAGACCTCCCAATTTATCAGTTTTTGTTCTCAAGTACCATTTTGTCCGCTCCTCATGAGGTTACTGGGTACACCTTAAACCCAAGGTTTGGTAGTGAACCAAAACCTCCAATATTTTTTTGGTAGCTACATATTTGTCCTACACCTTATCTGTTCAAGGGGGGGTTACTGATCTAGCACCAGGTTATGGATAAACCAAAAATCCTTGGTTGTGAGAGAACCTAAAACTCACGGTTGACGAGTATACCAAAAACTCGAGGTATCATGAGAGGGTTTGTCTAGTTCGGGCTTGAGGGGGGGATTGTTGGCTTCAAGCCCTTGTTGGTCATCTATTTGTGGGAAACTCCCTTGGAGCATGCAGAGGAGAGTTAAGTTAAAAGTTGAGTTGTTTTTGCATGGCTATCTAAAAGCCTCTTATATATGTAGAAGTTTCACATAAGGAAAATATAGGTAGCGTGTTCCTTTTTTGTAGTTGTTTCTCAGCTATGTCATCTCTCTCTCTCACCTTCTACTGTATCTCCATCTGCACCACCATGGTTCCATAGCCACTATCACAACACATGCTTGGTAGCTCATGCATATCATGGTTGAGCAAGAAGCAACCTATTGTGGCCACTTCCAGTTGTGAGGCTGAGTACAGGGTAATCTTCACAACTACGGTTGAGTGTGTATGGCTCGACGCCTTATGGCTGATTTGGGTGTTGGACAGGACACTACCAACACTATCTACACTAATAGCCAGAGCGCATTGGTAGTTGCAAGGAACCCAATTTTTTATGCTCGCACAAAGCACATTGAGGTGCATTACCACTCTATCAGGGAGAGAATCTCATCATGAGAGATTAGCTTGGCTTATGTGCCAACACAGGACAACCTTGCAGATCTTTTCACAAAGGCATTTTCTCGTGAGAAGTTCAAAGCTTTTTGCAAAGCTTTGGGCTTACTCCCCATTGTGGATTGATCATGTCCTCAAAGGGCATGGCACTTCCCTCTACTCTAGGTGACATCTCTTATTGCCCACATCACTCCCAGGGGGGATTTGTTACCATATACATGTGATAGTGATGTGTGTGAACACACTTAGGACCACCAGTGCCTTTTTTCCCTCACTAGGATTTATTTCCCCCCATGAATTGTATATACATCTATCATTTTAGGGCTATTGATCTTTCCATTGCACACTAAGTAATACACTCTCTGTTGTGTGCCTTGAGCTTCCTTCTTCTTCTCCAAGTTATGTGTGTTTTTTTGCAACCGCTTGTTGTGCACATAAGTCAACATTCTCATTTTGTTTCCTGGGAATATGATATAGTCACACCTCTTCTAATTGGTTAAATAACCTACGGAGATCATGAAATTTTGTCCTTAGGATTTCATTCTTGCATGTTCAAATGCCTAAGATCTATTTTACAATGAGAAATGCATCCCGCATTACCATGAGACATTGTATCCCTTGACTTATGAGCATCTTCAAACCATGAAGTAGTATGTTGTACTCTACTTGTTGCTAGTATATCCTGGCAAATTGACCTTCTCTTTCATGAACACCTCTTCACTTCGATCGAGCAACACTAGCCCTCCCCTTGATTTACCTATAGCCCATCAAAAATCTCGATCAAAGAGCAAGGTAATGGCCTTAGGGATAATTTTAGGTGGTGACAATGGTAGGTTCTTTACTTCATGCACTTTAATCCCCTTCTCATGCACTCTATAAGTGAGAATACCTATCAATTGCACACACACACTATCTTCTACCTTGAAAGTTTCTTGAAACTCTTGGAGTTCCATAGCCCACTTTGAGATCCTAGTACTAAGATTCATTTGAAATGACACTCGAGAAAACAAATTCTCTACAGTGATAATTACAAAAGGTTTTGGTAATAGGTAGGATCATAATTTTCTCACTGCAAACATGAGAGCAAGCATCATGATTTTTTCTTCTGTGTGACGTCTTCTTCAAAGCATTCATGACCTCACTAACAAAGTAGATGGATCACATCTTGCCGAGTCAATATTTGGACATGTTGGCATTGCGATTTAGACACGGCATGTGTGCAAAGTCAACATTGTGATCAAACCCTACCAAGTAAGCATACGTTATGGCATTGAATTTTTAGTTGGGACAGTTTTTGGATGTGGTGTCATCAAACAATGAAGAATCTACTTGTTGTCTCTATTTTTGAAAGGGATGAAGTAACTCCGAAGCTAATTGAATGAAGTGTGACAATGAATGAGATAGCCTCTTTGAGACTCTTGGGAGATTATAAATCTATAAGAGCCTTTTACTTTGAAGGATCCACCCTAATGCCATTGTAGAAAACTTCCTCAACTATGGGACATTTGTCAGGATTGAGTTGACCTCCAATGTTGTAATTTTTTTTCAAAGCTTTTTCTACCTTTTGTAGGTGCAATGATTTAGAGCTATAAATGCAAAAATCATCAACAAACACCCTAATGAATTTCCCAAAGAATGCTTGAAACAAAATGTTCATGAAGCATTGAAAAGTTGCTAGAGAATTTGTCAGGTCAAATGGCATGACTGTAAAAGCAAAGCAGCCCCAAGGAGTGATGAACGTTGTTTTAAATTGATTCTCCAATGCAATCCCTATTTGAAAGTAGCATGAGTATCCATCACAGACAATGTACTTCTTATGGCCCGATACAACATTTAGTATTTCATCTTGAAATAGAAGGGGAAAGTGCTCTTGCTTGGTTGCCTCATTGAGCAGCCTTTAGTCAATGCATACTCTCCACTTCCCATTCATTTTGGGAGTGACCACTACTAGAGAAACACACTCTAAATTATCCACTAGATAGATAAATCCTACAACTAGAATCTTCCTCACCTCTTTGAGTAGAGCCTACTCCTTGATGACTCCTAGCCTCCGTAGCTTTTCTGCTTTAGGTGTGACCTTAGGATTTAACTTGATCTTGTGTTGAATAGCATCTACTACATGCACGTTAGTGTAGTCTTTAGCAAAAAGCCTAGGAAATTTCTTTAGAACGTATTTGATTTCCACTCTTTCTTCCTTTGTAAATGTTTTTGACAGCATATCTTTTAGCATCCATTCATCTTGCACACTTTGGTTCTCTTGGAGATCTACCTCCTCTAAGCCTTGAAAAGAGGTCTCTTGGTTGTTTGGCCTAAACCTTACCCCCATGACTTCAGTGGAAGACTCCTCTTTTGTGATGCTACCACTATTTTCTTCTTATAAGGGGCTATCGGTCCATTCTTCCTCTTTCTCACTTTGAGATGATTACTCATGATGTTTCTCCTTCATGTCAAAGAAAACCTTCTTATGATTGTCATTCCTACAAATCAACTTTTTGCTTTTCCAATCATATAGAATTCACATTTTCATTAGCCATGCAATGGATATCCATTTCCCTTGGTAGATATAATAAAAAAATCAACCACCTTGTTAATTCCAATGGCTTCCACAAAAACATTTTTATAAATCCATAGGCACCTAGGTTTATTCGGGTTTTCCAATTTGACTTTGATTTTAGGTGTTTCATGGATGTGCATGCCTAGTTTTTGCATGAGGCTCTTGATCATTATGCAAATATGTGCACCCCCATTCACTAGAACTTTCTTCACCAACTTTCCTTTAATATAACAATCTAGCACAAGTGTAATGTCCCTCTTCATTTCCGCTTGTGCATTTTTTACAACCAACACGTTCTCTTTTATCTTTCTCCTAGTGCTAACTACCTTTGTTAACTCTCTCCTAACTTGTGGACACAATGCAAGAGATTGATACCATGAGATATCAAGGCCCTTACCTCTCATGTCTTCCAAAAGGCTGTATTGAGCCATACCATGTCCAAGAGGGAAGTCTTGGAGGTTGAAACAATGTTGAGTTCTCTTGGCTTCCTTCATCTCCTTTAGTCTTTTTCATCACCCATGGTCTCTTGATGTGACTCCTTCTTTCTCCTTACCTTTTCCACAGCCACACTTGATGCCATTTGCTTCCATGTCAACCTCATTTGAATTTTTTACCTCCACTACATGCCTATTTGGATCAGGCAAAGGTGAGCTCCTTCCACTCCTCCTCATGATTGCTGTCTCACTACATTAGGCCTCTACAAAAGCATGGGTTTTTGAATTGTACTTTCCCCTACATTCAACATTGGATAGTTCAAGTTAGACCTTCCCAACTCCCCATAGGGATCGGGACAATTAAGCATTCCATGCCCAAAATCTCCACAACTCCAACATTGCAAAAGTCACCTAGGTTGTGGCTCTTGTTCCATAGATTTCTTTGATTGTCCATTGGGTCCTACAGCTTGTGCAAGGTGAATTGACAAGTTGCTCAAAGATTCGTTCAATTTTTCAATTACCCCAACCGTTACTTTGGACATCTCCTTGGATGTTGATTCTTGTGTTGTCTCTTTACGTCTAGGACCCTCTGTTGGAATCTCTCCTTAAATGCACTTCAATTTTCTATATTTCAAGCCGCAACCCTAGTTTTGGTGGCATCAAAGGTAGCAGGTATACCTGCCTCTACTTTTACCTTGAGTATGGAAAATAGATCCTTCTTGTTCTTTAAAATTATTGCCATCCCTAGGGTTAGCAATATTCCTTATCCATATAGTTTAGAGACATAGAAACTCTTGTTTGTAGGTGTAGTAGTTATCTACGTCTTTTTGCTTATGAGCAACAATGTCTTGCCATATTTTTTTGAGTGTTCTAGGGGTTGAAAAATATCTCTTGAAGTGATCCAAAACATCCTTACATCTTCTCCTAGCACCCTCAAACAGTGAGGAAAACCAAGTACTAGCATCTTCTCTAAGAACTACCTCAAACATTTCTAAGCATTCCTCAAGATCCTTGCCAGGATCTCCAAAAAAGAGAGGATATCTTGACATTTAGCATTGGACCTTCATTGAAACAATTTCAAATGGAAAATATATTTCTTTCTTTTTATTTCTTAAAAATATTTACACGAACATTGTTTGCTAGGTTGCAATCTATTCTCAAACAAAAGAGAAATATGCACATCAAATGATTTGTGATAGTCAATAAGAAGCAAGATGACAAGTTGTGGTGATGCAAGGATTTTTTCTACCCTTTAAACGCCAAATGTAAACACAATACATTATGAAAATGGACCTTTTACTAATTGCAATGTTTATTCTAATGCGTGGTGCCGAGTGGAAAGCATAAATCTACATTCATGTTCCATTCTCCATGGTCTATGCATAGCCTAATGCTTAGAATAGAACAAAAGTATAAATATCCAAACTAAAGCCATACCTAATTAGAGGCAAGATGAAAGTATTCATTGATGCATTTATTTTGGCTAACCTACAAGGACCTAAGATTCTACAAATTACATGTTGAAATTGTACCTTAGTGCTAACATTGATGTGTACCTTTAGCCTTGAAATAGGGATGAAAGGGGCATACCATTTTTTTGTGATCGAAGACATGATTTTGGTATTCTCTTTCTCTCTTCATGCATGCATCCAAAATATAAGTGGTTGCTTTTCTTTTAAACTCTCAAAATAGTAATTGAAGGAGACTTCTATTTACACTACTTCTTTTGAATGGTTTTTGAGATGAAAATTTGATAAAATATCCGAAAGTAGTAATAATGGCAACAATCCTCCCTCATAGGAAATTCATTGTCCTCAATGCAAAAAATAGAAAAAACTAGGAATCTTCAAAATTTGTGTGGAGCCAGATCTTCTTGCACGATGTATGTTGAATCTAGTAAATCACTAAGAGTGAACTTTTCTCTACTCATCATAATATCTTGAAAATAGAAAATCAAAAGTGTAAGATTAACCCACATATCCAAATATCTATAAAATTGAAAGAGACTTTTGTTAGTGGGTCCTCTAACAAAGATAAGAAGAGCATGACAACTGTGTGAAAAGCAATCACCTTTTACATTTTTCAAAGGTCAAAATTTCACTCAAGTATTTCTCTAAATGAGACACTACATAGTTGTCAAAGGGCAAACTTAAGGTATCAAATACCATAGACTAATAGTCAAACGAATCTCAACATCAAATTACCAATGAATAAACTATTACAGAGAAAAGCTGAGTATGAAATATCGTAGTCATCAGCCAAAGGACAAACCTTACCTAAAGAATAAAAACTTCCATCTTCTAGAAGTTTGATATGCTTCTAGGATACTAGAATGAGATCGAAAAAACCTCTTTGGCATTCACTTGGCCTTTCAAGGCCATGATTTTCTTACTTTAGAAAATACTTGCAATGCAATATACCACTACATGTCAAAGTGTCTTGATGGTCTATGATGGTCTCAAGAATTTCAAAATATTCTTCTTAAAAGAGTGGATACCCACACAATTTTTTGATGAGGAGGGATGCAACATAATTCCTATCTAGATGGTATCTATAGAATTGATTGAGGAACAACAAGTCTACTTTGATCACTACTATGTCTATTTTGATCACTACTATGATGCCAATGATGAGTTGGAGGAGGAAACACTTACTGAGGAATCTGACTCTGAAGAGGAACATGTCAAGGCCAAAATGCTACTCAGACGAGGGGAAGAAAATCTTTTTTAGTTTTTGAATCAACATCGAAAACATCAACAATGATATAATAAAAATCAACCAGTGCTAAAAATAAGTGTCAAAACTCAATTCCTACTGATGGTCGATGCAAAAGATTACATCAAGGATAAGATAATGGGTAGATATCCTATCTCGAAGAAAAAAACACAAATCAATGAGACAAAGCCAAGAAAAAAATGAGAAAACATTATGAAACCCAAGAAAAGGAACCTTCAATGAAAAAAACATAGCAAAAAGATAAGCATAAGGAGTGAAACGAATCTTAAAGGAGGTTTGGACCACTGAGAGTGATAAACTAGGGGAAATCAATGTTCCATCACATTATAAGAAGTATACTCTGCAAGGTCAATGAATCATAGTGGAATAGCCAATGAGACAGCCCAAGGAACCTGGAAAATCCTATGAGGGTCCTGAAAATACTAAAAGGATTGACCTGATAGGGCTTTGAGAAGATTTGATGCCAACATACATAGCTACAGTTTTATCTTAGGAAGAGGAAAAAATCCTCATTAAAACTCTAAAGGAATACATGAATATCTTTGCTTGGTCTTACAAAAATCTCAAGGGAGTGGATCCTGAAATTTTTCAGCACACTATCCCTAAGAGATGATGCTAGAGTGAGTAGACAAAGGCCCTACGCCTACAATGAGTCATACACTAAAAAGATCAAGGAA
This sequence comes from Adiantum capillus-veneris, assembly GCF_014529385.1. NCBI lineage: Eukaryota > Viridiplantae > Streptophyta > Polypodiopsida > Polypodiales > Pteridaceae > Adiantum > Adiantum capillus-veneris. The sequence goes on from NC_140937.1 coordinate 51,435,434, forward strand.
GAGATAGAGAAACTCAAGAAATATGACTTCATATACAAAATTGAACACATTGATTGGGTATCACCAATTGTGGTAGTACTAAAAAAGAACAAAACACTCAAAGTGTGCATCAACCTCAAGAAGGTGAATGCAACTTCCATACAATACAATTGTCCTCTTCCTATCACAGATCATGTTTTAGAGCGAGCTAGAAAGGAATCTTATAGCTTCTTGGATGGATTTTCTGGCTACAATCATTTGGCCATAAATCCAAAAGATCAACATAAAATGAATTTTGACACGGAATGGGGATTATTTGTGTATAGAGTCGTGCCTTTTGAACTGATCAATGAAGCAACAACATTCTCGAGACTAATAATCCATGCATTCAAAGAATATCTGTGAAATATCTTGGAAGTTTACATGGATGATCTTTGTGTGCATTTACCAAAACAAGAAAACCATTTTGAGCACCTCAAGTGTGTCTTTTAGAAGTGTTGCTTACATAGGATTTGCTTAAATCCTGTGAAGTATGTATTCTAGGTTAGTCATGGCAAAATTGTCAGACATATTGTCTTGAAAAATGGTATTGCTATTGATATGAAAAAAGTGGTAGCAATTGTTACGATGTATAAACCGACGAGTGTGAAGGAATTTCAAGCATTCATTGGACATTGTGGCTATTATCGTAGATTTATCTACATGTATGCTATCATTGCAAAACCCATTTATGGCCTTATTACTCACTTTGAGTGTATTGAATAATGCAAAACACCCTTTCAAAAGCTTAAACAAGCCTTGATTTCAGCACCAATATTGAAAACCCGAGATTGGAACAAATATTTCCATGTGCATATTGGGGAGAGAGAGAGAGAGAGAGAGAGAGAGAGAGAGAGAGAGAGAGAGAGAGAGAGAGAGAGAGAGTGCTCTAAACCAACCAGAGAATAAGTTTTGTTATGGAACCTTCTTCTTAAATATTTCTTTTGGTTTTGAAAATGAATTTTCTCTAAGTCATAATCTGAGGTAACTCTCAAGTATGTGGTAGCTGGATTATAACCAAGGGTAGGTGGATTATAATGTAAAAAATAAGAGAAGAAAAGCCTCATCCAAAAGTCCATTCTTGTCATGTTGAAAAAGGAAAAACGAAAGGCTTCTGACTTGCTGGAGCCAAGAAGATAGTGAAGGAGATTTTAGTCCAGCATGTTTGCATGCACAAGGATCTTCACTTCTCCCAAGAGCTCAAATCTTACTCTACACCGAGCTAACTATAAGTGATTTATATGTAAACACTAGATTATTTTCACTTTGCTTTGTCTTATTTATGGTTCTCTGCTCCTATGATCATTATATTTTTGTGCTTGTTTTGTGTTATTATGCTAATTACAGACTTGTAACCCTCAAGCATAGAGGAATGGAAACTGGTGGAGTGTGTCATAGATATTTTCGATGTCTGGCATGGATCCATTGGTTAAGAGATTTACCAAGGGAGAACTCATGGATCTCTGGCAAAACAAGGGATATTTTTTTATGATCATTTTTATGTTCCACCAAAATCCATGAAGGATTGGGTATTGTCTCCAAGCTTGCTCTACCTGATTTTAGGAGTGGAGAGTGGTCACTATCAAACTCAACAACAAGTGAAATCTATAGGTGCAAGATCTTTTATGAGATCTATAAATGTTTAAAGGCCAACATTGCATGCAAGAAAAGTAGAGTTTTTTTTTATATGTCCATCATTGTATTTGTGGATTGTTTTGCAAAGGTAGGTGAGAAAGTGTTTAGAACAATGATGTAGGTTAAGTGCTTAGACAATGAAGGTGTATTAGAATTGTGGATGAAGGTTGGGCTCAAAAAACAATAAAACAATGAATGGAGTCCTTTGCAAAGTGAATCTGGCTCCATTCCTTGTAAATACATGATCCATACCCAAAACTTCATTATATCATTTTTTCATAGTCGATGCCGTCATGTAGGGGGTAGCATGCTTCCTTTAGATCAAGGCATGGTTGATTTTAATGAGAACTCCATCCAAGACATTGATGTATGGATGAAGAGTGAACACTTTTGCAATGTTGAATACAAGGACTATAAATCCTACTCCCTATTTAGAGCCCTACTAACCTACCACTCACTTGTATCATATTCGCCCATCACTCTAGGGCTATCTATCTTTCCATTGCATACTAAGTAACACACTCTCTATTGTGTGCCTTGAGCTTCCTTCATCTTCTCCAAGCTGTGTGCATTTCTTTGCAACCCTAATTTCAACAATTGGTATCAGAGTAGGTTGCATCCCCGCGGACTTAGTCGCCAGCTGCTCCAGCACACGCCTGCTCATTTTCTCCGATTTCAATGAGCTTTGGCAAGCGTTCGCAGGTCGACAAAAATTTTGGGGGAACTTGTAGAGCTCGATCTGCTCATATTTTTTATTCAGGCTCATTTCGTCCTCCGTTTCTACTACAGGTAGTACTGCACATGCTATTTTGTCATTTTGTGCAAGATTTCTGTCAGTGCCGTTTTCTGCATAACAGGTGCCTCATAGTCTTCTATGGTTTGTGCTATATAGCACATGTTGTTCTCGCTCCGTTTCTCCTATTTTTGGGCAGCTTTCACATCAGGTGCAGCATTTACCATGGCTGACAACAACACATATGTGTTCAAGATGTTTGCTATTGAGGACAGGTTGGATGGGGACAACTACCCTAAGTGGGCTTATATGATGCAACATGTTGTTGTGTCAAAGGGCGTCTGGAACATTGTTCAGGGCATTGATGTATGTCTTAGTTCCAAGAATGTAGGTGATGTTGAGGATGTTGTAGGTCTTGCTACAAGGATTACTGCTATTAGAGTTGTTTTGCCTATGATAGAACAAGCTCGTTGGGATGTAAAGGATGCGCAGGCTCATGCATTGATTGCGTTGTCTATGAAGCGCACCATTGTTCCTCACATTCGTTCAGCAAAATCTGCAAAACAGGCTTGGGATATTCTAATAGGTCTTTATGAAAGCCGCAATGAGGCTAAACTTGCTTTGTTGTGTAAAGAGCTGGAGTCGAAGATTATGCATGAGGAAGATGATATGGACAATTTCCTTGCTAGTGTCAAGGATATCAATGAGCAACTTATTTCTGCAGGTGAAGTCATTTCAGACAGTTCCCTTGTGCAGACTGTTCTTGATGCCTTACCAGACTTTTCCTAGTACTTGGAGACTTATGACCCAAGGAATCCCGAAGTTGTCAAGTTTGATGCATTATGCACATTGTTGTTGCAAGAGTCACTTTCCAGAAAAAACAGGACTAGACAGCGTGTAGTTGAACAGGCTTTTATTGCTTCTCAAAGAAAGGGTGGTAACAGCAATGTAGCCACTTCTTATGGTTCTCCTGCGAGTGGCAAAACTTCTGTTCCCAATGCTTCTGCTAGCAAGACTTCGTCTGGAAATTCTGATGATAAGGGCAAAAAGAAAATGTGTTGCCATTATTGTAAAGCTAATGATCACTTAATAAAGTCGTGTTCTAAGTTGAAGGCCAAAGAGGCTAAGAAGAAAGAGGGTGGTTCCACTGCAAATGTTGGTTCCCCTATAAATGCAGCCATTGTTGAGTCTTCTATAAAAGGAGACTGTAATGCTGATGTTGATGCAGAATGGGTTTTTAGTGCGGAGTGCACTTACAATCCTGTTGTCCATGATGCATGCTTGTAAGTTTCTGCAGATTCACATGTGTGGTATTTAGACAGTGGTGCTACAAAGCACATTACCTCACATCGTGAATTGTTTACCTCTCTTGAGTCTGTCCCTCATGGGAATTCAGTCACTTGTGCCAACAATGCCTCTTATCCGGTTCAAGGAGTTGGAAAGATTGTGCTTACTGCTGCAAATGGCAGTTCCTTCAAACTTGTAGTACCTGGGATCAAGAAGAATCTCTTGTATGTATCCGCACTTGCTAGACTTGGACTTGTAGTCAATTTGTGGATGACAGATGTACAATTCATGATCTTAGTTTTGGTGATGAAATTGTTGCATCTGGCCTTTTGTGCTGTGGGATGTATACGCTTACTTTGTATGATAAGTGTGGACAAAATCTTGCAAATGCTATTGCAGATTCAATGGCTATTTCAGATGCAAAACTTTGGCATGCACGTTTTGGTCATCTGAATTTTGCCAGTTTGCTGCGTTTGCAGAAATTTGATATGGTTGCTTCTTTGCCACCTCTTGAAGCACCTATCAAACATATTTGTGAAGGCTGTATTTTGGGTAAGATGCAACATTCTAAGTTTCCAAAGGATGGTTCAGTTCGGGCCACATGCAAGTTGCATCTTGTGCATAGTGATGTTTGTGGGCCCATGCAAACTCCGTCCTTGGGCAATTACCTGTACTTCGTGACTTTCATTGATGATTACTCCAGGCATGCATGGGAATTTCCGCTTAAAGTGAAGTCCGAAGTTTTTATGTGCTTCAAACAATTTCTGACTATGGCTAAAAATGTCTCGAAATGTACTATGGGCACCCTCCGTTCCGATCGAGGGGGGCAATATATGTCTCATGAATTCAATGCATTTCTGGCTAGTCGTGGGATAAAACATCAATGTACAATGCCTTATACACCTCAGAAAAATGGTGTTGCTAAGAGGAAAAACAAGTCACTTACGAAAATGGCACTATGTATGGTCAAAAGTCAAGCTTTGCCGCATTCCTTTTGGCTTAAGGCCATCATGTGTGCCACTTATGTACTAAACAGGTGTCCTACAAAATCTTTGTAGTCTATTACTCCATATCAAGCATGGCATGATAGAAAGCCTTCTATTGAGCACATGCGTGTTTTTGGTTGTTTGGCATATGCTTTGGTGCCACAAACACAGTGCAGAAAATTGGATGATAAGGTTGTCAAATGTATTTTTGTTGGTTATAGTGTTGAAAGCAAAGGTTACAGGTTGTATCATCCACAAACAAAACGTATTCTGGTTTCACGGGATGTAGTGTTTGTGGAAGATTCTGTTCATCCCTTGCTATCATGTACTAGAGATAGTAATGTAAGCTCACAGGACATTTATGACACTTTGTTGCCTCTTTTTAGTGGTGGAAATATGAATGTAAGTTCTAATGAGGAAAATGTACAGCCTATGGGGGTTTCTGAAAATGTTACAGATCAGCCTATTACTGATGTAGATGTACATGATGTACTTGATGAGGAAAGGGCTAAAAATGAGTAGGCTAGAGGTATGCCAAAATGGCTGGTGCACACTTTGCGTGACAGTAAATTGGATGCACCTTTGTCTAGTTGTACTAGTTCAGAATCTCGCCATGCATCTTATGCATCAGATTGTTATGCTTTGGCTGTGTCTAGCTTACATGATGTTGAGGAGCCTCTATATTTTGATGAAGCACAAAATTCAGAAAATTAGTTGGCTACCGTGCAATCAGAATATGATGCACTTATAGAAAATGACACATGGACTTTATGTGATTTGCCTCCTGGCAAAAAGGCCATTGGTAGAAAGTGGGTTTACAAGTTGAAACGCAAGCCGGATGGTGAGATCGATCGCCATAAGTCTCGACTTGTTACAAAGGGTTATGCACAGCAAAAAGGCATAGATTATTAAGAGACTTTTGCTCTCACTTGTCGTATGACTACTGTGCGTTTTCTATGTGCATTGGCAGCTCATTTTGGTTGGGATGTACATCAATCAGGCATTGTTACTGCTTTCTTGAATGGTGACATATTTGAGGAAGTTTATGTAATGCAGCCTCGTGGTTTTATCATAAAAGGACAAGAGGACAAAGTGTGCAGATGTAAGAAGGCTTTGTATGGGTTGAAGCAATCTCCTCGTGCTTGGTATGAGAAAGCTGACACTCATTTGGTCAAACAAGGCTTTCGTAACAGTCCAACTGAAAGCACATTGTATGTAAAGCGTGAGGGTGATGTACTTCTCATTGTGGTTATTTATGTCGATGATTTTCTGATCACTGGACCAAATGAGTGTCAGCTTTCTCATACCAAGCATGAGATTTGGGGTTATTGCATCATTACTTGGGTGTACAGTTTAAGCAGTGCGATGGTGGTATTGCCTTGTGTCAGAAAAGTTATATAGAGACATTGCTATGTAAGTTTGGACTTGAGGATTGCAAACCTATTGCCACTCCCATGGAAACATGTTTGAAGTTGAGTCTACATGATGCTGGCAATCCTGCTGATGTCACTCTTTACCAAACTGTTGTTGGCTACCTCATTTATGTATGCAACACGAGGCGAGATATTCTATTTGCAGTCTCACAGGTCAGCAAATCTATGCATAGCCCAGGGTCTAAGCATTGGCAGGCTGTCAAGAGGATTTTCCGCTACCTTAGTGGCAATTTACATCTTGGCTTGTTTTATCCCAAGGGGGGATCATTGCCACCAGACTTACATGCTTTTTCGAACTTAGATTGGGCTGGTTTCTTTGACACGCAAGTGTCCACAAGTGGTTTTTGTTTCATGCTTGGAAATTCATGTATATCATGGTTGAGCAATAAGCAACCTACTATGGCCACTTTGAGTTGTGAGGCTGAGTACAGGGCAGTCTTCATAGCTATGGTTGAGTGTGTATGGCTTAGATGCCTTATGGTTGATTTGGGTGTTGCACATGACACTACCAACACTCTCTACACTGACAGCCAGAGCGCATTGGCAGTTGCGAGGAACCCAGTTTTTCATGCTTGCACAAAGCACATTGAGGTGCATTACCACTATGTCAGGGAGAGGCTCTCAGCAGGAGAGATCAGCTTGGATTATGTGCCAACACAGGACAACCTTGTAGATCTTTTCACAAAGGCATTGTCTCGTGAGAAGCTTGAAGCTTTCCGCAAAAGCTTTGGGCTTACTCCCCTTTGTGGACTGATCATGTCCTCAGGGCATGGCACTTCCCTTTACTCATGTGCCAGCTCACGTTCACTGCATCACTCGAGGGGGGATTTGTTACCATATACATGTCGTAGTGATGTGCGTGAACACACTAGGACCGCCGGGGCATTTTTCCCCTCTTTAGGAGGTTTTTTCCCCCGAGCATTGTATATTCGCCCATCACTCTAGGGCTATCTATCTTTCCATTGCATACTAAGTAACACACTCTCTATTGTGTGCCTTGATCTTCCTTCATCTTCTCCAAGCTGTGTGCATTTCTCTGCAACCCTAAATCCAACACACTTACTTTAAAAACCTCCCCCCATGGTTGGCAGAGTATTTAGGCCCTTCAGGTGTAGGATTGGAAGATGGCATGGTTTATGATTTGGGTCTTGACATGCTACTTTCAGCACAAATGGACTGGGAAAAACATGTAGAGATAGATGCAAGGGCTACCACAATTATAGAAAAAATTGAAAGACTATATTGGGATCTACACAAGTGCTAGAACCAACGAAAGTTGTAGAATTTACAAGAAATGTAATGTTTTCTCTTTACAAAAAATATTGGTTCTCAAGGAGAGAATATGTAATATTTACAAAATGATCTCAAGGAGAGAATATGTTTACAAAAGATGTGTTTTCTATTTACAAAATGTTGGTTTACAAAAAAAATTCACAAAATGTTTTTGGGAGTTCTAGGAGTCCTATGACTCTTCCTTGTGGTGGCCTTCTCTATTCTTCTTGGGCCCTTTCTTGGAGTGTTTGGCTCTTTCTTGTGCTCTTGTTCTTCCTTTTTTCCTCCTTCTTGAGATCTAGCTCTTTCGGTGTCTTCTTCCACTTTTCTTCCTCATTCTGCTTCTCTTCCTCCTTCTTGGGCTTTGTCTCTTCTGCTTCCTTTTCTTCTTCTTTGTCTCCTTATTTTACTCCTTTTTGTCACGTGTTTGTGTTTTTCTAGGCCTCTTTTTTGGGGGCAACAAGCTCCTTTCCCTTCTTTGGAACCTCCTCTTTCCTTGCGCTTCTCTTCCTCCCCCTTTGCTCTTTTCTGTGGGCTTACAAACTCCCCCTTGAAATTGAGTATTTGGTGCTACTTCAAAGATCAAGGTCTTCGGTAGTGTTTGGGAATGCCTCTTTGGCAATCGAGCTACTGTGATATTTTTGGCCAAGCTTGATATTTAGTAGCATGGAAGGCTCGAGTATCTTGAGCACAAAAAACAAGGAGGAGTAGGCTCAATGCCAAGGCTTTGGGCGACTCTTGCATGAGAAGGAGGTCTGGGCCAAGCTTTAAGTTAAGCAAAAACCCACTCTAGAACTTTGAGTACCTTGGAGTTTGGGGGGAGCCCAACCATGGGAATGAGGGCTTGAAACAAATTTGATTTTAAATCAAAGGATATATGTATTAAATTGTTAATTGGACCACTTGAAAAACAACGATCAAAGCACAGATGATTGTAGTGCGATATGTTGGGCTTATGTGCATGAGAAGAACTTGCAAGTTGCACGTGCGAGCTAGCATAGGAGAGGACGACCACAAACACAAGGGGCAAAATAATTCATTGTACAAAAATTGTATTTACTTTACAACCTACCAACACCATACCTCCACATTTAAGATCTGCATGTCACCCATGAGCTTTGTGATGGGAGAACATTGCTCAATTTCCTCTATCAGCCTTATTAACAAATATTCAAAGCATTGGCTTAAGCATTAGCTTAACCAATGACAAAAAAGCTAAAAGTGGGAGCACTGACTTAATATTGGACAATTCCACTTGCATCGTAGACATTCCATGGTGGCCCTCAAGGGAGTTCAATATGAAACATGTTTTATCAGTGATATCAATCGCTATAAGACTCCTATGTGAGCTGTGGAAAGAGAAAATGGTATTGTCAAAAGACTCAAAGATTAAACAATTATATTGAAGCTCTCATGATAGGGGTAGAGAAGAATCTCACAAGTCTCAAAGTCAATATTGGCTAGCCACTTCCTATTATCAAAATCAATTCTCAAAAAGTGAGAGATGGTTGGACCACATCCACTTTATGTTGGACATCTAACTTATATGATGCATCAATAATCTACAAAAACAGAGAGAATAGTTATTAACTGTCAATAAAATTCTTGAATGCAGAGAGTTGGGTGGGAAGGCAAACCTCAAAGGTGCCAAGACAACAGAGCCACTGATCTCTTTTTCCTAGTATTTAAGAATTTCAACAGACTCAGCATCCAAGGAAACATAATCTTTCATATGAATAAGGTCAACCTCTAAGAAGTCACCCAATCTAAATCCATTGCAGTTGAAACTTCTCAACAATAATGAAGTGAGTTGAGCTTCAATCTCCCTAAGCTCTTTTTTTCTAGCTCCTCCTATCAATTTTCATCTCCTCTCCTTCTTGCAAATCATCTACCTCCTCCTCTATAATCTCCTCAATCATTATTTAAGGCTCTTTTGGATTTCTTGATGGAGGTAACTTGAGGATGTTGAAGGTTTTCTCATCCTGTAGAGGTACTAATTCAAGGATTTTGTTGAATCCATACCTTAATATCCTCAAGATAATCATATATTTGTCCATAAGTGTGGCCCTCTAAGAGTGGTCTACACATATGCATACATCTTAGAAGATCTCAATCAAAAAGTCCTCAGGAGCCTCTTGCATACATTTTAAGGCACCTCTTGTCCACTTCATATCAATCTTTAATTGCTCTACTACTTACCTTGCAGAGCCTTTGAAAAGGTACCTAGGAATTGTTATTGTACTAGATTTTTGTGCACTCCTAGTCTCCCACAAACATTTCACCTTTTGATAAAATCTCCTCTTCTTTGTAGGTGGGGGCTTCATATCAACTCCCTTTTTGGTTGGTTGCTTTGAGGGTGCAACACCTTTCACTTGTTGGAAATAGGGTTGCAGGGAAGCACACACAACTTAGAGAAAACAAAGGAAGCTCAAGGCACACAACAAAAAGTAGTATTACTTAGTGTGCAATAGAAAGATAAGTTAGCCCTAGAGTGATGGGCATATATACAATGCACAGGGGGAAAAACTTCCTAGTGAGCGAAAAAATGCATGGTGGTCTTAAGTGTGTTCACACACCTCACTAGTACATGTATATGGTAACAAATCCCCCCTAGGAGTGATGCGGTGAACGAGAGCTGGCACATAAAGTATAGGGAAGTGCGATGCCCCGAGGACATGATCATTCCACAAAGGGGAGTAAGCCCAAAGCTTTGCAAAAAGCTTCAACGGACAATGCCTTTGTGAAAAGATCTATGAGGTTTTCCTACATTGGCACATAAGCCAAGTTGATCTCTCCTACCAAGAGTCTCTCTCTGACATAATTTTTAGTGTTTGATCTGTCAGGGCACTTACTTTTTGATTATAATTAACGTCTAGCTTTAAGCCTTATTTGCTTATACAAGGACTTTATGCCTTAAATGGTCATATGGCACGTGTAGCAATTTTCGGATGTAACCAACATGCAGTTTGCAATTTGCAGTCTTCCTATAGTCATACTGCTATTTTTGGGAATGTAATGGATGCTGGTGATGAATACAGGGTAGCGTAATACTTTCTCTTGCTTAGCCATGGTCTCTTGTGTTCACATAGTTTGCAATTTTCATGGTGTAATGTGCAGTCTCTTGTAGTCGTTTTCCTTTATATTGCATGTTTCTTGCACTTAATACATGTTAGGGATGTGAACCCCTAACACTTTGGTGATCCCGTTGTACGTGTCCTAATGGACATGGGAGCAAATTTCAATAATCTCAAAGCGAATGGTGAGTCGGTTATGATGTGAAGTTTCTCTCTCGTGCTTTAACCACCACCGCCCCTTTCTCTATGTTGGTGTCTCTTTGTGGAGATGGGAATGAGATTTTGACATCTTGGGAGGATTGGTGATGCGGTTCCTGCAATTGGTTCGAATTTGTCATGAACCATATGGCACTCAGGAATGAAGCGGGTTCTTGACATGTTAGTTGACCTCGACCACCTGAGGGAATTTTTGAATTGGGTAACCCCGTAGGAAGAGTCTGAGGAATATACATCAAAGTTATTGGAGGAGTTCTTCTCAAATCTGCCAAGGAAAACTGGAATTACAATTGTTGACAAGTTGCAGGTGTTTGCAGGTTCTTGACAATTTTTGTGTAGTTTTTGTGCAGTTTCTATGCAGTTTTTGTGCATGCAATTTTTTGTGCAGTCAATTGCAATTTAGTTCAGACAATTGCAGTTTTTTGTTGTAGGCAGTTTTTGTTTCTTGAAAGTATGCAAGTTATGCAGTACACAACTTTATGTAGCTTTCTCAAGGTTATTCCAATATGTGGTTATTATTGTTCTCTATTGCTTTGAAATTTGCTTTATGGTGGCAAAGAAGAAGAAGAAAAAGTGTGCTATTTGTCAAAAACATGGGCACTATGCAAAGCGATGTCCTTATATGTGTAAGCCTTGTTAAAAATTAGATGTTTGTGTCAAGTATTGCATGCCAAAGTTGTGCAGGGAGTTGTATCAAATTATGCACAGTTTCCACGATGCATCATGTCATCAGGACATGTGTGATGCTCAACAGGATCTAGATTGGTTTTCTTATTTTCTTGATGATGCACACAACTAGCATAATAGTCGAGTTGGTAAGAAGAGGAAGTCATGTTCAACCGTAAGGCGAATATCAAGGTTGCAAAAAGCGGTTGAAGGTCTTTCAGTGAAGTATGAAGAGGGGTTTGATGATTACCTTAGTGATGATGATTCTCAATGGTGTTTTCAACAAGATGTTATTGTTTCCAACCTAAAACAACCTCAAGTTGTCAGTTTTCAATTATCGATAGTTTTTCAGGCACCTGTATATTCAAAACCTGAAGTTTCAAAGCCTGAATCTGATTTTTCAGCACCTGAAATTTTTCAACCTGATTTTGATGTTCTTGAATATGGGATCAAAGTTGTAGATACTCAGATTACTGAAGAGAAGAAGTTGATTTAAGAAGGAGATGTTGTTCAATGCAAGGGAGATGAAGTCCAAAAGATAATGAAGGAAGAAGGAGGAAGCCAGGAGCAGCTCATGAGCCAAAGGAGCCAAGAGGACTGCCAGCTATCCCCAAACCTCACATGAAAGAGACTCACCCCTTTGCAGGAAGAGAAGGCAAGTTATCCCAAAGAAGAATTGGTGATTGAGAAGAAGGGAATCCAAGTGGAGGTGAGCCAGGGAAGCCATCAATATCCCATACAAAGCCATATACCAACCTCGGACATCAATCTTAAAGAGGATGAAATTCAAGGAAAGATAAGATTTCATTGTAATGAAGTGGAAGAGGTAAACATAGATAAAGACATAATGTGTGTTGATGATGAGGATGATGTGATGAATTAGTTTTTGATGTATCTTGATGAGGATTATCCTGCAAGTGTACTGTTAGGAAGGTGTTTGTGCTGATGGAGAAGTGTTTTTTGGAGCCTTCAAGACTGAAATCCAATTTCCAAAAGTGGATATGAGTTACTCAAGTTGTGAAGACAAAGATCTTGAATTTCAGGTCCCTAAATTGCAAGTTTCGATGCCGAAGGTCCCTAAATTACATAGTTTCACAATACAAGTCCCTAATCCTGAGATTATTGATTTTCAAAGAAGTTTATGTACCTGAATTTGCTGAACTACAAAGTCTTGTTATTTTTCAAGTTGAGATGATCCATAAGCTTTCTTTGAAGTTGGACAATGAGAGGTATTCAAGTATGGTTGCGGCTAATGAAGCGGTTTCCAAAACCAGTCAACTTCAAGAAGAGAAGGCATCATTGATGTTGGAGATTACATAGGTTTGAGTTGAATTTGACTTGCATATTTTTTATTGTTATGAAGTTCATGATGCTCTTAAGCAAGTTACTTTGGATAAGGATAGTCAAATTGAGGATTTGAATCTTCAACTTACTCAAATCAACAATATGGAGTCTTCTTCAAACCTTGATGTTACGGAAGGTGTCTTGAATGATGATGTTGTCGTGAATGATCTTTATGATGTTTGTGCTTTTCAAATTCAGCCAAGCAGATTGGAAGTCCATCTTTTTCAATGAAATTCAATTTTTTGATGATATTCTTGATGATTTATACCAAGTTCCTGATTTCAATGGTTTTGTTGATGCTGAGGAGATGGTTTTGACTGATAATTATGCAAGCCTTTCGCAAGTTCTTGATGATGATGAAGTTGATTTTCCTAAAGATGGTTCTACATTTCTATGTGATGTTGTTGATGGAGGAGATGGAGGAGATGATGTTGATATTCTTATATCTCATTGGTTTTATATCTTTATGCTTGATGACATAAGGAAAGTGTTTCACATAGCACAAGTGAAAAGTTTTCAGTTTCAGGGAGATATCACCGATTGAAGATATTTGCAGGTACAAAGTGGATTTCTTTATGTTTTTGAGAGGGGATGTGAGCAAGCCATCTTGGTGGTGTTTTTATGTGTGAAGAAGATTTCAATCTTGTTGGGGTATAGGCGCTTGTGCCTTGCCCGGCCGCCCAGAGTCTGCGCGCTCACTGACTTGTATACCTTATACATAGCATAAGTGTATAGGGGGCTGCTCACTCTTGGAGTCTCCCCACCCACATCGCGTGTGTGTCTCCTTCTCTCTCTCTCTCTCTCTCTCACTCTCCGTCTGTGGTGCTCCCCGATCCCCTTCAATTGGTATCAGAGCTATGGTGACAGCGGAGAGCACGACGGTTTTGAGAACTTCGAGGCGATAGCTCGCTCTCTCTCGACAGTAGAGAGATTAAGAAAGCAGAAGACTTGTTGTGAGAATGCAATGGGAGCTTGTGAGCTCAGTTCAGAGTGATGTATGCTCTTGTGGAAGCTCATAAAGGAGTGTGGAAGATTGTGTGTAAGTGAAGGTGCTGTCCTAAAACTGTGTGCGCAGCAGCACTGTGTTCAGATTCGTTTTTCTCCTTGTATAATGCATCTCTGAGAATTCTGTTTGATAATCCCATCCGTTTCAACGTGGTCTACAACTTTGCAGAAGAAACTTTTTGCAAATTCCTCACCGATTTGCTGATATTCAGCTCAGACTGACTGTATACAGAAATTTCATATTTTCTGTTGTCGCATTGTGTGCGAGTTTGATGCACTTTTGGAAGCACGGGAGATGCTTGAAGTTGAGTGCATAAATTCTGAGCTGAAGATGCAATTGCAGCTTGTGTTAAGCTTGTGGTTTGAGGGTTTTTTGGTAGACTTGGGCAACGAAGTACGGAGGCGTTTACACACCATCGAGGCGGTCTCTTGAGAGACGCAATTTTTTGGAGCACACATGTGGAGCTTCTTTCACTGGTTTTCACAGGATACTTTGGCAGTGATTTTGTGCTTGGATTCATGGTCTTTGTAGATTGTTTGCATATGATTATGGCACATGGTTGATGCCCATTATATATGTATTTTGGCGAGCACTTTCAAGTGCCGGTAAGCTCTCTTGAGAGCATTGTTTTCGCATTGATCAAGTTTCCGGATTGCAAATCTTTTGGTGTTTGCTTATGCGCAGTCACTCCGTTGATGTACGTTGAGTGCGGATTGCCATTGTATGTGAAAATGTGGAGCCATTTTGGCATTTCTACTCATTGGCATTGAGTAGTGTTATGGTTTATGGTAGAGATTGTACTTGAGTTTTTTGCTCAGTTTTTAGGGGAAATTCTGTCGAATTTTTCCCAGATTCTCGCCATAGTTTGTGATCGAGTGTTTACTCTCACTTTGACAGGTTTTGTCAGTTTGGACACAGTTTTGTGTTTTTGTATCCACTCTCGCAAGAGTGAGAGAGAGAGAGAGAAGGAGACACACACGCGATGTGGGTGGGGAGACTCCAAGAGTGAGCAGCCCCCTATACACTTATGCTATGTATAAGGTATACAAATCAGTGGGCGCCCAGACTCTGGGCGGCCGGGCAAGGCACAGGCGCCTATACCCCAACAACCTCCCACTTAAAGGCGACTGTGCCTTTAAGCAAGAGAACCTAGTCTAAAGACTACAAAAGGTGAGAGAAAACCGCTCTCAACCGATGCCCACTGGCTGGCTGTGATCGTGTGCATCCGGCTGTCCTGCTACCGTGTAAGTCCATACACCACCAGACATACCACACACGTACTGCAAGTATGTACGCAATACCTGCATATCTCCCTCGTGCACTATGCCATCATCAGTCAACAAACGACTGACAATCCCAACTGCAAATGCTCCCACTGCAGCTACGATATCCGGTCTCAAGATCAACATCTCATACATGAGACCACCGAATGCCGATGCAATGCTAGCGGGCCCTGCTAGCTCTACGGAGCATGCATCAACATATATATCCCTGGCAATAGGCATCTCTGACACCAGTTGTTGGGGTATAGGCGCCTGTGCCTTGCCCGGCCGCCCAGAGTCTGGGCGCCCACTGACTTGTATACCTTATACATAGCATAAGTGTATAGGGGGCTGCTCACTCTTGGAGTCTCCCCACCCACATCGCGTGTGTGTCTCCTTCTCTTTCTCTCTCTCACTCTCCGTCTGTGGTGCTCCCCGATCCCCTTCAATTGGTATCAGAGCTTTGGCTTCGCGCGACAGATGGAGTGCTATAGAAGAGTGAGCTTTCGGCTATGGTGAGCTCGCTTTCGGTGGAATCTTGAGATCGGTGAGCAACCACCAGATCTGTGCTCATGGAAGCTTGAGGGGCATTTCCAAGCTTGAGGGAAGAGTGTATTGCAAGTGTGTATGGTTATTTGCAGCCATACTTGCAGGAAAAATGCAGATTTTCATTTCCGCAGGTCATTTTTCGGGCCCCAAAAATAGTGTTTTTTGCATAACTTTTGCATACGAAATGCGATTTATGCAAGGTTAAGGTGTAACCTGGGGTTTTGGCACGCTCCAGACGCAATGGTGATGTCTATTTGAGCTGATTTTGACCTCTGAAATTTCTGCTGCAGCAGCAAGTTTTTGCTGCATTTTTGGACCGAAAACAGCGTTTTTTGGCATAGCTTTCACACCCAGACTCGGATACATGTGATCCAGGAGTCTACCTTGGGGTTTTGGCACGCTCAGGACGCGCTCGTCATATCAGAATTTTAAAATTCTGAACGCTGAATTTTCTGCAGCAGCAGTTGTTTATTGTGTGTCGAGGATTCTACACATGGTTTGCTCTCAAATGTGAGAGTGATATTTGCTGCAAGTTTCCTCACAGGTGGGAGGATACGATGTATGCCTTATGTGGTTTGATGCTCAGGGAGACTAATGTGATTGCATTTTGAGCTTGGCAATGTATGCCTCGAGCATGTTTTTTGGCAGTCATAGGTAGAGAAGATATTTGTGTACTAGATTTGCAGGTGTTTGCAATGATGTATGCAAAGTGTGGAGATTGGTGCATGCATTTGGAGTGCGGTTTGATGCGCTTTGGTTGCTCATGGTTTTGAGCATGCAGTCAGTTTGGTTACTGGTTTTGTGGCCGTTTTACTAACGAAACTCTTGCGAAATTTTCCCAGGAGTTTTATGCGTATCATTTATGCGATCTAAGTAGAGATTGTGGGTTGCACGCAACATTTGCGTGCGGTGTTCTCTGCAGGTGGGATATTTGTGCGTGTGTATGCATCGATACCGCACAATGTGGGCTTGGTGATTAGCTCACAGATGTATGCTTTATGACGGCGTGTGTGCAGGTGATCTTCAGACCGAACAAGTCATAACTTCTTGGAGAAGTTTTGGGTTGATTCTTTATGCGCTACGGTTGGTAGTGTGGGACTGAATTACGGACTGTTTTTGGCCATGCAAGAGGGCTGAGAATTTTATAATTTTGGGCTGAATTTCAGGGCTGATTCGGTGAAGATTATGCACAAGGTTATGGTCGTCATGAATGCGTCTTGTAATTAGTGCGTTTGATTGCAGTGTGATACTAGAGCAGGCGAGGCTTGTATTGACATTGCGGGAGCTCTATTTTGGAGTGTGTCTCACAGGTTTTACATTGTGTTTCTGGCCATATTGGTAGATAGTTTCCAGGTGTTGTTGGTGAGGTGGTTTTGCTATCTAGCTTGCTACTTGTGCTCATGGCAGAGACAGGTGATCGATCAGATTGTGACCTCTCACAGATGCGCGTGTTTGATGGGTCAGACTTTGCCTCATGGAGAGAGTGTATGCTTGACGCATTGACACAGCGAGGGTTGCATGGACCATTGAGTGGTGATGCAGGTAGACCTTCAAACATGTCTGACGATCAGTGGCAGGAGCTAGAGGAGATGGCACTATCTACACTCTCTTTGCACCTTGCAGAATCTGTATATGCTCTTGTTATGTATGAGAGTACTACGAGAGCACTTTGGCGCAGATTACATGATATGTATGATAGATCTGAGTCATCACGGACTTGTGTGAGACATGTACATTCACGAGCACGCCGACAAGTGACATGTTGGTATTGTGGTCATTCTGGACACGTTAGACGGCGTTGTTTTCGTCGTATGCGACATCGTAGGAGACATGACAGTCTCAGAGATGTATGTAGTGATGCCATGGACTCAGTTGCTTTGACAGTTGAGGCAGATGTAGTGTCGGAGTATACTAGTGACGGGGATGTCACTTTTACCTCGAGCTATGCACGAGATGCTATACATGTGGATAGTGCACTCCCTTCGCAGTGGTTGCTAGATGCAGATGCTATGTTTCATGTGACGCCGCATCGTGAATGGTTTTGTAGCTATTCTAGCGGGATGCTTGGCAGTGTAAATTTGGCCGATGGATCGGTGCATGCGATAGCAGGTGCAGGAGATGTGAGACTGTCATTACCGAGTGGTGCATCTTACTTGTTACGACATGTGCGCTATATACCAGATTTGACAGTGAGTTTGATCTCGATTGGTCAGCTTAGAGATTGTGGATGTCAGATTTCGCTACGAGAGCGAGATTTTGTGATGCATTTGGGTTCGCTAGTGATTGCGAGAGGTGCCAGGAGTGGTACAGGTTACCCATTGCATGTGGATCATGGGAGAGACGGTGTTGTCTCTGTGATCACGCAGCCAAGTAGAGAGCGAGAGAGCAGGCGAGTCTCTTTTGCTCATGGGTTGCAGGATGCTTTGCATGGAGTGCAGAGTAGTGAGCTCGTTGTGCACACAGTTGGGGCACGACTTGAGCAGTCACACAGAGAGGTGACAGAGTCAGACATGCATGCTTTGTTAGTGACTGAGCAAAGCAGAGAGTCAGTTGTGCGAGATACTTCTATGCAGGATAGACAGGTAGAGAGGTCTTGCTCTAGTGAGTCACGACAGGAGGACGTTGTGCAAGAGTCTATGCATACGGAGTTAGAGCATGAGAGCTCTAGTGAGTCACAACAAATTGAGTGGTCATGTTTGTAGTGGATGATTGCAGAGGAGGCTGAGATGTCAGCGATTATGTAGTCATTCCTTTCTATGCTCGACAGTGAGCATGGGGATATAGTTGTGCAGGATATGTCTTCCAGCAGACACCTAGAGCAGCTGGTTTGCTCAGAGGTTGCACGACAGGTTGATGCGTCTTTTGCGGACAGTCAGGAGATGCATGTGGCTGACACGCCTTGTCAGTCAGAGATGCCTATTGCCAGGGATATATATGTTGATGCATGCTCCGTAGAGCTAGCAGGGCCCGCTAGCATTGCATCGGCATTCGGTGGTCTCATGTATGAGATGTTGATCTTGAGACCGGATATCGCAGCTGCGGTGAGAGCATTTGCAGTTGGGGTTGTCAGTCGTTTGTTGACTGATGATGGCATAGTGCATGAGGGAGATATGCAGGTATTGCGTACATACTTGCAGTACGTGTGTGGTACGTCTGGTGGTGTATGGACTTACACTGGAGCAGGACAGCCGGATGCACACGATCACAGCCAGCCAGTGGGCATCGGTTGAGAGCGGTTTTCTCTCACCTTTTGTAGTCTTTAGACTAGGTTCTCTTGCTTAAAGGCACAGTCTCCTTTAAGTGGGAGGTTGTTGGGGTATAGGCGCCTGTGCCTTGCCCGGCCGCCCAGAGTCTGGGCGCCCACTGACTTGTATACCTTATACATAGCATAAGTGTATAGGGGGCTGCTCACTCTTGGAGTCTCCCCACCCACATCGCGTGTGTGTCTCCTTCTCTCTCTCTCTCTCTCTCACTCTCCGTCTGTGGTGCTCCCCGATCCCCTCCAAATCTATTTTTTAGCCCTGAATCAAATCAGTTTTGGTGTTTCTTGAATCAAATTTTTTAGGATAATCAATTGTTTTGGCATAAAGAGTCTAAATCATCTGTCCCAGTGTTTCATCTACATGCAGAGATATTGGATATGTTCAAGAGGCAGTGTATAATGGTTTCAAAGTTTGCATCCTACCTTGAATCTTTCTTCAATATTTTTGAAGAGAGACCTGAACCTGAACGTGAACCTGAACCTGCTGTAACGTTTCCAGTTTTTGAAACCTTAGAAATTGTACTAAGCCTGATCAAATTAAATTGGTTGTTAAGGAAACACTGTAGAATGATCCAACTATGGCAAATATTGGTATTTTTGGAACCGTAACCAGAGCTTTACTAGGGTTAGAATTTTTCAGATCCAAATTTCGATAAAATCTGGAAAGTTACGGGCTCTGAAAGGTTACACTATGAATTTAATTAGTTAAGTACAATTGAATGGTTTCAATAATTATTACTGCTAAAGACTTTTTATCCTAAGGTTCTATAAATTGCAGATATTTCCAAAATTGATCATTAAAAGTCAACAAACTAGCAGGAAATCGATTATGTGTATGTGGGGGGCTATGTGGGGTAATGATGAACTTTCCCAGACTAGATTTAGCAGCAGGGGGCGTTTTTGGAGCTGTAGGGCTGCTTGGGATGCAAGTTACTCCCATTTTTCAACGTGTGAGTGCCCAGAAACCTATAAATATGACCCTTGCTTCACAATTTTAGGTAGACTCAGAGCACCTTTCTTAATTAGCAAAGCTAGGTTAACCAATTTACAAATTTCTTAATTAATTGAAGATTAAACCTATGTATACTCAAAAATCCTCTCCTAATTCAAAATTATCTACTGATTACTGTGATTAAGATTAGGGATACTAAGCTAATTAATTATTATATCATATTAGGATTGAAATTACTCATTTTAATCATAAATTAATAATTATTATATTAATTAAGTTTAGATTAAGATGATATAATTATGAAAGATGTGTTAGACTGTCATTATGCTAGGAAAATTATCTTGTAATTTTTTGAGTAATTTTCATAATTAATTAAGCAGAATTACAATGTTTTTGAGAGAAAAGTAAAGTAGGAAATGATCAAACAAATCCAAAATGCTTTGAGATATTTATCAGAGGTAAATCACATCTTAGAGAACCCATGAAATTATCTTAACCTCAAATAATTAGTTTATTTAATTATCTTAAAAGAATTACACTACTTTAATAAAAAATTAAAAGGAAAAAAATAGCAAATTAATCCAAAATGCTTTGAGATAATTATCAAAGATAAATCATATCTTATGAAACTTGTGATAATTATCTTAACCTCAGATAATTAGTTTAACTAATTATCTCAGTAAAAAAACATTGTTTTTAAGAGAAAATAAAAGGAAGCAAATAGCAAACTAATCCAAAAAGCTTTGAGATAATTATCAAAGATAAAGTACATGCTAAAAAATCCATGATAATTATAATAATGATAGATAATTAGCTTAGCTAATTATCTTAATTGAAAAACACTATTTTTAAGGGTAAATTGAAGGAGGAAACTAGCAAATCATGATATATGATTATATACTATTTATTAGAGTTGTATTACTTGACAAAAATACTATGATATATATGTCAAGGTTAGAAACTTAGTATAGATATTTATCTAAGTCAAATTTTACTAATTCTAGCTAAAAACTAAAGAGGGAAATTAGTAAATCATGCTATATGATTACATGTTATTTATCATAGCTAGATTACATGATGAAAAGGCCACGATAATTATGTCAAGGTTAGAAACATAGTATAGATATTTACTTAAGTCAAAATATACTAGTTCTGGTTAAAATTTATAGAAAAAAATTAGTAAATCATGTTATATGATTAAATTCTATTTATCAGAGTTATCTTACATAATAAAGAGGCTGTTATAAGTATATCAAGGTTAGAAAAGTAGTTTAAATACTTATTTAAGTCAAATTTATTCTAATTTTAGCTGAAAAGTAAAGATGAAAATTATATAATTAAGTTTTAAAATAATAAAATAATTACCAGAGGTCAAAAATATCCTTATCTAATTGTAATAATTATACCATAGTTAATTAGTGAGGTTAAGAAATTGACCAAAAGTTCTATTTTTAGCAAAAGATTAATTAAAATAAATAGACTTTGCAGTCAAAAGTTTTTAGGAAAATTATAGTAAGTGTAAACCTATGATATAAAGTTGAGGAAATGAACTCTTTGAGAGAAAATAAATAGAATAAATATTAAGCTCAAAATAAACAGATTCCAAGCTTTAAATTTGATGGAAAAAGATATACAAAATTATAAGAAAATTAGGATAGCTTAGAAAACCCTTAGGGAAGCTGTGAAAAAAGTTATCATGCCTATATAGGAAAATAAGAAATTACTAGTTCAAGAATTTACCAATTAAGACTATAAATTTAACATAGATTTAGGTAAAATTGCATACAAAGGTTAAGTGTAGCTTACAGATAATTTATCTAATTATTAAACGTCCTTTTTATAAGGATAAGAAGTTATGGCACCTAAAAGGACCCGAGCAAAACTTATATCTGATGATGAGGACGTAGCTCCAAAACGAACTAGAGCGTCGCACGACGACAAAGCCGGGCCTAGTAGTAAGCCTACGGAGGAGAGTCTTTAGGCGCCAACGTAGCAGCAGATGGCCGATCCGTCCCAGGTAGATTTTCCATTATTCAATTAATTCTTTAATTAGTTTAAGTTCTTTTATAAGTTAGCATTGCATATGTAAGGAGTGAGAGAATCGGGAAAGGAATAATTGACCAAAAACGAAAGGTAAATTCCATTGTGCATTTGTTTATAATATAGGAAAGAATTGTTTGGGTTAAAACTGGTTGAATTAGGAAAGATATGATTGATCATCTTTAAAATAGCTTGTCTCAAGACACCTCCGACTCCTTGGTATATTTTGATGATAATGATGGCTTTCCAGCCACGGATAAGTCAGTTACCCCCATGAACGTTGAGTTTCTACTCCGTGTTATGTCTTGATGTTTCTACATAAGTTAGGATACCGTTTTTTATCCTAGGGGAGCCGCCTGGTTGTATGGGCAACTGGTTTGGTGTATGGGCACTCGGAACCTTGGGTGGGAGTTTATCCACTCCGGATTGTGAATAAGAAATGGGTGCCATTTTTTCACCCTTAGGTGATCTTGAGACAAGAAGAGTACTGTTCATGGTTATTATGGACAATGTTTTGATTGACAGTACCATGTCTTAAGTTTAAAGATGTCTATTTGCTAAAAGAATGTTTTCAATACTGTTTTCAAGGGCTGTTTGAATGAAATCCTGTTATGAAGGATAAAAGGAAGCATTATTTTAATTGTGATAAGAATGTGGTAGTAATTAAATAACAAAAGAATCACGTGTGAGTGCGGGGTGGTAAGTGGGGATTGACTAAGGTTGTCAAGCATGGACGGGTGGACCTGATTAGTCAGGTAACTATCAAACCCCGTGCACTTTTTTATCAGACCTAGACACCTGTCAAGGATCCCATCCCGATCTTGGTATTGGCGGGTTGGGGATCTCACACCTGCTAATGTGTTTAGTAAGCCATACTAGGATTTTTCAGAACAAGAGGCTAAGGAAGAAAATATGTTGTTGCAGAATAAGTTCACTGAACTAAAAGATTATTTTATACAGTTGAAGTATAAGGGGGAACAACATGTTCATGACCAACCTGAAACAGAGGGTGCTAAATGTGAAGTGATACTGATGGTTTATGCAGATCAGGAAGTTCAAAAGCAGTTAATTGAAGATATAGTTCTAGTCACAGGACATGAGAATGAGGCAGAGCATCTGCATGTTGGGGAGGCATTATTGAACACTATCGAGGAAGTGTTGGGTAAGAACATTGAAGAACAAAAAATATATGAGGTTGCAGTTGAGATGGAAGTAAGTATTGACGCAAAGAAAGAAGAAAAGGAGAAGAATTTGTTATTGCAAAAGCGGTATGATGAACTAAAACAGCAGTATGAGGAATTGAAGAAGCAGTTGGAGCAACAGAAACATCATCAGCTTGAACAGTTGTATACATAGAGTGATACCGTAATGCTGGAAGCAACTAAAACAGAAGTCCAGATGTAGTCAACTGAAGGTGCAGTTACAGTTAAAGCTGCATGTGAAGAGGCAAGTGGTACAGGTGGACAGCAGAAATGTAAAGATCCAGTACTGATTATTGTTGAAGATATACTCAGTAACGAGACTAATGTGGCTGCAAAGGAAACAATCAAAGCTAAAGTGGATGCACGATTTGGTGAAGATGGTAAGAAAACTGCAACTGAAGGGGAAAGTTCAAAGCAGCCTGAAGTTAAAGATCATGTTCATGTTGAAATTTCTGATCAAGGGATGGGTTCTCACAATGTTTGAGAAACATTTCTCACCAGGTGTGACACGTGTTAGTGCATGATCAATCAGGGCACTTACTTTTTTTATTGTAACTAAGGTCTTAGATTTAAGCCTTAGGGGTTTGTTTACACAAGGACTTTATGCCTAGGAAGTTTTAAACATTCAAATGGTCATATGGCGTGTAGTAGTTTTCGGATGTAACCAACAGGTAGTTTACAGTTTGCAGTCTTCCTATAGCCGTACTGATGTTTTTAAGAATGTAATGGACACTAATTATCAATACAGGGTAGCGCAATACTTTCTCTTGCTTAGCTATGGTCTCTTGTGTTCACACAGCTTGCAGTTTTCATGGTGTAACGTGCAGTCTCATGTAGTCTTTTTCCTTTATACTGCATGTTTCTTGCACTTAATACACGTTAGGGCTGTGAACCCCTAACAATAATGGTACTGCACCTCAATGTTCTTTATGGAGAGCATGAAAAATTGGTTCCTTGCAACAACTGCCAATGCGCTCTGACTGTCAGTGTAGATGATGTTGGCAGTATCATGTCCAATACCCAAATCAACCATAATGTGTCTGAGCCATACACACGCAAGCATAGTTGTGAAGACTGCCTTTTGTACTTACCCTCACAACTGGAAGTGGCCATAGTAGATTTCTTCTTGTTCAACCATGATATGCATGAACTGCCAAGCATGAAACAAAAACCACTTGTGGACACCAACGTGTCAAAACAACCAGCCCAATTTGAGTCCAAAAAAGCATGTAAATCTGGTGGCAATGATCCCCCCTTGGGACAAAACCACCCAAGATGTAAAGTGCCACTCAAGTAGCAAAAGATCCACTTGACAGCGTGCCAATGCTTAGACCCTAGGGACTGTGCATAAATTTGCTGACCCTATGAGACTGCAAACTGAATATTTGGTCTTGTGTTGCATACATAAATAAGGCATCCAACATCAATTTGGTAAAGAGTGACATTGGCAGGATCACCAGCATCATGAAGACTCAATTTCAAATTTGTTTCCATAGGAGTGGCAATAGGTTTGCAATCCTCAAGTCCAAACTTACATCTATGTAACTTGTCTGACACAAGTAAAAACCACCATCACACTGCTTAAATTGTATGCCCAAGTAATGATGCAACAATCCCAAATCTTTCACCTTGAAAGCAGCATTCAAATCGGCCTTAAATTCATCAATATGTGCCTCATTGAAACCAGTAATCACCAAATCATCCACATATAGAACAAGATGAGAAGTACATCGCCCTCACGCTTTGCATACAAAGTGATTTTTGTTGGACTATTACGAAAGCCTCATTTAACCAAATAATTGTCATCTTTCACATATTACGCACAAGGAGATTGTTTCAACCCATACAAAGCTTTCTTACATTTGCATACTTTATCTTCCAGCCCTTTAATGACAAAACCACGAGGTTCCATTACATAAATTTCCTCAAATATGTCGCTATTCAAGAAAGCAGTGACAATAACTGATTAATGCACATCCCATCCAAAATGAGCTACCAATGCATATAGATGTAGTCATACGACAAGTGGGAGCAAAAGTCTCTTCATAATCTATGCCTTTTTATTGTGCATAACCTTTCGCAACAAGTCAATCCTTATAGTGATCAATCTCACCAATCGGCTTACGTTTCAACTTTGTAAACCCACTTTGTACCAATGGCCTTTGAGCAAGGAGGAAAATTACATACTAGTCCACGTGTCATTTTCTATAAGTACATCATATTTTGATTGCATGGCAACCATGCAATTTTTTGAATTTTGTGCTTCATCAAAAGATAGAGGTTCATCAACATCGCATAAGCTAGAAACAACCAAAGCATAACAATCTGATGCATAAGATGTATGGCAAGAGCCTAAATGAGTACAACTAGACAAAGGTGCATCTTATTTACTGTCAGGCAAAGTATACACCATCCATTTTGGCATACCTCTAGCCTTCTCATTCTCATCCCTTTTCACATCAAGTACATCATTTACATCTACATCAGTAATAGGCTGACTTGTAACATTTTCAAAAACCCCCACAGGTTGTACATTTGCCTCACTCAAATTTACATTTAGATTTCCACCACTGAAAAGAGGCAACAAATTGTCATAAATGTCATGTGAGCTTAAATTATTGTCTCTAGTACATGACAACAAGGGCTAAATAGAATCTTCCACAAACACAACATCCCACGAAACCAAGATACTCTTTGTTTGTGGATAGAATCTTCCACAAACACAACATCCCGCGAAACCAAGATACGCTTTGTTTGTGGATGGTACAACTTGTAACCTTTTATTTCAGTACTATAACCAACCAAATGCATTTGAGAACCTTATCATCCAATTTATTGCATTGTGTTCATTAGGAAAATTTTGAACTCATTTTTGGGCCTTTTAAGAGTGCCACATCATCAAAGTTGTACAAAAGAAAGCAACCCGGTAGACCCCTCTAAATATTGCTTAGAACCCCATGATATGACCTATCATTGGAAAGTTCTTGAAAATGGATTCTAAAGAGCCAAGGTCCAAAAAGTTTGGATGACTTCTATGAAAGTTATGCCATTTTTTTTCAATCAGCAAGGTTTTGTTACCGTTACGGTAATCTAAAATCGCCTTTTTCTAGATCTACATGAAGGCAATGTCCGATACATGCATGCTATATATCAATAGATAGCATTTGAAGAGTAGATTCTAAATATCCAACCTCCGACAAGTTTGGATCTTATTTGCAAAAAAATTACCGATCCCCACTTTTTGAAAGCTATGCCACATCAACAATTCTTACAAGGCCCATTTTTGAGTCCAAACTTTTCCTAATGTGTGGCACCAAAGCATAAGCCAAACAACCAAAAACGCCCATGTGATCAATACATGACTTTCTATCATGCCATGCTTCATCTAGAGTCATAAACTACAAATCTTTCACAAGACACCTGCTAAGTACATAAGTGGCACACATGATAGCCTCAAGCCAAAAACAAATGCGGCAAAGCTTGACTTTTGACCATACATCGTGCCCTTTTCGTAAGCAAACTGGTTTTCCTTTCAACAACACCATTTTATTGAGGTGTATACGGAATTGTATAT
Organism: Adiantum capillus-veneris; assembly: GCF_014529385.1. Taxonomy (NCBI): domain Eukaryota; kingdom Viridiplantae; phylum Streptophyta; class Polypodiopsida; order Polypodiales; family Pteridaceae; genus Adiantum; species Adiantum capillus-veneris. The sequence goes on from NC_140937.1 coordinate 51,461,945, forward strand.
TGGTGTTTTATCCCATGACTAGCCAGAAATGCATTAAACTCATGAGACATATAACCCCCTCCCCTCTATCTGAATTGAGGGTGTCCATAGTACATTTAAAGACATTTTAGCCATAGCTAGAAATTGCTTGAAGCACATAAACACTCATGACTTAGCTTTAAGCGGACCCATGCATGCCTAGAGTAATCATCAATGAAGGTCACGAAGTAAAGGTAATTGCCCAAGGATGGAGTTTGCATAGGCCCACAAATATCACTACGTACAAGCTGCAATGTGCATGTAGCCCTTATTGAACCATCCTTAGGAAATTTCAAACGTTGCGTCTTACCCAAATATAGCCTTCACAAGCATGCTTCATACGTGCTTCAAGAGGCAGCAAAGAAGCAGCCATATCAGATTTTTTCAAACACAACAAACCAGCAAAATTCAGATGCCCAAAATGTCAATGCCAAAGTTTTGCATCTGAAACAGCCTTTGAATCCACAACTGCATTTGCAAAATTCTACCCACACTTTTCATACAAAGTGATCTTATTCAGCCCACAGCACAGAAGGCCAGATGCAACAATTTCATCACTAGATATGAGATCATGAACTGTACATCTATCATCCACAAATTTGACCACAAGACCAAGTCTAGCAAGTGCAGATACAGACAAAAGGTTCTTTTTTATCCCAGGTATATAAAGTGCATCAACAAGTGTGAAAGAACTGCCATTTTCAGTAGTCACCACAATCTTTCCAACTCCCTTGATCGGATAAGAGGCATTGTTGGCACAAGTGACTATATTCCCACGAGGGACATCGTCGAGAGAGGTAAACAAGTCACAATGAGATGTAATGTGCTTTCTAGCCCACTCTCAAAGTACCAACATGAGTATCTGTAGCAATTGACATACATGCATCATGGACACAAGGATCATAAGTGCACTCTGCATTAAAAGCTCATTGTGCATCTACATCAGCATCACAATTTCCTTTCACAAAAGACTCTACAGTAGTTGCACTTGTAGTGGAACCAGCCTCTTTCTTCTTAGACTCTTTTGCCTTCAATTTTGGACATTTCTTGCTCAAGTGATCATTAGCTTTACAATAATGGCAATGCATCTTCTTTTTTATCTTTTCACTAAAATTTCCAGACGAAGTGTTGCTAGCAGAATCATAAGCGATAGGTGCCTTTCCACTCGCACAGGAACCATGAGAAGTGGCTACATTGTTGTCACCATTTTTTCTTTGAGTAGCAATAAAGGCATGTTCAATTGCACGTTGTTTAGCCCTTTTTTCTTAAAATTGACTCTTGCAATAGCAATGTTCATAATGCATAAAACATGACAATTTCATGATTTCCTTAGGTCGTAAGTCCCCAAGTACTAGCAAAAGTATGTTGGGAAAGCATCAAGAACAATCTGCACAAGGGAACTGTCAGAAATGACTTCGCCTGCAAAAATAAATTGCTCATTAATATCCTTGACACTAGCAAGGAAAGTGTCCATTTCATCTTCCTCATGCATAATCTTTGACTCCAGCTTTTTACACAACAATGCAATTTTAGCCGCACTGCGACTTGCAGCCAAAATATCCCAAGCCTATTTTGTAGATTTAGCTGAACGAATGTGAGGAGTAATAGTGCGCTTCACAAATAATGCAATCAATGCATGAGACTGTGCATCTCTTACATCCCAATGAGCCTGCTCAATTGTAGGAAAATAAGCTCTAGCAACAGTAATCCTACCACTAAAACCTGCAACATCCTCAACATCACATGTATCTACAGAACCAAGACGTACATCAATTCCATGCACAAGATTCCAACCACCCTTTGAATCAAGAACATGTTGCATCATGTAAGCACAACATACAAGAAGCAAGAAGCTGATTATGATTTACCCACAGAGGTAGGTAGGTGAGTACTTCTCCAAGATGCCCATGATTTTGTAAGCTGGGATCACTTAATTAACACGCACGCACACACACATAAACTACTTAAGACATAACAAATGAATTCAATACATAGTGGAATCTCTATCAATGCGAGGAAATCAAAAAACAAAAAGATTGAATATAGAAACTCTAAAATTCTAAAAGTGAACATATTCTTAGCCTATGCAGAAAAGGCTATATAGATAGAGGACAAAGTCTTTTGACTTTCCATAGTCATACAACTTTTCTGTTTTGAAAGCTTTTCTAATTTTTTTAGCCAGTGTAGTGTGTGACAGGTTGAAGTGTTGAGCTCTTAGCATTTTCTCAAGCTTTTCAATAAAGAGTATAGATGGATACAAGTTTTTAGTCAATGTTGGTGTATATGATTTTCAAATCCTCTATTAGAATCTAGCTAAGTCCCAAAAGAATCTATTTATCTATTTCTATGCTTCGTCCAACTCCACATAGGATGTTTCATAACTTGAATCATCCACATACATATGATTGTCAAGGCATTCACTATGGAATCGTGTAAAGATCTTCCCACAAACTCATTATGTATACTACCATTGAAGCAAGACCATGTGGAAAATTGCAAGGTGGACTTGTACTTCCCGAGGAATGGAAACCTCCATGGTTTCTTATCCTTGAGGAAAGACTCTAATCCATTTAGCCCATCAAATTGTAATGCCAAACTTGAAATCATAGCAATCCTCACTGCAATCACCACACAATTATAGCTGTGACTATCATTTTTTATTATACAGCCTCATATTAATCCATACATGAGCATGCATATACATCAAGAGGTACGTGGAGCTATGAAAACAAAGCAAAGATGATGACTCTTGAACTTAAGCATTTCTATGCCATGATAAACTCAAGGCTCAAGATTTGCACATGTAGGGCAATATTCAAGTTTCGAGTCAAGTAGGAAATTGACATAAAAGTGTAGCAACTAGTGACTTTCTTTTTGCCTCCCAAGCACTATTAACAGTGCCCTTGATGCATCCATTGCAGATAAAAATGTAGCAACTAGTGACTTTCGTTTTGCCTCCCAAGCACTATTGACACTGCCCTTGATGCATCCATTGCAGATCACACACCAATATTGAAGATAGCATGCATTGGCTCTCTCAAATGTGACCATGGCCCCTTTTCTCTCTTTTGGAATTGTGCAAGCATCACCTAGGTGCTGCCCATAGAACATCACTTGCCTCTTTGGAAATTAATTTTCTCATCTTTGGAGGTTGCAAAGGTTAGGAAGGTTTTTCAGAGCATCACATCGGTTGTAGCTTCATTTGGCCTGTTTGTAATTGATTGTAGGTACCAATCTAAGCTTTCAAAAATGGGATTTATTTCCTTAATTGCTAGCAAGCATCCTATTTTGTGTAGGGCTCAAGAAATTAAGATAAATGAGACACATTAATCACTCAAGAGGATTAAATTTCCCAATACATCTAACATAAAAAATGTAGGGATTTGATGCATTCTTTCTTTCCATATTGCAAGCTCATGGTGTACCACTTTTCAATTCCACCATTGGTGTCGAAGAAAGGCATGACAAACTTTGTCCAATACACCCATAGTCCCTTTTTCCTTTTGTTGAAGCATCCCCTAACGCCACATTTCAATGCCCCATTAGGTTACAATTATTTTCAATGTTCATCCTTGAAGTTGTAATTAGATGGAAAGATATGTTTAGAGCATCATAACATTTCCAACTTCATTCTAAGTCTAGCTTTGTTGATCCCAACTCCAACTTTATTTGCCCTACTTTCTCATCTCTCAATCTTGATTATAGTTGCAATTTCCAAACCTACACTTTAATGGCCTTCCACATAACGCTAGGGAGAGAGTCCCTCTCTTCAAAGCAGTAGACCCCCTTATTTCTACTGAAAGTCAAAATCTGGAGCTGGCAAGGATAAACCTGTTTAGTCCCCCCGACATCACTTTAGAGGCCACCAACAATGCAACGAGAGAGGTCATAGGCCTCAAAAACAGAGGTATTCCTACAAATTCCTCTAGATTAGTTGATCTGCCTATGTCAATCTGACATCCATATGGCAATTGAAGGCCTTGAACCTAACAAGATTCTTGGGCTTAATGGGTTGCCTTGTAAGTCCCTTTTCTTCCACTAATTTGGGAGGAGTCAATGGGGCATAAAGTTTTACCCTCTTCCTTAAACACATGAGTCATCAAATTACTTCACAAAAGAGGCTATCCTTGCATTTCTCTTAATGCACAATCTTAAAAGGTTTAAACTCAGAGATCACAAAGGTTGGTCCCATCTCTTCTGGAACAAAGTCAGACCTAAGTTTTTGTGGGTCATGTGGCAAATAAGGAATGGTTTTTTCTTTGAGGGACCTTAGGAGTCTTAGAATGTTAATTGATGATATTTATTTGCAGGATATTGCTATTGCCAAAGGAGGAGTTGAATTCTCCAATGGCAATGCTGCTGCATTTTTCATGTTCACCTTCAATGTACTCCTATACATATATATGTATATATATACTTCAATATATCTCTCCTGATGGCTTCCACAAAAATAAATTCACTACCTAGATAGTGCAAATAGTGCAAGGAAACCCTAAAGAGAACAAAACGCCTAAGGAAAGGTAATAAAGAAGAAATACAGAAATGTATCAATGCACGCAGTGCAAACTAAACTACCTACTTATATGGGCGTGGAAAGTCTTTCATGGAAAGTCTTTTGACTTTCCACTTTCATAGGGCTTTTCATTTCTTAAACTTGCCCTTCACTTATGTACTCCATATGTTTTGAAAGGATTTTTAATTTTCCAAGATTGGGGAGACCTAATCCATGTCCTTCTTTGGAGTTCCAAATTCAAATAGATGATTCATCTAAGCTGCAATTCATACAAGTTTTGCACTGTTTGTTGGAAGCCCTCTGTGCCTTGATGGTAAAGTAGATGCTCTTGAACCGTAGATTTGTTCACAATACTCTACTGCGGCTGGGTTCTTTACTGTCACATGCTCTTTACAGTGACTCCGGATAAAGGCGATTATCAGTAACATTTTGCCACTACACTCCCTGACTCACAATCTTCAGTATAGTAGGCGCTTGAAGAAAAAAGATAATAGTGTGGATTCCATGGTCCTCTCTAGGATACCTTTAGTTTTGGCATTGGGTTATCGGTGTCATTCTTTGAGTGCACAGCTACTTTTGGTTCCAACTTGATGTCCATAGCTTTAGGTGGCTTCACAGACCATATTCTTACCTGGTGACAAGGAGAGAGAGAGAGAGATAGAGAGAGAGAGAGAGAGAGAGAGCTCTGAAGTTACCAGCTTTTGCAAACCTTTAGCACATCACCCACCATAACATGTACATATTTTAATACATAGCCATAGGTTCCATCATCTTGAGCTGTTGTTACCTCCAAGATAGATTCAATCTATTAGTGCATCTGTCCTTGCATCGTGCTTTTAAGAACAAACATGGGACAGAACTGTCACGAGAATGTCTGTATGTGCATTCCGATGTGTATTGTTGCGGTCCAATATGTGCCTTTAGATGTGTATTACTCAGTAGGACCTAGAGACAAAGGTAAACCATTGGGTGTCCTTACATTTCTGAGGAGAAGATACATCCAGGCAAGTGCAAGGGGTTGTGAGAAGACTCCGAGGACTCGGGGAGTCCAGGCAGAGAGTTTGCCCCATCAACGTGGTGGATACTTGCACAAAATCTGTAGAAGGGTTGTCTTTGGAGAAGGTCCATGGTCCATTTGCTTGGGTCCCTTGCAATTCAAGAATTGCCGGCAAATTGGGGCCTCGTGCACCTAACACCAAGTAGGTGCTATCTAGTTCTATGAGGCCTTGTGGGGTAAACTTCCAGCTTGAAGCCTCGTAGCAAGAGCCCATCTTTAGTCCATTCACATTCACTTTGTTAACACATAGTGCTGTTGGTGGATGGAAGAGTACCATTCGCGGTCTTTTGTGATGATCTGCAACAAAGAATAGAGACTTAGGAATGTCTCAAATACAGCATACTCTTATGTGCATTGATATGCAATAGTGTCTCATTAGAGTCTCCATTTTGCTGCAAAAGCATGGTTTCCATCTCTACTTTAATGATGTAAGTTGTGCGCAGAGAGAGGGAGCATAACTGGTTCATGCCAGGCGGCGTCATAACTATGAACTCTTAAACAAGCCAAGGGACATATTAAGCACATTCTTGAACTATTACCTTCAAGGAACAAGCTAAACCATAGTTGTGTTCTCTTTGCATGGTGACTTTGAAGGCAGTCAGTTTTCAGTGCTTATACCTTGAACAAAAGCAGCCTGCAAAACTCGAACATTCTGTCGGAGGGTAGCTTTACGAGGGGCCGTCCACTGGTGGTTGAAGAGTCCACAAGGCTCATCATCATCTCGCACACCTTGTCGCAAGTAGTAGCTTCCTTGGAGAACCGAAACTGCCAAATCTATGTCACTCTGGGGATCAGCAAAGGCGTTAAAGCAAGGCGCAACGCATGAATCTCTTTCATTCATACTTGGCCCAAATTGATCCGATCCAAAACCCCCAACAAGGAGAGGGCCTATGTGGGCCATGGTGGAATCACTTGAAAAACCTACACTTTTCCTCATCTGTTGCATCACTGCCTCACATTGTTTGTGTGCTGCACCTTGCTTCATGTCGATGTGCACCTCATACACCACTTTCTGTCGTAATCCGTTCGCAAGAGGCCTTTCCAATAATGACTGCAAGCCCTCCCCATTCCTGAAGCCTTGATAGATGAGTAAAAGGTCTGAATTGTGGGTGTTGATTGCTTGGGCTCCTTTCTGCATGTGCCTAAGAACATCATATAGACAAAAAACTGTTTTAATCATAGACTAACAAATAAAAATCCATTCTTAGCATTGATATCATGAAGCAACTCCAGTAAGATTGTTTGAATTGCTTAGTCCTTGTGTTTCCTTTGATGTGCGTGCGTGCTCGCACTCTTTCTATTTCAAAAGGACCAAAACAAAAGCAGGAACAAGTAGATCTGCTACCTGAACCAGCTGCCTTTTGTGGACCAGTTGAGTTGAGGTCTCAAGGTCATGCCCACCACAAAGGGCCAGCCTTTGAAGAGAGAAGCTGCAATTTGCAACCCTTCAGCCCAAATTTCATCATCAAAGCCTGCATCTTCATCTCCAACTCTGTTATCCAACACCACCATCAGCCCCTCCTTCCCCAAGACTCTCACAACCTCCTTAAAAGCCTCAACACTAGTCATACCCACAAGCTTTCCATTAAAGCTTGCGACTCCTCCCAACTCTGATTCCAGCCCCAGCTCTCTGAAGGTGTGAGAGACCCTAGACTCTGCTAATGTCCTGTTTGTAAACATGCGAGTTGCCCATGTGAGGCTCACACAATTGAAGCCCCACGTCGCTACTGTGTGTGCTATGCTCTCCAAGGGGTGTAGGTGTAGCCCCTCTGCTAGCATAGGGGTGAAGTGGGAGGCCCAGTTTACACAAGACAGCTTCGCTCTTGAGCCACTAGAGGCATCCACAATCCATTGGGAGCTTGCTGAAAGAGGCAAGGAGGAGGCTGTCTGACTGCTTAGAAGAGAGGCATACAAAAAGCCTATGCTAATTGTCATTGACGTGATGGTCCTACATACATACACACCCATTTTGCAGCTCTCCGCGATCACTTCTGTTTCCCCTTCTTTTAATGCCAGTAAAGTCTGAGTGGGTGACTTGAGTGGGTGACTTGCCTAGTGTGAAAAGAGAGGTCAAAATTCCTCCGGCAGGTCCCATGCTGTCAATGGTGTGTCAATTTGAAGAAAGAAGTCCCTTTCCTTTTGACAACTTTGAGTCTCTTTTCACACAAAAGGCTTCTCTCTTTGCTTCCCAAGAGGAGGATTAATTGTTCCTACTACTACGATTTTAGTGGTAAATGCTTTTAGAAGGTTGGAATCGACTCAATGGATATCTTGCACAAGGGTTATTGGCCCGAGTTACCTAGCAGAGTTACCAGCACTTACCCAACACTATATGACTGTGCGGTCAGCCAGACCCGAGTGCGGTACCTATAAATAGGACCCATAATCTCATTTTGGAGATTGGAACCAGCACTTACCCAACACTACATGACTGTGCGGTCAGCCAGACCCGAGTGCGGTACCTATATGACTGTGCACTCATTTTGGAGTTACCAGCACTTACCCAACACTATATGACTGTGCGGTCAGCCAGACCCGAGTGCGGTACCTATAAATAGGACCCATAATCTCATTTTGGAGATTGGAACTTTTGTACTTAGTGGAACTCTAATTGCTAAACGCCTTAGCAGCACAGAGTGCTGTATCAATTGTACTTTTGAACTTTATATCAGCATATTAGCTGAGGAATGAGAATAGAGCTATGATGAAGTGCAACAACAGACTCACGATGAAGAAATTGATGCCAATCTAAGTAGAAGAGGGGCCAAAGAACATCAAGCTCCTAAACATTCAACACATTCGTGAAGAGGACATTGTGAGAGAGCTGAAAGACGATCTTATTCACATGGCTCTCCACATTCAAATGGAAAAGGAAAAGCAGAAATTCATATTGATGCCAATGATGTTGGTAGGCATAGTAAATGTAAGGATCGAGTGAAGCCTGAACTGCAGATTCAGAATCAACGGTCTATAGAATTAAAACACAACAGTCTGTCGAATTCAGACTCAGTAGACTGATTGTACTATAGAATCAGACGCAGCAATCTATCGAATTTAGACACGGCAAACTGGCTGTATTGCAGAATCAGACACAGCTGTGAAATGATGGAGATGCACACACAGAAGTTAGAGATAGAGAGGATAGCTTCACACAGTGTTTGTGCATACACAAGAGTTGTACCTCTTTAGGTTTTTTCATATAGATATAGTGTAGGATTATACACCACCCGATAAGGGTGCGAATATACAACTGCTCAATAAGGGTGCGGACGGGCACGTGGCCCTTTATCCCAACAACCTCCCACCTAAAGGCAACGTGCCTGAAGTGGAGAAAAGAATCAGCTATGTATAAAGCTGAAAAACACCTATAACTATCTATGCCTCATCATCTGTCGGCAATGAGTAAACTTCTCAAATGAAGACCCTTTTGCAAGATTATCATCCATATGTACCTTGACGAGATCGATGCTCTTGTTGTCAAGTACTTACCGGATAAAGTGATACTTCACCTGTATGTGCTTTGTCTTCGCATGAAAGACAAGATTTTGAGCTAGCATGATAGCACTCTAACTGTCACAATGGAGAATCGGAATCTCTAAAATGCCAAGCTCTCCCACCAAGCGTGACAGCCATAAAGCCTCCTTGCATGCCTCTGCAGCAACAACATAATCTGCCTTTGTTTTAGAAAATGCAAAAGTACTTTTGTAGCCTGGATATCCAAGAGACCTGCTCCCCCTGTGAACGTGAAAACATACCTTGAAGTAGACTTCATGCAGTCCGCATAACCAGCATAGTCTGCATCCGTAAAGCCCGCCACAGATGCCTTATGCTTACCAAAGAAGATGCACAAATCCTTTGTGCCCTTGAGGCACCTCATAATACCCTTCACTACTTCCCAATGCTTTTTACCAGGATTTTCCATGTACTTGCTAACCACTCCCACCACAAATGCAATACGGACGTGTAGCCCCCATAGCATACATCAAACTACCAACAGCTAAAGCATACAAAATCTTGTCCATTACAACCTTTTCATCATCAGATGCAGGGTTGTCCACTGCACTAAGTTTCACATATGGAGGCAATGCTACACCAATTGCTTCCCCCCCTCCATATGGAAACGCTCCAAAATCTTGGATACACATTCTTGCTACGACAGATAAAGGAGACCTTTTGACCTGTCCCTAAATATACGCGTTTCAAGAATATGATTGGCCTCACCGAGATCGTTCATATCAAAACTATTGTGTAGGCTTTGCCTTAACATGTCCAATGCATGAACATTCTGGCCTGCAATCAGCATATCATCCACACAAAAAACCAAGATAATCAGATTGTCGTCTGCTACCCTCTTAGTGTACAAGCATTGATCAATCTGACTCCGACTAAACCCTTGAGATTGTATGAATGTATCAAATTTTCAATACCATTCTCCAGGTGACTGTTTCAACCCATACAAACTCCTTTTGAGTTTACATACCATCTTTTCCTTTCCTTTTGTGAGAAAACCTTCAGGCTACTGCTATAGATTTCCTCATGTATTTCACTATGTAAAAATGTGGTTTTTACATCCATACATATGATTTCCCAATCCCCTGATGCAAACAAGCCCAAAACAATCCACAAAGTAGTCATCTTGACTACGGGAGAAAAGATCTCATCAAAATCAATTCAGTATTCCTTCTTGTACCCTTTGACAACCAACTGTGCCTTGTACTTTCCCGAGGAACCAGAAGTGACTTTCTTTTTGTAAACCCATTTTCATGGCAAACCTTTCTGCGCTTTTGGTAAATGCACCAAATCCAAGTATCATTCTCTAGAGATTCCGTTTTTGACAGCATGGCCCTATACCATTTCTCATTGTTCGGACTAGCCGATGCTTCCTTGAAGCAAGACGGTTCACCACAATCTGTCAACATGACATAATCAACACCTAGAAAAAATCTGTATGGTTTCCTTGATGGTCGACTTGACCTATGAACCAAAGGCTCCATATTTCTAGCTTGTTGTCCAACCTACAAATTTGCAGCTTGTTGTCTTGCCATTTCAAACTAACCAAATTTAGATTGACCAGCTGATTTAGACTGTCTGTCCGAAGTCTGAGTGTCCTGCATGATTTCCTCCATGTGAGTCTACCACTTCTGATTTCTTGATTTGTGATGCTCCGACTATTGACTATGTGGGCAATTTTGATTGAACATTTTGGGAACATCGTCCGCAATTTTCTACTGACCGTTGGGCTTACAATGTTGTCCAACAGATACATCTTCCAAAAAACAATTGTTCTCACTGCTTCAATCCTTTGTGTTTCTTTGTGCATGCTATTCTCTCGAAAGATTACACCATGGCTGTGTACAATTCTCCTCTTTTTGGGATCCCATAATTTATACCCCATTTCACCATCGTTACCATATCCTAGGAATACAAACTTACAGGAGTTTGGCTCCAACTTGTTGCGGTCTTTCTTTTGGATGTGCACAAAAGCTTCACAACACCAAACACTCTCAATGAGCATACAAATGTGGCTTGCTCGACCATGCTTCCTGGGGAACACCCCCACCCAGAGACCTATGTGGTGACCGATAATCAAATGTACGGTTGTCATAACAACCTTTGTCCAAAAACCATGGGGTAAAGCAGCATGAGACAACATACATCGGGCTTTTCCTTGAATAGTCCGATCCATCTGCTCTGCAACACCATTGTGGGATGGATTATGAGTTGCAATCAGCTCCCTCTTTATCTCTTTACTGTCACAAAAGTCTCGGAAATACTTTGACAAATACTCACCCCCATTGTCAAAGTGCATACAGTTTACCTTATTGCTGACCTAGTTTTCAGCCAGTGCCACAAATTGTTTGAACTTATCCAGAGCCTCATCCTTGGATATAACCACACCTTGGGGGTAGCATCATCCACAAAGGTAACAAAATACTGATTTGCCCCTAGAGATAGCCCTGGCATTTGATCTACATCAAAATGTACCAATTCCAAGGGAGAATCTTTCAATGAAAGATATTTCTTGTGAGGAGTTTGAGCATGCTTACCATACATACAGTGATCACAATGGTCAAAATCAGTATACCTCAAACACGATAAATATCCCAAACGAGAAAGAACCTTCATTCCGGTTTGACTCATGTGTCCCAACCTACCATGCTAGAAGGAAACACTTGGCTGCTCCGTTATGGCGACTACATGGTCCCGCACGCTAAACACATGAAATGGATAAAGAGTGTCATTTTTAAGAACTCTAGCAATGATCTTGGATTCCTTGCTGATTTTCCACTTGCTATCCCCAAAAATTGTTACGAGACTGGGCACCCTCCTGTTGTAGTGGTTAGCTGCAATTGGGATAGCTGGCGTAATGGTTAATTTTGTGCTGTCTATTTATTTTCCTAATTGAGTTGATGATGATTTTGTAGAGTGGAATGCGGGGAGTTGATGAAGAGGCGACGGCAATTACTCTTGGTCATTTTATATTTGCACAGTATCTTAGAACATCATTTCAATAAGCCACTATGGCTCTGTAAATAGTTGTAGTGGGAACTCCCCTTATGGGTCATGCAAGAACTAATGAGCTTCACTCATTTACAAAAGTGAAGTGGTTGTAAAAAGAGGGGCCTCAATTTTTGGCACCTTAAACTCAAAAATAATATATTAAATACCAACTCCACAAGAGAGGTGCCGTGGAGTTTGGGGCTAGATTAGGCCTTTCTCTTGCAGATTCTCTTCTCTACTCTCTTATGCTATGGTTATTTGCTATGTACTCTCTAATTTAGTCTCCATCTCTTACACTCTCTTACAAGTATGTCTATGTCAATTCTATGTTTACTGTGTGTGTGTGTGTGTGTGTGATAGTCTAGGTGTGAGTGTGTGTGCTTGAAAATTGGAAGAAGAGGTGGACAGGTTGATGGTGATGCTTGGAAGCTTGTGTTGAATAGTTTAAGCGGTCGATCTCCCCCTCTTCTCCCAACAGTGGTATCAGAGCGAAGGTTCGTGGCAACCGACAACCTGATTGTCAAATTGTAATGAGGAATTTTCAAACTTGCAGCATCGGATTTGCAAATCAAGGCTTGTCTCACGATTAATTGGCAAATCGGCTAGTTATTTCCACTTACTGACAAGCCAAATTCGGTATGGCAAGCTTAAAAAATTCAGTATATTAGCTAACTCTCGTGGATTGTTGGAAAGGAATAGCACGAGACAAAACCAGAGCCGAATCCGACATCGGAGGAATCAGAAGGAAGTTTGGACGGCTAAAGCGAATAGACTAAATATCAAGAAGAAGATTAAAAGAAGAAGAGTTTGCGAGATCTTTTGAAGTTGCGTCGGCAATCCATTAAACGAATCCTGCAAACCGTGATTCGAGGAATAAAAGAATTTATTTTTCTTGGAGGGCTGCCACTGCCGATTGCGGGAAAACTCCTTTGCATGGAAAAGGATTTGCTCAAATTTGCTGCTATCGACCTGTACGAAAAATCTTGCAAATGTCACCAACATGGTCGCCTAGGAACGTTGTGCAATAGCCGACTCTTCCTCGCGGTCTGAAGGTGTCCTTGCACGGAGCTCTAAGCCCTTCTCTATACTCGCGCGCTGCCCGCTACTCTGGCCGCCCAAAATCCACCTTTTTTTTAAAAAAAAACCTGCTTAACTTCTAGTCACAGCGTTTGATCAAGGTCCCCTACCAAGTGAACTAATTCCCCTGCCTCCACTTACCAACCCAATTGAGTATTCCCCATTCGGTCACCGTTTTCCAAGAGTTATCGAAAACCAATGAGGGTAAGATCAAGAAGCTCAATTTTCTCCCTCTTACAAGTCAATGGATTAGTACTGGCATGGGAGATTTCCTCAATTCACTTGAATAACCTGCGGATTCCTCTTCTATAAACTGACATTATTAGCTTCTTTCGGGAGGATAAGGGAGACCGGACGCTACAAAATTCAACTGGCTCGGTGATGCACCGTCAGAGTCCACTTCTCTGGCAATTTCCTAGCGCATCGCCATTCCGGACTGGACGCCACCACTATTTCTTAGCTAAGTACATTACATTTCTGTTATTTATTTTACTTTTATTCCGCATATTGCATCTGTGAATATCACCAAATAGCCTTTTTAAGCATTACCATTTAAATATTTATTAAAATATATATTTTATAAAAAATAAAAATAAAATTAAAAAACCACACAATCATGGCACACCTTCCTCAGGCACCTACGATTGCGGAACAACTTCAAAATCTGCAACAATCACTCACATATGAACGCATGCAAAGGCAAGAACTTGAAGATAAATTATTGCATTCTGCACGCACCGAATCTGCAACCGCACCCAAGAAAAACAAAATTAGCAGAAAAGCCTTCACTTTCAAAGATTTTGATGGCACTAAAGATGCTAGCACGGTTCTAGCATGGGTTAGTCAACTAGATGACTATTTTCATGATGAAGACTTTCCCGAGCGTGAAATGGTAAAATGTGCATCAAATCATCTCACTAGCAACGCTACATTGTGGTGGAACGCCACCAAACAACATGGAAGAAGACCACGCACCTGGAATACATTTAAAATTTTGTTTTTACCCCAATTTTTGCCCACACAGTACAAAGCTAAAGCACAACGTTAGTGGGATTTAATTCGACAGGGTAGAAATAAAGATGTACAGGGTTACACTGACCGTTTTTGGAATTGTCTAATTCAATTGCAAGCTATTGAACATGTTAGTCGCAGGAAATTGAGGCGAAAGTACATATCAGGCTTGGCACTACAAATTAGTGCTGAGGTAGATATGTTCGAACCAGATTCTCTGTCAAAGGCTATTAATTTGGCTCTCAATGCAGAAAAGAAGAAAGGTGGACATTCCTCCCACACTGATCAACCTGCTAACACTAACCGCAACAAGAGACCTCCTTCCTCTACTAACTTTGACAGAAATAAACACCAAAGCCGTACTTTTTTCAAAAGACGTAGATTCGACAATTCTCCTACAACTGCTCAACCTCAATCGAGCAACAACAACAATAACACCCAGCAACGAGGCAACCAAAATTCTTTCAACCAACGTTCTCCTCCAAATTCTAATGGTAACAAAAAGGTGAAGTGTTTTAAATGCTTTCAGTATGGTCACTATGCAGATAAGTGTCCAAATGGTCATGCTAAGGCCAATGGTCATTCCAATGGCCATTCCAATGGAGTCAACAGAAATTCAAGTCAAAAACCCTTCAACAACAACCGCCCCAACTGAGCTACTCTTAACCTCATCGAAGATGCTACACCTGACGACAATGAAGTGGAAGCTAAATACGGTGAGGGATATGATCCTGATTATGATAACGATGATAACCCATCCTCAGGTACTCCTATATCTCCTCACACTTTGTTTAAAGTGCAAGGCACTGTTAAGGGTGAAAATGTCACCAGATGATGGTAGTAGCCATGATTTCATTTCCACACGACTAGCACGGCAACTATCACTCTCTGAAATCTCATCACCTCACAAGGTCAAAACTGTTTTTAATAATCAACGTTTAATTTGTAAAACTCAAGTCACTGTTGAAGTTTGCATTGGTGAGTTCACTCAAGCACATACATTTTTGGTAGCACCATTGCATGGTCTTGATATGATTTTGGGAATGCCATTTCGTCATGAATTTGACCCGTTGATTAATTATAAAATACGTACAATGTCTCTCACTCATAATAATAAAATTTTCTCCATCCAAGCAACACTGGCACATCAAAAATTTCCACTATGCTCTCACACTTAAGCCAAACGAGCAATTCGAAAACAGGGGAAAACATATCTAGTATTGATAAATCAATTTTTTTCTGAAACTGAAACTTCACGTAACTCCACACACAATGAATTTCTCTCATAATTTAAAGATTTTTTCATGCATGATTTGCCACCTGGAATTCCACCATCACGCCCATAAGATCACAAAATTGACATCATACCGGGTAGTGAACCTCCTTGTAGAGCACCTTATCGTGTAAATCCTACCGCACACAGGGAAATACAAACTCAAATCATTGATTTACTTGACCGATGCCTAATCCGACCTAGTAGTTCACCATACGGAGCTCCAGTACTTCTTGTCAAGAAAAAAAATGGAACCTTTCGTATGTGTATGGACTACAGGGCTTTAAACAAGATCACCATTAAGAATAGGTTTCATGTTCCTAGAGTGGATGATCTATTAGACAAAACTAAAAGGGGCAAACATCTTTAGCAAAATTGACCTCAAATCAGGGTACCATCAAGTTAAAATGTTTGAACATGATGTCTACAAAACTGCTTTTAGAACACAAACTGGACACTATGAATTCCTTGTCATGCCATTTGGTTTGACAATGCACCATCCACCTTTACACGCATGATGAATATAATTTTCATTGACCATCAAGATTTTGTGATTGTATTTTTTGATGACATTTTGGTATTCATTAAATCTAAAGAAGAGCATAAACAACATTTAACACGTGTATTTGATCTGCTTGCACAAAATCACTTGTATTTGAATCCTGAAAAGGGTTCATTTTTCCAATCTGAAATTGAATATTTGGGACACATCGTATCGGGTAAGGGAATACATGTCGATCCAAAGAAAATTGAAGCCATTCAATCATGGCCTAAACCCAAAAACTTGCATGAGCTACGATCTTTTATTGGTCTTTGTAGCTATTACAGGAAATTTGTTCATAATTTTTCTTACAAATCACATTATTTGACTCTCTTGTTGAAGAAAAACACGCCTTATGAATGGGCTGATTTGCAAGAAAGCTCATTTACTGCACTTAAACATGCTTTGACTAATGCACCTGTATTGCAATTGCCTGATTTTAAAAGACCCTTCTTTGTGGTAGTCACTGATGCTAGTGGAAAAGGTATCGTTGCAGTCCTTATGCAAGATAACCATCCAATTGCTTTCGAAAGTCGTAAATTCAAACCGTCTGAAGAAAAGTTCAATACTTATGATAAAGAGTTGACTGCTGTGGTACATGCATTGAAAATTTGGAAACACTACGTAATGGGTACTGATTTGATCATTAAAACTGATCAACAAAGTATCAAATATTTACTTTCTCAGCCCTTCATAGATGATAGACATATTAAGTGGGCCGCTTTTATTCAAAGCTTTCAGCCCAACATTCAATACCAACCTGGTAAAGAAAACGTTGTAGTTGATGCTTTGAGTAGAAGACCCTCACTTAATCATCTATCAACCATTACGGGAACTTCATTTGACACTATGCCTGACACTTATGCACATGATGATGACTTCAAAACGACATGGTTGCACATGCTTGATAATTCTGTACACACATTTCTCGAATACACTATTCAAGAAACTTCCTTTATTTCAAACAAAAATTGTGTGTGACTAAACCTTTCCGTACATTAATTATTGAAGAATTGCACAAACCACCTTATGATGGACATAGAGGATTTGCTGCAACTTTTCAAAATTTATGTCGTGATTTCTATTGGCCTACTGTGAGAATGGATGTTAAATAGTATGTTTCAACTTGTTTGATTTGTCAAAAAATCAAAGCAGCTACAGGTAAGAAATTGGGACTTTTACAGCCTCTCCCCATTCCTGAAAGACCTTGGGAACATATTTTAATGGATTTTGTTACTGGTTTTCCACTCACAATGCACAAACATGACATGATATAGACTATTATTGACCGTTTCTCTAAACAAGCATATTTTGCTCCTTGTAAGAAAATACTCACAACACATCAAGCTGCACTTTTGTTTCTTAAGACTGTTTTCCCACATCATGGTTTGCCTAAAGTGATTATTTTTTATTGAGATTCAAAATTTTGTAGTGCTTTTTGGACTACTGTGTTTGACAATCTTGGCACTACACTTGACTTCACTTCTGCATTTCATCTTGAATCTAATGGTCAAACCGAAGTCACCAACCGCACTATTATTGACTTGTTAAAGGCTTATGTTTCTTCTCAACCTAGGAAATGGGATGATTACCTACATATTTTGCAATTTGCATACAACAACACCACTCACACTGCCACGGGTAAGTCTCCATTTGAAATTGTATATGGTCACTCTCTTCCTACTCCTGCTACACGTCTTTCTAATGTTGTGCCTGCCGTGCTGATGATTTCACTACTGACTTTCATGATGTTTATGCAAGTGTGCATTCTGCCATTAAACACTCCCAAGAACTTTACACCAAGCATGCTAGCAAGCACCGCAAGGCACACCAATTCAAAGAAGGTGATCATGTTTTACTTCGCATCGAAAAACGAAGGATCAAAAGTGTTGATACTAACGTCTTTGTTAAGCTTGCTCCTCATTTTTATGGACCTTTCAAAATTTCAGCTGTCATTAATGATGTTTCTTTCCGTTTAGAACTACCTGCACATTGGCACATTCACAATGCCTTTCACATTAGTCTTTTACGCCCATTTCGAGGACCCCTACCAACACACCACATTTATGAAGACCCCCCTTCACTTGTAGACCAAGAAGAGCAACTCATCCCTGATAAAATAGTTGGCCATGAGACCACCACTACACGCACTGGAATGGTTTATAACCGTTACCTTTTGACTTTCAAGGGCCACCCTAGAGAGGATGCCAAATGGATGCGTGAAAAGTTTTTTCGCAATTTCCCTGACCTTCTCCACACTTTCCATCACTCACGGTCCAGTTGATTTCTCTATTGAGCAACTGAGGACAGTTGCTATCCTTGGTGGGAGAGATGTTACGAGACTGGGCACCCTCCTGTTGTAGTGGTTAGCTGCAATTGGGATAGCTGGCGTAATGGTTAATTATGTGCTGTCTATTTATTTTCCTAATTGAGTTGATGATGATTTTGTAGAGTGGAATGCGGGGAGTTGATGAAGAGGCGACGGCAATTACTCTTGGTCATTTTATATTTGCACAGTATCTTAGAACATCATTTCAATAAGCCACTATGGCTCTGTAAATAGTTGTAGTGGGAACTCCCCTTATGGGTCATGCAAGAACTAATGAGCTTCACTCATTTACAAAAGTGAAGTGGTTGTAAAAAGAGGGGCCTCAATTTTTGGCACCTTAAACTCAAAAATAATATATTAAATACCAACTCCACAAGAGAGGTGCCGTGGAGTTTGGGGCTAGATTTAGGCCTTTCTCTTGCAGATTCTCTTCTCTACTCTCTTATGCTATGGTTATTTGCTGTGTACTCTCTAATCTAGTCTCCATCTCTTACACTCTCTTACAAGTATGTCTATGTCAATTCTATGTTTACTCTGTGTGTGTGTGTGTGTGTGTGTGTGTGTGTGTGTGTGTGTGTGTGTGTGTGTGTGTGTGTGTCTAGGTGTGAGTGTGTGTGCTTGGAAATTGGAAGAAGAGGTGGACAGGTTGATGGTGATGCTTGGAAGCTTGTGTTGAATAGTTTAAGCGGTTGATCTCCCCCTCTTCTCCCAACAAAAATAGTGTGATAGCCATCAGCATCTAGTTGCCATATATGCTTATCAGGCTCTTCTTGAGCTTGGGTACATGCCTCACATGATGCAATGTAAAATTTGATCCATGGTGAAATTGCAGATGCACAATGCCAATTCCATCAACATCACATGCATGGTTGTCCCTCAAATGAACAACACCCTGTTTGCCAACACTGTAGTTAGAGAACCATTCTTGATGTGGTGTCACATGGAATGAAGCACCTGAATCCAAAGTACAGGTATGCATGTCCTCATCAGAATCAATAACCAAAGATTGTGCACTAAAAGAAGAAGCAAAGAGAATATCATTCCACTGTCCACATGATTGACTACATTGATTTCCTCTATCTTAACCGTGCTGTTCTTTTTAGGTTGACCATCCTTTTTGTCATCCCTGCTATTATCAAAAAATTTACCCTTGCCTTTCTCTTTCGTTCACTTAAAGCAATCATGCTTAAAGTGTCCTTTCTTGCCACAATGATGGCACTCAACATCTTTTCCACATTAGGAGAGGCCTCTTTATTTGGCAGTTTAAGGAAGTCAAACCTTTCATATTAAGAAAGTAATCAAAGGACACCTTTTGAATTCAAACAGGCAAAACGGCTAGTTCTTTTGAATTTAATTTTTTCCCACAAAATGGAATATAAAATCTAACGGGTAAAACCATATTATGTAGCATATCTATGGAAAGAGCTCGATGTGTAGATTGCAAATCTATGATCTCCGCTCAAATTGGAGATAATATATGGGAGTTATGGAAGGCTGAAAATCATAAAATTGTCCACCTTCTTTTTGGGGGGGGAAAGTGCATGCTTTGACCACTCTTACACATCTCTGACACACCCACCATTCTTAGACACATGGCATGTACCTATTTGTCAAAAATTATATCACCTCTATAAGCTCATGGCAAATAAAGAGGCCCTCCTAGACCCCATCCTCTTCCTAATGACGAGACTTGCTGCTAGCTCTGTTTTTTTATTTCCCCCTTTGTTGAGATCTACCTCTGGTATGCAATGCATTGGAAGACGTATTAGCTGCAAAATTCTATCTATTTAGCTCTTCCATTAGCAAAGAGCTCTCCACATCAAAATACATCAGCATAGCATTGGAGTTTCTCATGGTTGTCTTGAATGTATCCCAACTTTCAAGTAAAGTGCAAAGTAGCTTTGAATTCATCATCAATGTTGAATTTCAGAGCAAACAGCTCGCTGAAAACAAAGTTGAACTCATTGAGGTGTACAGTCATGGTTGTATCTTCCTTCATTCGAAGGTCCACCAACTTCTTCACCCAGTAAACCTTACTAGCAGCATTTTTTTGAGCATACAAATCCTCAAGTCTAGTCCACATAGCATAGGCAGAATTCAACTTCTCTATGTTGAATAGTAAAGAGTCCGAAATTGAAAGCTCTATCGTAGATTGTGAAAAGCTCATCCAGATCTTTCCAATCCAATTTCTCTATGTCTCCTAGTCATACCCCCTTTGTCTTTATAGTACTTCACATGTTTCTTCTGCACCAAGACATTGTAGCACTATTTTTGCCATATTGAAAAATTGTGTGCACCCTCAAGCTTCTTGATGTGCAAAAGGTTGTTGTTGTCACTATTTCTTGCCATGACTTTAGCCAAAAACAGGAAATTGAAGCTTCTATTGACTGGGATATCAAACTCGGTCTGTAGCACTGGTAATCGCTGAAAAATAAGCACAAGATCAATTGCACATATTGTTATGAGCAAGTCTCAAAAAATATGCAAAATTTAGAATAACCAGCAATCTGCTTCAATTGTAGCAATTGAGCTTTGAGGATGATTAATAGACGAGACAAGTCTTAAGATCAATGCTCAGAAAACCATAAAAAACAAGAAAACGAGTGTTTGTGGACACTTTCCACAACCCCATTGCATGAGAACGTAGGAGTAGGGTAAGTAAGATCCGAGGTGGATTTCATAACATTGCTCTCTCTGAAAGAATCATTGTGAGTTGCTATTTGAAGTTGCAAAATTTCAGATGGTTCATCATTGTTCTGGAATTTGATTTCACTATGGTTGCAAAAAAGGGCACTACTCATTAAATAGCAGACTACTCATCAAGGTTGTTTCAGGAGAATCACCTAAAGGAGTAGACAATGATCTACCAGATGCATATCTGTTCTCTGTGGAAATATTACCTTGATGGTCGGAAAATATGGTACCATTGATGACCATAACTCAAGTAGATTCACAAATACCACTTCCTATTACAATTGGATTAAATGAGCAATCGGCTATGTATCAATTACTAGCTGGTAGGCTATATAAAAGAAATCGGGATGAAATAGCTCTTATGCATTAATCTTGAAGAGAAAAACCAATACCTAAGTCAAGCACATATTACCATAGTAGGACTTCACTTTGCGGAAGACCAAATTATGCAAAGGATCTTGAGACTTGGAGTATATTGGCCAACTATGAGGAGTGATGTTCGCTCTTTTGTAAAGGATTGTCCTCAATGTCAAAAACAGACACCCATACCTCATGTAACAATGTTCCAAATGTCGCATGTTCCTAAGTGGAGTAATTATCTAGTTACTTACTTATCGAGCCGAAGATTCCTGAGGATATGATTAAACACTGTCAAAAGAGCAATTGAAACTGAAGCAAGAGACTATGCTGTTATTGGAAACCAATTATATCGGAGAGGTAAGGATCAACATTTGCGTCTTTGTGCAAATGAAGACGAATATATTCCAATCATAGAACAAGCACATGCTGGATTAGCTGGAGGTCACTTTTCTAGTGAGACCACCACAAGAGCAATCTTAATGGCAGGCTTATGATGGCCAACACTTTTTGTAGATGCCAAAGAATACGTTGGAAGGTGTGATGCTTGTCAACGAGAAAAAATGCCAACAAGAGTAGATAGCATGCCCTTAAGACCAATGATGGGAGCTAGAGATTTCGCAAAATGGGGTATAGACTTTGTTGGGCCAATACAGCCACCTGCTTATAGAACCTAAGCTCAATATATCATTGTAGCTATGAACTATTTGACCAAGTGAGCCGAGGCTAAAGAAACTCAAAAGAATAATGCCAGAACCACTGCCGCATTCTTATATGAGTATGTATTCACGAGATATGGACTGCCAATAGAAATTGTTAGTGATAGGGAAACTCATTTCCTCAATGAGGTAATCGAGTATCTGCTTAATGAATTTATGGTCATCCATAACAAAATCAGCTGCCTATCACCCACAAGCAAATGGGCAAGTTGAGCATATGAATAAAATTCTTAGCTCCTCGATATTGACTAAAGTGGTTAGTTTAGGAAGGACAGACTGGGAAATGAATCTCCATGCTGCTCTATGGGCTTATCGAGTTTCATTCAAAACAATTTTAAATACTACACCCTTTAACCTTGTTTATGGTCTTGATGCCATATTGCCCATAGAATTTCTATTGCCAACGCTAAGGGTAGCTAAGGAACTTGAGTGGACAGGATATGAATTGTCAGAGAGACTTGAAGATTTAAAGAAGCTAGATGAGCAAAGGCTAACTGCTGTAGCTCACATCTATGCACAAAAGCGAAAACAAAAATAGTTTTTTGATTCCTATCTAATTACAAAAATCTTCAAAAAAGGGGACTTAGTTTTAGTTTATTCCCTTAAGCAACACCCCAAGTTTAAGAAAAAGGGAAACAGACTGTTTATCATTGAAGATGTATCTCCAAGTGGAGCAGTTAAGTTGTCTACCCTAGATGGT
The DNA here is from genome assembly GCF_014529385.1 of Adiantum capillus-veneris. Classification (NCBI taxonomy): domain Eukaryota; kingdom Viridiplantae; phylum Streptophyta; class Polypodiopsida; order Polypodiales; family Pteridaceae; genus Adiantum; species Adiantum capillus-veneris. The sequence goes on from NC_140937.1 coordinate 51,484,735, forward strand.
GAACCAATGGCTAATTGGATTAGTGGATGTTGTTTAAACAAGTACAATTTTCCACTAACCAATGAATTGCTAAAAAGAATGCATGCAGCCAAGCAAAGGAAGATAAAACGACAGCAGGTTATTGATGAAGCCCAGAAGGAAGCTCGGCTTCGAGTACTCAAAAGGAAAGCTACTCTCAAGAATCAACAAATATCTATTCCCATCAACACACTAGAAATAGATGACCGACAATGGGAATTGTAGAAAGATGCAGTGTCAACAAATGATGAATGTCTAGATGGAATGGATCTTCGCATCAAAGTACAACTCAACCATAGCACCAATGCATTGGTCGATACAGGAGCTAGAGTAAACGTAGTCAGTTATTCCACGTACAAGAAAGCAACAAGTCAGTCTTTGACAACAAGAATAACGACTATCAAAGGATGCAACAAGAACCCAAAACCAACATTGGGGGTAGTCAACTTAAATGTGATAGTACATGGATGTTCATGTCCTCATCAATTTATATGCTTACCAGATGAACACATGAATGAGACGATGATTCTTGGAATTCCCTAGATACGGACATACAAGGTAGTACCAGATTGGGATACCAATCAGCTCAAGCTATCACCTAAAGGCAGACAACTCATTGTTCCAATTGCACCAAGCAAGGAGGAATGGAAAGGATCTTACTAGTAGAACAAACCATGTAGCAATCAATCCTCTCATCCTATAGACAAGTAAATTCTACAAGTAGCATGCAAGGAGTCAGGCAAATTTGGATACCAAAAGCACATCATAAGGACAAGCCGATTCAAATCTGGGTGCCCAAAACATCACAGACAATACCAAAGATGGTTCCAAAGATCAAAACACAAAGAGGATCACCTCCGAACAAGGAACCTAGCACGAAATGGATTTGGAAGAAAAAGGAGCACTTCTCTTCTCCGCAAACAGTAAAACCAATCAAGCAATGGAGAGTTAAGTCTCAAAAGACTCAACCACACCATTCTGACCAAAACAAACCAAGGTATCAATGGCGAGTAAAAGCTCGACAACAGTCATTATTGATACCAACAGCTCAGGCAATTAGCGTGGTAAAGCACCCTGATTTTACAATCAAGCAAAGAGCACACAAGCTACAAGATTTGCTCTTTGGAAGACAACATCAAAAAGCCTCGACATCAGAAACCCTTGAGTTAATTACTCAAGACCCAACTCTTGCACAACATATTTGTTTGAACTGCATTGATCTTCAAAGCATGGTAGAGCCAACCAAGGCTATGCATAGACACGATTGTTCATCCCATGCACACAGTCGTCCCGGAGTACGCCATCTAGGAGGGGTGGAAGGGCACTAAGTAATTAAGGGCAATGTTTGAAGAGAGAGGAAAAAGTTAATGTTAACGTGTGATTTTTTACAAAATGCCCTTATAAATCATCAACAGGAAAAATTTACTGATGATATCTCCCCGATGAGTGTAAACAGTGTACATACTATCAGAAATCATCAAAAAATAGTCCTTTTTGGTTATTTTGCATCATTTTTCTTGATATTGAGACTTAAAAGTGGAGAAATCCAACAAAAAACAATAACGCTGTGTTTTTCAATGGATTTTCTTAATCATTAGATTTTCACTTTGCTTTTTTAGCGCATTTTGTTATTTTCTTTGATTTTTTTAATAAACAGGTCAATAATTAATAATAAATAGCAAATGAGCTCAGATGGAAAAACTGAAGATACGCTGATGATCAAAAAGACAAGACGACAGGCACAAAAATTTTCAATCAAATCGTTAGATGGAAGCGGGAAGCCTAAATTAGGCGGCCATACCTACTTTTGCACAATTCTTGTAGAATGAGCTACAGGAATCCAATTGGGATTAAGTTAATAATCACGATTAGTTACTTTTTGGCCAAAATGGGAGAAATTTGCAACTTTTCCATCATGGGGCCAAAGTACATGATGTCCTAAACCCACCAACCAAGTTTGAACAAATATGGAGCTCAAAATCTCAAAATTCCTTTACATCTCCCTGTTCAGAGACCTAAAGCCTAAATCTGGCACCATTCTCACCCTGTGCACTCAAATGAGCCCATATTTCACTCAAAGTATGTATTTGGTATTTACTTCAAGCCTATAATGTCAAATTTTCAAAAAGTTGAAAAAATTACTCAGTTGTAAATAATCGCGATTATTTACTTTTGTTGCAATTTTATGTTTTGACTTCATGAATTTGACCTTTACATGTTTTTATGCATCCATGCCTGTTCAAAAATTGATTTGAAGAAAATTGGACTCAATTTGTAATCAATTTAGAGTGAAGGACACTTCACAGAAGAATCTACCAAATTTGCTAATTTTGACACTCTATTCACTTCATGGGAGCCATGCAAGCTGCAGAGAAGGCCAAGAAGAGGGTCTTGCAAAAGGAGAAGCTGCAAGAGCTACCACCATACCAACTGGACCCCAATTCAGTCAAAACAGCCAAAGCAACCTCTCTGTCAAAAGAACATTTGGAGGAGAACAACACCACAATGTTCACAGGTAGATTCAAAAACGAAGAAGGACATTAGGTAGAATTGCAACTTCTACCAAAAGAAGTATATGATGTCGCAGCAAAGCCCGAGACAAAAGAAGCCAATAGAAGGCTTGGGCTCAGAGAGTTCTACGAGCAAGAGCCATGTGGAGTGGATTTCCAAAAAGCTTATGAGCTCCTGTCTACAATCAAGGAAGATGGGACAACCTAGATCTCTAACTAGCAAGGAAACAAAGTCGAAGTAGTCATTCCAAAAGAGATAGAAAGACAATGAGAGCAAGAGATAGAAAGACGATAGGAACCTTCACCAAGGAAACTGCTGTTGCGACAATTGCCGATCTTATCCAGAAATAGGTGGAAGAACCTGCAAGATTATACCACCAACACTTCCACTTCCTCACCAAGAGACAGCCAAGGTACACAACACCCAATCATGCGGTTGCGACCACTTTTACAAAGTTCTCAAGTCAACAACCAGGAAACTAATCGACCACACGCAGTATGTGTTGTCCACATTAAAGGGAACAAAGAAAGAGGATAAAATAACATATCTGGGAGCACCGGAGGTACTCACAATAATTGCTTACCATGCTATTGGCATGGCAGATAACTTGCCACCTGTCCCCAGATCAGAACACATGGATTGTATCCGCACAACCATCCCCTTGATCCACAAGATCTACCAAGAGAACATACAAATATGATGAAGAAGTTGCCGAGAGCTCTCCTGAAAGGCATAGCAGTGAAAGCTCCGACAATGAGGAAAGAAGAGTCCGAAGGGAAGAGATGAAAAGAAAAGCAGTGGCAGCACATCAGGAGGAGCCGCAATAGAAACAGGACAGATTTAAGAGAGAAAAGCACTCCTATGAACAAAGCCACCAAGCTCAAGGCAAGGACCCTGCAAAGTGGGTACCCATTGAACTAAAAGGACCAAGAATTAAGCACCATGCTAGAAAAGAGGCCGAAGACCCCACAGAGTTATTGGAAAGAATGTATTAGGAGGAAGAAGCATTGAAGCTGAAAGAAGCCCAAGAAGTAGAACGAAAAGCTAAAGAGGCGGAGGAGCAGCAAAAACAAGCCAAAGAAGCAACCGCACAAGGAGAATCCCAACATGAACAAGGTGACATATCTCCCCGACCTTATTCACCATTTACAGAACATCATGATCACCCCATGCCAAGCCCACCACCATCACCAGCAGATAGAACCATAGAAATTGAGCCCACAAAGGAAACAGAGCCTGAACAAAAAGAAGCAACAGAATCTGCACAACAGGCAGCCACTACACAGGAGCAAGCTAAAGCAAAGGAACCAGAGCCGGAAAGAGAAGCAAGTCCTGCACCAGAGGAGACCACAAAGTTTAAGCAAACAAAAGAACAGGATTCAAAAGAAACCCCTTCTACCTCCACACAACACAAAACGGCCGCGGCATCCATGAAGCCTCAAGATGACAAAGCAGAAGAAGGCCAACCACAGCCTCAAGGGCAAGAACAACCAGTCATGATGATGCCACCACGAGTCACAAGAGACTGCCGAGACGTCTAGGAAGCTCACAAGAAATGAAGGTTGGCAATCCAATGATGAAGTAATCCTGCAAGTCAATGAATATGCAAAGTAAATGCAAGATATGACGGAAAGACTCTGAACAACAGCACTTAGCCGCACCACAAAGGCTAAAGAACTGGAGATGGTGATTCTCAGGACGGGTCCTGAATGGGACTTGGTGAGGGGCTCCCATAGTCGTTACCATGCCACAATGTTGACTGCGGAACACGAGAAAGCTACACCATTTTTGTATTATTTAATTTGACAGACTCAATTGTAATTGATTTTCAGGACTCAATCGATTTTCCAGATTGTAACTTATTAAATATGCGGATCAGTTGAACCCATGGTAGAAAGTAAGAGGTAATTTTGATGAGTTAGTACCTCCAAGGATGAGGTATATAAGCCAGTTTCCTAAGGACAATTTTTGTATCAATCATCTTTTGAGCTCAACTAAGTGTGTCATGACTGTGTATTTTGTGTGAGAGAGTGAGTGAAGTCTTCTTCTACTCTCTACACGCACTATGGAAGCTACATTGTGAAGGCGACTACAGCAACGCCAAGCTTGCACGAATTGAGTTTTCTCTCTAGCCGTGTATCTGTTTTGTGATTGCTATATATCATTGCGTTCACGACGAATTAAACTACACTTTAGGCCTAAGTACATTGAGAATTAGTGACCTATAATTTTTGGCACGTCTACATACACGTTTTTCTTACCAAGTGTTTGCAGGTAGTAAGTTGAGTTAGAGACTTTAGAGTAGTGTCCTCTAGGTGTGTAGAGGTTACTCCTTGAGTTCTGTGACGATTAAACAACGTTAGGTCATGTTTTGGAGAGCATAAGCATCATAAATAAGGTAGCGGTTGTGTATACATAGTGTGCTTTGAGATGATTTCCCTTGGTAGTGATTGTCTCTAGAAGGTCAAGTAGGTGATTGACATCCATCTATTTGTTTCCATGCACCTACGGATCAAGCTCCATCCTTGGTTGACATCTTGTTTGTTGGCCTAGTTCTCACTTTGCTAGCAACTACGAGCAATGTATCTGTCCGACAACATTGACGGACGAAAGCCCTAGGTAGATGACCTTAAACTATTCCTACAAGGTGAAAGTTCCTCTGGTTCTCCAGAGTCTTGTTATTCAACTTTAGGTAGGATCCGAGAGGTTATAGGGAGCGTGTGTCTCGCGTGGGTCTTTCATAGTAGACAATTTTTAGTTTAGTATAGTTGTTAGTGTTTGAGTGGTTGTGATGTTGCAAAAGTGTTTACTAGTCTGTGTGTGGTAGTAAAGTGTTATTCTATCCACATTCGCAAAACTCCACATGATGAGTAGGAGTCTTTGTAGATAGGACATGTGATTGTGATCTAGAGCTTTCCATCATGGAAATTTTTTCTTGTATGTTTGTTTGCATTTGTGATCTCTGAAAGTTGAGTTTTAGGATTAACAAGCAATAAACAAGTTTTAGTAAACAATTATGCATGTGTGAGTGATGTTGGGCATAAAAGAACACAGAAGCAAGAGATTTGGATGAGGAAAGTGGAATTTTGCTACAACAGACATCATACGTGTATGATGTCTTAGGACCTAGCAGGATACCAAATTTACCAAAACAGACTGCACCAGAGTGTTCTAAAGGGGTGTTTTATCCTAAGTACACCTTGAGACTAACATTTTGACCAACATGTGGTCCCCAAAAGATAAAATCCATGTATTGAAAATGGCAAAAATAGGAAACTTGTGATTCTGTGCATATTTTTGCATGAAGATGGGTAAAAGTGCTTGAAAAGCAGAGCTAAGGACTTGTGGATGCTTGAAATCTAGCCAAAATCAGCAAACGTCATACGTGTATGATGTCTCAGGTCTGAATCTGATAGTCAAACAAAACTTTTGACTTGATATCCATAGTTCCCATATTGTATAGGGCACATATACCAATTTTCATCTCATTTGGGCATGTAGAAGGCGAAGATAGTCATAGCATGCGGGAATAGCCCCTTAGAAGATCGACCAGCGAAGGGCAATCAGACTGGTGGTAATTACCACTGACAGTTACTGTAGTAACTCAGAAGAGCTATAAATAGGGCCTACTACATTGTAATCGGGTCCCGAAACTGTTTGTATTTGGCTAAGCTTCCTTAACACTTTTGAGATCTTCACCTCTAGACTCACTTTGTAATCATCAATTCTATAATCATATGAGTTTGAACCATTACACTGTTCCGATTTACCTTGAATTATTAATCACAACTCGCAAATACTCTTCCTAGTTTTCCAGCTATGTCTCTTGTTCCAGTATCATATTCCAGTCCAGTTATCTATTTCAGTTCAGTCAATGTTCTGTTCTAGTCTCACTACCTAAACTGGCGGCATATCCAGTAGCTTTAGATTCTAACACCAGAATCAGTTGTTTGAAGAGATCAGCTCCAATTCCAGGGCATATAAACTAAGTATTGAGAGAATTTTACTTTTTTCGAGAAGTTCTTGGTAAAAAGTGCAATTTTGATATCCAAATTTTGTTGTGAGCACATGCATGTTGTACACATCAAGGGGCACATGGGGGAGAAAGAAAATTTCATTCTGACCACTTAGACATCATACTCATATGCTGTCTGGAGGCCTGCTTTTGGGCCCAAAGACACATTTTGGTGAGCCATTGTAATTAAGAGCAGTGACGAAGTAAATAGGCCAAGGCCCATTAAAGTTTGAAGCAATTTGAGGTTTGTAAAGACCAAGAGCCGGATCTGACCAAGTGAATGCTTGATTTGACCATATCTAGCACAAAAGGTGTTGAAATTGCATTTTGAAAGTTGTAGTGAGTTGCTTGTGTGGTGGAGGACCTCTAGGGTGAATTATGTTACCATACACATGTGGTAGTGATGTGTGTGAACACACTAAGGACCACCAAGGCATTTTTTCCCTCACTAGGGGTTTTTTCCCCCCGTGCATTGTATATACGCCAATCACTCTAGTGCTAACTTATCTTTCCATTGCACACTAAGTAATACACTCTCTGTTGTGTGCCTTGAGCTTCCTTCATCTTCTCCAAGTTGTGTGTGTTTTCTTGCAACCCTAATTCCAACAATTGGTATGAGAGCAGGTTGCATCCTCCCGGGCTTAGTCGCCAGCAACTCCAGCACATGCCTACTCACTTTCTTCGATTTTAGTGAGCTTTGGCAAGCGTTTGTAGGTCAAAAAATAGAATGTTAAGGCTCAAAGAGTTTAGTCTGCTCATATTTTTAATTCGGGCTCATTTTGGCCTCCATTTCCACTATAGACAGTCCTATGCTGGCTATTTTGTCATTTTGTGCAAAAAAATTGTCAGTGCCGTATTTTGCATAACAAATTACTATGGTTTGTGCTATATAGCACGTGTAGTTCCCACTCTGTTTCTCCTTTTTCAGGCAGTTTTCACATCAGGTGCAACATTCACCATGGCTGACAACAACACAAATGTGTTCAAGATGTTTGCTATTGAGGATAGGTTGGATGGGGACAATTACCCTATGTGGCCTTATATGATGCATCATGCAACATGCTCTTGTGTCAAAGGGAGTTTGGAATATTGTGTAGGGCATTGATATACATCCTGGTTCTGAGGATACAGGTGATGTTGAGGATGTTGAAAGCTTGCTGCAAGGATTGCTGCTGTTAGAGTTATTTTTCCTACAACAACAGAACAAGCTCGTTAAGATGTAAAAGATGCGCAGGCTCATGCATTGATTGTGTTGTCCGTGAAGCGCACTATTGCTCCTCACATTCATTCAAAAAAATCTTCAAAATAGGGTTGGGATATTATGGCTGGTCTTTATGCAAGTCGCAAATGAGGCAAAAATTTGCATTGCTACGTAAAGAGCTGGAGTCGAAGATTATGCATGAGAAAGATGACATGGACATTTTCCTTGCTGGTGTGAAGGATATCAATGAGCAACTTATTTCTGCAGGTGAGGTCATTTCAGGCAGTTCCCTTGTGCATACTATTCTTGATGCCTTGCCAAATTTTTACCATACTTTTGCTAGTACTTAGAGACTTATGACCCAAGGAAATCATGAAGTTATCAAGTTTGATGCATTGTGCACATTGTTGTTGCGCAAGAGTCACTTTCCAGAAAAAACAGGACTAAACAGCGTGCAGTGCATCAAGCTTTTATTGTTGCTCAAAGAAAAGGTGGTAATAGCAATGCAACCACTTCTCATGGTTCTTCTACGAGTGGAAAATCACTCATTTCTAACACTACAAGAGGTTATGTGCACTTGTGATGGCTATAGTCGAAACTACAATGGGTTCTTTTATCCCTTGACGTCGCTAAAAGCATCAAAACGGGAACGTCGCTATAGGTGTTGCTACTGGTGTAGATATATGCGTCGCTATAAGCGTCTCTAAATAACGACGTGTATAGCGACACAAACAATATTGATTTAGCGACGAATATAGCGACGTTGTAGAACCTTATATAAAGATGCCTATAGCGACGCCCGATAATAAAAAAATTTGGGTGGTAGGGCACTGAATGCCCTGCCACCCATCAACCATATTGAACATTGTTTCCAGATAAAGATGCAAAACTGACAAACAAAAGTATTTGGACAAAAGTGAATTGACAAAATTAATACAATGTCAAAATTATACACATCACAGGCAAAATCATTTGATGTAATAGTTACAACACAATTGTCATTATTGAGAAAATACATCATTGACCAATAGTTACAAAAATGACGTACACACGTCATCATATATACATGCTATTAAAACTAATGCTATCTTGCTACGGCTAGATTGACGTCGTCTAATCAGATGTCTCATCGCACCCAAGTGGTGTATCTGTCGGATTCTGCAGAAAAACAATAAGACTTTCTATAAGTATAAACATATAATTACAAAACAATCTATTTTCTTAGATTATCATTCAAATACAACAAATGTAAGAGAGTAAAGTAAAATACTAACCATTTCGGCGCAAGAACTGAGAATGTCCATAAGGGAGTGTAAGCCCTTTCTGCCCGCATACTCGTGTTCATACGGTGTGGGGTCACGTCTTGTCATCGACTACTGTTCAAAACATACAAAGAATACATTATGTTAGGATTTAAAAGTACAATTATCCATAACTACCAAAATTTAAGGGCAATGCAAAAACACTTACAAAATCAGCCTCAAATGATGCCCACCCGCCTCTCCCCAAGTGGTGCAAACTCCTTGCCTCTACTCGTGCTTTGGCTGACTCCTTTTGTTGCTTTCACTTGTCACGATTCTCACGCGCTGCTTGCTTTGTATTCTTCCAATCTTCTTTGGCCAGTCAATCTGGCCTGCTTCACCCATGCTTTATTTCTTTTTGCACTTCAGAACGCTTGTGCTTCTAGTATTCGCGCATCCGCACCTTCATCAGGTCTTCATTGAAGCGCTCATCTCGACTTGACACAAGAAACTTGTCATGTAGCATGCTGATGACTCTGTCTTTTAATTCATTTGGCACTTCACTCCAGGTGTTTAGTATGTAGTGTTGAAACACCTGAGAGCAAAGGCCACGCATGCGTGAGATCACCCTCTTTCTATTGTTATCCAAGATGATGCCGCCGTTGATGTTGACCGATCACGGTAAGCCCTCTCGCCTATGATGCATGAACCTGGGTGTCTCGACAAGGGTCTCGAGTGGCGTATCGAGTGGGGGTACGGATGACAAGTGTCTCGACTAGAGTCTGGGCCCCGAAGAGAGGAGTGTTGATTGGGGTGACTCCCGGAGGAGTAGCAAGTGGTGTGTAAACAAGGACGGCTGATAGCCGCACAAAACCTGGAGTAGATGGTGATGCCATGGTTGGTGTGGGGGTGGGAAAAGAAGGAGAAGGCAAGGAGACTCGTCGACTACGAGACAGTGTCAAAGCATCAGTGGCGGCATCTCCACAGCAGCCGTTGTTGCCACCACTAAAGCATCGGTGCCTAGAAGAGTGTGTAAATCATTTCGTCCACACCGAACTCTCGGAGTGTGCTGAATGCTCCAAAAAAAAGGGATACGCTGAAGGAGTGGAGTGATGCGACGCTGCTTCAGAGAGATGATGCTCCTCGTACCACCTCCTCTGCTGGGGTGACAAGGAAGAAAGAAACTGATAATCATCCATACCTGAATTAAACACACAAACATTAAATCTTAATGATGAATGGAGAAGAAAATCTGAACAAGTTATAATTTGATTAAACACAATTTAAATTTCTCAAGTATAGCATAAAGACAAGAATGGACAAAACTCCATGTGTATACAATATATATTATAAAAAGGAGCAAAATTGCTCAAATACAATATTTATGGCTTTAAGAGGTTGGTAGGCTCTCAAGACCCGCCAAGTTCATGCATCGGTGGTCGGCTTATGAATGTTGGTAGGATCTCAAGACCCGCCAGGTAATGCATCGGTGGTCGTCTTCCCCGTCTCCACTCGATTCTTGCCCTTTGTCAACCACGGGGGAATGTTGTAGTTGACGATGACAACTGGCCATACACTGTAAGATGTTGACCTCTGACCAAATGGATTTACGCCATCCATAGCCAGACCGATGCACAAATTTTGAGCTTCCGTGGAAAATCAGCCATGTGTCATCTATATATTTCCAGGCTGCGCAATCTACAGGAATCCGGAGCATACCATCCGAAGATCTACACAACAAAAAAATGCGGTACACTTGTGTAACTAATCTATCGGATCATCTCTCTCTCTCTCTCTCTCTCTCTCTCTCTCTCTCTCTCTCTCAAATCACACTGTAAACTATCTCACATTCTCTAGTCATGTCTGATCCCCACACACCTCGGTCTAGAGATGCACATGAAGGGGTTCCATGATCAATTGTGACCAACAAGGAGTCTCAAAAGCGGGACTATGTATTAGTCCACGCCTCAAAACAACACTCCAAAAATTTTAAAAAGTGAGGTAATGGCCCAATTGTGATTAGCGACATATCATCTAATGGTGCCATTAAACTTGCAACATTAGACAGAGAAGAAATGCCTAACTGGATTAGTGGTTGCAAGCTAAAGAAATATTATCTACCACTAAGCACTGAAATGCTGAAAAATATTCATCAAGTTGCAGAACAAAATTAGATTGCTCACACCATCGAAGCACACACGAAGGAGGAAGCAAAGTTGTGAATTTTAAGGCACAAAGAAAGATAAACCATAGTATGTCCATCTATTGACGTGATTCAACCAAGGCCAAATTGGCTTGAGGTATGGACGTACGCATTAATATACAACTGGCCGATGGATAAAAATACCAAGCACTTGTTGATATGGGAGCACGTGTTAATGCCATGACACATTCAATATATGTAAAAGTATCACATGTATGATTGATGCAACTTTAGATAGAACTCAAAGCAGTAAACAAACGCACAATGGTAAGTCAAGCCAATGTGTCAATCAACATAGACGTCCATGATTTCCCACACCAATTCCATGTAATGGTGGATACCATCTCAACGAGGCAATCATATTGAGAATCTCATGGATGCGCACGTGAAAACTGTTCCAGATTGGCAAGAGAAAACTTAAGATTTAACCTTAATGGAACCTCTTACGTCATTCCCTTGGCACAAATTGATTATATTTGTGAGCTTTGTAGCCTTCGAGCCGTTTTTTGCTTTTCGAGGGATTTGCTTGATTGATTTCACTAAACCAATCATATACATTGTATATGAACCTCGTAGGCAAGCTGTCTGTGGAGTCAGATATGAATTCTGGCATTTGCCAAAAACCTAGCTTTTCTATTGGGGACCCCCTCGACCTCTACCGAATGGTCAACTGATGATATAGAAAGGTTCTATTATGTTAAGGCATGCTGCAATTCAAATCCCATCTGATTTGGTCAAGCTGACAAGCTGCTATGGTCAGTTTTTGGTCATAGGTCTTCATGCATTGCTGGATTTCTACGGTTTTTTCTAGGGGTTTAGACTAACTGCCAACCGTACAAAATGGATCATTGACGAGTAAAGAACTTACCCCTCATGTGAAACAGCCCTGAAAACGGGCAACTGTGGACTCCGGAAAAGACACGCGAAAGAGGTCGAAAGCTCTCTCTGCAAAGGCTGCAAGTGGAAATGAGGTGGTTTTAGCCTATCTTGGATATCTATACCCGGACTTCCCGAACCAATTTTCCCTAGATTCCCCCGTTAGTCCTACTAGGCCCTGAAATCTATGTTAGACTCAAAAATTTCCTTGATCGGATTCCTGTAACTCATTCTGCAAGAATTTTGCAAAAGTATGCCTGGCGCCTAATTTAGGCTTCTCGCTTCCATCTTCTGATTTCATTGAAATTTTTTGTGCTGGTCTGCCTTGTCTTTTTTATCATCATCGTGTCTTCTGTTTCTCCATCTGAGCTTTCTTGCTATTTATTATTAATTTTTGACATGTTTATTTGAAAAAATCAAAGAAAATAGCAAAATTCTCAAAAAAAGTAAAGGGAAAATCCAATAATTAAGAAGATCCCTTGAAAAACATAGCTTTATTATTTTTTGTTGGATTTTTCTATTTTTAAGTCTAATTATCAATAAAAAGAATGAAAAATATCCAAAAAGGACTATTTTTTGATGATTTTCTGATAGTATATACATTATTTACACTCATCGAGAAGATATTATCATTGAATTTTTCATTGATGATGAATTATAAGGGCATTATTAGGTAAATTTGTAAAAAATAACACGTTAACATCAAACTTTTTCCTCCCTCTTTAAACATTGCCCTTAATTACTTATTACTTAGTGCCCTTCCACCCCTCCTAGATGGCGTACTCTGGGATGACTGTGTGCATGGGTTGAACAATCATGTCTATGCATAGCTGGTTGGCTCTACCATGCTTTGAAGATCAATGCAATTCAAGCCACTATGCAATGCAAGAGCTGGGTCTTGAGTAATTAACTCAAGGGTTTTTGATGTCAAGGTTTGTTGCTGATGTCTTCCAAAGAGAAAATCTTGTAGCTTGTGTGCTCTCTGTTTGATTGTACCATCACGATGCTTTAGCACACTGATTGCTTGAGCTGTTGGTAGCACTTTTGTTTGTTGTTGAGCTTTTTCTTGCCATTGGTAGGTTTGTCTGCTTGGTGTTGTATGGTGTAGTGGAGTCTTTTGAGACTTAACTCGCCATTGCTTGATTGGTTTTACGGTTTTTGGAGAAGATAAGTGCTCCTTTTTCTTTCAAACCAAGTTCATGTTAGGTTCCTCACTCGGAGATGCTCGTCTCTGTGTTTTAACCCTTGGAACCTTCTTTTGTTTTGTCAGTGACGTTTTAGGCACCCAGATCTGAATCGGCTTATCCTTAAGCTGTGCTTTTAGTATCCAAATTTGCCTGACTCCTTGCATGATACTTGTAGTATTTTCTCGTCAAGGGGATGGAGAAGAATGACTAGTTTGGGTTTGGAAAGTCAAGAAAATTTTCCTCCCCTCCTTTTAGGATTAGCTTAGCTCTCATATGTTCTTTTTCTGACCCCGAACCTTCTGAGGTAGCTGAGTGTTCATCTAACTCATCTGTTGCATCGTAGTAGAGGTCTGAAAAGACTTGTTGAGCTTTCATTAAGTCCTTGGGTTCCTCATTTTCGTCTTCAATGTTGAGGACTGAAATTATTTGAATGAGAATTATGTCGTAGCCATCCTCATTGCAAAATTGAGTAGGCATAGACATATTCACACATACATCCATGGTCGCTAAAATTTGAGTCCACTTGAATGGCTCAAACAAATGCTCTGGAAAGGGTTCAGGTACATAGGCTTTGTCTGTGCCATTAGGAAATTTTGGAGGTCATTTGGAGGGCCTTATTGAAGAGAGAGAAAAGAAGGCGTAGCCAATGAGCAACAACCTTACGTAACGTAGAAATACATGGAAAACAACACAAAAATGAAAGAAAACATTTTAAAACTATTGAGTTTTGTCCCATTTTCGTATGGTAACTTCCTCGTCTCACAAAGTAGGGCCCACTGCTAGTAGCCGTCAAGTTCATGACACCTGACTACTGATTGATAGCTAACTCTCTCCCTTCATTAAAAGATATCAACTACCTTTATGAAAGGCTTTCATACCTCATTCTCCCTCCATTATACCTATGGCTTCGTCTTCTACCCGCCCAAGAAGTTCTAGAGGTTGCTCTACACTGTCCCCAACTAGCCTCACCATTAGTGTGCCAAGAAGACCATGTAGTAGGATAAGCACTATCTCAATCTCAAACTCTCTCACTACAGATAATAGGTGGCAAGAGCAGGGTTCTTATGTAGCCAAGAAGGAGAAAAATCTCGAAAGCAACAAACATATTTCGTTCTGCATGGAAAGGAAGAGTTTCGGATTTCAAAGTCGAGGTTGGTAAGAAGACTGTGAAAGAAGTCTTTGTTCAACATGTTTTCACTCACTCTGATGTGATTGCTAATGGCGGTGATGTCTCCATGGTGCATAATCCACGGTGCAACTATAAGTTAATTATTTAGCACTCCTCTATAAATGTTATCTTACATTTCAAATGTGAATCTAATTTTTTCTTCTCTTATTACAGGTATATAATTAGGTGATACAGATGTTTGTATTTATTTCTATTCTATTACATTCACAGATGTTTATCCTTCGTCATATGAGGAATGGGAGCCACTCGAGTGCATTATAGGTCTCATCTCTGTGACCCATGCTCATATTGGAGTGTTGCAATATGCTGGCAAAACTAGCAAAATCCTGGCAGATGAGGGTATTTTCTTCTATGACCATTTCTACCAACTCAATCAAAGGAACCAAAGAGGAGTGTTGGTGAAGGTTCCACTACCAATCAATTGGAACTCTGTGGATTGGCCCGTTCCCTCACAACAATGAGTGAGGCATTGAGGAGCAGGCTCTATAGGGATGTTCAGAGGTCTCTCCGAAACTCTGTACCCACTAAATTGGTGAAACTTGCAAATTTTTGTCCTAGTGGTCTCTTTGTTGCAAAGTACATGTTGCTAAACTATGCTGCTCTGCAAATCATTTGATTCCCTCTTGTGTGATAAGCTTCTTGATCGAGGGTGGTATGTGAAAGAAACAGATGGCATATGTTGCGAGATTTCTCTTGACACTTTCATTGTCAAGTATATGCTTGTGACACAGACATTAATAATCTCCTTTTGGTACAAGCGTTCTCACATTGTTGAAGGTTGCTATGTGCCTATGGATCAAAAGACAGCAAGTGTGGCAAACAATGCTGTCATAGACATGGAAGTGGTGGACAAAGACCTAAATCTTATGACAGTAATTACAATAAGGCAGCAATGCAATCTTTTGCAACTTTGACATGACATAGTGGAGGAGACTACCGACATTGACTCCGTAAAATTTTATTTCTTGCTGGCCGGACGAAGAGTAATGCAACAAAGAGAGAAGCATTTTTTCTGTGGAGATCTTTCTGGCCATATTCAAATTGTTCCCATGTAATCAACCCTGAATGGCTTCAATGAAATGTAACCTTTTTGACTAGTTTAATCTTAATATCAAATGTTTGCTCAAGGCTCTCTCTCTCTCTCTCTCTCTCTCTCTCTCTCTCTCTCTCTCTCTCTCTCTCTCTCTTTGAGTATTCGAAACACATAGAAAGGTAGACAGTATCAATTTAAGGTATAAACAATGAATTACTAAGTATATTTGTAAGTACAAAATCCAATGTGCTCAATGGGCTTAAGTACATTGCTTGCAAGTATGAGACCAAAATGTCCTCTAGGTAGAAATCGTGAAGAGGCCCTTCTAATGAAGGTGGGGAACTAGTAGTGTCGGATGAATTAAGTAAACCCTTGTGTGGTGTGTCATCAATCAACAAAGTATTGAAAGCATCATAAGGCACATTGATCTGTTCAAAGGGCTTGTAGAAAAGTGGAACATTAGCTTTAGTTGGGTGGAAATGTCCCGCAATGGTATTACAATTTCTTTGACTATACACAAAATAAAAATCCAATCTCTGAATTTCAGCCAAATTGCAACTATGGTAACAAGGGGATTCAAGTTTTGGGCCTGCATTGAAGACCAGATAGCAACCCTAAACCTGGAATCAAAAAATTCAAAAATTCCTTTGTGCCTGGTCGAATTAATACTCTGACATTTCCCAAGTGGAAACTACGTAAATCGGAGAACTATGTATGTACACTGTACGGCTGTCGTAGCAGCAACAATCCATTGAGATCCAAGATATTCAGTCTCTGCAATCATTGTGTGCATACATATAAGTAGTTAGAAACAAAAAAGAATAAATTCTTTAAGTACAATGGATATTACCGGAACAACCTTATCTACTTGAAGCAAGAGTCCATACTGGTCATTTCTAATGTTGACATTCTATTGTTGAGTGTTGATGTTCCCTTCTGTATTACCAAGGGTATCCACCTCTTGTGGTTGTGCAATACATGACTCTTGTGTTTCCATGGCTGAATCGTTAACCTGTTCTGTTGTCTGTTCCTGGCCTTGATTTGCAATGTTGGCCTCCTCCTCTACATGGTCAAGACACTCTGTATCTTCTCTTGGCTTTGAAGAGCTCTTCACATCAGCGATTACAGGAGATTGGACTCCCTGATTTTGATCATGAGTTGCATCCTGTGCCGCAATAATAGGAACTCCCTTATCCTCCTCTGCTTGGCCTAGAACCTCTGTTGCATTACTCGACTCTGAGGAGCATTTTACATCTACATTTTCAGGGGCTTGGTCTACTTCACATTGATCAACCCCAACTTTGGATTCAACCGCTCCAATTGCAAAGCTTACCGGTGTCTGTTCCTCTAATATGGGATCAGCTTTAGGGATTTAATTTCTAGTGGTGGAAACTGGCATGACTTCCTCTTCATCGGTCATTGTTATTGTTATAATATGGTCGTCGACAAAACTGTCTTCTGCATCTAAAACTCTTGGGGTTGAAAGAGATAGTAGATGTTGAATCATTGAAGCGCGGTACCTTTGTAAATATTCCAAGGTATAATTTTCCACAGCATGCTGCAAAATTAGGTTAACTTATGGTCAATACTTTAATTAATAATAGCACCATGTTGATCCAAACCATAGCAAGGAGATACCCTTGACATAAATGGATTCAAAGAACAAAAACTCTGTAGTATGTACTCTGCATGGAGAAGACATCTCCAACCACAGGAATTTGGATCTGTCTGATGACGCACTTTGACAGCTTTAAAGAGTAGAGTTCATGATTTCCACAAAGCCTTCCATAGACATGAAGTAATATTTTTACACATCTATGAACAGTGAAGGTTATTTGTTAATAACAATATTCAGGTCATCAACCATACCTCAATAAACACTAAAGTTTTTATCAACACTCACACTCTTATCTTTGAATGTGTTCCTTGTATGGAGTTGATAGTCCATACCACTTGTTTGTCCAATTCAATGCATACAAGTCTCCAATGATTATTTGATTCATATGGCAACACTAGAGTTTTGATCTAAAGCATTGGACAGTGGACAAACCATCTCTCCAATGTGCCATGAGGTGTGTTTTTATTCAGAGTGGCACAGACAACTGTGGATCTCAAATATATATTTTAGTATGGGTTTCTTGAGGGAGCTAGCTCTTTATTAAGCTACAATAAAAAACAAGGACTTAATTAGAGACCAAGTACCAAAAAAAAGGATCTTAAAGGTAGAGAAGAGCACTTACTTTAGGCATAAATAAACAATAGAGTCTGTAACTTGTGCATTGAGATCTTTCAAAATCCCAATATCAAGAGAATCCAGTGCTAATTGCCTAGTATCATCAGCAAGGGGAATGGTTGCTAACAGTCCTTTCATGGGATGTAAAATATCATTGTTTCTTTCATTTAAGTTTGTGGTAACTTGCCCATAATTTCTCCTTTGGGCCTCTTCATCAGCAGCAGCAAACTGTATCCTCTTTAACTTCACTGCTTCAAAGTGACATCTTTCTTCTTGCTCAGCTCTGGCTCTGGAGTTCACATCATGAGTAACCTCATGAATCTTAATCCCATGATCCCGGAGGCCTGGTGGTATTAGCAATATATCTTTCATTTTGGAATCAATAAACTCATTAGGGATAAGGAGCGTATCGTATCTCCAAGCACTCTCTTGAGAGTCTCACTGTCCTTGTCCATTATTGTCACCCGATGAGCATGAGCAGCAATAATGGTGATATCATTAAAATACTCCAGTAAAAAATCTTCTGCTGCTTCTTGAAGACAGAGAAGGGCAACAACCCTCCATCTCATTGTACCAACACATGCTACCTCACAAATTTGCCTTACTGCTCTTTGGAAAGGAAGTTTAGGGACACAAATCTTAATACATTTCTGAGCTTTTTTTATCTCCTTAAATAAACCCATGTTTCTTTAAATATTCTTCATTCTTGGTCCCTTCAATATCTTCATTGGTTTACCCAAAGTATTCTTCTTACTACCAGACCTTCCACATGCTTTCTTTGCAAGCCCTGGTCCTTTCCCTGCCTTCCTTGCTGTTGCCTTTGTTCTTGCCATTCCACTGGAAGAGAAAAATGCAAAGTCTCTCTCTCTCTCTCTCTCTCTCTCTCTCTCTCTCTCTCTCTCTCTCTCTCTCTCTCTCTCTCTCTCTCTCTTTTTCTGTGGAACACAGCACGTAGGCTCAGCTTTGACTTTTAGGCCTTTTAGGTTCATGCCTTTTAGGCAACAAGCCCCAATTTTATTGATGATGAAATAGTGTGTAAAATAGTAATCTTAAGATGTAGTACACTATCTCTATCTCTCTCTCTCCCCTATCTATCTCTCTCTCTCTCTCTCTCTCTCTCTCTCTCTCTCTCTCTCTCTCTCTCTCTCTCTCTCTCTCTCTCTCTCTCTCTCTCTCTCTCCCCCTTTTTCTGTGGATCACGGCGCGTGGGCTCAGCTTTAAGCTAGGCTAGTAGCTTATTGCGCGTCGTGATCCACAAGAGGATGGAGAAAGTTTTGTAATCTATTTCATGAATTTTAAGCAACAAGCCTCAACAGTTTTGTAGTACTCTCTCTCTCTCTCTCTCTCTCTCTCTCTCTCTCTCTCTCTCTCTCTCTCTCTCTCTCTCTCTCTCTCTCTCTCTCTCTCTCTATTTCTCTCTCTCTTTGTGTGGATCACAACGCGCGGGCTCAAAACCAAGCAAAGAAAACAGTCCCTCGTGTGCCGTGATCCATTTTGTGACATCCCTCTCTCTCTCTCTCTCTCTCTCTCTCTCTCTCTCTCTCTCTCTCTCTCTCTCTCTCTCTCTCTCTCTCTTTCTTCATCTTTAACAACCACTTTGGAAATACCTCTCTTGGTGGAATTCAAATGGAAGAAAAAACGCTTGTAGGAGCCTTGCACCTTGGTTGTAGAGGATGTCTCGGCTGTAGGTCTCTCTCTCTCTCTCTCTCTCTCTCTCTCTCTCTCTCTCTCTCTCTCTCTCTCTCTCTCTCTCTCTCTCTCTCTCTCTCTCTCTCTCTCTCGCAGAGGTCGTCCTTTCCGTTAGCTCTCTCCCTCCCCTTCTCGCAGAGGTCGTCTAGGCCGCCTTCTCTCTCTCTCTCTCTCTCTCTCTCTCTCTCTCTCTCTCTCTCTCTCTCTCTCTCTCTCTCTCTCTCTCTCTATTTCATTCTATATCTCTCTCTCTCTTATCATGACTTCAACTGTGTATTTGTTACTATAAATGTACACGTATTTTTGGGTTGTTAAAAAGTACTTATTGTGGTCATACTACCCATTTAATGCATGTCCTTCTAAAACATGTACAATATATGCGGCTCTCTTCGTTAAAAACGCCAACGGTAATGTCTACTAGTATTGCATAAAAAGGAAGGGGAGAGAGAGAGAGAGAGAGAGAGAGAGAGAGAGAGAGAGAGAGAGAGAGAGAGAGAGAGAGAGAGAGAATAACTCGTGTGGTCAAGCTAAATACAAACCTCGAGAGAATAGGTAGAGGCTTGAGAGACAAAGAGAGAGAGAGAGAGAGAGTGAGGGAGTGAGAGAGAGACACTTAAGAAGGCCTTTGCCTCCTTCAAGGTGCAGGAATCAGAAGCTTGAAGACCTGAACCTCTACTCCAATAGCAATGTCTAGTCCTGGAAAAGGTATAGTCAATCTCTTCACTCTCATTTGGTCCATAGTTTAGTTTTGTTTAGGGTTTGTTCTTCAAAATGTTAAAGACCATTTCACAATTCAAAAATCAACATTGGATCAAGGCACGCCAGTAATGTTATGGAGATTCATTTACATACTCTGTGTGTCGTGATCCTCTTCTGATATTTACAAAGGATATTTTTGTATAATAATATTGGAGGTATTACAATGCATGAAAGCCTGTTAAGTGGATCAAGGCGTGCTAGTAGAGTTGGTGACATTAGTTTATATACTCCGCGCGTCGTGATCCACTTTTGATATTGTACAAACGTTTTTTTTTTAATAACATTTCTTTGATGTTTTGGTAGCTATTCTATTTTATGAAAGCCCATTAAGTGGATCGCAGCGCGCCTGTAGCTGTGTTGATTTTTGTTTATGTATTCTATGCGCCATGATCCACTTGTATGGCTTTTACTCTTCACAAATATAAACCAGTTTTGTATTTTATCCATACTAATCATATTATGTTATAGTCTATATGATTAGTTGGGAATAACTGTGAGATACCTAGCTATAGTTTGTTCAAAACTTTTATGATCATTTGGTGCTCTCCTTTTTATTTATGTTTGATGAAACTTATATTTTTGAGTGTGAAATAAATGGCAGGATTAAGATCACGTAGGAGGAAGAGGCAGAAAATAGATCCCGAGCGCATTGTTGGCCAAGCAAACCTTCCGAGAAGACTGTCGGAGCTGTTAAAAACATCAATGAAGAGGAATGTAGACTTCACAGAACCCATTGATATATCTGCTGCAGAGCCAACCATGAGTTTGGAGGATCCTGCTCTAGGTTTGGAGGAGCCTGATACTGATCCATCTGTAGAAATGGAGTCCCTTTCTACTCCAAAATTTACTTTACCCAACTCACTTAAGAGAGAAGTGGATTTTTCAACACCTACTTTGTAGAGTGCCCAATGTGTTGCAACAATTTAAAAGAAAAAAGAGACAGTTATTTATGAAGACCCTACAATGATTGATGAAAGGCTTTTAGATTTTGTAGTTTCGTCTGGGGCTGGTGATAAGTTTGACTTGGTCTCTTGCATTTTTAATGCTCCATTTAATCTTGATGTGTTTATAGCTGAACAGAGTGAACACTTGAAGCTGGAACCAGAGAACTTTGAGCTTCAGACTCAAGAAGGAAGGGTTAATGTTGGTGAAATGGTGGTAGTCCATTTAAAAGACTGTGATCCTAAAAGACAGTCTTACAAGAAGTATAATCAACTGCCTCTTATGTACAGGCCCCATTGGTTCAGCTTACATGAATGGGAGTGCAAGTTGATTCAAGAATCCTTTGGATTTCTAATATTTTTAAATGGATTATTTACAAGTCTTATGAAAGATCCTAAGGAGGTCATGGAGGAACAAGATTTACCAGCATATGAAAAAGAGGAAAAGAATGAGGAATATATTGAAGTGACAGAGATAGAGGAGTCCATTGATCTTGAAGAAGAAGCAAAAGAGGTGAAACGAAGCAATCTTCTCTCAATGAAAACCTTAGATATCAAGCTACCTCTAGATGTGTCAGGTTTCAATGAGCGGCAAGCCACCTTAATGCTACTAGGAGTGCCAGAGTTTAAATTTTGAGATAGGTCATACATTTTCCTTCATGATATACAAAGTATTTTTTGTTTGCGGGAGGACTTTGCACTGGCCACTATCTCCAAGTATCAGGAGGACAGGAATGTATTTGTTTCAGATGACAGTAGTGATGACGAGGCAATGGAGATCTCTAGTAACCCACTGGACTGCCTTAAACTTTGCTTTGAAAAGGAAGAAAAGTATAAAGAAAGCCTTCTTGATGAAGCCACATTTCAAACTATTCAAAATAATCTTAAGCTATCAACTAGTAAATAGGATATGGAGGATTGGTTTAAGCGACCAGCGCAGGAGTCAACCGGATCAGTCAACCTATGGAAGGATTAGCTTTTTTTGCAAGATGAGAGTTTCATGTTGAATGCGTCTGCTCGCTTTCTTTTTTGAAGCTGCAAATGTCCGATTGCCTGTACGGTTCCTGAAGAGGCCAATACTTGCTTTTGTTGCATGCGATGAATGATTCTGGGATAAACCACTGAAATAACTCCTTCAGTCTATTTGCCTTATTTTGAGAGCCTCCATGTTGTGTGTGTCTGAAGTAGGCATTTCTAGCCATGTAATGAGACTTCTCCGGGCCCTGGGTGTTCCATACTTTTGGATGAAGTATGGTAAATGATTTAAAAAAATGTGCTGCAAAACATAAATTTATTTAGAAATTTAAACACAAACTTAGTACTAAAACTATTTGAGGTGCTTTGAATTTACCATGTAATGAGTGATTTGAGTGTTAGTCCATGCTAGCTTGAAGGATTTTTTCAGTAGCTGAAGGTTCTATTTAAACTTGCTGAGATTATCCTGCGACCAATCATCATTCTCACACATTTGAAATAATATGTCAATGGAACGCCACACATCACCCTTTGCATTGCAAGTTGTTGGCTCTTGGTCTTTCACTGCTAAATGAAGTTTTTTCCAGTGCATATACTCAACTTTGCTAATGTAGGTAGAGTGATATACTCTCCCTCGCTTTGTTGGCTTCACATCTTTCATACCTTGAGGTTTAGATAGAAAACGGCATGCCTTGACCCCACCTATGCATGGTTTGTAGGGTACATCTTTCTCATTGGTTGACCTTTTTTCGCCCCGCTGTATTTTCACATTGCCCCCATAGAGACCAATATCTGACAAAACTAGTTCCAAAGCCTCTAGAGCGACTTGTCGTTCAAATGACTTTTTGATTTTCCAAGCAAAACCAATGTACAGATATACCAACTTCTCTACAATTCGGCAGAGACCATGCATTGTACAAATATGGACATTAACAAGTGGTATATCCAGAACTGGTCGGAAATTAGAGTCTTGATTGTGACGAGTGGGAGCCTTTTGCCACCACTTTGGGTCCATCACTTTTGCAGGCTCCATGCAATACAAGCATGGAGACTTTTCCATGGCACCCATTCCACAATTATACATACACTTCATTGTTTTGAGGTCACCTACAAGATGCCATTGAACTAGAAAGTCTCCTCTTCCATCTACAGCCAATACCTCTCCTCGATTCATTTGCCTATCAATGATATCTGGAATAGGGGTTTGATGGAACACCCAAAATAAAATGTCATGGTCTTCTTTCTTTACCTGCAAGATCAATCCTTATGAGATACAAAAAATAATCTAAAATTTAGGTACAATGAGGGCTTGCTAGAGCTGCAAAATTGGAGATAATTGGATTACCTGAAATACACTAAGCCACCATATGTTTGTTTCTGATTGAACACTGAAGTATGAAGGGTCATCAGTGGGACATTTGCAAAGGGCCCTATTCATTAATGTGATTGTAACTCGCTCTAGCTTCTTCTCTTTAAGAATCTCACACTCATCTAGCTTCAAAAAAAAAAGTAGAACGCCACCTGTCTCTTCGAATGTGATATTGTAGAACTCTACCATTCTAGTTTGCAACAAAGTGAGGTCCATGAAGATATTTTTTCACTCATCATAAGTGATAGTAGTTCCGTGTGAGCTATAAATATCTTGAATATGAAATGGACATCCAATGAAGTCTGTATGTTCATTATTGAGCTGTAGGCTTTCCTTCCAAACATTTTCAGCTGTTGGTAAAAGCTTAGACTTTATTCCCTTCTTCACAAACATGGAAGAGATAGACCCTTGAATAGCTGAATAACCTCTTTTATTAACTCCAAGGGAGTCCAATGTACCCTATATATGCTTGGCAGGCACTGCATTCTATGAAATGAATCTGTCAACGACTTCCTATTGCAAAAATTTAAACTTTTGTCATGCATGATATCCTTTGCAAGACCACTAGTTATCAATGGCTTTAACTGCTTTCCTACATTGGCCTTCGGGTTTATGTCTGCTTTGTCTTGATAGATGGAATCTCTACAAAGAAAGCATAACCAACATAAGCAAAAACTTAGATTAATTTAAATTAATTAGACAGTTTACAATGCTCACCTCAATGCTTGGATTCTTTTCTTAAGGCCGCGAGAGGCTACCTTCAATGTTTCAAGATTCCGTAGTTTCTTCTTTCGCACACGAGTGCCTAACATTGTCTCTTTGTTTTGTAATGACCGAACCTTTGTTCTCAAGACCTGTGATTCTTGTGTGCGCTGCATTACAACCTTTGGTCCTCATGATGCAAGTTTGAAAGTCTCTGAATCTCATTAGCTTGGTGCTTCACCATGTCTTTATAAGTTTCTGATTTATTGTTTAGAGCTTTATAGTAGCCAAGCAATCCATTCTCTCCATTACCTGCAAAGGTCAATAAGTTAGTGAGATTTGAAAATGTTGGGAAAGCATTTGTCATGGGATTCAATGGATAGAGTGAGCCTTTTTTCCAAATATCTAAGTATTTTGCTCCCTCTGCTCTGAGTCTCTCTGTCATGATCGGTGTCACTTTGATGTTAGTTTTGCCTCGCTTACACAGTGGCGTATATTGGGGATCTAGGTCAATTTGTAGATGATAGAAGGGTCTTTTAAGGAGGTGTAAGGTTTTCAATTTCTGAAACCTTAGAAATTGTACAAGCCTGATCAAATTAACTTGGTTGTTAAGAAAACATTGTAGAATGATCCAATTATGGCAAATATTGGTATTTTTGTAACCGTAACCAGAGCTTTACTACGGTTAGAAATTTTCAGAATCAAATTCCAATAAAATCTGAAAAAGTTATTACATTCACAGAAATTACAAGACAGCAAATTTGGATCTATCTGATTGGCCAACAAAGGACTGCCATGCTATGAGGATTTCAATCGGAATTTGTACATCAAGACAAAGAAAGATACAGAGGAAACTCGGACATCTCAATATGTGGAAGTTGAAACAGCGAAGAATGTACTACACCCACATCCAGATTTCATGGAGGACTGTCTGGGATCAATTTATATGAGGCACGGAAAATACATGGACAATGAGATAGAAATGTTGTACAAGGATCAACTTACAGAACTCTACGCATACCTCCAAGTATTTTCTCTTTACAAAGCACAAGATGGAAAACGAAAAATTGGTACCCTCTATGTAGACGGAGACGCTCGATACTACAGGGCTGTCACAAGTCATGAAGTTCTTGTAGAAAACAATCATTATTTTGTAGCACAAGCGGTTGGGTCAAGAGGAGAAGACTACATGTCTAAAGGTGGTAATGTATACCATCTCGTCATGGGTTTACCTCTAACTACGCACCTGGAAGAATTGACACCTACAACTGTCACTACACAAATGAGTGACACACCACATGACACACAACAAGGCACAACACAAGACACGGCACAAGTCTCGTGCACCGCACCAGCACAAGACGCACAAACATGCCAAATTGCACAAATAGGGAATACGTTGGAAGTACCAGCTATGAAGATAGCACAACTTCAAAAAGAACTAGCTCAGTCTCACGAGCTACTTAACAGAGCACAACAAGTCATATCATCAGGCAATAACCAAAGGCCATTATCAGATATGGAACCCTCTTGGATGAGGGGAGTTCAAACTCAAAAAAGAGACCTAATCTCTTCAAGAGTGGGATTAAGAAGTCCAGTTTTACAAGAAGCAGTGTCCTTTTCAGGAGCCCATGTGGAATTTCAAGAAACATTGGAAGATGCCGAGCCGGAGGAGAGACCACCGGAAATTCACAATGCCAAATGTAGATGGTCAAGTCAAGATGTCATTGTGGTCGACAAATATGGTAGGCACTATGAAATAGCCGATGTGAAAAATATGGATGAGTTTAGCATTTGTGGGCAACGTGTAAGTCACATACTTGGACCCCGTCCAAACGCACCATCCAGGGAAAGGGAAAACAAAGATTCGGCTCGTTCTTCACCGTCGGTGCAAACCTTGGCAAAATCAACTCGAAAACACAGCCCTAAGGCTATGCAGAAGCCCCACGTCAAAGACCATATGCTGATGGAAGAATTAGCATTACGACTGCTAGAAAGAATGGATAGTGATTTGATCTTGTATGCAAGCAATAATGGAAGTTATTTTCAGCTTCTCAAGGACAAGACGATGGAGGATAAGTATTATGTAAAGGAGCCGTTTCTAGGGGGGTTGTTTGAACCCTTTGGATGGGAGAAAATACTGGAAACTCTAGATGTTTGTGTAAATGAAGTAAACACCATGACCTTTTGGCGACAAGGACGGCTACGACATAATGCCCTTCTAGTTGGTGAATATTGTCTTAACACCAAAAATGGGAATGGTAATAAAGGAGTCCATCGAAACAATCGACTGTAGATGAATAGTGGATGAAACTTCTATTCAAGATCTAAGTGACGATGAAAAAAACAAATTCCATGATTCAAGAAGTGATGAACTTGGGAACGATGCTGAGGACAAGCTATCGAGTGGCTTAGACATTGAAAGGTAGCAAAACCAGATGAGCCGATCTTTTATGAATGTCCTAACCAAAAAATGAGGAGACAAAACAGGTATCAAATGAGATGAATGAAAAAACAAACAAATAAATATGAGACACCAATGCCGAAGTTGAGGACCAAGACACAGTATCTTATGCTAGTTGGAGTAGATGACTCTGTCCAAGACAAAATAACCAAAACATCTTTGATAAAGAAAACTTTTTGAGCAAACCCAAAAGCAGAGCAAAAAGAAAACAAGAGACCTTACCAAAACATTAATGAAGATGTCCAAAACTAAACAAAAAAGCAAATACCAAGAATTGAAACAGACACTAAAGAAAGTTTGGACAATGGAATTGGAAGTGGGGGATTCTAACACAAACAATTTTGATGCACCTCGCGTTACAAGAAGTATACAATTCAAGAACAACGTATAGTGATTGAGCAATTGATGAGCAAGCATAAAGAACTAATAACATCGTATGATGGGCCTAAAAATGCTAAAAGAACAATCTTTCTAGAGTAGCTTTTGATTGCTACTCTCAAGAAATACAAATATTTCTTTGCTTGATCATACAAAGATCTTAAGGGGGTAGATCCCAGTATATGTCAACATATAATACCCAGAGTGATGCCAAGCCTCGCAAACAGTGTCCTTACACCTGTAATGAAGCATTTGCAAAGAAAATTAAGGAGGAGATAGACAAGCTTAAGGAAGCAGAGTTTATCTACAAGAGAGAGCACACAAAATGGATATTCCCAAGTGTAGTAGTGCCCAAAAAGAACAGTAGATTGTGAGTGTGTGTAAACCTCAAACAAGTAAACGCAGCCACTCCTAGAGATAATTATCCCTTGCCCATCACGGATCATGTGATTGAGAGAGTCGTGGGCAAGGAAGCTATTGGCTTTCTGGATGGATTTTTGAGTTATAACCAGCTCTCTATCAAGCTTGAGGACCAACAAAAATCATCTTTTGCAATGTAATGGGACATATTTGCTTATCGGGTGATGCCCTTCAACATAATCAATGCACCTGCCACATTCTAGCGCGACTGATAAGCCATGCATTCAAGGAATATCTAAGATACTTCTTAGACATTTATATGGACGACTTGTGTGTCCATTCTCTCAAAAGAAACCAACATGTAGAACATTTGGAAAAGGTTTTTGAGAAGTGAAAAACCTATTATATTTGCCTAAGTCCGGAAAAAATCTGTTCTCATCGTTAGACAAGGTAAAATTTTGGGGCATATTTTGTCCAAAAATTGTATTTCTACAGATCTCAAGAAAACCTAGGTGATTGTTGCTCTTCCTAGACCCACAAAAGTTAGAGAAGTACAAGCCTTTATGGGCCATTGTGGCTATTATAGAAGGTTTATTTTACATATATGTGGTGGTTGCAAAACCTCTCTATGCTCTCATCACAGCATTTGAGTGGACAGAGGAATGTGAGAAAGCATTTAAGCAATTGAAGCAAAGAATCATTTTTGCTCCTATTTTGAAAGCGCTTGATTGGAACACGATCTTCCATGTTTATGTAGACGCGTCAGACTACGCTATTGGATGCATCTTAGCTCCACCTGGAGAGAACAATATGGATTTTTCAATATGTTACTCCAATAGACAGCTCAATAGTGCTAAGCAGAATTACACAACCACAGAAAGGGAAGGTCCAGGAATGATCTATTCAGTCAAAAAGTTAGGACACTACCTTCTTGAAAACAAATTCATATTCTTTGTGGATCATCATGCACTATTGTATTTAGTAAATAAACCATGCAATACTGGCCATATCGTTCGTTGGTTCATAATATTGCTAGAGTTTGATTTCATTGTAGTAGTAAAGAAAGGGACTACTTATCAGAGGGTAGACCATTTATCACGGGTGATACACAAGGAACACCTCTGGGAGTGGATGAAGATTTGCCAAATTCTTATCTTTTCAACATCCAGATGGTACCAAGGCCTCTAGAGTGAGAAGATGATATTGATTCCTTGCAGATTGAGTGGCAACCATCAGTCATTGAGAAATCTTGATCATTGATGCTAATAGTCGAATGGCTATATAAGCATGGTCATGAAGGCTCTGCATTGAGCCATTTGAGAGACAATTGTACTTGAGGCAAGATCATGAATAAACGAAGGGGTTTTACAATGCAAAAACCAAAGACTGATGAGGCTAAGGATTCATTGGAATCATATGAAAAAAAGCATCCATGACTATATTAGTTCATGTGATATTTGTGCAATTCAAAAACCAATTGAACATGCTACACCAAGTTTGGGTAGCAGCAACACACAAATAGACAAAGTACATTGTGGATCACATTGGGTAAGGAGTTTTGCCAAAAACAATTAAGCCAAGCCAGACTACATTCAATCCAGCAAGAAGCGAAGAATTATGTTAACGTGGAAAATAATATGTACCAAAGAGGGATAGATGGAATTTGAGAATTTATGCCATGGAGCACGAGTATTTTTACAAGTACTTGAGCAAACACATGCAGGACCGGAAGGAGGTCACTTTTCAACCAACAAAACCACAAAGGCGATACTCCTTGTAGAATCTGGTGGCCTACTGTATTCATGGATGTGCAACAATATGTGATTCCTTCCAACGAACAAAACTACCAATGAGACATGATGAGATGTCACTACAACCAATGATGGGAGCTCGAGATTTTGCCAAATGGGAAATAGACTTTGTTGGCTCTATATACATCACCGACATATAGAATACATGCCCAATACATCATAGTGGCCATAGATTATTTGACCAAATGGATAGAATCCAAATGAACGCAAAAGATTGATTCCCAAATGATAGCACAATTTTTGTATGAGAACATCTTCACGAGATAGGGCTTCCGATTGAGATAGTGAGTGATTGGGGAACTCATTTCCTCAATGAGATGATTATTTATCTACTCCAAGAATTTATGGTGCCATACCACCCTCAAGGAAATGGGCAATCCAAGAGCATAAACAAAATTATATGCACTGTGCTCACAAAAATTATGAACAAGTCCAAAACGTGATTCAATCAATATCCACGCCATACCACCCTCAAGAAAATGGGCAAGTCGAGAGCAAAAACAAAATTCTATGCATGGTGCTTGTTAACCAGCTAGGTTAACAATGGCCAACATACCACTCAAAGATTCTATTTACTATTTTTAGTAAATGCTAATGATGCTAGATGATGGGGATGTGAAGTAAAGATGATGATGAAGTGAAGACAAGCAAGAGATGTAGAGAAGATCTGGAATTAACGACTATCTATGAAGTTATGGTCACAATCGACGGTCACGTAAGTTCTTATGATTTCCCGTCAAATGACCGCAAGTAGGGATTGTAATTATGTTTTGGGCTCATCATGAGTTCCATGTTGTAATCATTGTGCTATATTTAGAGCCTAGGCAGAGCAGATATTAGATTAAGTGAGTCTGGCCATTTGGGCGCCCGGCCACTTCTAAAAACCCTAGTGAGTATAAAGGTCAAAACCCACAATGTGAATGTGATTCTTATGCACTTGAGATAAGCTTTGTGAAGAAGTTGATGGCTATGAAGTCCTCAAGCTCTCTACGTGCGCACATGGACAATTCGGCTTCATGCCATAGCTAAACTCTAACCTCTTCTCTCTCATTTAATCATGCTTGTAATCTTTTGCTCGATTAATGAAGATTACTGGCTGATTTTGTGATTAATCTCTCTCTTTTATCATGTTTCCCTCTTGTTTAAGCTTGCTTCTAAGTGTGTGTAGGCTTGTGTAGAGTGTGTGTACCTGTGTGTGGTCACTCTATGCTATTCTATGTGCATTGTGTGCTTGATTAGAGGAGAATTAGTGATTGATTAGTGAGTTTTGAGCATGGTAAGCTTGATTGTGAGAGATTAGGCCGAATGGTAGAGCAGTAGTGTGCGTACTCCTCGTAGCATCATCATTCCTTCTCCATAGCTCTCTTTGTGTGTAGATTTCACCTTCTTATCCTCCATTTGGCACGCACAAGCTTCTTTGTGTGTTTCCATGCCCTAGCCGGATCATACTCCTCGGATTGACATTATGTTGGTGTCTCCACTATGCTAGGCCAACGCTCCAACAGTGCTCACAAAATTGTCAACAAATCCATAATGGATTGGGATCAGAAACTACACTCCAATTTATGGGCATATCAAGTAGCATACAGAACGCCGCAAAACACAACCCCTTACAATTTAGTGTTTGAGATAAATGCCATCCTACCAATGGAATTTTTATTTCTACACTACATGTTGCATAAGAATTGGGATGGGCAGGGCATGCATTTTTAGACAGACTAGACCAGCTACTCTAGTTGGATAAATTGAGACTAAAATCCACTACAACCATCTATGCACAAAAGACGCAAATGAAAGACTTCCATGATGAACATGTGATAAACAAGGAGTTTCAAAAGCATGACTATGTCTTAGTAGACCCTTAAACAACACTCCAAAAAGCTCAAGAAGTGAGGTAACGGCCCATTTGTGATTAACGACATACCACCAAGTGGCATTGTCTAACTTGCAACATTAGAGCGAGAGGTAATGTCTAATTGGATTAATGGCTAGTAGATTGAAGAAATATAATCAACCTCTCACAATAGCAATGTTGGAGAAGATATATAAAGAAAAGGAACAAAAGCAAAAGGCTCGAGCAATTAAAGCACAAGCACAAGAGTAAGCTCGGGTGTGGATTTCATGGCGTAAAGAATGGAAACCAAGTTATTCTACCACAAGTTGCAGCACCCTATTACAGCAGTTCAGATCAAGCACGATTGGCTTGGAGGAATGGATGTTTAAATCAATGTCTAAATGGCTGATGGTATGACAAAAAGAGCCCTTGTAGATATTGGGGCATGGGTCAATGAGATGCGAAACTTGGCCCACCTCAAACTATCAAACTCGATGATTGAGTTGACTTAGATTGAGATGAAGGTAGCAAATCAAGGAACAATCATTAGTTTTGGACAAGCCAATGTCTCAATTATCATTGATGGTAACCACTGTAGACATTGATTCCATATTATGACAGATACAAATCTAAATGAGAAAATCAATTTAGGAGTTTCTTGGCTTCACACTTACAAAGAGGTTTCAAAATGGCAAGATGACATGCTAAAATACAGTCTCATGGGCATCGCTTATGTTACTCCATTGGCACAAACAGATCACATTTGGAATGTATAATCACATTCAGACAGCAAGCTCACAAATGGATCACAGTCTGATCCTCAACACCGACCATTTTCAAGTCCTCGTAGCAATATGATTAAAGAGATTTGGGTTAAAAGATCCTTCATGGCAACCAAGCCACCTCACATCTGAATACCCAAAACATTGCTTCACAATCAATCTTTCAACTCAACCGAGTCCAGTTGTACAATTTCCACGACATCTACACCAAAGCCAAAACGTTGGCAGCAATCCAAACAACAAGTCCATGCTTCTTTTAGCTTCAACAATTACAAATGAATTTCCAAATAGTCATCAAAAAAGTCCAAGACGAAAAAAACAACAACATGGCAATGGAGATCAAAATGATTAATACATGACTCTACAAATTTGGTGCCAAATGGACATGGGAACCACCAAAAATCAAGAAAAAATAGGATTTCAAACACCAAATGGCCATTTTGATCCATAAATGGAAAAGTTGATCCAAACCTAGAAAAACGTGCACCAATAGCTTGGGCAACATGCCAAGGAACAACCCATGAAGTTTTTTCCAATTTGGTTTCAGAACATGGATCGCGATCCATGACCCCTAGATGTAGATTTGTCAAGAATTGATTGCAAAGTGTTTGTACAGGCTAGTAGTTGTGCAATATGGAATTTTTTTTGTCTTTAATCATATAAAGTGCTTCAATTATCAAAGTACAGTACTGTCAGAGTTTTAGTGACTGGATTGTGTTTTTTATCAAAGTACAAAGTCAAGGAAAAGCTTGTGAACTTGTGTCAACTCAGTATATGCCAGAAAATGCTTGGTAAAGGGTCCAACCTTGCCAAGGAACTTTAAGAGGCCAGACATACCCCGATTGAGATGAAATTCAAAAGGCAGTTAGATATTGGGTGCTTCTTCAACCCCAATCGAGGATCAAAGTTGCCAACCAAAACCAAATATGGCACAGTCGGACCAAATTGGGCCATAACTTGGGAAACTAGGAAACCTTGAGAGAAACTTGTCCAAATTTGAAAATAACTTTACCAGTGTGTTAGGTTGTGCTATAGGAGCAGGTACCTCAAGTCTCACTCCAAATGGATGAAGAATATGGATCGCAATCCATGACCCCCTGCAACCTGTCCAAGCAAAAATCATACCCTCATGTCTCAAATGGAAACGATAATCCAACCCTAAAGTTTCAAGTCATTTGAACTTCAAAACCCTTGCCAAAATGCCAAAATTTTCTAAGTCTAAGAAAATTTCTAAAAAATGGCATGAATCTTCAACCAATGATCCGGATTCAAAAAAAGAAGTGGACCATAGCATCACCAAAACATTCTTTATCATATGGTATCATCATAAGTTCAATTAGATGTTTCAATATGGATCGTGATCCATGACCCATTGAGTCAAAATTGGTATGTAACCTCATGAACTAGTGCTTGTAGATGTCCTAGATGCACTAGTGAAGTCTGGTCAAATTTGGACTTGTTTTGATCAAGTTATGCTCATTTTTTATTTTATGATCAAATTTGCTTTTTTTTCAACTATCTCGACAACTTTTTAGCCAACTTTTGGAACTAATTACATGAAAATCTGACAAAATGCCTTACAAATGACCAAGGAAATAGTGGGAAGCTTCCCCCTACCAAGTGGTGGAAATATCATCAAATGAAAAAGTCACACATCAAAAGAGAAGCTAGAAAAAATACCGGCAAATGTCTTTATTAGAAGATTTGAAACTGTGGATGGCACAAAGGTGAAACCACTATTATCCCAAAGGAGCAATGGGTGTTGCACCAGTAGCAAGAAGTTATTGAAGGGTCCAGGTGTCTCTAGATGGACACTTTCTTTTGACTTCAGCCATGGGGAACATATTTTTAGAGAGCACATGAAGATGATGAGATCAATTCAGTATAATGGTGAAGCCACCTTGACTAACAAAGACAGAGAGACAGTAAAGGTTTAGATCACCTCTGATATGATCAACAATTCTTTGCATCTACCAGCGAGAAACCATAACCTATTGCTAAATACAAAGGCCATAGATAGCAGCAAAGCATTTGTCAAGCATCAAGTTCATAAATTTACCAACAAGGATCTTGTCTATTTTGAGACAGTAGTAATGGCCATGGGGCGTTTAGAGCAGAGGGTGATCCATTGTGACATGGGAACATATATACTCAAAAATCTAGTCAAGGCAAACCTCAAGAAAAGTGAGCCAAACAAAAATTACATGAAAAGAGGGCTAGTGCTGACTAGGATTTCCTACCAAGCACTGATAGACCAATTTCCAGAAGCGGAGTCTCAATTGGATCTATTGCACAAGTCGAAGCATGCAGTTTGGCTAGTGGAAAGACCCTCTATTGTGAGTGCAACAAAGAAAACAAAAGGAGAGAGCTCTCGAAGGACATCTGATAGTGAAGAAACAAAAAAAACCATTGAGCTCAATGGTAAAATCAAGGCCTGCAATATAGATGCACCCTCAAAAATTTAGTCCACAGCTAATGAGAAAGATGAGGAAGAGGAGGACATTATGATCCCTCTAGGATGAGTAAAACATCAACCAACAAAGCGGAGGGAACAAATTCTAATCTCTCAAACACAAAGATCTTGGAAGAAGCTCAAAGGCTTAGAGAAGAAAGAGCAGAGATGCTAGCTAAAGAGAAGAAAATGCTTGGAGCTGAAGCTGACAACGAAGAGGAGGATTATCAAGACAGGCCACTAGAGCAAAGAAAATAAAAAAGGATAGAAAAAATAAAGCAATAAAAAAGGAGGAAAGCAGCCACTAATGTGGAGCTTGTCGTTACCATGCGGCAACAAATCCATAATGAGCTTACGCAGAAGGCAGAACAACAAGAGCACGAGGAGTCCAAGAAAACAAAAAATTAGTGATCTTGAATCCTCAAACGACTCCTCTAGGTCCAAGAGCAAAGAAATGGACAACAAAGAACCGCCAAGGGAGGAGACGGGGTTGGAACCTCTCAAAATCCACTCACAAATTGTGCCACCTCTCTCCACCAAGTCAACCACCCCTCCTCCTGCTGAAGAGTCATAGGGTGCAAATGAGATTCAAAACAATTCTTAAACACTAGTTTGGTACCAAAAAGGACACTTTAGTGTCCTTTTTTTGTGAATTTAAATAAAATGTTATGTGAAATCTAGAGCACATCTCAAGAAATGCTTTTGCAAACTTATAAAATGTTATTCAAAGTACTCTTAGAAATTATAATCCCTCACTTTTGATCATAACCTCAATAGTAACTACACTCATGAAAAGAACCTACCCGAATAGCATTCAATGTTTCATTAAAACTCGTACTCTAGACTAAGAAAAAAATGGGCAGGGTGCATGTAATAATCCATGGTAACTACTTATATATGTGTTTGATATTTTTGCAATTGTCATGTGAGAGAAAATCTTTTGTGACTAGAATAAATACAGAAAGTCCTGTGGGTCAAATATGCAACGTTCACAAATTCAATTAACGATCACAAAAAACATTTAGTTCATCTAAATTTACAATGTCTTATGATCCATACATACTAGATCTATGACTCCATTACATAAGGTGATAATTTTTAATGGTTATGCAAGCCAAATTTGGTGATTTATGGCATATCCAAAAAAACTGCGTATGTTGTAATTATGATTTTTTTAAAATAAAAAATAAGCCTTAAAATAAAGTCCACTTTTGGATTTTTGCATTCATCTCACTTATTTGTATACAAATACCTCATATGGACACAATTGGGGGATTTATATAGACACTTTCATTAATTTTTCATAGCAATGTTGTTTTTGCAATAAATTACGCACTATAATTTGTTTTAAATGAGCTTAAATACAAGATGCCTATGAGTTTGAACCCTTGAAAAATGATTAGTTGATAAGTATTGACCTATAGATACATTATACACCTTAGGTTTTGTCCCATAACCTCATCATGTTAATGAAAGAGGGCTTGAAAGACCAAAATTTTTCTCTTTGTCAGCATTTTCAAGATTTTGGTCTTTTGATTATAACAAAACTCTAGTCACATAACTAGGTTATGAAGCTCAATTTCTTGCTATAATAAGTTTTTTTCTATCCATATACCTTGAAATCTATGCAAAATCTTATTCTGATGAGAAGTTATGTTCAATTTATGAAAATTTTGTTAAAACTGCACTAAATTTCTATGATTTTTTCATCTTAAAACTTATCATTATAATCTTAATTTGCTATTAATTTGGTAAAAGTTAAATTTGGCTATGTTCTTCACCTCATAGCTGACCTAAGATATGAACGTGCTCGATTAACGTTTTTGCTAGATTCACCAAATAATTATGACAAGTTGCTAGAAAAACAGGACACTTTAGTGTCTCAGGACATTTGAGTGTCCGATTACAGAACTAGTGTTAAGAACTGCCACCTCCTAAGCAGCAAGTCAATGAGGACAAAGAGACAAAGGAAACTAAGGAAGCTGCAACCTCTCATCAGTAAGTTCCTACAAAGATACGAGAAGACAGCAAAGTGAAAGATTCTAAAAAGACGAAGTACGATCCCCTTGTTGATCAAAAACAAGAGAAAAAGAAGCCTATAGAAGTGCCAAAAGTCACGGATCTAGAAGTTGTAACCTCAAGTAAACCAAATATATCAGAAGGAAAACTAGTGTCTCCTCGTCAAGAGCAATAATCAAAGATGGAGAAAAACTCATCTAGTCCTTTCACATTAAAGAACATTTAAAGCATATAAAGCTACAATTTCAATGTCAAAAGGCTATTAGTATCTTGCAGGAGATGGACCTAGCCGATGCAATAGAAGAGGCACTAAAAGTAAAAGGAATCAATCAGCAGCTACAAACGGAGATTCAAGAACTCTAAGCAGAAAAACACAGTTGCAACCGAAACTAGGCAAAGAAAAGAAAGATGCAGCTTACTATTATCAAGAAGCTGAGAATTACAATTAAGTTTTTTTCTAGTGCCAACAAGTACCAACACAGAAATGTGTTTTCTTTCAACAACTAAACTTTTCACAAAAGCTTACCATTCATTCTACATATGGAATGGATTCATTAAATACAAAATGCACATCCAATTACAAATAGATAATGAAGAGAACAAGCCATTATGTATATATGACTACAACAAAAAAGAAATTCCAAAATATTATTCTCCTCTACTATTACACATGAAAAAATCAATAAAATCGGTATCAAACCTCACTGATCCTGAAGAGTGCTTGGTAGCACCACGAAACACTTTTTCTCAAATACGCTAATAGTTAAATTTAGTTAATATTCATTGAAAGGAAGTGTAATGAATATTCAACCACTTGAAGATATAATACATCCAATTTTACCTCATATAGCTTTCGAAAATTTGAAAAAAATAAAAAAATACAATGCTAAAAGTGGCTCAAATCCAACCAAAATTAATTATTCAAGCTCTAGCAAACCTTTGTATATAGAATATGGAATAAAACTCTTACTTCCTTTGAATCATTACAGCTTAGAACAAGTTTTCACAAAAAATCCAAGAGGTAAAGATGATATAGAAGTAGATTCTACAATGAAAAAAGAACCAAACCTTGAAGAAAAAATAAAAGAACTACAAACGGATACATTGTTGCACAATTTTATAGACTCCAATGAACTTTTTATGTATCATCAAAAGTTTTAACAATCGCACCATGTGAAAATAATTAGCGATTGGGTTTATTTGTTGATAAAGATTATGAAGGATTAAACTTTTCAACCTTACTCCATGGAAACAAATGCCACACATCATCAAAACTACACCAATATACATACTAATATGTCAATGGAAAATTATAAATGCCATCTGTTGATTTTCTATTCACATCACTAACAAATTTTTCAAGGTTATAAAATTGATGATACATCAAATTTGATCATCAGCATGGACACGGCTTCAAAAAGAAAGTTTAGTTTATAGAATTATATGTGCAAAGACATCAAAACAAAAGAGGACAAGGAAAAACTCTTGCAATGAACCATAGGCTACATACATCTTGAACGTCTTAGATATTCACCTGATTATTATGAACGATTACGAAAAAATATTTTTGCCATGATATCATGTTATTACACCTCTCTTACACACCCACCATTCTTGCAAACGTGGCATATGTTAGCGAGTCACCATGCTGGATGTATAGCTATCTTCTAGCACTAACACAATGTCAATACTAAGGGAAGTGACTTGGATGGGACATGGAGACTCTTTGAGGGTGTCAACCTCAAAAAGTGAATCCACAAAACGATATCATCTAATGTACTAGCAAACCTATCACTCCCAAACCTACCAAACTGCCTATGTCCTATGTCACCACACTAAGTTGTCATGTTTTTTTGGCACTTAAACAAAGTCCAAATGCTAGGAAACTTTAGGAGGAGATCTAAGACACCTAAGGGCACAATCCTACCAAGTTTGGTCACAATCCACAATCCAATGAGGTATCAAAATCACGATCCATCATGATGAAGGTCATAGAAACTGCAACAAAACATAGCAAAAAGGTCGCCCTATGGCCTAGGAACACTCTTCTATGGTCAAAACGTTAAAAAATAACCATTAATGCACTCAAAACAACCAATTTAGTGCTACATACCACAACCAAATTGACAATTATTACACTTGAATGAAAAGGTCAGTAAGACAAGGAGCACATTGCAAGTTTTAGAATCAAAATGTGATTACCAGAGCTCAAGATATGATTAGAAATCACGGGAGAGTAGCCACTCTCAGTCATACGCTCAAAACTCAATCCTTAAGTAATGATAATGTCATTTTTTCACTTACAAAAATAAACTTTATACCTAGGGCTTCTTGGCCAACTTTACAAGGCTTAGACCAAATGATAATTTGCATAGACAAACTTGTCAATTATCTAATTAAGATTACAGGCTTTCTTAAAATTAGAAGGCTTCTTAGAAAAATAATAATGGAGTATTCAAAATTTTAGAGCTCATGAAGAAGGGGTCGACTACTAGGAGGGCGACCGCCTAGTTTGACTACCAATATTTCCCCCTTCCTATTCTTTGCACGCCCTTGTGCAAACGTTTTATTGATCTGCATCTTGGTTGTCAGCTTCCATGTTGTCCTTGTTCCTGGCTTTTGTAGCTGCATGTTGACATTGTGGTTGTGAAAACTTTTCAATAATCCAATGTGCGCTTCTACAATGTTCGGGTCAGGAGCTTGAACTTTTCAACCCTTGCTTTGATTTCCACCTTTGTTGCTAATTCATGATTATTCATTAATGTGCTTTGGTAGGCTACATGGAGGGCAGATAATGTTTTGTTCATGGGGTTGAAAATTGTAGAGTCTATCTCGAAGAACCCAATCATGAATGCCTCCTTGAATGTTTGCATGTATTGAGAGGATAGAAACATGACTCGAGCGTGCATCCCCATTATCACATTACAGCTTGGAATCTTTGCCTCGAGGTTCCATAACAAGCCTCTGGTGCCTTACAGGAACACTTGCCCTGGGTGTTTTGCTAATTCAGTGTCTTCAAACGCTATGATGCAGGTTATGAGAATTCTTGCAATCTTCACCAGCAGTTGACATGTCAAATTGGGGGCATCCCCTTTGTGATTTGGCTCAGCAGCTTTTTCTTCCATAAAAGAGCTTCCTACTTCATCAATGGTAGAGAGATCATTTCATGGCCATAAGTTTGACTACTTCATCATGCGTAATCATTAGAAGGGCTATTGATTCCAACACTTTGAGCTCAAATTGCATGTAGGTTCTATGTGTAGGGTATAATCCATTGCTTTATGTTGTTTCAAGCATCTGTCGTGTCTTCGGGGGCTTCAAAATCATGTAAACCACCTTTAGTAGAAGTCATAGGCAGCTCTTTTGGAGGGGGTTCTACACTTGTGTGTTGTACTTCCAATGTGATTGATGTAATTGCAAGCACTACTGTTTGAGCTTGAATGGAAATGATTGCCATGTCTTTCTTTTGTAGCTCTAAGGCATGTGATGCTCTTTGGGCAGCTAATTTTTCCAGTTGCTCCTGAAGCTGCTTGACTTCTTCATCCTTTTAGGACAGGATGGCTCTATGTCTTGCAGTCAGGGCTTGTCAGTCATATTTTTCTTAGGCCAATTCTTCCTTGAGTGCTTTCATCTTTTCTGAAGTAATTGTTCGAGTCGATGAAGTCAAAGCTAGGGTTGGTGTGTCTTGCATTGCAAGAAGCTATGTGAGTGTACTCTTCACCACACCATAGAATTCCCCAATCTTCATGTTCCTTTGCTGTTCTCTGTCAATCGCCTCTTCCAACCACCGCTGCTAATCTTCTTGTAGCTGGTTGTTTATAATCACTAACATTGAAGTTGAAATCCTTTGTTGTTCTGAGCTTGTGCATTTGGATAATAGTTTTGTTTGTGTTGATTGTTGTAGAAGAAATCCTATATTATGAATTGAAAATTGTGCTTGATTGAATAAGTGGTTTAAAATATTCAACATGTGATGGAAAATCATCATACAATATATGTAAATTTATTTTAAACTCAATCTTTTTTTGTAATGTATGTTTTTGTTGTTTTTTTTAACAAAGTGATTTTTTAAAAAAATGTTCGATCTCCGAATACGCCACTTTTTGTAGGTGATAATTGCATTCATCTCAAGTATTTATTTAAAGTGTTGATGCCGTGCAACATAGACAAAATTTCAGGATTTAAAAAGATTTATACACAATGTAATGGGTTTTTGTGTTTGCCTTGTAGAGAGTCAATAAAATTCATAATTAGATATTTTCTTAAACATGTTGATGTGGAACAATTGTTTGTCAACAAGAAGTTCAAGCAATCAAATAAAAAATCTCTAGGACTATAAATAAAATCATTTGAAGGCGTAAGGTTGACATCAAAATAACTAAGTGTATCATTTCTCAAGGATGTGTTTATAGAACTCATTTATACAAGAAGAAATTCTTGAAACAAAAGCACTATATTTTCAAAAAAATAACTAGCCCCTTGTGTTCTACTTCTTAATTGTTTACAAGTCACTATTTGACATCTATTAAACAAGAAGAACATAATCAGACAAGTGGTAAACAATAAAAAGATATAACAAAATGATATAGAATTAAAATTACCTCAAGTGATTTGTCAATTCTTTGCTTCTTCAAACATGTATCGTCGAAGTTTGTAACAATATTTTCATTGGTTACTTGAAAAAGCAGAGTTTAGAGTTGTATAGGCATATCAATGTCCACCATGAAGAATGTAACCTAATCTTTATAACAAAAAACGTTTTTTTTTTAAGTGTGGTTTTTTATAGTTATCATAAAATAAGGAATCAACTTGGCTTTCATCCTTTTAAAACAACGTGTACAGAAAACGTCAAACTTTTCAAGATGTGCACCGAGAGGTATTGCCTCATTCAATTTTGATCCACATTGCTTGTAGCCCATGTAAAATGGACTAGCGCATAAATAGAAACACAAGTAACTATTTATCTAGGAAAAATATATGTATTAATGTACATACAAATCATATTTAATAGAATAAACATTTTTTCCCCTTCTAAAAATGTGCAGCTTGTTGCAAATATGCAATATGTTCTCGTCACTTATAGTTACACTTACAGTTGTTGTTATGATTTGAAATGATTGATTGGTTTGAAAAACATATGAATATACGTTCTTCAAAACAAGTGTTGCGTAGGACTTTGTTTGAAACTCTCCACGAACATATTATCAATCATCTCCTCCCAAGAAGCTTGTAAATATAATCTACTTTTTTCCATGTAGATATTTAAAATTAGTAAAGGAAACCGGTTCAAGGCAAGGGATATTAATTTTTTTAACGAAAAAAGTGTCGAATGCTCACTTAGGGTATGTTTATCTTCTTGTTCAAATCCATCAACAAATTTCATATTATAAATTATTTTGTCATTTGGTGCAGTTTCCTCCCCTCCATCTTTGAGAGCAATAACGAAAATTGTATCTTCACAGGGGGAGTCAACCCTTGTATTTGAATTATACTAGATAAACTAGTGTTTGAGAGGAAATATCAATTTTGGGTGCATTGTAAATATTTTGTGTCCATTGACAGCAATAATCATAGGTCCATTTTCTTTGTTGTATGCTTATCTAGTTTTCTAAACAACAAATTTTTTTATTCTTAACGAACCTTTTTTTCAGATTTGTGAAAAACATAAATAAAATATTTATCAATGAAGACACTAAGTGTTACAATCCCCTCTTCATCAACTAAATCTATACATATTCTTATTTGATTTGCATCTGGGTATCGATTGTATTGACCATATCCATTCAAGATATCCTTCAAATGCTTCTCCATGTTTCATTCCGTCAAAGAAATCACTTATGATCATGGATTGTACTAAAGAATCTGGCATTTGCAGATTATGTAAATTTAAAAGTGATATTTAGTATTGAAACAATGTGTGTACACATATAAAATAAAAAGTGAAGATGTTTTGTTAAAAGTATGAGCATTGAGCTTTCTGTAATCCACACAGACCCTTAGCTTCCCATTTTCTTAGGAACCACTACTATTGGAAATAGCCAGTCACTGCTTGCAACCTCAACGATGAACCCTGCCTTCAAGAGATTGTCAATTTCCTCCTTGAATTTCTTAGCATAGTTGGGGTTCATTTTGTATCACTGCAGTCTCGCTGGTTTGGCATCGGGCTTCAATGGTATC
Organism: Adiantum capillus-veneris; assembly: GCF_014529385.1. Classification (NCBI taxonomy): domain Eukaryota; kingdom Viridiplantae; phylum Streptophyta; class Polypodiopsida; order Polypodiales; family Pteridaceae; genus Adiantum; species Adiantum capillus-veneris. The sequence continues at coordinate 51,527,154 of NC_140937.1, forward strand.
TTGTGATGACACACTTTAGTATCAACATCGTTCAAGTCAGTGTGTTCCCATGCAAATACATTTCAAATGACGCTCTAGCCTTTTCCTTAATCTTTGGCTTCATATGCTTATCGATCTTAACCATTCTAGGGTTCTCATCTATGCCAATGTTTCATTCTTCTACCTCTTGATCATCTCCGAGCAACCAATTTTGACTTCCTCCTTTTCTTTTGGCAAATGATTCTTCCACTCTTTTTTTGTACAAATTCCTACTGCATATTTATTGAATGGGTTGCCTAGTTTTGCTAGTCCAGGATCCATATCTATTCTTCCATAGTTGGTTCTGAACTTTTTGCATTCATCTAACTAGGATCTACTCTGCTGATCTGAAATCAATCTTCTCCTTATCCGACTATTTTGGTATACGTCCATCCAAATGAATTGTCCTTTCCCCAATACTTGATTTTATGAAACCAATCTAGGTACTTCTTCCTCTTACCTATCAGCCTACTCTTTATCCCCATGAGATTAGTAGTCAAGTCAATCTCCCTTAAAGAAAAAATGTTCATTTAGGTTAACATCCTCTCAATTTTCTTATTGCCATATTTTGTACAAAGTTCCTCTAGTCTGAGAACCTTTATCCAAATCCTTGTATTGTCCATCTTGATTTGGATTCTCTTGTTGGACCCCTAATTGTCAGTGTTTGGTTGGCGTAATCATGCACTACACCACCAGCAATTCTAACCCATGGTCTGCTTAGAAGCATTCCATATGCTCCCTGTACATCCATAACTAAGAAGCTGATTTTAAATTTCTCTTTACCCACTCTGATTTGCATATACTCAATGAGTCTTTGTAAGGTATGAGCTTTGTCCTAGAGTCACTAGAGTATGTGTCAAGAGGAGAAAAGGTGGAATTATCCCACATGTAGTGGTGCAAGGCTGTAGAGCTACTTAAAGATCATTTCATGAATAAAGAAATTCATTCCATGTTTGCATTACATCTCTCTTGTTTATGGTGAGCTTGTGATGGGTTAGCAACTGCTCAAGATCGTATTTATGAGTCCAAGTTAATCTATCTTGGAACCTAATTGGCTTGAGTGATAATCTAGCATACACACACTCATCGTGTGCAAGATGTTTGTCTTTCATCCACCCTAGCTAGCATGATCCCAAACCCATCAATGTTACCATATAAATGTGGTAGTGATGTGTGTGAACACACTAGGACCGTCGGGGCATTTTTCCCCTCTTTAGGAGGTTTTCCCTCGTACATTGTATATACGCCTGTCACTCTAGGGCTATCTATCTTTAAATTACACACTAAGTAATACACTCTTTGTTGTGAATTGAGCTTCCTTTGTCTTCTCCAAGATGTGCGCGTTTCCCTGCAACCCTAATTCCAACAATTGGTATCAGAGCAGGTCACGTTGTCCCGAGCTAAGTTGCTAGCGTCACCAGGACACCCCTGCTTGTTTTCTCAAATTTCAACGAGCTTTGGCGAGCATTAGCAGGTCAACAAAATTTTTGGGTGAGCTCATTGAGTTGTGTCTGCTCAGAATTTCATTTCGGGCTCATTTCGACCTCCGTTTCCACTACAATGCAGAATCTTTGTCAGTGCCAATTACTTGCATCACAGGTCCCATATAGTCTATTGTGGGTTGTGCTATATAGCACATACTGGTCTCACTTAGTTTCTCCTCATTTCGGGTAGTTTTCACATCAGGTGTAGGCATTTTCCATGGCTGACAACAACACAGATGTGTTCAAGATGTTTAGTGTTGAGGACAGATTGGATGGGGACAATTACTCTATGCGTGCTTACATGATGCAACATGTACTTGTGTCAAAGGGAGTTTGGAACATTGTGCAGGGCATTGATGTACGTCGTGGTACTGTGGATGTAGGCGATGTTGAGGATGCTCCAAGTTTTGTTGCAAGGGTTGCTACTATTAGAGCTGTTTTGCCTACGAGTGAGCAGGCTCATTGGGATGTAAGGGATGCGTAGGATCATGCATTGATTGCATTGTCTATGAATCACACTATCACTCCTCACATCCGTTCAACAAAATCTGCAAAACAGTCTTGGGATATTCTAGCAGGTCTTTATGCAAGTGGCAATGAGGCTAAAATTGCTTTATTGCGTAAAGAGCTGGAAGCGAAGATTATGCATGAGGAAGATGAAATGGACAGTTTCCTTGCTAGTGTCAAGGATGTTAATGAGAAACTAATTTCTACAGGAGAAGTCATTTCTGACAGTTCACTTGCACAGACTGTTCTTGATGCTTTGCCAGATTCTTACTAGACTTTTGCTAGTACTTGGGGACTTATGACCCAAGAAAATCCTGAAGTTGTCAAGTTTGATGCATTACGTACATTGTTGTTGCAAGAGTCGCTTTCCAAAAAAATAGGACTATGCAGCGTGCAGTTGAACAGGCTTTTATTGCAACTCAAAGAAAAGGTGGGAGCAACTATGTAACCACTTCTTATTGTTTTGCTACTGCAAGTGGCAAAACTTCTGCTCCTAATGCTTTTGATGGCAACAATTCTTCTGTCAATTCTGGTGATAAGGGCAAAAAGAAGGTGTGTTTCCATTATTGTAAAGCGAATGATCACTTGATCAAGCAGTGTCCAAAATTGAAGGCAAAAGAGGCTAAGAAGAAAGAGTTTGTATCCACTACAGGGTCCAATACAAGTGCAGTGATTGTAGAGTCTTCTGTCAAAGGAGATTGTGATATTGATGTTGATGCAGAATGGGCATTTAGTGCAGAATGCACTTATGATCCTATTGTCCGTGATGCATGTCTTTCAGTTGCTACAGATTCACATGTGTGGTATTTTGACAGTGGTGCTACTAAGCACATTACCTCACATCGTGATTTGTTTACCCCTATTGAGTCTGTCCCTCATGGGAATACGGTGACTTGTGCCAATAATGCCTCTTAACCTTTTCAAGGAGTTGAAAAGATTGTGCTTATTGGCTGCAAATGGAAGTTCTTTCACACTTGTTGATGCATTTTATATACCTCGAATAAAAAAGAACCTTTTGACTATATCTACACTTGCCAGACTTGGTCCCGTTGTCAAATTTGTGGATGACAGATGTACAATTCATGATCTCAATTTTGGTGATGAAATTGTTGCATCTGGTCTTTTGTGTCATGGGTTGTATAAGCTCACTTTGTATGACAAGTGTGGACAAAATTTTTCAAATGCAGTTGCATATTCAAGGGTTTTTTCAGATGCAAAAATATGGCATGCACATTTTGAGCATTTGAATTTTGCCAATTTGTTGCGTTTGCAAAAATCTAATATGGTTGCTTCGTTGCTGCCTCTTGAAGCACCTGTCAAACATGTTTGTGAAGGCTCTGTTTTGGTTAAAATGCAGCGTGCAAAGTTTCCAAAGGATGGGTCAATTCGTGCTACATGCAGATGGTAGCTTGTGGATAGTGATGTTTGTGGGCCTATGCAAACTCCGCCCTTGGGAAATTACTTGTACTTTGTGACTTTCATTGATGAATACTCCTCGCATGCAAGGGTATATACGTTGAAATATAAGTTCAAAGTGTTTATGTGCTTCAAGCAATTTCTTGCTATGGTTGGAAATGTCTCAAAATGTACTATGGGCACCCTCCGTTCCCATCGAGGGGGGAGTATATGTCTCATGAATTTAATGCATTTTCGGCTAGTCGTGGGATAAAACACCAATGTATAGTGGTGTATACGTCTCAACAAAATGGTGTTGTTGAGAGGAAAAACAAGTCTCTTATGGAAATGGCACAATGTATGGTCAAGAGTCAAGCTTTACCACATTTTTTTTGGCTCGAGGCTGTCATGTGTGCCACTTACGTACTCAACAGGTGTCCAACAAAAGCGTTGCAGTCCATAACTCCATATGAAGCATGTCATGATAGAAAGCCATCTATTGAGCACATGCATGTTCTTGGCTGTTTGGCTTATGGTTGTGCCACAAGTGCAACACAAAAAATTGGATGATAAGGCTATCAAATGTATTTTTGTTGGTTATAGTGCTGAAAGTAAAGGTTACAGGTTGTACCATCCTCAAACAAAGCGTATTTTGGTCTCATGTGATGTTGTGTTTGTGGAAGATTTTGTTCAGCCTTTGTGGTAATGTACTAGAGGTAGTAATGTAAGCTCACAGGGCATTTATGACAGTTTATTGCCTCTTTTTAGTGGTGGAATTTTGAATGTAAATTCAAATGAGGAAAATGTACAGCCTATGGGGGTTTCTAAAAATGTTACAGGTCAGCCTATTACTGATGCAGATATACATGATGTACTTGATGAGGAAAGGGTTGAAAATGAGTAGGCTAGAGGTATGCCAAAATGGATGGTGCACACTTTGCGTGACAATAAATTGGATGCACCTTTGTTTAGTTGTACTCGTTGAGATTCTCACCATGCCTCTTATGCATCAGATTGTTATACATTGGTTGTGTCTAGCTTATGTGATATCGAGGAACCACTATCTTTTGATGAAGCAAAGAATTCAAAAAATTGAATGGTTGCCATGCAATCAGAATATGATGCACTTAATGACACACGGACTTTATGTGATTTTCCTCCTGGCAAAAATTCCATTGGTACAAAGTGGGTTACAAGTTGAAACGCAAGCCGGATGTTGAGGTTGATCGCCATAAGGCTCGAATTGTTGCAAAAGGCTATGCGTCGCAAAAAAGCATTGATTATGAAGAAACTTTTTCTCCCACTTGTTGCATGACTACTGTTCGTTTTCTATGTGCATTGGCAGCTCATTTTGGTTGGGATGTACATCAACCCGAAATTGTTACTACTTTCTTGAATGGTGATATTTTTTAAAAAGTCTATGTACCGCAGCCTCAAGGTTTTGTCAAGAAAGGACAAAAGGACAAAGTGTGCAAATGTAAGAAGGCTTTGTATGGGTTGAAGCAATCTCCTCGTGCTTGGTATGAGAAAGCTGACACTCATTTGGTCAAACGAGGCTTTCGTAACAGTCCAACAGAAAGCACATTGTATGTCAAGCGTGAGGGCGATGTACTTCTCATTGTTGTTCTTTATGTGGATGATTTGCTGATCACTGGTCCCAATGAGGCACATATTTTTGAATTTAAGGCTTATTTGAATGCTACTTTCAAGATGAAAGATTTGGGGCTGTTGCATTATTACTTGGGCATACACCCGGGGGATTCACCCTGAAAAACTTACCGCACCACGTAAGTGCAAGGGAAGGGCATTTTTTTACAAGTTACATAAGCGTATAAGCTAGGGGTAGGCCCCCAATAATTTATGTCCCAAGCTTAAAAATAAGGGAGGGGGTATCATATGGGGGGGGGGGGGGGGGGGGGGAGTGAGAAAAGAGAAAAATGAGAGGAACTTTTTGTGTTTCAAAATCATGGCTTCCCAAAAGAGTCTTCCGTTGAACTTTTGAGTCAATAGTTACAAAGATCCATGCAAGAACTAACACTGCTTTGTATCAATTACTTGTTTTGTGATTATAGTACATCTAATGAGGGATGAAAGATATAAAGAGTTTTTATAGATGCAAATTTACACAAAGAACCTAGCACAACTTTATGACCATGTTTTTTGAGTAATTTATAAGGGGCAGAGTTGGACGAGTAGCTAGAGTCTAAGTTGAGCGGGTACATAGTTTGAAAGTCAAACTAAGACACATTGAGGGTACATCTAATTATCATCATAAGTGGTTCCTTAGTACATTGCCAGTCACTATGCTATACGCTCTTTGACTAGTTTTACTCAGCTATATCATGTGAGACCTAAATTTTATATGTAAGATAGGGGTATGATAATTTTCTGCATTGATTTTCGTATAAGCGTAAAAAGGGGGGGTCATATTTCCTAGTATGAGTCGTATATAGGGGTTTTATCAAAGTTGTCCACTCGCAGGTGGCGTCCCATTTTATATATAGAGTGAATCCCCCAGGGGCATACAATTTAAGCAGTGTGATGGTGGTATTGCCTTGTGTCAAAAAAGTTACATAGAGACATTGTTATGTAAGTTTGGACTTGAGGATTGCAAACCTATTGCCACTCCCATGGAAACAAGTTTGAAGTTGATTCTACATGATGTTGGTGATCCTATTGATGTCACTCTTTGTTGTCTGCCTCATTTATGTATGCAACACGAGGTCGGATATTCAATTTGCAGTCTCACAAGTCAGTAGATTTATGCATAGCCCAGGGTCTAAGCATTGGTAGGCAGTCTAGAGGATGTTTTTCTACTTGAGTGGCACTTTGCATCTTGTCTTGTTTTATCCCAAGAGGGGATCATTGCCGCCAGATTTACATGCTTTTTTGGACGTAGATTGGGCTTGTTGTTATGACACACGAGTGTCCACAAGTGGTTTTTGTTTCATGCTTGGTAGTTCATGTATTTCATAGTTGAGTAAGAAGCAACCTACTATGGCCACTTCCACTTGTGAGGTTGAGTATGGCTCAGACGCCTTATGGCTAATTTAGATGTTGGACAAGACATTGTTGCCAACATCATCTACACTAATAGTCAGAGCACATTGGCAGTTGCAAGGAACCCAATTTTTCATGCTCACACAAAGCACATTGAGGTGCATTACCACTTGTCAGGGACAGGCTCTCAGCAGGAGATATCAACTTGGCTTATGTGCCAACACATGACAACCTTGCAAATCATTTTACACAGGCATTGTCTCGTGAGAAGTTTGAAGCTTTCCGCAAAGCTTTGGGCTTGCTCCCCTTTGTGGGTTGATCCTGTCCTCAGAGCATGGCACTTCCCTTTACTCTTCGTGCGAGCCCTAATTCACCGCATCACTCCCAGGGGGGATTTGTTACCATATACATGTGGTAGTGATGTGTGTAAACACACTAGGACCACCGAGACATTTTTCCTCTCTTTAGGAGGTTTTTTCCCCCGTGCATTGTTTATACGCCCATCACTCTAGGGCTATCTATCTTTCAATTACACACTAAGTAATACACTCTTTGGTGTGTGCCTTGAGCTTCCTTTGTCTTCTCCAAGCTGTGTGTGTTTTCCTACAACCCTAATCCCAACAATCAAGTGGTACCAGAGCAACAGTGTGCTAGCTAGGATTGTTGTTAAGCCTTTTTCATTAGTGATTAGCATCTCTTAATCTTTTTCCCATGCTAGGTCACATTAGCACTTCCCCTTTTGCTAATTGTGGTCATTAATTAACCGCACTTGCATTGCATATTAGGTTGCACTAATCCCTTTTGGAGGTTTCATAAAGACGGGATATGTACCCTCATCGAGGATGTGCCACTATCCGCATTATTAGTCTAACAAAAGGAGATTAGCATTAGCATTACTCTTGTCATATTTTTAAATTTCTTTTGCATTATGTGTGTGTGAAAAACGTTCATCAACACCATTCTGTATAGCTTCCAAGTGTTAGATTTGACCCCTTATTTGCGTGCTTCAAATCTCTATGTTTGTAGCTTTGCATAGACTGCTTAACCTCTGAGAACTGAGAAGATTAGTCCTCCTAATCTACTTCCACATTTAGGTGTGTGTGTTTCCGTGTGACTGCCTACAAACTCAAGCTTATTTTTGTGTGACTGCCTACAAACTCGAGTTTATTTTCTATATTACGAGGTCTTCCCACAACGTGGGGCCTTGGCCCAAGTGGTTAGGCCACCCAATATAGTGTTATGGGGTCGTGGATCATGTGCTCAAAGCTTTCCATTGCCTAATTTTAACCACTGGCTCGCAAGTAGATATGACGCAAAGTGGCAAACACTAGTTCAATACAAGTCGAGTCCACTAGGGGCTCTTCCTGCACGACATCTTTCTTGCCCGCAGCTCATCAGCAAACACCCCTATCGGCAGTAAACTGCTCTACAAAGCAATTGCGGGTCCAGAGCCCCTGTTTCCATAGACACACATGCCCTCTTGTCCTTTTTGCTTGCCTACAAATACCTCAGTCCCATGTGGCTTAAAAGCCTCCACCTCAGGAGGGGCTCTCAAACCCTCCATAGGGGGTGTGTCCCACCGGTAGAAGACTGCAGCTACCAGTAAACAAAGAATGACTTTTTAAAAACCCTCAGAGAGGCATCTTTCAAGTATTAAAGAGGACCTTCAAGAGGGGATTCAAAGGGAGCTTCCATAAAAATCAAAGAGCATCCAAGTTTCCGAGCTCCAAGAAAATAGTCGAGCTATTCAAAGCTTCGCTCTCCAAGGCCACTCAAACCCGAGCCTCAAGGCTTCATCGAACTTCAAAGCTTCCCCAAGAAACCAAAGATTGTGAAGAGGAGCTTCACTATGGTGAAGAGGGACTTCACAATAAAAAAATTATCTCTCTCTCTCTCTCTCTCTCTCTCTCTCTCTCTCTCTCTCTCTCTCTTTTTTGCAATTAAATTCTAAAAAAGTTGCAACCAAGCACCATTTGCAATGTACGATTTTATATCTATCACCAAGGATATGTGAAATTGTAAGGAGCCTAGACACTGGCCTTGGAGAGTCTCCAAGTGCAAAGACCACTCCAAGGCACCATGGAAAAATTTGCGAATTTCACCTTAAGGGGAGGGAAAATTGGCAATAGTAGGATTAGCATCCACGTTAGTTTTTGCATTATACTTGTTTTCAATAAAGCTCAAGAGAGGGCTCTGGCAACATCGACATCATTGGCACCACCAACATGGTGCGGATAGAAGAGTCCAAGAATGGCATGAATAAAAGGGTGGAGGACAGGTGTGTTTCAAGAATCAAAGATGAAGATTGTATCCTCTCTTCAAGAGGAGGAATTTTTGTCATCCTTAGTGGATATGTATTGACATCATGTATGGATATTTGTCATCTTAGTGGATATAAGAATCTTCAATGTATTGTCCTAGTCCAAAACTGAAGGGGAGGATTATAAGGTATGAGCTTTGTCCTAGAGCCACTAGAGTATGAGTCAAGGAGAGAAAAGGTGAAATTATCCTACATGTAGTGGTGCAAGGATGTAGAGCAAATTAAAGCTCATTTCATGAATGAAAAAATCCATTCCATGTTTGCATTACATCTCTCTTGTTTAGGTGAGCTTCTGATGGGTTAGCAACTACTCAAGATTGTGTTTATGAGTCCAAGTTAATCTATCTTGGAACCTAATTTTCTTGAGTGATAATATAGCCTACACACACTCATTGTGTGCACGATGTTTGTCTTTCATCCACCCTAGCTAGCACGATCCCATTTCCATCATATCGTGAATGGTGCTGATTTTAAATCTTGAATTCCTTGTTTTTGCCTCAGATGCTCTCTGTGGATGTTAACTTCATCTCCCCCATCTAGTATCCTCAGCTTGTAATCAACTTGAATAACTAGAAACTCAACATCCCTTTTGGTTGCTAGGTCCACTGCTCTTGCTTTATCTTTAGCCTTCCTCTTCTATCTAATGAACTTTGCAGCTTTTGGTAATGTGCATCTGATGTCATCCAGTTCTACTTTCAACTTCTGGATTCTCTCACAGACCTTAACATGGATCTCGTCTTGTTCATTACAAAAACTACAATCTAGATTGGAAGATCTTTCCTCTATCCAGCTATCTTCACAGTTCCTTTGAGCTACTTTCTCTATCCGGTAGCTGGTTGATCCTATGATGGATTCTTTGACTGATCCTTCACCATTCCGTATCTCCATCTTTGGTCAAGTCTGATCTGATGCCTTACCTCTGCAATTAGACTTTGAATTGCATCTATCATGGATTTGTTCAATCCAGATGCTGCTTTCTCCCTCGATTGCATGAGGCGCTTCTCTTCTTGAGCCCTTGAAGGTGTTCAGTTTTAAGCCAATGGCTCGTGGTCGGTTATGGCTAGGTGGGCGATTGCCCACTTATTCATTTGGTAACAATGAACAATAGGAGAGTGAGAGGTATTCTCACACAAGATCTACCAAAGGAAGTGTGTCTGCTCCTGCATCCCCTTCCCCCTTCTCCTTCCCTCTCTTGCACTCTCCATCCGTGCCCATCAATTGGTATCAGAGCTTAGGAGAAATTGGGAGCCCCGGCTACTCCCCACCGTGTGCAAGGACCCCTGTTGGGATTCTTGGAGAGCTTTAGCATCGAGCAAGACAAAGGAGAACCGGGCTTGGGCAGGAAGTGGAATCAAGAAGCCTTGCAAAAAAGGGGAGCATCTCGGCAGCATCGAGCAAGGAGTTGGAAAACCTTGCAATTAGAGGTAAATTGGGTAGTGAGATGGGATTTGCAGGGCAAGTCGATCAGACCTTGTAGGCTTGAGAGCATGTGAGCAAGGACCCGTAGACTTGAGTGAGCATACAAGAGAAATTAAGAACCACAAGAAGATTTAGAAATTTTCTCAAGTAGGAAAACGAAATCTTTTCCAGTGTTTTTCATACAATGCATAACATCATGAGCTTCTGCTCGAGAGGCACCGCATACCTAGCTAGGTACGATTGGGGGCAGGGGACCCCCGGGACCCCCACCGGGACGGTCTTACATGCCTTGCAACATCCCCTTTCAAACCTTCTACACACACACACATGCATGCATGCGCACACACACACACACACACATAGCTTATCCGAATCTGTGAAAATGCACATATGCTCATGAATTTCTCTACCTAGCGCACAGATACTCCCATTGCTGAACTTCAATTTCCCTCTAATAGATTCATGCATAATATTTGCGATACAGTAATCCTCTCTCTTTAAAGGCTCCTACCCTACCCTCGAGGATCTGCAACACCTAAAGCTAGACTTAAAGAAACGACGCACTAGCACATTGGATGAGTGACCTGGATAAGCACACACAGGTCATCACTCACAGATTTAGACGGAATAGGCTTCAAAACTTGAATGACGGAAACTTCTAGCTACCAAAACTTATTCAACCTGTGAGATGGAGATAAATACACGTAGGTGCATTTGCACCTACTCAGTATAGAAATTCTTGCTTTGATGGTTCAGATGAACTTCTCAACTTAAATTTGTTTTCTAAAGACTTTTTTAGGACATGACCCTAGTTATGGACATTTGATTCATGGTTTTTATTATAACATAGTGGGTCCCCTGCCCCCAATCGTACCTAGCTAGGTATGCGGTGCCTCCCTAACAGAAGCTCAGGATGTTGAGGTAAGTTACAATGTGGGAATTATTGTGAGAATTTGTCCAAAACTTCTTGTGAACCTGTAGCAGAATTGAATGCAAGGCAATCGAGAGCAGGGAAGTAGCAACCAGGCTTGGCACAGGTCAAGCTCGTGAACTCATGGGCAAAAGCGGGCAGAGGAGCTCATGCAGCACTAGGAGAACAACGTCGTGAAGAGCAAGCCAAAGCGCGCGCACGCACACACACACGTCCTCATCTCGTAGTTCTGGCAGAACTCGTCAGTGCAGCAGTAGAAAATAGAAAATCAATTTTTTTAATTTTAAATTGATCACATGCACCCCCTTGTGTGCAAGGGCTCAGTCCCACGGAGCCCTCGACACCCCGATCATCCGACCTATCCGATCCCCTACTCCTTTTCCCGAACCCCGACTCTCCCCAAGGGCTTGAGCGATAGCCATGAGAGATTGAGAGCGTGTATGAGAGAGAGATAATTGAGCGAGCAAGTGAGAGGTAGAGACAGAGCTCTCTTTTGGTGTGTGTTCGTGAGCACACACAGGCACCAACTTGTGGAGATCTCCCTACAGCTATTCGGCTAGCCACTCCCGTCCGACGGTAGGTGACGACATCGACATCGGCGATTAGAGCAGTTTCAACACCAATTCTCGCGTTTCGGCATCGGCTCGACATTACTTCCCATTATAGGTGGATTTTCGACATCCGATCCGACATCTATTTCACACGCATGACATTTTCTTACGATTGACGATTGTGCTTGTCACACGCACAGGTGAGGTGCCTCTACCATAGAGGAGTGACACCCGGCGTCGGCACTGAGCACACCGATCGGACTTTACCGCATGGTTTTTGACTACAACACCTTTGGTGGCTACTCGACTAGCACATTTCCGCCTGCCGCTGAAAATTGACACATAGCGACACCGACACACAGGTTATAAATTACATGGGGCATTTGAGCCCATTCACATGCAGTTTCTCCAGGTTTCTGGGCATTTATAGACACATCGCTTTTTCAAGCAATTTTAGTAGTCTTTTCAACAGCAATTTCTTTGTAACCAAATGCGTTGACAGATGCATTTATTGTGTGAGTACACCTAGTGCTACTGAGCTCTTTGAGAGCAAATATCCCCACAGGGATCACTTTTACTACATGCAGCTGTTCTTAGCGTCTGTTTGAGCGCGGTTCACTCATATACGTTGAGTTGTAGACACTGCCTATTGTACTATGTGTGGAGCCATTTTCTGGCTATTGTGGCAGTTTTCTCAGCCATTTTTGAGACTCGGACCGGAAGAACTCTTTGTGAGATTGCGGCTAGTCCTTTTGTGTCTGCATTAGCCTTTGGAGGGTCGATAGCATGAGGTTTTCTTTGACCTGGGGTATTCTTGAATGTTGAGATACCGTCGGTGATACAGGTGGCTGGAGTTTCCCTTTACGGTACCCTCGCCATAGGACATGTATCTGGGCGGTTCTTTGTGATTTTGATGTCGAGTTGATGGTCACACAGCAGTGGTTTTGTGAAGTATATGCCCAGTGGTTCTTTTTTAGCAATTTATGCATTTTTGAGTTGAGTTTTGACTCCTCATACAAAGGACTCTGCCAGATTTTTCCCGCGAGTCCGTTTTATGCGTTCTTGGCACTTCTAGTTGTTCTTACACAGTGATTGTACTACATTTTGTTTTTTTTCGTCCTTATTCTAGGAAAAACTCTGTTGAAATTGTCCCGAGCAATTCGCCATAAAAATTTGGCTACATTCTCTAAATCACGGCGGCTGCAAGTAGAGCTTCCAAAAGGGAAGAGTACTACATCAAAAAGTTTGATGGCTCAAAATTTGTCATTTGGCAACAGTGTATGCAAGACGTTTTGATCAACTAAGGCTTGATAGCACTCTTGTGGGCAAGAAGAGAGAATGTGTACACTAATGATGAGTGGGATGACTTGAATGAGCGTGCTATGGCGACCATTCATTTGCACCTTGGTGAATCCATTTACTTTACCATAATGGGATAATATGCACCGAATGACAAGCTAGATTTTAGTAGTGTTTCTGGTGTGTTTCTCACTGAGGAGATTCGTCGTCAATCTCTTGATGCGAGTGGGCATGGTGATGCATATGTGGCTAGTGGCAATCATGAAAAGAAAAAGCAGTGTGGTCGTAGCCGCGGTCGTTCATAGGATCGCAGGCAAGGTCATAGCAAGAGTCGCGGCAAAGACATGCAAAATATAGAGTGTTACTATACTGCCATAAAAAGGGACACTGGGTGTACAAGAAGAAGTATATCATAGATGATCACGAGCCTAAGTATGAGGCTAGATTAGTTGCTAAAAGTTTCAAGAAAAATGAAAGGCGTGGATTTTGATGAAATATTCTTTTCTAGTGGTCAAGATGACTACATTGCATCTTGTGCTTGGTCTAGTAGCCATTGAGGACTTGGAATTGGTCCAAATGGATGTGAAGATAGTATTTATTCATGGAGATCTTGAAGAGGATGTTTACACGAAACAACCAGAGGGTTTTGCGATAAAGCCTGAGAAGCCAACACGGGCAGAACTGGTGTGTAGACTCAAGAAAGATTTATATGAATTAAAGCAAGGCTCAAGGCAATGGTACATCAAGTTTGATAAGTACATTCAGTCCCAGGGTTACGTAAAGAGCTAAGAGGATAACCACTTGTACACAAAGAGGTTGAATGATGGTTCCCTCATCATTATGATTTTGTACATGGATGATATGCTCATAGCCGGGAAGTCAAAAGATGAGATTGCACTTCTGAAGGATGCCTTAAGCAAGAAATTTGCTATGAAAGATTTGGACGATGCACATCACTTTCTTGGTATTCGTATCAAGAGAGATCGCAAACGTGGTATACTTGAGCTTTCACAAGAAGAGTATATTCACAAGGCCTTGCAACGTTTTAATATGCAAGCGGGGAAAGCATTGAGTACCCCAATGGCAACATACGAAAAAATTAGCAAGCATGATTGTCCCAAATTGGATGCTAAAAAGGCAAAGATGGCAAAGGTGCATTATTCTTCGACAGTTGGCAGTCTTATGTTTGTCATGGTTAGCACACGGCCAAACATTGCATATGCAGTGGAAGTGATCAGCGGGTTTATGGAAAATCCAGGAAGAAAGCATTGGGAAGTAGTGAAGCACATCTTGAGATACGTCAAGGGCTTAGCTAGCAAGTGCTAGAAGAGGGATGCATCCATAGTTGGATAAACTACTTCAGAATTATGCGGGTTGTGTGGACACTAGGCGATCCACATTTAGCTACGTTTTCTTGTTTGCTGGAGTAACAGTTTCTTAGAGATCATGTATCCAAAATTGCACTTTGTCTTCCACCCACTGAGGTAGAGTATGTTGCAGTTTCTAGTTCTAGTAAGGAAGCTGTGTGGTTATCTTGTCTAGTGGGAGATTTTGATATACACTAGACTCCAGTACTACATTGTGACAATCAGAGTGCAATTGCGTTAGCAAAGAACCCATGTTTCACTCCAAGTCAAAACACATAGAGATCAGGTATCATGTGGTATGGGATATTTTGGCTAGCAAACGCATTGAGTTAGTCAAAGTTCACACGGATGAAAACCCAACGGATGCTCTAACAAAGAGCCTAGCCTCAGAACGGTTCGCACATTGCATAGAGATGATGGACGTAGGGTGAAGCTACAGTCATGCTTCATGGGTTTGTACATTTGTACATAGTGCCCCTACATTATTTAGCCACTTGGGCCACGTTGGTCTTCAAGTGGGAGATTGTTAGGTTTCAGGCCAATGGCTTGTGGCCGGTTATGGGCGAGCGACCGCCCACTTATTCATTTGGTAATAATGAACTATAAGGAGAGTGAGAGGTATTCTCACACAAGCTCCACCAAAGGAAGTGTTTATGCTCCTACATCCCCTTCTCCTTGCCTCTATGCACTCTCCATCCGTGCCCATCAGAAGGATGAGACTCTAGTTTTTGAATTGGTCAAGCATATGAACACTCTAGTTGTTTTGGCATCTTCTTTTGCCAGATTCTTTGTAATCTTGGCTTCCAACTCTCGTTGTTCCTGTCATTCATCAACTACTTTCTCTTTTCCTTTTTCCTTCCATGTGGCTCTCTACTATTCCCACTTCTTGGTCTTAGTAGTGTGCTTCTTATCAGGTTCTTTGGAGAACTCTCCTCAATTACTATACCCCTGCTTCTGGTCACTTTATGGGCACCGTTCGAGTGCTTTCTATGCAAATCATTTTGGTTTGGAAGACTCCGGGCATTGAGATACAAAGTGACCATATTTCCCACAAGTATAGCAATTTAAACTCCTTTTCTCAAAGTCACCTTTGTCTGTGCCCGGGCTAGTACCCCTTGGTATCTACCTCTGCTGCCACTAGAACTCATATTAGTCTTGGAGCCACTTGTCCCATCTGCTTTCACTGCTTTAGGATTCATCACAGTGCAATCATGGATAAGTCTTTCCCTTTCTTAAAATGATGAATCATTATCCCATAGTTGTTCCATACATGCCCATAAGCTTTGCAGTATGTGCACTAGGAACATTCATCTGATCGATGGTCTCTCAACCTGCACTTGGAATACCAAGTTTTAACCTTCCCTACTTAAGTTCTGATTTTGGCCATTTTGGAGATATTTGTTTCAAAATTTCTTCCAGCTCCCAATCCACGGACCATTCTTTATTTTAGACTTTTCATCTGAGTGGGTATTAGATGAGTTAGAAGTTGTGCTGGAATCTGACCCTCCAGTCTATCACTGGAGTCTTTTCTCTTGTGGCTCTTTATCTTTTTAGCTTGATGTTCTAGTTTCAAATCTCATTGTACCAAATTATTGAATTTCTTCATAGGTGTTGGAACTTCATGTTCCCTTAGTTTCTTACTTCTAACACCATTCAAAAACCAGGCTCTCAATTTGTTTTCTGATGGAGGCTCCTATAATTGTTTGGTCAGCTCCTTCATCTTCTCCACATAGATTTTGACTGACCATTTGCCTTTCTTTATCTTGTCCACCTTGCACAATATGTCTTCATCTCCTCTGTTGGGGTAATACCACTTTTTGCTCCTTCATAGTTTAAGAAAAATACTCTCCCCATTCATCCCCATCTATGTCCTTGAGCTCGGCGTACTGCTCAAATGCCTGGATGTGTACATCTGGATCTTCTTTCCTTCCCCCTTTGAAAATTAAAAAAGATGAAGATCAATAGAACATTTGTGATAAGAAGATATGGCTTTTTGATCTAGTTTTTTTGTCTCTGGACCGTCTTTTATTGTAATGATCTACGCGTGCTTTCCATTTATTGATGTCGTCAGTCTCAGTCACTGTATCCATTTCATGCTTCTTTGATGACTTCAATCTTGCTGATTTGTGAATTTTCTAATTGCCTTCATTGTCATCATTGTGTTTCTTACTGCGATGATATCCATTGGATCGAGTCCGTCGATCTGCTCTTTCTGCACGTCTTTGCCTTGAATGAGTTGAATGCTAAGAATCCCTTGATTCATTAGTTGCATATCAGGATCATCCATAATAAGTTGTTGTCCTTCTACCTTGTGAAACTCGTATGCGAGGAGGCATGGTGAACTTTAGCTAGTTCTAACATCAACTAGGAGATAGTTTGCATGTCAAGAGAAACTTAACTCAAGCCACCATGATCGCCAAAATGGAATGAGTTGATCAATCACTTATGACAGCTATTCTAGGTTGGTCAGTTAGAGATAGTTTAGATCGGATAAAGACTTCAGATATCAAATCAGATGAAGAATGAAATGAAATACAAAGGCAAGAACTAGAAACTAGAAATGGAATGTATATATTCAGATCAATGTAAGGCAACAGTATGAGCCAAGTCTGCTTTGAGCTTAATCATTAGAGTTACAAGATTACAAGAGAATGAAGATCTCCAAGACACTAGACTATGATAGTGGAATAAGGTGTGAAGGATATCCTGTAAAATGAATAGTGGGTTCTATTATAGCCGTCAGATTAGGCTTCTGACTGACTGTTTACTATGTCAGTTACTGTAGTAATTGGCCTTGGTGATTATCAACCCATTTGTCCATCTGAATCCTCATCTGAAGGCTATTCCCACCATCTACATGGTCCCACTGCCACAATTTTGTACAAGATTACCAATTTCTCAGGGGAAGAGGAGTGTACGAAATTGGTCGTAGATAATTGACTTCATCAATGGACTACACATTTTGATATCCATGGGGAGCATAATGAACGGAAGATTCAGATGATTCCTCTCTATTTGCACAATAAAATGCTTACCTAGTGGCGTGATATGACAGAGAAGGCTATGAAGTGGACTAATTTTTGTGTGAAATTCTAGAAATATTTTTCCAAAAATGGATCCTTTGAAAGACTATGCAAAGTTGCAGAGTCTTTCGATGAAAACTTTGTATTTTGTTAAGTAAACAATGACTTTCAAAGAAGCCGCCTCACCTTCTGCAAGGTGGATTCTACACACGTTGTATACATGTACTCATTGGGTCTGCATGAAGATTATGGTTGGGCCTTGATTAAGGATAAAACTCCGACCAATGTTGAGGACTGTGGCAAAGGCCAGAACATCCCCATTTCATAAATGGAGTGAACTATGAGAAGAAAGGAAGTTATGATCACCAATCCGATGAGGGCACTTTGAGGAAGCGGCCTCGATTCTAGCAAAGGTCCAAATCTCCATCGAGATCTTCTCTTGACACCATCTCTTGCGGTTCTCAAGAGAAGAAGAAATCCAAGAATGTTGTTATTACTGATGCAGTGAAAAAGGGAGCTTGCTTTAGTTGTGGCTAGACGGGCCACCAAATTAAAAACCCCAAGAAGAAGACCAAGAAATTGTAAGGACGCCCTCCGGTTCAAACTCATAAGATCTCATGTAACTCTAATGTTATTCAAGTTGAAATCCATCACTTAGCGCATAGTCGACGCACTAATTGTACATTTAGCACCAAAGTGTTTGATAATCACAATATTATCCATTTTCTTAAAAAGATCAAAAGTCACGACGTGACCGTACTCCTTGATAATGGAAGCTGGCACAATTTTTGTGGATGCAAAATTGGTACAAAAACCGCACATGTAGACGTGGAACAGCGACTATGAGTATCGCGTGAAGACGACTCGTAGTAGCAAAGGTACGGATGTATGGAATCAGATGGTCCTTGACTTGACGCTAGAGAACCTAGATTTCCACATCATGCACCTAGATAGAGCAGAAGTTATCTTAGGAATTCCATGGTTTTATGATAAACAAGATACCTTGTATATAGACTTTGAACATCGCTCTCTTGTTTTTGTTGAATAGGGGCTATTTCGCTTTGTGATCAGATTTTTGTAAATAATGGGTTTGCAATACCAATTGCTATTGCTTTGAAAATGCTTAAAGATACAAAGTCTTTTGATGTGAAATTTTATCAGTGTATACCAGCTGCATGGTTCGATTCATTAGTACTTGGTACCTCTGACAATGAATTTTGTAAAAATGTTTCATGCTCTTTTGTTGAAATTCAGGATTCTAACAAATCCACCCTTATCCAAGAAATCATGACTGATTTTAAGAATGTTTTTCCTGATGATCTACCTCCTGGCTTTCTACCTTTGAGAGAAGTGGATCATGCCATTGAACTGGTGGGTGGTAGTTAGCCTTTTTTGAAGCAATCCTATCGGTTTAGTAAAAGCGAGGAGGACGAGATTCAACGTCAATTGAAAGACTATCTCGACAGGGGTTTTGTTCGGCCAAGTAAATCCTCGCGGGGAGCGTCTATGTTACTTTCTCAAAAGAAGAATAACACTATGCGCTTCCGCATGGATTACAAGGGGTTGAATAAGCTCACTGTCAAGAATAAGTATCCGCTTCCATGTATGGATGATATGATAGATCGAGTCCATGGAGCATTGTATCTAATGAAGATAGACATGCGATCAGGCTATCATCAAATACGAATCAAACTAGAAGATGTTTCTAAAACGAATATCCATACGCGTTATGGTCACTATGAATTTTTGGTCTTACCTTTTGGTTTGACCAACGCTCCCACTACCTTTCAGTAGATGATGAACGATCCGTTGAGACCATTTCTAGCCAACTTCGTTGTTGTATTTCTTAATGACATCCTAATTTACATTCAGAGTTTGTCTGATCATCTAGCGCATATATGCGTTGTTCTCAGGGTACTGATAGTTGAGAAGCTTTATGCTAAAGCCTCTAAGTGCAAATTCTTTAAGAAAGAGCTTCTATATTTGGGTCATATTATTACTCACAATGGAATTCCCGTTGACCCTGAAAAGTTGGATAAAGAATGAAATTGGCCCATTCGGAAGAATGTATGCCAAGTAAAGTCATTTTTAGGCTTTACTAGATTTTTTCACAAATTTATCAAGAATTATTCCAAAGTTGATGCTCCGCTTATGCAACTTTTGAAAGGAGGGGTGAAAGGATTGAAGACTTTGGGACCTCACCGTAAGGGTAATCCCCCTATTGTCTAGAATGAGCATCTCGACGAGAGCTTCAAGAGATTAAAGCACTTGGTGACTATTGCACCGATATTGCATATTGTGGATCATAGCAAGCCTTTTGTAGTTGAAACGAATGCTAGTGATTATGCGATTGGTGTAGCATTGTATCACGATGAAAGTCCTATTGCGTTTGAAAGTAACAAACTTTTTTATGTTGAAATGTGTTATCCAACGTATAAAGAAGAGCTTTATTCCGTGGTCCACACTTTGAGAAAGTGGTGGAACTATTTATATTGCTCTGCCTTTGTTGCATGGATAGACAACCACTTTTTGCGTTATGTACGTAATTAGGGTGATCTCGAAAGCTAGAAGCCTTAGATGGGTTGAGCTTATGCAAGAGTTGGACTTCGAGATCCATTACAGAGAAGGGTCAAGCAATCGAGTTGCTGACGCACTTAGTCGAATTTCTTAGGTTAATGCCTTGTCTATGGGTGAAACCTCGACGGATTTCTATCTCTCTCTTGGAGGGCTATGTCGTTCCGATAGCTATTTTGGCAAGAGACGATACAACGACAATATTCCATTAAAGGTGGACTATTGTTTAGAAATGGAAAGGTTTGTGCGCCAAAAATCAATGAGGTTCGACAAAGGATTTTATTCGTATGCCATGATGTTCCCAGCACTAGCCATCCAGGCATCCAGAGAACTTTAGATGATTGGTCAAACAATTTGTATTGGCCAAGGATGCGCTCTTACATAGATCATAGCTATGTGAAGATATGCACTCAATGTCAGGTGAATAAGGCAAAGCGCCTTAGGAAAGCTCGCCTTCAACATCCATTGGAAAATCGTGATGCCAAGTGGTAGAGTATTTCTATGGATTTTATTGTTGGTTTGCCAAATACTAGATGTGACAATTATTACATTTGGGTTTTGGTTAATCGGCTCACAAAAATGGCAAAGTTTACACCAACGAATTTGACAGTAACAAGCCATGAGTCGACGGTTCATTTTGTCAATCATCTTTAAGTTGTATGGTCTGCCAGAAGATATCGTCAGTGGTCAAGATACCAAGTTCACTGGGCGATTTTGGCAAGATGTGTTCGCTCACCTTCGGACAAACTTGAGTATGTCCTCCTCTGATCATTATGAGCCCAATGGACAAGCTGAAAGGATGAATCAGACATTGGAAGACATGTTGAGGCCTTATGTCTCTCACACGCAATCTAATTGGAAAAGGTACCTTCCACATTTAGAGTTTGCCTATATTAGTAGCAATCATTCTGCTAATGAATTTAGCCCATTTATGATGATGTGTGGATTTGAGCCTAAATCCTTTATTGCTATTGTCTTAGAGAAAGTCAAAGATCGCCAAGCTCATGATTGCTTGTATGATATGCAAGAAATTTTTGAATTGGCTATGGATAGCGTGAGGATAGCTCATGATCGAGTTACCTCTTATGCTAATCAAAAGAGATCTCCAAGGACTCTAAATGTGGGACATTGGGTCTATCTAAAGATACCCAAGGATTCCAAGACTATGTGAACCAGAAAACATTATAAGCTTTTAGCTAGATTTTGTGGTCCATTCTTGATCACAAAGAAAATTGGCCAAGTTACCTATAGATTGGCTCTTACTTTGGATGTTAGTGTACATCCAGTGTTTCATATTAGCCGCCTTAAAGAAAAATTGTGAAGCCGACACTGTTGTGCCTATCGAGGAAAATGTATGGCAAGATATACAAACTATGTATATTCATCGAGAACCAAAGGCTATTCTAGATCATCGTACCCATCATTCGCCTAGAAAAGATTATGATGAGTACTTAGTTAAATGGAAGGGTCAATGTGAAAGGTTTGCTACTTGGGAATCAGTTAGAGATTTGAAAGCTCAGTATCCCCACTTCATTGATGATGACATCAATGGTTCTCAAGGGGGGAAGTAAGTTATGCTCCACTTACAGGAGATGGGATCTGGTCTAAGACATCGCCGGGATGGGTGCCTAGTGTTCGAGTGCACAAAGTGTGAACCCGGCTAATCTGACCGACCGCTTTTATAAAGGAGGAGGCCAAGGCCTCATTTGTATCTATCGAACCCCACTGGTAGAGTGCAAAAGGTTAGCCCGTGAGGTTAACAATGCGCAAGGTCACCTCGAGGAGGTGAGGTTGGGTGGTATGAAACGCTCAGTCTTACAGGTGCATGTCTATGGCTTCGGACACTAGCCCCAACAAGGGGGTGATGTCGGATGGTGGCTATGGTTGGTGGTTTGTCCAATGTGTGTCTATAGGAGTTCCGTGTTGCCAAGAGATCCTCTCTGAGTGCTCGTTTCATTGGGCCTCTATTGCACACAAGCCAGAGCAAGAGAGTCAAATGTGGTAGCTCCAAGATCCCCACAAGCGAGAGGGAGTAGTATTGTGAGGCACATCTGCAGAGAGAGAAAGAAACACATAGCGTGGGTCCAACTCGGGCCTCCACTATAGAAACAATTACAAAGAAAATGAAAAAGGATAGACAATGGATATCCAAGGACATCGACCTCTTGCATCACCAGGTAGTCGGCTTTGTACCCAAGACGATGGTAATGACTGTCATGGAGCCGAGCGGTGCAAAAAAATCAACATTTTTGCATGCCCTTACTGAATCACCATAGGAATCCTTGGTGGTACATTGAAACTTGATGGCCATCACGTCAACCCCACTCTCATTCTGTGTGTCAGGGTGGCTCCCTTGTCAGTTGGTCATTATAAATAGTGGAACTAGGTTTGAGTAGGACTGCTATTGTAATTCTTTTTGGGTTTGAGTATATTAACTCGCGTTTTGTGAGCATTGCCCAAAAAAAAAAAAGGTGAAAGTTCACTATGGCCGACATAAGGCTATTGAGAGGGCTTTAATTATTAAAAGCGAGTTCTTTGTGAGAGAGAAAGATTGAGATTGACATTAGCATTTTAAAACATTTGTTGTCACAATAAAGTATTAGATTGTGGAAAAGAAATATAACAATGAACTGTTTAGATTACAATATATTCCAAAATATTAAAAAATAATGGATGGAAAAACACTTGACATTGTAAAAAATTTTAAGGAGAAAAAGTAAAGTAAAATTGCATGGGAAAGATAGTGTGTGACCCAATAACCCAGTGCCACCTTTTTTAAAGGAGGAAGTAAACAAATATCAACGCCCTCTACAAAAACTAGTCTTGCTTGGTGGGCCTTTGCCGTACATAATCTAATAGATTTTGGAGCGCAGTTGGTTACTTGGTTAGTTAGTTGTGATTGTTGTCGCCTTGGGTTTTGTTGTGGTGAGGCGAGAAAATGAGTAGAACCTATTGATAGGCACCAATAATAGCTCAGTTTGGGACTTGATGAGCATTGGAAAGAAGCAAGTTGTGTTTCACAGTGCTCAATATACGACGAAGGGCTACTAAAGAGAGTAATTGATTCGAGTAGAAGGGTTGCAACTTAAGCTACTTTGGTAGTTGTTTGCAGATTGTACCATTCAACCTAGAAATATCGACCATTTAGTCTCTAAATCGTGGAACCATCTTTGAGATACCCATCTTATTCTCAATAAAGAGTAATCAATTTTCCTTTATTTCAATATATAGGTCGAATTGCTAACTGTAAGAAAAGAAATGCAAGTCTATCTGATATATAGCTACAATGATCGAAATTGAGCATGCACTCGTGAGAAAAACACATGGCTAAACTGAACTTAAGGAAGCTTTGACAAACTCAAAAATACAGAAATCATAAACAGACTATAAAAACTGAATTACAGTACCGACCTAATAATCGTGTATAAATGTCATCCAATTGTGCAAGCCAGAGGACAATGTTTTGAGTCAAGCTACCAAAAAGCAATGTGAATAGTTAAACATGTCGTCTTGCAATGTAACGTCATAGACTCAAATTGCAAAGTATACAGTGCACGCCATGCAGAGGTGCCATACAAAAGTATGGTGGAGAGCTGGCATTGTGGTCTCTCCAAAAATTATAAGAAACGGAAGCCGTGCCCTGCCCCGTAGCGTTTTTGTGTTGCGCCAAGCAAATTCATAGTCATGGGGTGTTGTATACAGATAACGAACCTTGTAGCGTTGTCGAGCTGGAGTTGTGCTTGTGCAATTGAAATGCCCACTGTTGTGAATATATTTCCTCCCTGCTAAACACAAAACACAAATCAAGACAAATACAGAAGATCTGACATATTGATTAAGCCTAAAGAGAAGCATATCTAATTTTATATTATATGTCGAAGGTTCGCTATATAAAGAGTTATGGATGCTTTTCGATAGATGTTTCCTTGTTAAAATTTCACTATCTATCTTTGTTCGGCCGTCAACTCTTTCTCCTACCTTATGTTGTATCCAATTTCCTATTGGGGTTAGGCGAGTCGGGATGGCAAGCGAGAGAGCGAGCTTAGTGGGAAGGATGAGCGAGTGGGAGAGGGTGGGCAGTTGGGTAAGGGCAAGCCAAAGAGGGGCTTGGTGTTTTACCATGAAGACATACTTAATAATTCTTCCATAGGGACGACAAAAGAGCCTTTGACCAAGTAAAGAGTTGCCTGATCTTGAACCTTGGAGGTGACACCTTGGATGTCTCTCTTCTTACAATTGAAGAAGGTATGTTTCAGGTGAAGGCCGCTGCTACAAGAGACTCTCATCTGGGAGGCGAGGACTTCGACAATCGGGGGAAAACTGCTGGAGATTTACCACTATGCCGTATTTAATGATCGATGGCATTTTGACTACCCATATTGGGCATACCTTGCGATGAGAGCTCCATTAAAAACACACCTAAAATGCTTGCCGCCTTCAACACAGATGATGATCTTTGTTTTGTGTATATCATCTCGATCCCTCCTTGCAGCATACTGGTCTGATCGATACGCTCA
This sequence comes from Adiantum capillus-veneris, assembly GCF_014529385.1. Classification (NCBI taxonomy): domain Eukaryota; kingdom Viridiplantae; phylum Streptophyta; class Polypodiopsida; order Polypodiales; family Pteridaceae; genus Adiantum; species Adiantum capillus-veneris. Next base: position 51,551,559 of record NC_140937.1, read on the forward strand.
TCATTTTCGTCATTTCTAGCCTCATCAAATTTTTGGATTGGCTATCGATAGAGCTAGATGAGGAGTGCGACCGAAGGCTCATCAGACCATGACTTGCACTAGTGGCGATATTCCCCCATGCCTCTCTCGACATTGAGGTGTCTGCTATAAATCCCCTCACACTCTCTGCAAAAAGCCTAAGCAGCTAACCATCATAAGCTTGAGGGTAATAATCATAAGATTTGTGTGTGATCGATCTTGCTAAGCTTTAATGCCCTCATGTCAAGTTCGACGTTTACTCTTTCCTCTGCCATCTGCATTACTCTTATTTTGTTCTTCCCGGCTTGCTTCTACACGAATAAACAGCGCGGAAAAGAATTGGTGTGAATCTTGAGAATTAGGCATGGCTCATGGGGACTTGCTTCAATATATCATTTCCATGAACATTGAAGGATGAATCTACATGAGCTATACTTGGAGCAACATAATGCTGGCCATAACTAGTTGCGCCAGCTTCAGAAACGGATCCGAGTATGGTAGTTGAAGCTGGGCATACTGTTCAACTGGCCACTGGGTCTTATTCCACACAAAGTTGTTATGATTGCTACGCAGGGAAGGCGTAAGTAGGTTTATAGTAATTAGGTAATGGCCGATTCCGATATGCTACATCTCTCCTCTCTCTCTCTCTCTCTCTCTCTCTCTCTCTCTCTTGCAAAGAGTGTACAGAGACAAACCTGCAGCCAAAGCTCCAAGCTGCTTCTCTACGAACTGCTTCCGAGGGAAATTGAGCAACGCAGAGTGCTTTTTTTTATTTTACTCACTTGGTAGCTTTTTACGCGGCATTTTTACTGGGGAAGGCGTAGGTAGGCTTATAGTAGTTAGATATTCAGGCTTCACTGCAAAAAAGAAGGCCGATTCCAATATGCTACATCTCTCTCTCTCTCTCTCTCTCTCTCTCTCTCTCTCTCTCTCTCTCTCGCAAAGAGTGTACAGAGGCCAACTTGCAGTCAAAGCTCCGAGCTGCTTCTCTGCGTACTGCTGATCGAACTACTTCTGAGGGAAATTGAGCAACACAGAGTGCTCTTTTTATTTTAGCTTTTTACGCGGCGTTTCTTTTATTTAGAGCTTTTATGTTTAAAAAAATAAATAAATCTAATGCCACGTGGTGGCTTCTGCGTTATGATACTAGAAAAAGAGCCTTTGGCTCACCAAGTAACTAGTAACAAAGGGACTTTGTCATCATCAGCTTCTTGCCATGTGACACTAAATATGCAAGCTTTATCTAATGGCCCACAATCACTAATATGCCGATGGCCCACAATTGCACCAGAAATCCAACCCTTAACCCGAGACTACTCTTATATAGTCCAAGAAAGAGAAGGTGAAACTCCATGACAACCCTAATAGTGGATTTAGTCAGCCCCCTTAGAAGTGATGCATATAGCAGTGCTTCATAGGGATTTCAATGTTCCAAGAACAATAACTTTTTATTTTATTTTAGCTGTGAATGGAGATGATGTATTAATTCAGTAAAGAATGTCCAATGAACCTCAAGCACTACATGTGCCTTGAGGGGACGCTATTTTCACAAAAGGGGGTGTAACAAATATCTTCAGCCTACGCCACCGACACAACTTCATAGATTTTTCCATTCTTCTACTTGCGTATTTGACTCTACTCTTGAAGCTATTAGATATAAAAGGTTTGTGCTTTTATGCACAATATCCTTGAATTGGGCTACTCTGGACCGTATCAGATATATCAGCCTCTTCAATAAACAATTATGTCTACCGTGCAAACAAGGGCAAAATACGAAAATAACTTTGCGTTGTCTAGTCACCCAGAAAATTCAAAATTTACCACTACATTTAAAATTTAAAATTTGAACGTAAAACTTTTCAAAATTTCACAATTAAAACCTTCTATAATAGCCAGTTTACCAAAGAATTCCCGTGTAAGTTTAAGAGTGTTTTGGGTAAAAAAAGATGCTGTCAAAAACGACGAGGGGGAGCTTCCGAGCAAACAGCAGCTTAAATGAATTTATTAATTGAAATGGAGTGGGAGCTACACAGTAAGTTTGGGACAAATTCTCACATTGTGACTTACCTCAACATCATGAGCTTCTAGGAAAGAGGCACCGCATACCTAGCTAGGTACGATTGGGGGTAGGGGACCACCAACCCTATGGGGGGGGTAGGTGGTCCACTGCCCACAAAGGCACCTAGCTAGGTCAGTGGTGCCTCTCGAACATGAGCCCATGATGTTATGCATTGTATGAAATACAAAGAAAAAGACTCCGTTTTCCTACATGATAAAATTTCTAAATCTTCTTGTGAGAGAACGCCCTACTTGAAATGTGAAGACAGAAGTGAAATAAGATCCTTCTAAATTTACAACAAATGTTTTTACAAGAAAGGGACAAAAAGGAGGGGTGGCGGACAAGAAGAGGAGAGGGAGAGGGAGAGGGAGAGGGAGAGGGAGGGGACGCTTTATTAGCTGGCGCGCTGGAGACACGCTGTATAAAAATGTACAAAAAGAACATCGAACATGGATATATCATCCAACGGCAGTACAAAGCCAGACACGGGAGCCAATCAAATAATTAAATAATATATGCGCTGCCTATCAATCATCAAAAGAATCAAACAAAATGAGTTGTTCCCAGCCTCTCCTTACAAAAGGCATCCACAAAATTAAAAACTGCTGGGCAGGACAGCCATGCAGAAGAGGCCATGTGGACAGTATTGCATGCATATGCAGAAGCACAAGTGTCAATGCTTAAGGAAACTGCTTAAATAAGATTTAATCAATTGCTAATAATTAACATATGGATGTTGCATAAATAAGAATTAATCACTCACTAATTACATGCATGCTATAGATTTCACAAATGGATAATGCATAATATAAGAATTAATCAATCGCTAATTAAATGCACATATGGATGGATGCATAGATGACGGGAGAATGTATGCACAAGAGCCTGCAAATGCGTGACCTTTGATGCAGATTTATCATGTGGCGGCTTCCTCTCGTGTGCTTCGTCCAGCCTGCATGGTAGCTCGCCAAGGCGACTTGTGCATGCACACAGGATTCATGAAAAGAGGATTAATGTAGGAATGGGGACACCTCGCAGTCAACGTCAGTCTGAGAGCTTTGGTATGGCAATGGCTGTATGGGGTTGGGCAGTCGAACTTTGAATCAAATATAACTAGTAGAGGAGCTGTAACAGAGAATCAGAGGCATGCAATGGGCCTATCCCTACATGAACAGCTAGAGGAGAAAATATCAAATCCATACAGTGTGAGGTAAGCATGACCAACGGCTAGTCAGTTTTGCCGGTGGCTGGAGGAGAGGCCGAAGCAGGCTCTGGCTCTGAAGCAGCTGGGGCAGGTGCAGGCGGAGTATCGCCAGCGGCAGGAATGGCAACAACACCTTCGGCAGGCACTTCCACGACAGCAGGAGCGGGCGTCTCAGTGGCAGATGCAACTTCAGCGACCACAGCAGGTGGAAGCGTCGTCGCTGCGGGCTCTTCCACCTCTTTTGCTGCTTCCTCCTTTTTCTCCTCTTCAACAGGGGTAGGGGCAGCAGCCGCCTCAGGTTCAGGTGGAGTCTTTGTCATCTCTGGTTCAATGGCAGGCGTTTCAGCCTTGATGTCCTCCACACTCACTTCCCGGGTTTCTCCCTTGGGCTCCTCTGGCAAGGCCTCGTCGACCAAGTATACTGATGCCTTCTGAAACAGATATACGACGGGTCCTGGTAGAAATCCTGGCCCAAACTTTGCTCCGGCATCACATATCCCTTGAGCTCCAGGAAATCCTGCATAGAGTAAGGCACTTGGACCTCAATCATCAACAAAAGCATACAAAAGCAGATGCTACTGAGGACTGCAAATCAAGAGCAAGACTGCTCAGCATTTAAAAAAATCATTTTACAAATGTCTACGCCGATCTGTATTCAGGTCAGTACTAATCAAAATGGCGAACCATGCCCAAACATCGCAAATACCCTTCAATGATCTTCAGTCCCACCGTCGGAATAAATCAACTTTCAAATCATCATAATCCGTCCCGCAACGATGCATACTCTCTGTACAATTACAGAACCTTCTCCATCTGACAACCATGATTTAATCTGTGGTTGCACCAAATTAGGTTTTGTAAAACCACTGTGCCTGATCACACACGTTTAATATGCTGCCTCGCAACAATATTCACACCAGAAAATGCATAGCGCCGTGCAAGACTCTGTGCACATGATATCAACTTCTAAAGGATTGAACCTCTCAAAGCTACTCACCTGCTTTCACAAGCTCCTGAAGGGTTCCTTGCACTGCCTCTGGGTTTCCCTTTACATTGGCCTCATTGGGTTCCTTGAGCAATTTCTGTTCATGAAAATTGAGATAATTAGCAATATGCTTCGAAGCTCAATCGGAGTGACAGATGGTTCAATATACTAAGAACTGGTGATCATGATATCCACTCCTTAACTATGTGAATGGCTTCAACAGAAGCACAGGATCTAATTATATTTGTCAAGGGCAACATAACTCCATGATATGGGGCTTTCTTAACAATAGATTCACGGCATAATCAAGCACCTGCGCTCAAGCAGTGCATGTAGATAATACGACATGTCGATGTACTCACCTTGACGATGAATGTTGAGGAAGATTTGTATATCTCAACAACTTTGGGGTTCAGATCAGCACCCTTGTCTTCAATCTCTTTGTCCAAGGACTCCTGCAGAGGGATATGTGAAATATGAGCTAATCCTATACTTTTTTAAGGTTTTCCATTTAAAAAATCAGGTGGACTCTGGGATTAATTACACTCGAGATGTACACACACACAACCAATATGCATAGTATGCGGACAAAGATTATATGTGCACATACACATGCACATATGATTGACACTAAACCTAGGATTATACACATGCACAGATGACCTGTTAATTTAATCCTCATCAACACAACCTGACACATAGATGGATAGATACCTTGGACTTGTCAAAGGTCTTGCAAAACTCAGAGGCCCCTTTCTTCTTCCCTTTGTCAAAGAACTTCTTGAATTTGGGCATAACCTTGTTCTTCCAAATACTACTCATCTTGTCTGTAGGACCACCAGCAAATACGCCCAAAAATTGAGAGCGCGTCCTGGATCAGATTCTACCTGTGGCTAGCAGGAGAAGCTGAGAAGAAGAGGCTAAGAATAGGGAGGATGGGCTGTGAATAGAGCTAGATAAGAGTTGGTGCCTCTGTAGTGTGAGTATGTGAGAGAGTAGAGAGAGTGAGACACAGACGGAGACAAGGAGAAGTTGATGAGTATTGGGAACTAAAGATACAATTATAAGGTCAAAAAATTAATCAAATCTAAAAGCTATGGTGGGGGATTGGTAGGATCCTCCCTGTTATAGAGAGAGAGAGAGAGAGAAGAAGAAGAAGAAGAGAGTTTTAACGTCGTAGGAACTATCCCAAGAGACCTTAAAGATCTAGCCAAAATAGAGAGAGAGAGAGAGAGAGAGAGAGAGAGAACACCAAAATAGAAATGTGGGTTTCTACCTGTGTGTGTGTGTGTGTAAGAGAGAGAGAGAGAGAGAGAGAGAGAGAGCGCTTAAGGCGCGAGCCACCATGTAGGAGCAACGAGCTAGAGGTAGGACTTTTGTAGCGTTGGCAATCTCTCCCTTTTGTCGCATTTTCATCGACGAGGGAAGAAGAAAACCACATTGGGAAACCCGTTGGGGCCCTTTGCTTTTTTGGGCCCCCTTCCCCCACCACATTATTTTGCTTGCCAGAAATCCAGAGAACGTTTGGGGAAAAATACTCTTCTCACTTCAAACTTGACCTTGGCCAAGATTCTCCCAGGCTTTTCTTGTTTGTGCCAACCACTCCACAAGGTGTGTTTATTTTTCCCCATACCATTTGAAGGCACATTCACACCGCAAACAAAGTCACCACACTGAAAAGTCTCCCGGCTTTTAGGTCACAGTTTGAAGGATTTGCCGGTTCTACAAAAATTTTACAAGTTTTTCTAGGCAAGCTCCGGAAGTTAGCCAAGATTTTGCAATTTCAACCAGTTAAAGTACACTAAAAGCCCAGCTTTTTGTGAACACCGATGGGTAGTGCAAAGATCACACATGATTTTGTCTTTGCCACACTTGAACAGCATAGCCTCCATGACTAGAGTGGCATAGCAAAGGCAGCTAGGCAATACCTAGAGTGTACTCAATGAATGTTCATCGTGCACATAACGACATCCTCAATGAAGTACTCTGAGTCAAACATGCCATCAGGACTAAAGAACACGGGGTCTTAAATGACTCCCTGATGATGGGATCCACGGAGGAGAAGTCCAAGCACAAAAGCAGAGACGTGTGGTGCCGTTCAATTTGGGGAAAGTAAACTCGAACAATATTTGTAAACTCGGACATCTAGAGAGTAAACTTAGGCAAGCAGAAGTAAATGTAAACACAACCACTTTTCAACGAAATGCACATGCACGCTCGGTTAGGGCATTGGGTTGCCACAGTATCTATTCGAGTTCGAAACAAGGAGGGGGGGTGGCGGGGGGGGGGGGGGGGGGGGGTTTCGCCGCCAATCTTTTGTTTGCCATCGGATCTCTATGTGATAAAACTAGAAAGAATCTTTGTCCTTGCTTACGGTATCTCACAAAAAGAATCTATGTCCTTGCGTATGGGTATCTCACCAATAGAAAGGAAAGATTAACAATGAAAGTAGAATTAGTGTTTAGAGAAGTGCATGAATGAAAAGCAAATTGTGTTGTTGGGCAGAGTCCTCATCAAAATATGAGGTGGAAGATGCACTAGCTTATCTACGTACCTGGAAAAAGAGGAAGTTATCGCATCCATGACCTTAGCCCAAAATGTCCCATCATGTCAATATGTTTCTCTATGCCTGACATGACTTACGTGAACAACCAAAAAACACTTCCTCAGCAATACAAAGTGAAGTTGATACAAGGAATCCCAAAAAACGTACCATGAGAACATGTGTCTTGAAGGGGTCTAAGGAGGTCCTCATTGTTGATGGAGGCCAAGAGATGTAGTAGAGCCTTGCAAGGTGGCAATCAGGAATATAGATCCAATGACACCCAATGTATGAGAGAGAGAGAGAGAGAGAGAGAGATAGAGAGAGATGAGTGCAATTGCTTGCTTAAGTATAGTGCATATGGAAAACATCCTAAAATCCTAGTTCTATGAATGCCACCTTCCAAGCACTTGATGAGGAATCCCACTCTTCGAGCGATCATATTCAAGCGAGCACTAAACCGAGCAAACTAATTCAAATGAGTGAAAGTTCAGCCGCCTCCGGCAATGCTACTTATGGCAGCATACACACACACACACAGTGATAGTGATAATGGTGATGGGAACAAGAAGAATGCATGGACACATGTCACCTGCATGTCACACACATACCCACTCAGTAAACACACCCACGCTAGTATGCTAAAACACTTTCATACACATCCCATAACATGTTATACACATAGGTAGAGTACATGATGCATATGCACACTACCCGTGCTTGTGACCATGCTTTCAAGCATAGCTCTAAAAATTTACCCACTCATGTGCTTCCAACAAATGTAATGAGTTTTAGTATTCGAAATCACATCCATGTAAACTACAAGAAAGCATTAGCAATGGTGAATTGCCGAGCTCTCTCACTTGTCTTGAGTGGAGCTGGCGCTCATCATTCTTCCAAACTCAACAAAGCACACTATCTCCTTTAACGGCTATAGAGTTTCTCTTTCAACATCGTGCTATATACTTTAGTGATTTAATTGTTTTTGATGGCTTGCAAATAGCACACTATGACCTTATTTCCATGCCTTGATCAACCTCTTGAGAACCTCACGCTTGCCCTAAACTTCTGTTGAAGGTTGTTTCTAGACCTCAGTGTAGCTCATGTTGTCAAAGATTAAGAGCCTCACAATTCCACCATCAACATGCTGAGTCTAAGAGTGTGTGTGTGTGTGTGTGTGTGTGTGTGTGTGTGTGTGTGAGAGAGAGAGAGAGAGAGGTGATAGTGGTAGGAAAAAAAAATCCCGAAAATTATGAGACAGAGGTCTTAAGAAAAGAAAAAACAACCTCATGTAGGCTCACTTATCGTGGCCACTATTGTTGTCCCTGCTACAGCACCTACTCTCTCACCTTCAAATCTCACAGAGTGCATTTGAGATGTTTTATGGCCTCACTACAAAACCTCTCTCATATAGCTTGCTTGTATATCACATACCCATGCATTGATTAGAGCACAGAGAATAATAACCGAGATTTTAAAATGGTGGAAAAAAATCTTATATGCATCCAAGCATCAAGGCAGGGTGTATAGTGACATTGTCACAAATACACCCTTCCTCTCATAACAAAGCGCTTGTGGAGGTTGCACTAAGACTCCCAGTGTCATATTGCCATAGCTTTTAGCGATTGATTTTGGGATGGTCAAAGTCTCATTTGTACTTTAATTTTGAGGGCTTCTTACCACCAAGGTTGCCAAGAAATTGCAATCAACGACCAACAATTGACAAAAAAAATCAACATGGGCTCAACACACATGCCTCAAACCTAGTGCATCCAGCTTCTGAAGTAGTTGCCTTTGAAGGAAGAGTGTGAGTATCTCATCATACCTGTGTGTAAGCTATTGGCCCACAAAAAGCTATGTAACAATTGATGGTCACTTGCACCTACACTTTACTTACCTAGCCGAAATTTATTCATTCTATCAATGGCTAATGCCAAAGAGCCGGTTAGTCAATTAATAAAAACCAAACTTAGCGCTAAGAGTAGTAAAAGGTGAGTTCCACATGAGAACACACAACCAACCGCGAAAATTGAATTGGAGCTGAAAGCAACTACAACATTTCGCGGACCACCATGGTGAGAGGGAGAGTCTTTGGTTGGAGTAGCTAGGACTGAGTCGGATCTCATTCTCTCCATCACAAGAACAGTGAAGATCCTCATTGTTGGGTTGGAAATCTAGGGACATCATTGAGCCTATATGACCTGAAAAACTTCTCAAAGGATAGCTTGTATTATCATCATTCTAAACCTAGACAGTTTTGTCAAAAGATGATGTGGCAAGCCGTGTAGAATTAGGACTAAAATGGAAATTTGTAATCAAAAAGTTATGCTCTTCTAGAGTGCCTTTTAGTTTTAGTGTGTCCATATTCCACATCCACAAAACTGCCTTTTTATCATGCCCAACACTTGTAAGAAACTTTCCAATAGATGAGAAATGGCAAGACACTACTTTGCTGTTGCTAGCCTGAAAACAAAAAAACTATGAGAAGATGAAGCCTTTTCTCACATCCATATTGTGTCATGTGGACCACCATCCATGCCATTGCCAAATGTGACAAGCCACCATTCTCCTTGCCAACGGCCACCATTCTCCCATATATGCTTATGGAGCCTTGTCCTGAGCCACCTCCCTATACTGAACTTTAACAAAACCAATTCTCCTTGCCACGGACATTTGATTTACCCATTCACCTACATCAGATTGCTAACTTGCAATAGCAAGGTCCTTTGTCACACTTTCTATAACTCTATAACATTTTTCAAGTAGTCAAAACTACTACACATAAACCTAGTTACTTGTCTCCCACCTTAGCTCAAGAGCCCTTTGAAATTGTTGGGAGGGGGCTTAATAGGCCCTTTCCCAACGTCTATGGCCAGCAATCGGTACCTCTTAGTAGTCACAAAATGCCTGATTTGTTGGTGTGAATCTCTTTGCTTTACCAACGACATCACAAATAGCTCGAGTGCTCAAGATCTCCTTCACAAGCTCATCTATAATAATGAATGCTCCCAACAACTCTTGTCTGATCATGTGGAAGCTGCTTGTTGCTGGGATGTTTATGCCAATTTGGAAGACTGGACAATCAAAAAGAGCGAATCTTGCAAGGGGTTCCAGAGCCGTAGTGGATTCAAGCTCTCACTCTTGCTTGTTGGCTGCCTGCTCTCATCCATTTTCGTACGTCTCCAAATTTTAATTTGGAGAGGGGGCCATCATTGTGCTACCCATTCTTTGGAGTTAGTGCACGCCGGTGTGCGGCGCTAGCCATAACTAAGCTTCTATGATTTTGAATTGGAGGAGGAAGAAGGGTTGTTTAGCTAGTGCCTTGGGAATCAATGCATGCCGACGTGCGACCCGATGCCCTAGCCATAATTAGGCTTCTGCAATTTTGAATTGGCTTGATACACCTCACAGGACGCTCTTTTACTCGCCTGTTAGCAGGTTCTTGGAGTGTGCTTCAACAAGCTTGTTCACATGTATTATGCTGCATACTGGGTTGATTGCCCACTCTATTAATTAATTAACCACATTCGATCCGTTTTGTATCTACAAACTTGAATCAAAAGCCGTTAAAACGCATTCCCCCGCACCTCCCCTCCCACCTCTGCAGCAAATTGGATCCCTGCATGGCGATGGCGCCCTCGTGTTGCCACCATCACCGTGCTCGTCGCGTTGTTGCCCCACAATTGACATTCCATCTCTCTCTCTCTCTCTCTCTCTCTCTCTGTCTCTCTCTCCTCGAGCGCTACTCATGAGCCTTGCCTGCAAACTACACGTAACTGCCATTCCTGGCTTTGCTACACTCCATGGCTTGCACTACAAGCATGGCTGCTCTCCCACGTTGCCAATCCTACCCTGGTCCGCAGACGAACCAAAAAACTCCCGCAACCCACTCGCTTCACCATGCCTTGGAGATCTCGCAAGGCATGCCAATTTTCGTCCACATATCGCAGCTCAAGCAGCACTGCTTCAGCAACGTCTGCACCCCATGTCCAGAATGCGAGCAAAAAATCTTGGTCACGCGCCTACATCCCTGCACTGTCTTCGCATCTCTTGCTCACAGTGACACACGGAGCTTGGAGGCCTGCGTCTCAAAGAAAACTCAAAATATTCAATTGAAAAAACGTGTGTCTGCCCTCCATACATCCTTTCCCACCCTTTTCTAAACCAAAAACGAGAGCATCTCTGGAGATTCCTATCTAAAGAAATGAAAAAACTTTTTGAGGGACATACTTTTGTGCATATGTTGTTCATTTGTTACAAGGTCTGCTTTGAGAGTTAGAGCAATGGTTAAGAGAGAGCAATGGTTAAGAGATATGCCAAGCAAAATGATTATGCTATATAGAACTCATTGATTGTAACTTTTCAAGTGAAGAACGTATTGAACGTAGAGGTTGAGTCTTTAAAATACTTATTTGATAAAGCAATTTATGCCAAGTTTAATGATTGTTCTAGATAGAACTAATTGATTCTAACTTTTCAAGTGAAGAACAAATTGGAGGAGTCTTTATAATACTTATTTCGGGTGGTGCTCAATGGTGGCATGCAAAGGAGACACGAGAGAGAGAGAGAGAGAGAGAGAGAGAGAGAGAGAGAGAGAGACCCCCACAAGGCCTACAGGGCCCCTATGCGAGGAATGATTGTACTATAGTCTTTTCTCATGGTGGCTTCTAGCCAGTGTTGCACCACGCAAGTCTTTGCAATGCTCATTATTTTTTTCTCAAGCAGTTACCTTTGCAACTATGCTGATTTTGGCATAGTTACAAAAGGGATGCATAGTGATACTAGGCCTACATAGTTGCAAGCACCTGACCATAAAAGATGCATAATTATCACTCCAAATAATTGATAACTACTTTTCGTGTGACCACTGGCTTAAGTATAGGCTCATGTGAAAGTTGACGTTTATGTTGCAGAGGAGTGTTTCACATCTTTACTTTCAATGTGAAGGCCTTGAACTTTGACCTTGATTCTAAACCATCACGTGGGCCACAACCCGAGTTTTGCATACTCATGACGCTAGTGTCATTATTCCCTGTAACAAAATGTTTCATTCGGAAAGAAGTTGTCGGTTATTAGGTTTTCAAAGTCAAATTGGAATCGACACGCTTCCTATTTGAATCCAATGTTATCATTCCTTTAGGGCTGCATTATAGAATGGCCCTTCTCAGTAGACTCTGGCAATGCAGATAACACTTCCACTTTTGACTCTAAGGCTCACGGTAATCATTTTGGTCATTTTGCATAGTAGATACATCTGATAGTGTGCCACATGTTGGTGTGCATGGAGCATTGGACGATGTCTTGTTTGGTTTTGACATATTTTATATTATGGAAAGCACGCCAACAACTACACGTGAGAGGTTCGAGAAGGGAATCATGGCATCGGTTCAAAAAGGTACACTTTCAAGAGAGAGAGAGGACATCCTCCTTCCAAGTACAACCTATTGATTGAGATTCCAAAAATCTTATTTTGATGTGCAGTAATGCACACCAGCATCCATGCCTTATCTTGATGCATTAACATTGTTGGGGATTATATCCTATGTATTATCTAGTGGTTCTTGTTGACACTTGTTGCATTGCCATTGTTGGGGATTATATTACCATTTCTTCGGACTTTAGAGTGGATGTCAACAATCCTTCATGGGTTCTAGTTCGCAATCACATGTCTCGAGTACGCTCTAGTAGTACACCATACACTCGTGGAAGAAGGAGCATATCATGGGTTGCACGTTTTATCTTTTTGAATCTCCCCTCTATGTAGATTACATATGGGGTCTATTTCTTCACCTCACTGGGATATTTTTTTGAGAACCATGTGCGTGCTTGCATCCATTTTTCATTCTAGACAATTGCGGATTCTTGATGGTTGCTCATTATGGCATCTATGACAAGTATGTGCTGTTTGTTTAATTTCATGCTTAGTTCATAATTTAAAATATTGGTGCCTTGTTTGTGTGGAGGTATTGTTTGGAGCTAGAGTGTGGTACCATTCATGTATTGGTGACATGCTTAGTATGCAGGCTGGCATGCATGTGCTATTACGCTTGACATTGACGAGCCATTGATAATAGATTACGTGCTACCCTCACCCTCTTCTACTCCTCTATTCGAAACATGGACTTACTGGCTCTTTTTATTATTTGCTCGGATTTGTATTTTCTCAGAAATATTTCTTGGGCTATGATAAGGCTCACACTTGATGAGTCGATGGCACAAAATTCAGAGACTCTACATAGTTTTCTTCATGACAATTGGCAAAAAGACCATACACCTATAAACGTATGTTATTAGTTCACTTCAATGCTTTGAATGGACTATAACAGTAGACTGTACAATGCCTAGAATGCAAATCCAAATCAGTCAGCAAGGGGGAAGGGAGGGGATTTTTTTTATGTTGAGCAAACCTCATTTTGGCATACATGTTGACCAAAGCAATACCAAGTACAACATTATTTTCAACAAACTATGACTAAGGATCTCATCATGTATTTGTGTGCATATGTCAACATCTTGAACAAAGCCACATGCATTCAAAATGCAAGCATAGGTTATCAAAATTTTGAGAAGACTTTGTTTGGACATGCCCTAAAATAAAAGGAGTCAAAGGGACTACATTAAAGATGAAAATCCCACCACACTTGGAATACATGTCAGTCAAAGCATTTCCAATCATGAATAGTGCTTTTCCAAGATGTTGACAGACAAGTGTAATAGATGTAAGAGGTGTAAGAGAAGGAGGTGGTGACTAGATTAGGGTAGAGAAGGAGATAGGAGAATCACTTAGTGGCCTTAATCTAGTCCCCCAAGTGCAATGCACACTCTCCACCTAGGGTATTTCATGCTTATTCAAAAATAAAGTCTAGTGCCACAAAACAAAGGGCCCATCTTTTAGCATAAAGTTACATAGCTAACCATAGGAGATGGTTCCCACTTATTGAAAAATATGTATAGCCTAGTTTATACAAAATGAGCCCGTCTCTGCTATATCTGCTATATCGAACCAAAAATAAAAAAATGAACTCTAAGATGCTATGGCTTAATTATTGAGCTAAGGTCATCAAGTCTTTGACTTACAACCTTTTAGAATTCCAATGTAAGTAAATATCAATCTTAGAATTAGTTAACGATCAATTTATTAAGACAATGATAGAGTAATTAACCATCACAAAGCCCACATATCCCCTACACATTTTGATGCTAACCACATGGAGCACATACATCGAAGAGAGCAAACAATATAATGATATCCCCTCTTACTACGGATAGCAAATGTCCTCAATTGCTCAATAGAGACATCAGCTAGTCTAGGAGTGATGGAAGGCAAAGAGAAGGTTCAAAAAGTTGAGAAAAAACTTTTAATCATCTAGTGGGAATCTTCTCTTGGGTGACCCTTAAAAGCATGAAGATGTCTATGATAGACCTTGATAGGTCGTGACCGGTAGTCTCATGGTCAACAATTTTTGTAGACACAATGTGCACTTCTTAAGTTACAAGTGTATGTAATGAAAATGGTCTATGAACTTTGAGAGTAGTGGAATCAAGAAATTAGATAAAGTACTTTTATGATATTACTTTGTGAGCATAGCGGGTGAACTTAATTGATGGTAGCAACATAAACATGGTACTTAGTTAACTTGGCATGAACAATACTTTTGCAAGAGAGAGAGTTTAGAGAACATGACAACAGTTGAGGACCGGATTCATACGGAGCTGGTCTCCCCTACTATAAGCCTTTGTATTATAGTTTCTCCATCAAGAGAGATTTGGTACAATACAATCTTTGTGTTCCTTGTGACCTAGGTGATGCAATGAAGATGGAAAGCTTCATGCATCACAAGCATAACATAAACTTTGTAGAAAGCATGAACTATCCCAAGCCTCAGTCCCAAGGCCTCAAACACCTTCAAAGGTGGAGAGAGCTAGCGGGGAATGAGGATAGGGAAGAGGAAGAAGAAACATTCCGCAGGAGAAAGAAATAGTCCATCACTTATCATCACTCTTCTTGCTAGCATACATAATAGCATAGTAATGAAGATGGAGAAGATGGCAAGATTAAGCATTGAAGCATGGCTCTTGGTTGGATTTGTATTTCATAGCCAAGAGTGTTGGTGTAGGCTCTCACTTCTTACAAGCTTAGAGAAGGAGGTGGAGTTCCTTTACTTTCACCAAGTGAGAATGTCCCAAAAAAGTGAGAGTGTGAGAGGTGTATACCCCCCCGGGTATATTTCCAAGCGAGCAATTTTTGGTGAGCGCTTTTTAGGAATCAGGTGAGCAGATTCCTAAAAAGATTATCTCTTCCTCCTTGTCGACTCTTTCGTCTTTTTCATATCTCTATCTCTGTGTGAGAGAGAGAGAGAGAGAGAGAGAGAGAGAGAGAGAGAGAGAGAGAGAGAGGGAGGTTAAGACATAGACAAAGATATGCGAGCTAAACAAATTGTTTCAAAAACAATAGAGACAAGGGTACTTAAAACAAGACATCCATTAATAATAGAAAGTTACATTTTATTGCACTTGCATTACATAGGCAAGAAGCGTTCATCTTTTGGAAGGCCTGGTTTTAGGAGTAGATGTGCTGCCTTTGAGTGGCAAAAGAAGATTCACCACGTTCCCTATCTGCTGCGTCATTTCCTCCTCATCCTCCTCTGTGAGATGAGCCCAATCTTCTTCTAGCAAGAGAAAGCGAATTGTCCCTTCTCGTTCAGGCTGAGTAAGGTGCGCAAATTGAGTTCCGTGTG
The DNA here is from genome assembly GCF_014529385.1 of Adiantum capillus-veneris. Taxonomy (NCBI): domain Eukaryota; kingdom Viridiplantae; phylum Streptophyta; class Polypodiopsida; order Polypodiales; family Pteridaceae; genus Adiantum; species Adiantum capillus-veneris. Next base: position 51,567,105 of record NC_140937.1, read on the forward strand.
GCAATGATAGAGGCGATACACATTGATTGTTGCCTTTAGAGCCTCCCTAAACCAGTCGGCTCCATACAACGCCTCTCCGTTGGGAATGGCTTCCATGGCATCCCACGCAGACTTGATTTTATTCTCAAGATTGTCGGACATCGTGAAAAGTAATAGAGGTGTGCTACGGAAGCTACTGGACGCTTTCACAAAAATAATTCAAGCAATGGTAATTTATAGCCATTGTGGAAATATTATATTACTTTATTCACAATTTGACGAATAAACAACCATTTTCCAAATTTGAAAAAAACTACAAATCAATGTACCAAAATGTGGCCATCATAAGATTAGAAACTGGTAGAGTTGTCCATTTTGTGAAGCATACAAACAAAAAGTGAGAAACGACAAATGCTATGCATCCATGCATGGATAGGTCCGGTTTCGGCTCAGTGCCCTGAAGATACAACATCTGCTAGAATTGGTTGATGGATAAACGTTCTCATTTTGGCTTGACCCTAGCACACTCAGATAAATAAAATACAAATGTTTACATGCAAGATATGGTTTTTGCTTTGACACACGTTGCATGAAGTCTGGACATGTGCACGATGGCTGGTTGCAAATACAAACTTTGTACAGCCCGACATGACCATCTTCACTTTTGGTCTCTACTTTGAAGACCTCATTAACACCATCTGCTGCACATATCTCTTCTACGACCTTGGCTCTTAGCACTAGTACTAAAATGATCTTGCAAGCAGCGTCCTCGAAAATGGAAGTCCGATATCGTACTCACACACCATCTCGCACTGTGGCTCGTGCACTGCCTTCAGGAGTGGATGTATCTTTTGACTTGAAAGGAGAGTTGGTCATATTTTGTGCAGGAACAACTGGCGTTACATTAGATATTCCTTCTTTCCTGAGCTCCACTTGATACCCCCCTTTATGCAATATTTTCACCTCATCCTCAGATAGGTTGGTGCCCACATGCATGGGCCAAGTGTGTGGTGGATGCTGAGGCTACGGCTCAATGTTATGGTCTACTATATGGCAATGCAAGACATGATCTGGACAAAACCAAAACCACTGACACACCACACCATTCGGATGCTTTTGATATCCTTCAAAAGATGGGGCCGGTATACCAAGGCTAGAACCTGCAATACTGCATCCACACCTTCGTCCTCCTCTTGGTGTGCTGCTACATGTGACTCTACTACCTTGTGGAGTTCGACGTATGGCCCACATTGCCTCATTGACCTTGCGCTCAACTACATACTGCCCACTCAAACCTATACTTCGTTTTGGGGTTTGTAATATCCCTTCTTCTGCAAAGTTGATCTTACGTGGTCTTCCACACTTCTTGCGATCTTTGGTGACCGAGTTGCATTCAGGCCTATGTGATGCATCATCTTCCACATTGATAACCTCATTTGGCTTGCGTTTTTGCCTCGATGTCTCCTTATCTCCTGTCAATGGAGTTGGTTGTTTATACATTGGAGTGCCCTCAATAGCCTCATTCACTGCTCTTATCACTTGGCTGGGACGTTTTTCATGGTGTTCCGCAAGCTTTTGTATTGATGGACCCTTCCCAATGTGTTTTCCATGGCTGTATGAAATGGCCTTTGTGCTCTGTAAGATGGAATTTGCAAGGTCGGTTGTACATGCATCATATAATGAAATGCGTTTACGAAAACCCTCCCCTCCTAGCTAGCTGCCATGCTTGCTCTCCGTAAGGTTTGGGCGTGGAGTGTCTGGTCCATCAGAGCTACTTTCTATGCACATCATAATGCCACCCCAATGTGCAATACGAATTTCCCACCAACTAAGCCACGAATCCATGTATGGAATGTTACGGTCTATGCAATGATCGTTACGCCACCATTGGTGTATCGGACGAACCTCTGCTGCTGCAGCCTCTTTTGTTGGTCCTTCCCTCCACTTCTCACACATTTCTTTGTGTGTGTGTTGAGAAGCTTGCGCCACATACTTCATTGTGTGTTGATTCAAGCTTTGATTCCAATGGAAAAGAGAAGAACGCTCTCGACCGCTCATTGTATTGGTCTTGTCACCACCATTGAAAACAATTCGAACTGCATTCCAATTTGCTTGAGCTTCATCCGCCATGAAGCCAAAGAAATTAGCTCTGTCACACCCACATGATAGCATTACATCATTGAGACACTCCCAAAACAAACATTGCGTTTCCATGTCTTCCTGTTTCATTTCACAAGTTGCAATAGTCAAAAGGTCCTGCATGCTGCAAACAAATTGTTAGAGAGAGAGTCAAAGGCAACCCACAAAGTTGTTAAGTTGCGCCATGTAACTTGGATCATAGACATGACAGGCCATAGTCACCCATTCGTTAACACGTCTGGTGTGATCAAACTGGATCCACGCACGTCGAAGATCGCCATCCTGATCTTGTCTCATTCGGTTCACCGGGTCCACACTGGGTGCTGGACCAATTGTGGACATTTTGAAGACAACATTTCTCCCCCTCCGTACCTTGACCAGGAAACCGGATTCCATGGAAAAAGTCATATGTGCAGTCTCGCTTCAACTTTGGGAGTGCATCAATGCCGAAAGATTCTTTGTCAACCCCTCTTCGTAAACTAGATACATACTTTCGAAACCTAACAATGTTCAAAGTGTTTAGAGCAAAAAAAAATTTGCATAGAGTTTTGCATCGAAATAAGAATGTAGGATATGCTCATACCAATTATCTTGCACCAATGGCCCCAACTCCTCAGCGATTGCACTTAGCTGTTACTCGCCTAAAATTCCTTCGTTGGTGTTGTTGCAAAGAAGTGTTGTACTTATAATTTCTTTTGCCAAACACATTTGAACCTTCCTGGCTCCCGTGTGTGGGTCAACAATCAAAATCCTTTGCACCATCACCTTGGTGTTGTCCGTTAGTGTTTTGGATGTGCCGCTGCGTACATCATGTCTATGTGTGCCACGATGAATCATGACTCTAGTGGCGGTCTCATCGGATGGCATGACATGGTATACGATACAATCACATGTTGCAATACAAAAATCAATTGCCTTACAAAAGTTGCATGTAAGGCTCTTATCTCCAATCTTACAATATTGTTCGGGTGCAGTTGCCTTTTGTATGTACCTATTGAAATGACTTGTATTGGGAATATGGTAATTAACCAAGCGGGCACATTGTTCATTCATGCACTTGAGAGATCCTATGCAATGACTAAGATGCACTACACCTGGAAAAACTATATTGGACGTTTGTGGCTTCGACCACAAATGAGGATCATACTTATGCTCCATTACATCCATATGGTGCAACTTTCCCATGGTAGTGGAAATTCTAAAACAAGATCACCATTGTAAGACCTTGGAATCTCTGTAACTTGTTCCACTTGTTGTATTTGCATTAAAAGATTTGTCAATGTGCCCTTCTTTTCGGCCTGTAGGAGTTTTTGTCTTGTACTCCTTTTGAAGCTATTTGGGAGCAAAACTTGAGGCAGGGTGCATAGATCTATTAACTCCTTTTGAATGAATTGCACCTCTGATGAACTATCCACAATGGCAATGGGAGTCGTGCTAGGTGAGCCTGCATATTGTGTTTGATGGGATACATTGACTTTGTATTTATGTGAAAGCTGTTCATCCAGTACATAGATAAATTCACCCAAATTGTTGAGCGTCCTTTCAAGAGGCAAATTGATTTCAATATCACCAACTTCGATGACTACATCTAAAGTGTAAATTGCACTGGAGAAATTAATTCTAAAAGAAATGATTCAGATATTATAAATTTACCATTGTAAAAAAGATAAGAAAGCTCTTTACCCAGGAAAAAAAAAGAGCAAGCCATAATAATAAGCTAAACAAAAAATTAAGCACAAGATCACATTATATAAACTAACAAATTGTTTATATACTCACGTCTAATAATATAGCCATTATAAATTTATATTTATTAATATTTTATTATTTTAATAAATTTATTTAAAAATTATACAAAATATTTAGTTTTTTTTTTGTGACTATGTGACTGTGTGAGCATGTGAATGCTAGTTTAATGCAATGGATAAAAGAAAAAATTCCGTCCGAATAATTCTTTAAGTTATTTTTTTTTAAGGCTTGTGTGTACGGGGGAACTTTGGGCGGTCGGGTGTCTTGACGACCGTGGGGGGGGGGGGGAGGGGACAGTGTATGCGGGCGACCAAGCAGGGTGGGGGGGCGACGTGTGTGGGTGCAGGCTATTGGGAGGCGGGGCTTGTGGACGGGATACCGGGAGGCGGAGGCTTGCGGCTGACATCACACCCCGTCCCCCCACCACCACACGGGCCCGTGCCGGTGTATGCTTGCGAGAAAGGGGAGGGGGGACGTTTGTGCGGGGGCTACTGAGGACGGGGATGTGTGTGCGGGCGCTAGCATGAAGGGGCGGGGACGTGTGTGCGGGCTACCGGGGGGCGCGGGCCATGGCCGGCGCTTTAGCGTTGGCCATGGACGGCCACACGCCCACACGCGGAGGTGTGCGTCTGCCCCTGGCCAACGCGTGGCCAGCGGCGGCAGTCCACGTGGCCACGGAGCAGCCACGCAGGCTGCCTCGTGGCCACGTATACCGTCGTCATCCGACGGTGCACGTGGCAAACCCACGTGGCCACGAGGCGGACCGCTCCGTGGCCACGTGGAGCGCCCGGCCACACACACGCGCACGCGCTGGCATGCACGTGTGTGTGCACATGTTGTGTGTGGCACACACACATGCACAGGCACACACACGCCAGCGCTAGCGTGTGTGTGTGTGTGTGTGTGCATGTTGTGTGTGGCACACACACACGCACACACACATGCACGCATACACACGTAGACACACACGCACATGCACGCGCGCACACACACACACATGCATCCATCACACACACACACAACCTCTCTCTCACACACACACATTTCAATTAAAATTAAACAAAAAACAAATTTAATTAATAAAATTAAAACCTTTATAAAGAGCATTTAGAATCATTTCTCTCTTCTCTTTTTATTTCTCTCTCTCTCATCATCTCTACTTTCTTATATTACATAGATTTCTCTCTCTCTCTCTCTCTCAAGTTCTCTTTTGCTCACTTTTCTTTCTCAAGCTCTTAGCTTATAATTTCTCATAAGCCATACTTATATCTATCTTCTCTAATTCTTTAGCCCAAGTATGAGAACAATAAATTAATCCAAAAATAATGGTGCCGTGGATGAGGTTCATGTTACTACGTTGCAAGAAGTCTCTCCGCGATGCACTCAAGAGAGTGAACAATCTCAACCCTTAAGTTCTCTAGATCGGATTGTGTCCATCGTAACCGGTGTGGATGGAACAACACAATCAAGTGGAGGATTGAGTCATCGTGTGAAAACTGTGACCACAACTGAAGATGTAAGAGATGGAGCGCTTGGAAATGTGGTCGACAAGCATATTTCTTTGGGCTGGGGTGGATTCTCATAGAGCTTCATACGATGGCAAACTTCCACGCTTGCCTCTATGTCGACTTCTTTCAAACCCCGCCATCCGCACGCATGATGACCATGTGGTGGATTTTCAACTCTCCATTGCAAACAAAAGCTACCAACTAACCATGGCAAGATTTATTGTTAGTGAACGGATTCCTAGGGATGATCATAAGCAATTTTATCGTCGTGGTCACACTTCGAGAGATCTTGCAATGTCATATGATTTGGATGAGGAGCTTCGTCTAATTCTCGAGCTTAGTCACATGGTGGAGAGGTACTTTGTGGTTTGGGATGGAAATCACATATTGGAGGCATGGATGCGGTGGATGAACGAGAACGACATCGTAATTGAGAAGGCACCAAAGGTGGAGTGCGTTCTTGTTGATTTTCAACCCCATGAGAAAGCGGAGTTTCTATTGGTTTTGGGAATGATCAATAGGTAGGTCCAACTGTTTTTTTGCGAATGTAAATGCATCTTATTTCTTTGACAATGTGAATTATATTCGAGTGTTAAAGAGGGCCACAAGGGTTTCAGTGCCTCACACAATTGTGCATGATATATTCATGATGAGAAAGCTAGGGTTGGCGGACCCTACTTCACTCTTGCAGAAATTTTCGAAAAGAGCGCGTCTAGCAGCAAAAGGGCTTTGAATTTTAGGGATCCAAACAAATCAAAGTGGCTAAAATTGCCAATGGTTGTCCTTGCGCAACTCATTTGGAAGGTATTCTTGAAACCAATGCTAAATGAGAATATGTTTTGATTGTGAAATCTTATTATGTGTATTTTGATTGTGTCCTTGGCAAATGATAGGAAGAGTTCGATGCTATGTATAGTAGTAAAACGGAAGGGCTGCCATCAAAAGGGAGTTTTGACTACGAGTTGACACCTGACGCATACGAGGAAAGCATCAATCTAGCACTATCTTAAACAGAGAAATATTTCACGCACAAAGGGCTTGAGATAGCAACCATTGCAAATCCAGAGAATGGCAACGATGTTTTCCAAAAATGTATATCATTTACAGGTTGGGGCGAGAAGACCACCAAAATGACACCCTCAAGAGTGACAGAGGTTGTGCGTGCATGCATTAGCCCGAAAGAGTAAGTAAATGTCATTTAAATCATTCGATATCTTTCTCTTTTCCTTATGTCGCAATGAAAAATAAATATCGCTTTTCCTTTGTTAGGAAGAGCCGCTTAATTGATTGCTCCAAGGTGGTGATGCATCCTTCAAGGAGAATGGCATAGGGTTGACGGAGAAGGCGTGTATTGGTGGCAATTGGAAAGGTTAGATCAAGTGATCATGTCCTCGAATCAATTTGTTGATAATCTAACTTGTGACCTATTATTTGCTATAGGAGAGTGCTTGAGATGGCTGAGAAAATGGAGGGCGAGAATTATCATGTTGCTATCCTTCACGAGAAGGCTGAAGAGAGGCATGGTTGCACACTTGCACACACATTATAGACATACAGACGGAACCACTTTGACAAAGCCTTCAAGAAGTGGAGTGCACGGATCAAGTCCACACAAGATCCCGAAGAGCAACCCCACTTTGCTTGCATGGCACGATGCATGTTGTACAGGTTTGACATCTTTGATTGACACATTAAGAATGTAGTAGGATACCCTAATCTTGTTCTCGGTGGCTCAAAACATTGTGGTCTGTCTTATAGATGGTGCAGAGATGCTCTTGTCTTCCCCATTCCCGAGCACCCCAGTGATGCATGGTGCAGGTTGGAGAGAGAGGAGATGGGCTTATATCCTGACTCGTGGATGACAACTTGCGGCCAAAGGGAGTGTGGCTCAAGTGTCCTTGGTGACTAGATTACCCGGACAAGGAGTACCCACCCGAAGAGGAAGGGCTATACATAGGTATCATACTATGTAGTTTTTTTTGCCATGCAGCAATACGACATGGGCACAATAACTGCTTTTTTTAAATTAATAGCGGAGCATACTGCTTCACGGAAGAAAGCCGTTGTGATAGAGGATGCACTATCTCCAAACACAACAAAGAAACCGGACAAAAAGAAACAGGCCTCAAAGAAAGACCCAAAGATTGGCTCCACATCGGCCCCGTAAGCACCATTGGATGACCGGCAACGTGGGAAGAGAAAGAAGAGAGCTGTTGTTTCCAGTGATAGTGAGAGCGAGCATGTGGTTGAGGAGTATTCTGTAGAATTCAACGATAGTGCTCATAGCCTTGGTGCTATGAGCCACAGTGTACCGAGCCACAGTGTACCGACACTTTTCTTCACTCCAAGACCAGTGTGGGGCATCCAACAGGGCAGATGAACCCCAGCTTGAGATTGGGTGGCGTACGTTTGATGTACATGGCCTTTCCCTTACACACTAGGCCACATGCAGCTAGCACGGGTGGGGTTCCTTTATGGAACCAATGGGATAGTGAGCTTGTGGATGCTGCATTCCTTCTGGCAACCGAGTTTCTTTTGGTTGATGGCATGGTTGTGGCCACATGTCGTGCAGAACATCTGTCCATTGTCACTTCGAAGGCAGAGGGAGCTCGTTTCCAGTTGTTGAGGATATTGTACATACGGCTACCGGAGTCTAGTTGCACGACTGTTCAGGACCTCGGGGTAGTCACTTATCAAAAGACCCCTATATCACGTGCGTTCAAGAGGTAATTAATAATACCCCAATATACATACTATACTTACACTGTGAGCCTATTTAAAAAAACCCCACCCCCCTCTGTATGTATACATTTTTATACATTTTGGTCTTTTAATAATCCTCTCCGGTTAACTCACGTGATATCATACACATTCTAAAAAGTGACCGCCCCGGGTTCAGGACTATGTATAGGGGGGTATCTTATTTTTAGTTTTAATATTGAATAGTATCTTTGATGTTCACATTTAAAAATATCAACGTTTTACTGTTATTCGTAGGTTGGTACTTTGTTGCTAGTCATTTTTTCACCCCCTAGAACCGGTGGGTGTCGGCTCCCGAGGTATGATCGAGCGGATGGAGAGATTGCAGCAAATGTACGTGGGTTTTCTGCAGATGATGACATGTTTTGGGAGAAGCTACCAAATACAGATTCCACATAGTGGATGCTTGATCGTAAGGGCAGGCCTTATCGTAGAGGTGTTCAGAGGAGTCCAGCGTTTGCCAAGTGCTAGAAACTTATTGGATGTTTTTTCTTGATGTTCCTATAAAATTAGAGGTATAACAAATCTAAAGATTTCTGTTGTTTTGTAGATGGCTACTAGGTACCTTCAAAAACATGGGAGATGTTGTGTTGGATTGTTTTGCAGGAGTGGGGACATTGGCAGCACAATGTTTACTACTACGCAGGCATTGCATCAGCTGTGAGAAGGATTGGTCAGTTTTTAGTGCTTGTCTAGAGCTAGCTCAGCGCCTACCTTCCGATTTAGGCTCGACATTGATGTTTTGTAGGAATGACAAAGCTCAGGTAACTGAGCATCCGAAGCAGGTGACAGAGAAGCTTCATCCGTTGGAGCCACCTTTGCCGACACCACTCAGCAGTCAGGGCGGGGTAGTAGCAGCTCCATATACTACTTTCATGGCCCCAGTTTTGGCATGGCATGCAAGTGGACCATCTCCCAGTGCATTCATTGCCTCCACATCTGAGGCCCCGCCCGGAGTTGATCCATTGCCTCTTCCACTACCTACAACCCCCCCCACGTATGATTTGTACCCTCTGCCATTTGGAGGAGTTCCCCCACCATTTGGTGCACTGCCCCTGTTGGCATGACCTTTGTTTCCTCCCGGAGCATATGGCCCCCCACCGCCCTTCTTTTATCCACCTCACCCATGATGTATCCCCCTCCATATGTATTTACTTTTGATGCAATGGAATAAATAGATTTGGGGTTTGCTATATGAAATAGACCATAATTGTGTGTAAGGAACTTCTGTTTGTCTTATCAATAGTGTATTGAATGCATCCATGGTGGTTTTTCTTTGAATGTAAGTTGGCCGTGGACCTACAATCAAATTTTAGTTGAAAAGAGAGAGAGAGAGAGAGAGAGAGAGAGAGAGAGAGAGAGAGAGAGAGAGAGAGAGTGACAGATAGAGGAAACAAAATAGAGAGAGAGAGAGAGAGATGTGTAGATTATCCCATCTTTTGGGAATCCGGTCGCCCGATTCTTTAAAAACGCTACCAGAAATTGCTTGCCCAAAAATTGCACCCATACCCCCCCAGCATGCCCCTTGCTTGCTTTTGGCGAGTTCTCTTTTTTGCTCATGCCGCAAGCTTATTGGACCCCTCTCCCCCTAGCCAATCACATGCAACATCCATTTCAAGCACATGGGTAGTCTTTGGAAAAGTGTCCTCCTTACCCCCTTTGAGAGAGAGAGAGAGCCTGAAAATATCTAGATATTTTGTGAATGGAACTAGAAGCTCATTGGGCCCCTCTTTAGCCCAACCAATAGCATTCAAGCACACCATGTGGCTAAGCATAGGGAGAGTCTGACATGTGTCCATGTGACCCTTGAGAAAACGGGGTGCCCTTTGGGTGAGTGGGAGGTTAAGTCAAAGATTCTCCTAACTTTGGGGCTTTCCCCCTCCTTTGTAGGGTCTCTTTTTGACTCAAGCAGCTTACCTCCCATGCATGGGAAGGTTCTCAAGCACCTTCCTCATTAAGCATGACAATCACCTCAAGCACCTTAGTCATCAAACACAACAAGCACCTCAAGCTTAAGTCGGGTTCCCAGGACTTTTAACACTAACCTTTGGAGGTCTTTAATGAAGCTAACCCTAAGGTTTTTTAAGCTCCATTAGATGCATATTTCTCTTTTGATAGACTACCTCTTTTTGGACCCCTATTGAGATGTAACCATCTCTCCTCTTGGTCCCCTATTGAGATAGTTTAGAAGCACTTATTGCACATTGCTTTTTGGTAGACCGTCTCCTTTTGGACCCCTATTGAGATTCAACCATTTCTCATTTTGGTCCCCTGTTGAGATAGGTCTAGAAGCACTTATTACATATTGCTCTTTGGTAGACCATCTCCTTTTGGACCCCCCCCCCCTATTGAGATGTAACCATCTCTTCTTTTGGTCCCCTGTTGAGATAGGTCTAGAAGCACATGTCTCTATTCTAGCTCTTGTTCCTATTTATTCTCCCACATTAAATGATCAGTTTAATATGAGAAAATCATTTGGGTTATCTAGATATTAGATTTTATGACAAGTGTAGGTGGATCGTCATAGAATGAGAGCTTAGGGGTCCTCAAAAAGGCCTCAAAAGTCTATTGTGAAAGGAATTATGAGTGTGCCATGAAATGATAAATCTAGCCCAAAAGAGACTCCATTAATGATAGATAAAATGCTCAAAAGTATCTTAAAACTGATGAGCAAGTTTGACAAAAACATTAATTTTCACTCTCTTGATTTGAACCTTTACAACATGCAAGATAACATCGTCTCTTTCCTCTAAAACAAGTGATTTATTGTGCTTATTGGCATGCTTAGTGCATTGTCCTTGTGAATGCTTAATGGCAAATTGTACACTACTATAAATATCATGAAAGGAAATGAAAAAATTATCAAGATATAGATGCAGTGTCTGACAAACAAGATGCAATCATAGGGAGTATTCTCCAAGCTATGTGTGCATCATTGCAACCCTAATTCCAACAATTGGTATCAAAATAGGTCATGTCCTCCTAGTACTACCGCCAGCACCCCTTCACTCAAGTTCTCAAATTTTTGCGAGCTTTGATGACCATCACTAGGTCAGCTAATACTTCAAGCAATAGCTGTTCAGATTTTCATTCAGGCTCATTTTGGCCTAAGTTTTTGCTACAGGCAATACTGTGCATACAGTTTCATCCTTGTAACTTTTTGTAGAACAGGTCCCTTACAATCCTCTTAGGGTTGTGCTATATAGCATGTGTTAGTCCTACTTCCTTTTTTCTCTTTTGGGTTAGTTTTCACATCAGGTGCAGTCGCTTGCCATGCTTGACAACAACACACATGTGTTTCAATATGATTTCTACCGAGGACAAATTTGATGGGGATAACTACCCAATGTGGGCTTACATGATGACACATATTCTTGTGTTGAAGGGCATCTGGTATGTTTTATAGGGCACTAATGTACATTCACCTGTTGTGGGCTATATAAGTTCACTTTCTGTGACAAGTTTGGAAAAATTTTCCAAATAAAATTGTGACTCAAAGGCTATTTTAGATGCAAAACTTTGGCATGCACATTTTAGGCGCTTGAATTGCCAATTTGCAGTGTGATTTTGCAGAAATTTGATATGATTGCTGTTTTGTTTCCTCTTTAAGCACCTTTCAAGCCTATTTGTGACAACTATATTTTGGGTAAGATGCAATATTCAGAGTTTCTAAAGGATGGTTCAATAAGTGCTACATATAGGTTTCAACTTGTGCATAGTGATGTTTGCCATCCTTGGGTTTTTACCTATACTTCATGACTTCCATTGATAATTACATCAGACATGCATGGTACGCATGATTTTGAGCTTCTAAATTACTAATGAGTTTTTTTTTATCGTGTTTGAAAAAGGGGCAACTAAGAAAAAGGACCTCTTCGACGAAGGAGGATGCAAAATTGACTATAGCGACTAGCCCAATTCACTTTGGAGCCATAGTATAGACCTATAGAACACTTCGACAAGCTCAAATGACCATTTGACCAAGATCGAGGGGGGTCTATAGATAATAATCTCTATGTTTGCAAAGTGTTGGAATTGAGTTCTAAGTTCACAAGAAGCTTCTACATAGAGGTAATAAACAATATACCTTATTGGGATCTTGGGGAAACATCAACTGAGTTCTAACTTCATGGAAAGCTTCTACATAGAAGTAATAAATAATGTACCTGATTGGGATCTTGGGGAAACATCAAGTGATGCTTGTGGCATTAGAAAATGAGACAAAGGTGCATAAAGAATCATTTTGGACCTACGGTCACAAATCGACTCCGAAGTGATCCAATATCAATGGAGCAGATTTAGACAACCTATGGGACAAGCTCATAAACTTTGAAGTCAAAAAAATGGATGCCATCAAGAGTGAGGGCCATAACTGCCAAGATCAGAGAGCAAATTCAGTATAGTCACCTCAAGCCAACAAAACCAAGTTCAAAATGAGCTAAATTTTACTTACTAAGTCCATTGAACATGTTTGTTATTTGAAGATTAATAATTGTTCTTATTGTCTATGTGTCAAAAAATGACCCATATTGTCCAAACCTCATCATATCTTGCTTATGCATGACAAGTTGATCCCATGCACCAAGAAAGAATGCAAAAATCCATTTTCACTTTGTCTCCATATCAAAAAATGCAAGAGGACTCATATTTGTTGAAAAAAAATCTAAAAGGGCAGACTTGGCAAATCCAAATCTCACCAACACCACATTTAGGGCTTTATTACATCATGGTCGAACAATGTATCCAACCAAAGTTGCAAAAAGTACCATTAAATAATAATCGTGCTTATTATCTACTACTGTGCCAGAGTGGAGCCTTTTTGTTACCTATAGTTTAAGCATGTTATCACAAGACCATACATAAAGTTTGGAAGAATTTGGACCCTAAAGGTACTCCCACCCACAATTAGTGATTCTCAAAAGCCTTCTATTCTAAAAATGACCCTAACCTGGCATGTTTAACCAAATTCTTTAAAAAGTGAAGCCTTGCCTATTTACAATACATTTAGCCCATGTGCATTGCCGAAACCCAATTTCCATGCCAAAATCAATCCCAAGATAATCATCGTGCTTATTATCCTACTTGTAATGTTTTGTTCAACATTGATTTTGGAAGCTGCATTCTTTCCCATGGGTTTTATAGTAATCTTTTAGCATCAAAATTGAATTTGGCATTTCCAGGCTCAAACAAGGCTTGAAAAGGTTATCATCTCTGAAATATACATGACTTGTCAAATTATTGTAATGTTTTGTTCAACATTGATTTTGGAAGCTGCATTCTTTCCCATGGGTTTTATAGTAATCTTTTAGCATCAAAATTGAATTTGGCATTTCCAGGCTCAAACAAGGCTTGAAAAGGTTATCATCTATGAAATATACATGACTTGTCAAATTATGTGTGATGCCTATAGGCTCAATGTAGTCATTGCCAGTAGTTACTCAAAAGAAGAAAACTATAAGGCATAAGCTAGAGGAACTTCCACCCTACCAGCTAGAAGAAGAATTAATAAAGATTTCCAAGACGACTTATGCTAGAGACCAATTAGAGGATCATTATGTCAAAATCTTCCACGAAAGATTTAGAATTGTTGACAACCAAGCATAGGAATATAAATCCTCTTGAAAGAGATTTGTAGAAAAAGCACCAAAAATCAAGGAAGCAAACTGCACGCTATGATTACTCCCCTTCTATGAGATGGGGCTCTGTGGAGTAGATCTCCAAAGAGCATATGAACTTCTCATCACCATCCAAGAAGATGGCACAACCCGCATCATAGACTCAATTGGGAAAGCCACACAAATAAACATCACCAAAGATATAGTGGCATAGGCTTCAAAATTGCCCACTAAAGGAGTTTCATGAGATCAAAGGAGAAGAGGATAACAAGGGTGTTCACAAAGAACAATGCAATGCTTCATTCATAGATATGATACATGTAACATTTAATGGCCTAGTAACTTGTGTGTAGCGGAATTTAGCATGAACATAGTGATCATTTCATTAGAATAGATTCCTAATGAGACTAATAAGAGTACTTGGGTGGAGAGAGCAACAAAAAGTATAACACCTAGTTAGATAGCATGAACAATACTTCAGAAGAGAGAGAAATTAAGCTATTGACAACAATTGAGGACCGGATTTACATGGAGCCGGTCCCCCCTCCAAAACGCTTTGTATTATGGTTTCTCCCATCAAGAGAGACATTTTACAATACAATTCTTTGTGTTCCTTCAATACTAGCTACTGCAATGAAGATGGAAACTTCAAGCACTAAAAAAACACTTATTAAACACAACATCAATTCCCTCACGATCTCAGACCCAAGACCTCACACACCTTCGAAAATGGTGAGAGCTAGCAGGGTATGAAAGTAGATTGAGAGGAAGAAGGAGTAGTCTTAATAGAAAGATGTACATCTCCTCACATAATCACTCATATTAGCATAGCATAGCTCAGTAATTAGCATGGTAGAGGAGATGAGCATGCATTGAAGCTTGGCTCTTGGTTGGATTTGCATCACAAAGCCAAGATTTGTTGGTGTAGGCCTCCCTTCTCATAAGCTTGGGGAAGCTTAATTCTTATTGGTTCTTTTATTAAGTGTTTTTATGTTTAATTAAACTCGATTTACTCTAGACTAATTCTCATTGATCCACCTCCATGGCCATCCAATAGGATTTGAGTACACCTTGTGGACATATTGGGCTAGGGAGATGACATGTGTCCCCCATTCCCTTTGTGTAAAAGAGGCTTGTGAGTGTGTGTGTGCATGTGTGTGTGTGAGTTTCTCTCTCATCCCCTACTTCCAGGGCTCGCCCCCTCCTACGTAGGACTCTTTGAAGACTTTTTGTACACCACCAAGCATCCAATTTTCCTAAGCTCTGACCTTTGGACACAACCTTTGAATTTTGGAACCTTAGCATTTTGGAAGTCTTAATGGGCTGAACCTTAGGGTCTTTAAAGCCCATTGTTGCACATTGCTCTTTTGCAGATGGCCTCCCCTTTGGATCCCTATTTTCCCTCCTTTCTCTCTCTCTCTCTCTCTCTCTCTCTCTCTCTCTCTCTCTCTCTCTCTCTCGCTCTCTCTCTCGCTCTCTCAAGTTACTTTTGTAATAAGAGTCATAATTACAGTTAGATACAATACAATACAATTTGTTTAATTGAGAATACAAAAATGGCCAGCTGAGGGGATAAATGATGAACTGTGATTACAAAACTTGTAGCCCTTTTCCAAAATAGATAGGGGTAAAGTGAGCGAAATGATCAACCCAAAGATTGAGTCAGCTCATTGAGTAGTTCGTCTATGTCGGACTCAGCACTTTCTGGCATAGGAGATGCGTCTGGAGGTCCTTGCTGCGAAGGACTAGCCTGATCTAGCAATGGTCCGTAGAGTGTTGCATATTGTTGCAGCTTGGCTTGGGTCTCTGATAGCTCTATCTCAAGCTCAAGGATTTTGTCGTGCAAAATATCAGGTGTCTCTCCTTAACTTGCAAGATCTTGTTCTTGGCTTGCCAATGCAACAAGTGTCTCTATTTCTTCGAGAAGCAGAACTATGGGTAGTTTGCGTGGAGGCATTGGATTATTCACTCTCCTTTCTAGTTTCTATTTGCAAGTTGAGGAGAGGAGGAAAGCATGCCGTTGTGGGGGTCTTTGTACATGACCCCCAATTCACAATACTTGCATAGACCCCCTTCTGTCTAAAGTGAAGCATCATGTTGCGGGAGTGAAGATCATTGTGGAGATATTGGTGCGCATGTAGATACTTCAAGGTCTGAAGAAGAGCGTTCATTATCTGCAAAATGTTATTTTGGAATAACTCTACTGTTCCTTCTGTTACATAATCACGAATGGCAGGTTGACTGCCATCTGCAATGTACTCTCTTATCCACTGCTCTACATGGTCGCCATTCCAAAAACGTGAAATGAGCATTGGATGCTCTATGTGGTGGACCATGGCAAGTGGATAAATAATGCCGCGTTGAGCAATGTCCAAAGCTGTAGCTTCGTCCTTGACCTACTGATCCACTATGGGTCCATGCAAGTGGACTTTGAAGATTTTCGTCGCATACATTGGCTCTTTAAATGCAGGGTGTGTGACACCTACACACTTCACGTGTGCCCATCTCCCTTCTCCCAGTTGTGGAGCCTGCATGTTGAAGATTGCAATTTTAGGCAAAAGATGTAAAATAAGGGGGAGCTGAGACTGATTGAGAGAGAGAGTGGCACTAGAAGTAGACTCTATTCTAACCGTAGTTTCCGGCTCTACAGTAGCATCAAAAGAGCTGGCTTCCACTCTCGTGCGCTTTGCCGCTCTTTCTAGCTTTCCCTTGCTCTTGAACTTAGTATACAACTGTTGCACAAGTTGTATGCGAGTAGCTGTGCCTGGCAAAGTAATGATTTCATGACTTTTTAGATCCTGAAAAATCTTCACAATCTGTCCAATAGACTGGACCATGTTCAATAATGAACCTGATGTCATTAGAGATATGTCAAAAGCAGCGGGCGTAAATGCGTGTTGAAGCTACTCAAAGACAGACTTTGCTAAGGCCTCTATGAACCGGTAATACTGTTCTGAAGCAGAGGGGTTTAGGCAATGACGAAGCTCAGGCTCTGACATGTGATGAAAGTGATGTACTCTCACTTCGAAGGCAAATTTTCGTTGATGTTTTTCGAGCTTAATATCCGCCATATCTGTAACATATAATTTTATAACATAAATGTTGTCAGAGAAGAGGGGAAACTATCAAATTTGTGTCATGTTTGTTAATTCAGATTCCGTGCACAATTTGACTTAATTCATAGCAAACGACAATATATTATGATTGCAATACATTGTACAATAGAGAGGAGAATACACAAAGAGAGAGATGGAGAGAGGTGAACAGGCTAGGAGTGTGAGGTACGCTCATCACAAGAGCTGGACCCTGTTATGTGTGTTACATAATACACATAAATGAGCGGAGTGTGAATGTGAACAACCCAGCTTGTGTGAGGTATGCTCAACAAAAGTCCTGGACGTTGTTGTAGTGTTGGTTGATAGCTTAATCAAAATCCCTGATGAAGTGTGTGGACAATTTAAAAATCTTGGATTGTGGTCAAACATCGTACATATTTACATCCAAGACAACACCAAGTCATCTACTAATGAGTGGCGTATCCATGGATCAGAAAGTACAAGTCATGCTAAGATGAAGAGGGCATAGGTATGCATCTCTCCACTCTTAGGTAGACCTCATATTTCTATGTAGTAACGATAATGTGACTTAATCCAATCCATGATGAAGTGTGTGGAACTCACAATACAAGCATCAGCGGACAACTTAACAATCTCAGATGCAGGCCAAATATCATATGTATCTACATCCAAGACAACACCAAGTCATCTAGTGATGAACAATGACACTCTTTGGAGTTTGAACACAAGAGTAACCAATGCGTCACACAAAGATGAAGAGGACATAAACTATGCATCTCTCCACTCTGTGTTTGATGAACAGAACTCTTGTGTGTCTATGTGAAACAAATAATAATTTGAGTTGATCTAAAATTGAGCAACCTATAGGTCACTCTGGAGTGAGAGGTGTAGCATCATGCCTACTGTACTCCACGAGTCGACCACTAAACCCTAAACTCATCCGTGTGGTGAGAGATAGACAACTGCACCACACGAGTGAGAATCTAAGTCTATATCAAAACCCTTCTCTGCAGTGAGCCAAGTGGCTGCACAACACAAGAAAAGTGACTAGTTTCTACACACTTCTGGAGTGAGTCGGATGGCTACACACCACGAAGTGGCCTAAAACATGCAAGCCAACTCTGTGGTGAGAGTAAAACAATTGCACCACACGATTCTGGCTCAACACACAAAACAAGTTAGAAAAGAAGAGGACAAGTTGAAAATTTTACCTCAAGCTTTGCCAGCTGTCCCAAAATCTCCATCAAGCTCTGGCACTGTTTTCGATCGAAACCAGCGATGGTTCTTATATAAAATATTTTTCGATCAAAAACCTCTTTGATCAAAATATATTTTGATCAAAATATCTTTTGATAAAAAAGAAAATAAAATGGCTATACGGTGATTATACGGGATTTCAGTGTATAATGGCATTTTATACGTACAATTTTTTCGATATGGGCATATAAATCATGCAACGCAAGCTACAACAAAAGCATGATTACCGCATTGCAAATAGTGACCTCTTCAATGCCTTCTTCTTGCATAAAATCAAGTACAATTTGTTTCAATTGATAGATGCATAGACCAAAGAGTGTTGGTGACAACGAATCCTTATTTAACCCCAATAGTGCTTACAAAAATTTATGAAATTCCTCTTCCCATGTGTAATTGACACATCACCTTCACATAGATTCGAGAAACTGCAAACATAAACTTACTTGGAACTTGGAGTTATTCTATCCTTCTCCACAAATTGTTACACGGAATCATATCAAAGGATTTCTTAAAGTCCACATAAGAACAATACAATCGCTTGCCTTTCAACCGACTTTCCTCCATGAGAGCACGAAGAGTGACAAGATGATCAATAGTGCTATGGCATCAACAAAAACCCGCTTGTCCTTTTGCATGCTTGTCACTTCTTCAGCTCAATCACTCAATTTCATCTCCATTATGCACCCAAACAACTTTTCATAAGAGACCCAATCATTACAGACCGATAGTTGTTTATAGTTATAGGATGTAGACTTTGTAGGATGAAATATTACCTGCCAGAGCCACATAACTTACATGAGAGCTTTCAAGCACATAACTTGTAAAAGGGGGATGTTAACTATTTACATACTTACTTGTTCACAATGCTCGGGTAGTACGAAAGTGTCTCTTAGGTCAGTCCATTTCTTAGTAGAATCCACCTCAAGAAAACCAGACTCTCCTCTACGCACAGTAGCGTTGCGACCCTCCATGATTATCTTGAACCATTGCACGTCGAACAAGTCGACAAAAAATCCTCTGTAATCGATCCTCAAAATCTCTTGTAGCGTGCCGAAGTAAGTGAGTTCCGCCACCACAGGATCTGCATCAGAGAAACGTCATCGACTAGACTGTTCAAATTTTGCCATGATTCCACAATCTTGAGTAAAACGCTTTTTGTCGATCCGTTCCATCCTAAAATGTCGACCTTTACACCATGCTGCTGTGTATGACTTATACTACAACGAACAAAGATTATGAGTGGCCGTTCAAACGTTTAGAAATAAATTCACTAGCTAGTCGTACATTGCAAACTTACCTTGGTCGCGCAACCCCGAGAGTACTCCCACTCTTCCTCAGTCACTTCGTCACCGCATTGTTGTGCGCTTTTGAATTGGTTGTGCAACCATCTTAAGCTCATGAATGTTGGTAGGCTCTCCAGACCCGTCGGATAGTGCATCGGTGGTCGTCTTCCCCGTCTCCACTCGATTCGTGCCCTTTGTCGCTCTTGCTTTGCATCCTCATATTGTGAAATCCACTTTTGCATCACTGGATTGTGAAGCATGCAAAATCGGTTGATTTTAGCCTCTAGATCTTCCGTCATCTTCTTCTCAACACCGAGATTGCACATGACAATCCCAGATATGCGCTCATCATCTATGGTTCGCCATAGCGTGTCCAGGGCTTTATCAAATCCGTCTAGCCACTCTCCAATGTACACTAGGGACTCTGATACCAACCAACCTTCTGCCATGCTACCCTCCGGACGTGCCTTTTGACGCACATATCCCTTAAGCGTTTTCATGAAACGTTCTAAGAAGAACATCCATCTGGAATGAACTGTGCCAACTATTTCCACCTCATCAACTATGTGAACAAGAAGATGCACCTGAATGGTTAGCATGGTAGTAGGAAAATGTTTCTCAAACATGCACACAAGCTCCGCAGCATTTAGTTTGGCGAATGGTATGGAGTCTACGTTGATCTCCTTTTGTGAGATCCATTGCACCAGCTTTGCAAGTTTGTAGATTGTGTTACGGATGTCAAGAGACAAACATCCCTCAATGGCAACCGATAAAATAAACTATAAAGTATGTGCAGCAATGATATTAAAGTCCACATTTTATGCAATGATATTAAAGTCCACTATGAACGTACCTGACACATTTTATGCCAATCGTGTGACTTCAAACCGGTAAGCTTTCCTTCTTTAGTAAAACACGTTCGGAGCGAGTGCATTACGCCAGTGGGGGTCCGCAAAGATCGAATGGTCTCTTTTACTTTGCGTTCTTGGGCTCCTGTGAAAATCCATGGTGATTTAGGGAGTTTTATCAATCCATCAGACGCTGTTTGCGGCCAATATTGCTCCATACGATCCACATTTCTAAGGTCAACTCTGGCTCCCAAAGTATCTTTCTTGCCGGTCAGATGGTCCCATAGTAGATTACCCACATTCTTGAATATGTGCATTGGATCGAGCAAGTGATTGATCATGAGTCGGGGCCAGTATGGTAACTCGTACCATAGAGATAGTCTCTTCATCCCTGGAGGCAATCCGTCATCGCACATCTCCTTCTGCTCTAACCATGCTTGTGCAGACATCCTTGGTGGCTCTCTTCCCAAAAAGCCGTCGCGTAACACATGATTCTCTGGAAGATACGCTTGATGACCTTCGTAGATTTGCTTCTTCAGTGAGGGCGCCCTACGTGCATTCAGTCTAGGTCCACATGTGACACATGCTCTGTATCCGCTTGTTTGAAGCCCTGCATGTATACACATGATAATAGATCAACTATGGGAAAAAACAAGATTTACAGTGTCTGAGTGAGGAGTGTCAATAGATCACCTGAGCATTCTGTTAGCCCGGGATAGTCATGCATGGTCCACATTAGAATGCCTCTGATCAAAGCATTCCGTCGTCCTGTGTGTCGGCTCATATCCACCACCTCTATGCCAATCCACAATTGTTGTAGCTCTTCCAATAGTGGACGAAGATACACATCCATATTCTCCACTTTATATCGCCCTGGCACAATCAAGCTTAGCCATAGGTTCCCCTTCTTCGTAGTCAACCACGGGGGAATGTTGTAGTTGACGATGACAACGGGCCATACACTGTAAGATGTTGATCATTGACCAAATGGATTTACGCCATCCATAGCCAGGCCTAAGCGCAAATTTCGAGCTTCCTTGGCAAAATCCGACCATGTTCCATCTATATGTTTCCAGGCTGCGCAATCTGCAGGAATTCGTAGCACACCATCCGAAGATTTATTCTCCTCATGCCATGATGCTAGGGCGGCCATGGACTTACATTCGAAGAAATGCTTGATGCGAGGAAGCAGAGGAAAATGTCGCAAAACCTTTTGTGGAATTTTTGTCCCGTGGAGATCTACTCGATATCTTTCGGAATCACATTTCGGACACTTCTCCATGTCTATGTATTCCCCTCTGAAAAGAATGCAGTCATTAGGACAAGCGTGGATAGAATTGTAATCCATCCCCAAGTTTCGCAAAATCTTTCTTGCTTCATCTCGGGAATCTGGCATCACATTGTCAGCTGGTAGTATGTGCTCTTTAAGCAATCTACACAACATAAAAATACGATACAGTCGTGTAAAAAGCTATCATATCATTATACATTTAGAGTTTTATTAAAGTAAACTAATTGTAATAGATCACCTGAAAAGCGCTGAGACGCTAGTGTCACTCCATCCAAACTTTGCCTGCATGTTGAGAAGAACCAGGAGTGCTTTCAATCTAGACATACGTGCTCCATTATACAATGGCGTATCGGCTTCACTTTTCATATCATCATAGATAAGCCTTTCTGAATCCATGATCGTCTCGATCATTTCATCAATCTCGGGCTCAAACATTGCCTCGTTGGGAATGTGCTCTGCATGATCATCCCCCGAGCTGTCAGAGGCTACATCTTGTGGCCTCGCATATGCTGCTTGACCAAAGCACCTGCGAACACGTCTATTGGGTTGCAAGATTGCTGCTTGTTGGCCAGCGTCAGAGTCCGATGAGTTATAATTGGCAACAACTCTATCTATAAAAGATGGATCGAACTCGCCAAATTCGCAAACGCGCTGCAAAGAAACACGTCTTGTCCGTCGCACAGCATGCTTGCATTGATTACAAGGACATAAGACCCTCGTTGAGAGATGGGTGTTTCGGTTGGACGGTCCCACATCCTCGTCACTACTCATAATGAGGATAAAAATCTTATAACCTGGACAACAAATTTAATATTCTATTGGCATTCTTCGTCTTATCTCTCTCTCTCTCTCTCTCTCTCTCTCTCTCTCTCTCTCTCTCTCTCTCTCTCTCTCTACCTCACATTCTCTAGTCATGTCCAATCCCCGCACACCTCGGTCTAGAGGTGCACGGAGATCAGAACCACCGGGTTATAATCTCGTCTTTATTGGTCAATACCTATATTTGTGGGTACAAGAAATCTACAGACCCACGTATACATGATACTGCATGTAGTGGACAAAACCCCTTTGCCTCTTCTCTAGCTGTAGCACTTCACAGCATCTTAACATCTTTTCACAGTAGATCTTTTCACTATTCGCCTAACTCTAAACCCTAAACCGTAAGTAATTCTTGCGTGGACTCGATCTAACGTAAATAAGCGTAAATCTAAATAAACATAAATCTAACTAAAAATAAACCTAAATCTAATTTAACGTAAGTCTACATCTAACCTAATCTTTAACGTCTTTTGGGATAGTTTCCTACGACGTTAAAACTCTCTTCTTCTTGTGTGTGTGTGTGTATGTGTGTGTGTGTGGGTAAACCTAAATAAACCTAAGTCTAATCTAATATAACATAAATCTAAATCTAACGTAAATTATGTTATATTAAAAACAAAGAACTAAACTAACAGGGATTATAAGAACCTTAAAACTGATTTAACACATAATTTTTCACATAACTCGGCAAGAGTTGGCATTCTCATCACTAAAGATGTGAGAGTTAACTTCCGGCGGTGACGCTGCCTCATCTCCATCCACATCTGACGACAGCAATTGGCCCTTTGGACCGTTCTTGCTCTTGTTACTAACTTTGAAGTTGCTGTTGAATGACTAGAGGTTGTCTAGATGGTCATTGTCGGGGATGTAGTGACTCTTGCCGCCCTGAAGATCCACCTTCTTCCCTATCTTCTGAAGACATTTCACCAGTACTTTTGAATCGACGGAGCCCACCATGAGTGAAGGCAGCAATACCCTATATTCCATTGAGGGCTTTCTTCACCCGCTTCATGCAGGCATCGCAGTCTATGGAGACCTAAATCTAATCTAATATAACGTAAATCTAAATCTAGCGTAAATAAACGTAAATCTAACTAAAAATAAACCTAAATCTAATCTAGTTTAACTTAAATAAACCTAAATCTAATTTAACGTAAGTCTACATCTAACCTAATCTTTAACGTCTTTTAGGATAGTTTCCTACGACGTTATAACTCTCTTCTTCTTGTGTGTGTGCGCGTGTGTGGATGTGTGTGCCAATAAAAAGAGATAAATGGTATAACCTTTCTATCACCCATGCCAAGTATGATAGATTGGTTATGCCATTTCCCTCTTGAATAATAGGTCTTGAGTTCAACTCTTCGTCGGCTAGATCTTTAGGTCTTTTAATTTTAATTAGTTTCCTACGACGTTAAATTAGTTTCTCTCTCTTTCTCTCAATGTGTGTGCGTTTTTTTGTTTATGCATGTTTTCTCTCTCTTTTCCTCTCTCAATGTGTGCGTTTTTTGTTTATGCATGTTCTCTCTCTCTTTTCCTCTCTCAATGTGTGCATTTTTTGTTTATGCATGCTCTCTCTCTCTTTTCCTCTCTCAATGTGTGTGTGCATTCTTTGTTTATGTATGTGTGTGCGCGTTTTTGTTTATGTTTGTACTCTCTCTCTCTCTCTCTCTCTCTCTCTCTCTCAAAAACACTATGTGTGTGTGTGTGTGTGTGAGAGAGAGAGAGGGACAGAGAAAGAGGGGAAGGGAACATGAGAGTGAGGAGAGGGAAGGAGCATACCTGGCTCTCCTTCCTCTCCTCGTGTGTGTGTGTGTGTGTGTGTGGAGAAGAAAGAGAGAGAGAGAGAGAGAGAGAGAGAGAGAGGGAGAGCGTTACCTGCTCCTTGCTTGAGGGCGCAGAAAAACTCAGATCTGAGATCTGAGTTTTTGGGCGCTCTCTGTTATTTTTTTTAGCCCAGCCGGTGTCGCTATGAGCGTTGCTATGAGCGTCGCAAATTTACTTGTAAATTTGCGACGCTCATAGCGACGCCGGGAATTTTTTTTTTGAGTGTCGCTGTGTGAGCGTCGCTAATATGAATAGCCTCTTGTAGTGTAGCATCACACTTTGGACCATGTGGAAGGCCCATCGCGCCCACATTTTGGGCTTTCAATCCTCCCCTACATGAGTCCTACATCCACTGTTTTAATAGCCATTTGGATAGAGCTTTTGCATACTCTTTGCAGTCAATGGGATTCTTCAACCGGATCCTCCAAGGGAATGGAGTAGCATCGATGCGTCTTTCTTCACAGATGGGCGAGATCATCAATTATTTCTCATGAAGATCATGGCCCCATCACATGGCATTACACATCCCACAATGGTTCCTTTTACATTCATCATACATGCCACTGTGATGTATATATAGCTCACACCTTAGCCCACTTTTGTACTTCCTCTGGGTGATAGGGAAGTGTGCATCTCCAGAAGTCTCTTATGTACACAAAATACAACCCCTTTTCTTGCCACAGAGAGAGAGAGGGGGGGGGGGGGGGGGGGAGAGGGAGGTATATAAAAAGGGTGATGGGATAGAGAAAGAGAGAGATAGAGAGAGAGGGATTGAGAGAGAGAGAGAGGAGCGAGAGATAGAGAGAAACAAAGATAGGGAGAGGTAGCAAGTGACAGAAGGGGAGCGACAGAGAGGAGATAGAGGGAGGGGAGAGGGGGAGAGAAAGAGAGAGAGGGAGGGAGAGAAAAAAAAGCATGGGTTTGCCAATTGCCAACGGTGTATATTTGTGGAGTGGAGCTGATGGATTAACATGTAGAAACACAATGGGGAAGTGTGATTGACTATATGATACTCTTTGAAGCCATCATGTATCTCATAAAGAGTTTTACACTTGGCCAATGGACCACAAAATCAGACCATCAGATTTGATGTATTGACCTTACATGTGGAGAAACAACTAAGCATGATAATATCAGCCAAAGGGAAGAGAAGTTATCTCTCTATATAGATTTCAAAAATGCGCACCAATGTATATTGAAATGGTTGAGCAAAAGTTATGGATGACTAAGCTTCAAAGTATGATGCAACATTGGAAACTAAATGGGAAGCTTTCAAGAAAGTTATTTGTTCTTTTGTTGAAGAATGCTTTGCCATAGAACATGTCCATGGTATCAACAAAAATGGATCATGCAAAAGGTGGTTTGATAAAGAATGTCAAAATGCTCATAAGTCCTTAATAAAGCTAGATGATACTATGGACAAAGACAACTATCAAAGTCATTTGCATACATAAAAGGCATTGATTCAAAAGAAGAGAATAACATGGGAAGTCAAGCATCAAATTTTCCAAGTCCAAGAAAAGGCACACACATGTGGAAGATTTTGGAGAAACTTGAATGGCAAGCGGGTTGAAATTTTTGGTAGTTTGAGTCTTATGGATATGTATACACATTGTAGGAAACTATATACAACAACCAAATGCTAGAAAGATGCCATTTTATGGTTCACACCCATGTATGCACTCTTTCTTTACTATTGAGGATGTGTGCGGTGGGCTAAAAAAGTTGGCCACTTGCAAAGCAGGAGATCTTCAAGGTATCAAGCCGTAAATGATTAAATGGGCGGAGATTTTGCACATGATTGGATGTGTGATATGTTCAACATTGCACTTCAACATGGTATGCCTTGTGATTGGAGCACTAATTGGGTCAAGCCCGTTAAGTATGGAGCTTGATTTACCCCTTGTAATTTTCTATGGTAAAAACGCACATTTGTAAGCCCCCCATTATGAGGAGAAGCCATCGTGTGTGAAGAAAAATAACTCGCCGGAACTGGAATATTCCTTTTCGCCGAAATATTATGGCCGGACAACGGTCGGAAAGTGGTCGAAAAACAACCGGTCGGTTGGCCAGTTGGCCGGTGGCCAGTGGTCGGAATTCAATGGCCGGTGGCCGAATTCAAAAGCGAACTTGTCTTCTCAAGGACGGCCACACATGGGCGGATTGGAGGGTCTGATTTGGACTTATCTACACAAGGGCCGCTACCACACGATTGCCTCTCATGAGAGAGGGCAGCCCTTTTGGCCTATAAAAGGAGACCATTTCTACACACATTTGACCGTGTGAAGTTGATGCAACAAGGTGAGTGTGAGGTGGTGAGAGTGAAGCAAAGCGGGAGCTCTATTAAGGGTATAATCCCTTTGTAAACTACTTCTTGTTTTGAAGTACTAAAGCCATTGAGTGCCTGCTTTCCCGTGGACATAGCCCACATTGGGTGAACCGCGTATATCGTGTGTACTCTCTCTCTCTCTCTACTCTATAATCTCATGTGTCAAATCTATCTCTCTCCATTAAGTAATCTACTCAAATATCTATTTAGCTACGTCTTATTTCCTAACAACTGGTATCAGAGCAAGGTTTGCTCGTAGCTAAATTATCTCAAGGAAAGGATTCCTTGAATTGAGTGGGAGTTATGGCGGAGGAAGGGAAGCTCCAGATTGAGAAGTTCAACGGCAAAAACTACCAACATTGGAAAATGCAAATTGAAGACTATCTCTACCAGAAGGACCTCTATTTGCCACTAGGCGGTCTTGCAAAGAAGCCCGCAACGATGGCAAATGAAGCATGGATTGTCCTTGATCGAAAGGCACTAAGAACAATCCGGTTAAGTTGGGATTCAATGGTGACCTTCAATGTTTCGGAGATGAAGACCACGGAGGACTTGATTAAGTCACTTGACGACTTCTACGAGAAACCATCGGCATCCAATAAGGTATTTCTTATGAAGCGCTTGTTCAATCTAAAGATGGCAGAGAATGGTTCAGTTGCAGAACACCTAAATGACTTTAACACAAACATAAGTCAACTTCGATCGGTGAAAATCAATTTCAATGATGAATTGCGAGCTCTCCTTATACTATCATCTCTACCGGATAGTTGGGACAGCCTTGTGATGGTTGTAAGTAATTCTATTTCTGGCACAAATACTCTTAAGTTTGATGATGTTGTGGGTGTTCTCCTAAGCGAGGAAATACGAAGGAGAACCACAAAAGAATAATCAAGTGCTGCACTATCAATGGAAACAAGAGGAAGGCCTAAGGAGAGGTTCAAAAACCAAAAGGGTCGTGATCGCTCAAGACGGAGCAAGTCACGCACAAAGTCAGTTCTTGAATGTTGGAACTGCTGCAAGAAGGGCCACGTTAAGAAGGATTGCTGGTCCAAGAAGAAGAAGGAGACTGAGTCTCAAGACAACAAGACAACATCGGAGGCCAATGTGGCAGGTAAAGTAGAGCAAGATGCTCTAATTCTCTCATTAGACAATGTGTCTAATTATTGGATAGTAGATCCGGGGCTTCATTCCATGCGACACCACACAAGCAACATTTCCAAGATTACACCAAAGGTAATTTTGGGTATGTATACTTGGGAGATGATGAAGCTTGTGAGATTGTCGGCAAAGGTACAGTTTCTGTCAAAACTGCTAACGAAAATGAATGGAAACTTAAAGATGTTAGGCATGTTCCTTCTCTTCGGAAAAATCTGATCTCTACAGGACAATTGGACGATGAAGGTCACAACATTGCATTTGGAAACAAACGGTGGAAGATCTCAAAGGGATCTTTGGTGGTTGCCAAGGGAGAAAATAACGGTACACTTTACTTATGTACTATCAACACACAACCTTCAGCTTGTGCAGCAACTACAGTAGTTGACAGTGCGGTGTGGCACTACCGGCTTGGGCATATGAGTGCCAAAAGAATGCAAATCCTTCAAACGAAGAAGCTTCTACCAGGTTTGAAAGAAGTGGACTTAGAGTTCTGTGAAGATTGTGTTTATGGTAAACAAAAGAAGGTAAAATTTCAAAAATCAGGAAAGGAAAGAAATAATAAAAAACTTGAGTTGGTTCATTCTGATGTTTGGGATCCTGCAAGTACACCATCACTTGGTGGCTCATTGTACTATGTAACATTCATAGACGTTGCGACTAGAAAAACTTATGTCATGAAGAATAAGTCCGATGTATTTTCCATATTTCAAAGGTGGAAAGCCTTTGTGGAGAATGAAACAGGTACCAAGGTTAAATGCCTCAGATCCGACAATGGAGGTGAATATTGCAGCCAAGCTTTTGAAAGCTTTTGTGCTAGCAATAAAATTCGGAGGCAAAGGACAACCCCAATGACACCTCAACAAAATGGGATTTCGGAAAGGATGAACAGGACAATCATGGAGAGAACATGAAGCATGCGGATACATGCAAGCCTACTGCTTGAGCTTTGGGCGGAAGCTGTAAGTACGTCTGTGTACTTAATCAACCGATCACCCTCAACGCATTGGATGGGGGAGTTCCAGAAGAGGCATGGACAGGTAAATCGGTGAATTATGCATTTCTCAAAGTGTTTGGGTGTGAGGCTTTCATGCACATAGATAGAAGCCTAAGATCAAAGCTAAATGCAAAGTCCAAAAAGTGTTTCTTCATTGGCTATGGAGAAGGTGACTTTGGGTATCGCCTATGGATTCCTGAAGATGGCAAAATCTTAAAGAGTAGGGATGTAATTTTTAATGAAAAAATTTGTACAAAGATTACTTGGAAAGAAAACAAACAAAAGAAACAGGTGATGAGTACATGGAGCTTAAGGACGGTGAAGACTCAAGGACTACAAACGGTGACAATGTGCAACAACGTCAACCAAATGAGGAGCCTCAACCTCTTCCCCGAAGATCTACAAGAGCTAGTAGACCTCCAGAAAGGTTTGTTCCTTCCTTCAACCATCTCTTGATCTCAGATTCTGGAGAGCCGGAATCATACGAAGAAGCTATGCAACATGAATCCAAAGAAGAATGGACGAAGAGCATGCAAGTGGAGATGGACTCACTACATCGCAACCAAACATGGGAGTTGGTTGAGTTGCCTAAAGGTAAGTGGGCACTTCAAAACAAATGGGTGTACAAGCTGAAGGAAGAAGAAGGTGGGAAGAAAAGGTACAAGTCTAGGCTTGTGGTAAAAGGGTTTACTTAAAAGAAAGGTATTGACTTCAATGAAATATTTTCTCCTGTTGTAAAAATGAACTCAATTAGGCTTGTATTAAGCCTTGTGGCTGCTCATGATCTAAATCTCGAGCAAATGGATGTAAACACGGCATTCCCTCACGGTGACTTAGAGGAGGAAATCTACATGCTTCAACCAAAGGGGTATGAAGTAAAAGGTAAGGAGAAAATGGTTTGCAGATTAAAGAAGAGCTTGTATGGTTTAAAGCAAGCATCGAGACAACGGTACTTGAAGTTTGATCGATGGATGTTGGATCATGGATTCACAAGATGTAACTCAGATCACTGCGTCTACACGAAGAATTTGGGAGATGGGAAATTCATCATCCTAATGTTGTATGTTGATGACATGTTGATTGCAAGTGCTAACATGCAGGACATCAAAGACCTAAAAGAGGAGCTGTCTAAATCTTTTTCAATGAAAGATTTAGGTGCTACAAAGAGGATACTTGGTATGAAAATATCAAGGGACAAGACGAAGAAGACAATAAAGCTATCTCAAGAGGATTACATCAAGAAGTCACTTTAAACTAACGAAGGATACATGTGCAAAGACACAAGAGGAGATAGCCTATATGTCTAAAGTTCCATATGCTGCAGCGGTAGGTTCTCTAATGTATGCTATGGTCTGGACAAGGCCAGGCATTGCACATGCAGTGGGAGTTGTGAGTAGGTTCATGGACAACCCAGGTAAAGAGCATTGGAAAGCTGTGAAGTGGATACTTAGGTATCTAAAAGGGACAACAACAAATGCTTTGTATTTTGAAGGAACTGATATTTTTCTTCAAGGGTATACTGATGCAGATATGGCAGGTGACAAAGATACTCGAAGGAGCACTACGGGCTATGTCTTCAAGGTTGGAGGCACAACAGTAAGTTGGGCTTCAAAGCTGCAGAAAGTGGTCTCACTTTCTACCACGAAAGCAGAGTATGTAGCAATTTGACGGAGGCAAGAAAAGAAATTTTGTGGCTTCACAGATTCTTAGAAGAGATTGGATTCAAACAAGACAATTGTGTCTTGTATAGTGATAGCCAAAGCGCTATACATCTTGCGAAGAACTCAGACTTTCATTCAAGGACAAAGCACATTGAGGTGAGATATCACTTCATACGCACTCCTTTGGAAGAGGGACAGCTAAAGTTAGGAAAGGTGCATGCAAGTGAAAATCTTGCAGACATGTTTACAAAGGTGGTCAACAAGGAGAAGTTGAGCTTTTGCTCATCTTTTATTGGCATTCAAGGATAAGAAGCCAGGATGGAAAGTAGTCACAGGTTTGGTTTGGAGATCAATCTCCAAGTGGGAGATTGTTAAGTATGGAGCCTGATTTACCCCTTGTAATTTTCTGTGGTAAAAACGCACATTTGTAAGGCCCCCATTATGAGGAGAAGCCATCATGCGTGAAGAAAAATAACTCGCCGTAAAATAAAATCACTCGCCGAAAACCAAAATTTTCACGGCTAGGCTTCGCCGCAATATTATGGCCGGACGGCGGCCTTGAAGTGGTCGGAAAATGACCGGTCGATTGGCCGCTTAGCCGGTGGTCGGAAGTCAATGGCCGGTGGCCGAATTCAAAAGCGGATTTGTCTTCTCAAGGACGGCCACACATGGGCGGATTGGAGGGTCCGATTTGGACTTATCTACAGAAGGGCGGCTACACATGGTTGCCTCTCATGAGAGAGGGCAACCCTTTTGGGTTACACTTCATACATTACACCACCCATATTGCCCCCAAGTACAAAACTATGTTCTTTGTTGAAAGAGGAAACTGCACTTACCTTTTGATGCTTGAGTCTATCCCCTTGTTAGCGATATGCACTATCATAGCCCCTTAGCTTCCACTCCCTTTGATGTGAGACAAGGCATTGGGGCAATGGAGAAAAGTCAAATCGATTGTGCACATTATGCTTGCTGCAAGTTCGGGAGTCTGAGTACCACACACTCCTAGAGTGCTTAGATTTTGGTCACATCCAAACTTTCTTCCTTCACATTTTTAGCCATGACTTAGACCTACACACTTTCCTCTCTCCTAGACACAATGTGGGCACTCCATTGCGACTCTCATCACTACAATTTGGGAGCATTGCAAATCACTCATTAGCCCTATAAATACTATATCACATGTAACTTTGGTCCCATAGGTCATATTTGACCTCTGAGGAAGATAATAATATCTACCTATTAATTTCTCTCTCTCTCTCTCTCTCTCTCTCTCTCTCTCTCTCTCACACACACACACACACACACACACACACACACAATTTCAAAACATTTCACAAGCACTATTGGGGCTAAACAAGGATATCCATTGTCACCAACTCTCTTTGGTCTATGCATCGATTGATGGAACAAATGGTACCCAATATGTCTCTCTCCTTCTCTGTATGTCTCTCTCTCTTCTAGATTCTTTCTCCCTCTCTCTATTTCCTCCCTCTCTCTCTCTCTCTCTCTCTCTCTCTCTCTCTCTCTCTCTCTCTACCATTGCAAAGCAGCTGGTAATGGGAGTAGTGGTGCATGAAAAACGTGAACAACTAAATAGCAGTGAGCTTATGTCAATCCTTGAAGAGATGAGACCATTGGTCCATATGCAAAGGTAGTCTTTCAATTATTGTAAAGGATGAGCAATGTGCATAAATATTATGATAACATCCTTATCTCATTTTTAGATTTAAGAAAATGATGAATGAGGCTAGTGCTTCATGGATTGGAGTTGAAACAAAGTCCCAATAGCTTGAATTGGAAAACACGTGTGGCTACAGGTTTTTCCATTGGATGCTCTTTCCAGGGCAACGCATTGATCCCAAAAAAAAATGTCACGTGTTCAAAAAATCAACTAGTGGTCCCGAATCGGGTGTCGAGCTAGTTAATAGAATGCGACAAGATGGGAATAAAGATTTGCAAAGGAGTTGGGTTTGGTTTGATCATGTCCACAAGGTGGTGGGCTGGACAACAATGATATCACATGTGTACGATTCTTCATAACTGTTTTCTATCCATGAATTAAATTGTTTTAATCTTAGTCTACCATTAATAAAACCAAAACTTGTGGAATATAATATTCAAGAAATATAAACCATTGCTATATGTGAGATGAAAGAAGAAGATACGCAAGCGCATGTTTTGTTTTGGGCAATGATGAATGCAGTGATGTTAGACAATGAACATTATCTAGATGATTCTGAGGATTCATGGCATATGAGGTAGGAGCAAATTGGAGAGCAATTCTCACTGTATTTAAGAAGAGAATGGAGGGTAGAGAGCAGACTTATTTATGGGAGCAAAGCCAGCAGATTCACACTAGTCATATGTGTATAAAACTTTTCAAGATAAACACAAACGTCTATGTGAATTATGGTGTTGTGCTAGGAGCGAGGATGAAGCCATAGCCCTATATAGCAATATACAACCTTGGTGGGCCTCAAGCAAGGTAGCATAGTCAAATTTATCACAAATGGATTGTTGGCTAAGTTGGTGGCATGTACGATATCCTCGTTGGTGGAGGAAACACTTTCTAGGGTTAAGTATACAAATATATTTTGAATGCACTTTAAAAGACTCATTTGCATATTCCCACAACAAACTTGGTGGAGACAAAGCACGCTAGTTGGTTGGCAAGGGAGGGCAGTGGGCACTAAAGAGTTGTTGATATATGATGCATGCGTGTCTGATCTATCCAATTGGTTACTTCAAAGCATGAAGACGCTTGCTTTTGTGGAGGGCAAGTATCATGGGGCTGGGCTATCTTCAAAAAAATTGGCTCATCGGGCTAAGCAAGGGCGAGCTCCCACACCAACAACAATTGCAAGAGAGGTGGAGTCGAACGAAACATCAAGAATACCAGTATATGTGCATTTGCACCATCATTTTGACGGATTAGAACTTGGGATAGCGGAATAGATAGTGCACACAAGAGAGTCTCAAAGGCTCAATTCATGTGGGTTTGCAATGACATTGTGGATCACATGTGGCAGATTTGTAACGCCATCACACAATGTTTAGTGAGAGTACTGAGCATATGGCCTATAGAGAAGGGAACAAAACTTAACACCAAGTGAATTGATGACTTAAGACGATGCAAGATACACAATTAAGAAGAGTGCAATGAAAGAACCAAATAGCATGTGTTATCGACCAGACAGCTCAATTGTAGCCTCAAAGCAAACAGATTCAATAGTTTCTATAGAGGCTCAAATTGAGGGCCACACTGTTGTTAAGGTCAACATGCATGAAAAATTCCTTGCTGATACATCCAGTTCCTAGGTTGAAGGTGAGGTGTATGAAGTTTACATTGCAAATAATCCAATGTGTACATATGGAGACTTTACAAATTTACCACAAGGCAAGCCATACATGGTTTGCAATCACATTTACTTTCTCTTCCTTTGGTACTTTGGATTGGATGTGAATCATAGCATGTTTATCTATCAAAGAAAGCTCATAAATGTAGATCTACTATGAGTATTCAGCTATCGCCATGGCCCGTACTTTGTAATTGATGTAGTAGATCACCTTACAAGTAGTGGAGCCCAAGAACTATTGCTCTAACAAATTGTAACTTGTAATGTGGCTTTGGATATTTGTAACATTTTGAAGTATTTAATTGTGTTATGTTATTGATTTTTGGATGTGTATATGATTGTAAATTGTAGGGCATGGCCCTCACCATTTGTAACATTTAGGGGAGAGAGAGAGAGAGAGAGAGAGAGAGAGAGAGAGAGAGAGAAGGATGAAGCAATCTATTGGAGTGAGATTTTTATTTATTTTGGTTTTTGAGCAACGAGAGCTCTTGGAGCGAGCTTTTTTTTGTTAAATATGAAATGTACTCGAGAGAGACAACGGAACAAAGTGAGATTTAAAAAAAAAACCACAATAATTGAGAGCTTTTAGAACGATCTTTTTTTGGTTAAATATGACATTTAAGCAAAAAGAAAAAAACTTGCTCCCTTCTAGATGATCTATAGTGATAGAGTCATGGTCTCCACTTCTGTTTGCTTTGGTTGCTGGGGCCATCAACATAATGATGATTGACTTCTCAATCCACTTTAATCCCTCAAACACTCAATTGAGACTTGCGGAGAGGCTCTAGGTACAAGACCAGCTCTTGAAGCAGGTCAGAGAAAACCTATAGTTGTCTTCGCACATGATTTGATGACCACTGCAGATAGTTGCATTATAAAAGTTACTTTTGGCTTGCTCATGTGACAACTTCATGTCGAGTTCACTTGCATTTGGGGAGAGTTCACATAGTTCACATTGCCAAAGACGTAGTACACACAATTTGTGAAGTTTACAACTAATCCAGATGCAAGTTTACATCTTCTCTTTTTTGCAATTAGTTTAGGCCAAGTTCACATGCAAACCAATGGTTGAAATGCATGTCAACATGTGATGCAAATTTTCAGCTATAGATCCCCTCCAAAGGTGGAGTATCCTATAGTGACAAAAATGGGGACTTAGTGGCTTTTGGTGGGTCCGAAAAAGGATGCTCTTCTTCTTATGTGTTTCAACCTTTATTTACGACTTTGATCAGAAAGGTTTTTGATTTTTTCAAAATCGTAGGAACTCATTGAAGGGTCTCATTTCGGGGCGATTTTGTCACCTCAGAAAATAAAACAGTGACGTGGAAAATCTCTAAGGAATAGCTACAGTATTGGGGTTATTTTTTAGGGAAAATTACCAAAATACCCCTCTAATTTGTGGAGATTCCCAAAATACCCTTTAAATTTCAAAAATTCCCAAAATATTTTGTCATAAATTTTCAAAATGCCCTTCAAATTTTCCAAAACTCCCAAAAAAATAAAAAAACTTGTTGCTTTTCATAAGAAGACTTATTGTCTATCAATCCAAGATGCTAAAAGTAGAATTTGAGTTGGCTATATAGGTTTTGGAGATGAATTGTTTCATTACTTTTAGACAAGATTGCCTTTCTTTGCTAGGTAATTTGTGACAAATTAAGGGCTAAGCACTCAAAAACGGATCTCAATTGTCAAAAAGTAGTAAAGATTAGAAAATCTTGAACAATCCAACGAAATTAGATACAAGGTATTTTGGGAATGTCCACAAATTAGAGGGGTATTATGGTAGTTTTCCCTGGATTAAGGCTCTGACTGGGAAGGCAGAAGATGGCTCCTCTTACGCCGGAGCAAGTGGAATTCTATGAATCAGAAGGTCAGAGAGAACATGAGAACATGAGAGAGAGAGAGAGAGAGAGAGAGAGAGAGAGAGAGGATTTCGCCATGTTCATTGTGAAGAAAAATTTAATCATCACATGAGAGCCCTTTATGAGAAGCATTTGCTCTCAGACTGTTGCATAGATTCTCGTAGATGAGCATTCACATTGTAAGATTTGAGTGATTGTCTTCTGAATGTTGATTTTGATTAGGCACTAAATTGATTTATAGATGGATGGATAATTAATCAGGTAAACACCAGGTACAATGCTCTAGAGCAATGGCTTCATTATGGCTAAGTCTGCCTTGCATCCCATTTTGATACGTGACAATGAAAACTTGAAATTATCGTTGGGTAAGTTCCAACCCACACAAAAGGCTACACGATCTAAGTGCTCTCTCAGAGAAAGTCTTAGTGACATAGACATGTCTGTCAGGACGCAGACTACTAAAAAAGACCTGCTTCACTGTCCCTGCAGTTCGCTTTGCAAAATACACTGCTCAAGACCAACACAACGGCATGGAAGGTGTATGATCTACTTTACATGCCCTCTATTTCGGCCTCCTTAGTCATGTCAGGAATGCCAGAGAGTTAGCTCTTGTACATATTTAAAGGCCCTTGGCCTACCGAAAGCAGTACATGAAAACGCATCCGGTCCTCAAAAACTTGCGTTCTCAGGGGATGTCCGTACAACAGTGCCACGCCAGCATGTTTCTGTAAAACGTGGGATTCCATACAGCTGCCATGTCAGCAGCAGTTAGCGTGATTTGCGGGCATCCGTATAGTTGCCACGTCAGCATGTCTTCTACGCAAGCTTTGTGATGTGTGTGTGTTTTTGCTTAGGCCCCATCGGCCGGGGTCCCATAAGTTGTTGGGAGTAGGATTTTAATCCTAACCGATTTTAATAATGGGCCACTCGGAGAGGATCTGTAAGTTGGCGAGGACTTCATCTTCTTCCGCTTTTGCTAGGGTTCAGGCCCCTCGGCTGGTATCTGTGTAGGTTGGCTAGGGTTAGCGCTAGGGAGTCCTAACCCTTTGGGTCTTCAGTGGCTTGACACGTCCGCAGTTTGTGACATCCCCTGTCACAAATTGCTTACGTGGCTTGACCATTAATAAAGAAACCCCTAATAAGTTGTTCCTACTTATGGGGTAAGTGACGAGGGGCCAAAGGGACACAAAGAAGCATTAAAAAAATTGCGTAATAACAAAATTGCGTAATAACTGCTGACCTGTCTGGTTGTATGGATGCCCGCGATGTGCGCCGCTGATGTGGCAGGTGTACGGAATTCCACGAATTGTGTTGACTGCTTTGAGTGGCAGCTTTTGGCACCAGATGCTTTTTGAACTGAAGCTTTTCATGTAAACTGCTTTTCCAAGGCCATGGGCCTTTAAATAAGTCCCTTGGGCCTCTCTCTGGCTCATTCAGAGCTGACAAGCAGGTGAGCAGAGGAGAGCCCAGGGAACCTGTACTTGCTCGATTATTTTAATACAAAAAGAAACACCGAAAGGGGTGCCATTCTTTGGGGCCAATCTCTCTTGGCACGGAACTACTCCGGGCCGTGTCGGTCTCGAATTGAACTGTGATTTCAAAGTGAATCTATCTCTTATGTCGTGACAGATTTTAGACTTGGGGTGTCCAAGTTTGTTACAGTGGTATCAGAGCACGCCGATTTCTCTTCTACCGGGAAATCCGATCCTTCTTGCGGCACCTATGGATTCTGTCACAAAGTGGTGACGTGGCATGTCCTACCGCCTGACAAGTTGATGATGTGGCAGAACAGTACGGCATTGCCGAACTATACGGATAGTGACGTGGCAAGCAGTCTGTACAGACCCTGGAAAATGAGCTGACAAGCTGACCGCTTTTTGCACTGACAGGACTGTACGGAATTCCATTAGATGTGCTGACTGCTTTTTGCTGGCAGATTTTGGCCAAGTTGCTTTTGGAAGCATTGTTTTTAAAGTTTACTTCTTTTGGGGGCTCTGCTTTTAGCATCCCCTTGTAAGAATAAATATGTCACGTGCACATCTAACCCTATGTGCATGTGGACAAGCTATCTCAGGTCTAGGTTTCAGGTCCGCCTAGGAAGTGTTCTAGCACCTTTGTGAGCCTGTGTGCAGGCCGTGCATGTCCAGGTATTTAGAGAGTTGCATATCCTCTGGTTGCACAACCATTAGTACCCAACATGTCCATGTTCCAGTCAGTGAACCCAACTTTGGAGGCAATACATTTTATTGGCTATTATTTAGTTTATTAATTAATTATGCCATTATGGGGTCGTGAGGCTGTTGGGAAGGCTGCTCGACCCAGCTTGCTGCAGCCATAGAGGGAGACCTTGGGCGCCCATTTCTAGCAGAAGAGATAGAAGGAGCTTAGGCTTGTAGTGCTCTCTCCTCAGCAAGACGACAGAGACTAAGCGTTTTCAGCCAACAGGACAACCAGCGATTTGGATTCTGCCAGATCCTTAACGTTTTCAGTTGTAGATCAGCCCAGCGTTTTTCTCCAGCAGATTCACCTAGCGTTTTCAGTTTCCATCGCCAGATTCAGCAGGTCAAGTAGCGTTTTCAGATTTCAGCCCTTAGCCATTGCAGATTTTTCCCCTAGCCTCGCAGACCTCACCTACCCGCAGCAGATCCTCGCCGTATCGTCGAGTCAGCCAACGTTTACAGTTTCAGCCCGTTGTTTTCAGATTTCAGCATCTGCGTTTTCAGCGCATTGTCGTCGAGTCGTCGTCATTGCCATCCTCGCTGACACAGTGTCAGTGCTCAACAAAAAGTCCGCGTTTTGCAGATTTCAGCATTTCAGCCCTCGTCCTCGTCGTCGTCATCATTGTCGTCGACATCGTCGGCAAGTACATTGCATCTAGACCATTGTACCAGATTTGTGCAATCTATAGCATAGATCTCTTTCGCCATAGAGAGGGGGGCCCTTGATGGAGGGTTTGAGAACTGTCTGGTGTCGTATTCTCTCTCTCTCTCTCTCTCTCTCTCTCTCTCAGTCTCAACACCTTCATTCACAGTAGCATTCACTTTGTTTGTGATCACCGCACTCTCTCTTTAGAAGAACAGAAGGCTCTCCCTTCCGTAAGTAAAAGGAACTCTTGAGCACAATTTGGAGCACTGATCTTGAGCAATATCAACATTCACTTCTGCTGCACCCTACATTGGTATCGGAGCTTTTGGCAGTGTTTTGTATCACTCAAGGAAATGACCACAAGAAATTTTTTGCTTGTTGCGGTCGGCCAATCGACGTGAGGTGGGAAAAAGCAACTTTGGTGTGAGCGCAAGGCCGCCAAGGGGTGCGCCGGCAGGGAAGAGTCGAGCTCGGATAAGAGAAAAGACTTCTCAAACACCAATTGCAAGCTAAAGAATTCAAGAACCTCAAGAACCCAAGTTCCTCGAGAACTTAGTACCCAAGATCTCAGTGTATGGTCATCACCCGAAGCGGAATGGATACTTTGCGTGAAGGTGATGAAAGTGGAGTTGGTGACGAAGAAGTTTCTCCATCAGGAGGATTTTTCCCGATCATACCTCATCCCCATCTATGCCATGGGTTGCACCAAATCCTATGGAGGCTTTGGTCAAGTCGATGATGGACATGATGCTACAACAAGAGGCGCAACGCGCCGCCATGGAGCAAGCATGTGAAGCTCAACGTATAGCGGTTGAAGAAAGGCATGTGGCTATGGAGTTAGAGCATGAGGCGTCGAGAGACCAACGCACACAAGAGTTGGTCCTACAGGTACTCACCTCGAGATTCGAGCCAGTCAAGGATGTGGGCAGCTCATCAGGTAGCACAAGTAGAGATGCGGACTCCAACAATCTAGTCACTAAGAAGTTGACATTCAGTAAGTATGATGGTAAGATGGATGCTAATGTTTGCGACAACTAAGAAAACAAGGAATAGCAAGGTTTTGACCGCAACCATGTAACTTGCCGGTGATGCCATTAATTGGTATCAAGCATGGCAAGAGGCATAGCTGGCCGCGCACCTAGAGGAAGCCAAGGAAGGCGTGCCCCTTTCTTTCAATTGGGCCGACTTTCAAGACAAGCTCAAGGCGCGGTTTATGCCACCTTAGTACGTAGCGCGGTTGAAAGAAGATTGGCGCAGTCTCAAGCAAAATGGTATGCCAGTTATGTCTTTCTCTAACCGTGTTTTGCAGCTCGGCATCCAATTACGCAAATTGGATGATGAGCGCAAAGAGGCAGTCCTTTTCGGGTTGGACGATGTAACAAACTTGGACACCCAAAGTCAAGATTCTACCGCGACACAACAGAGATTCACTTCAAAATAGTTCACAAAGACGACAGGCCCGACGTAGTTCCATGCCAAGAGGTATTGGCCCCAAAGACTGGCACTCCTTTCGGTATTTGTTTTTATATTAATCTGTGTTCAAAGTATAGAGAGGGCCCGCGGGTGCTCACTCTCAGACTCTACGTCCAGATGCTTTGAGAAGTGAGCCCCTAAGGTCAGTTATAAAGATTACACGAGGTTGCTACAAGCAGAGCCCGCAAAAGCTTCAAACTCAAAAGCAAAGTTCCCAAAAGCAATTGATCTTCCAAAAGCTGCTAAAAACAACCAGTGTTATTTCCGGAAATTCGTATGCACCGCCACGTCATCAGCGTAATTTATGGAAAAATTGTATGGACAATCCAGTGCAAATTCCGGCGGGATTTCCGGGCTGCCACGTCATCATTCAGCCTGCCGGCGCATTTCAGGGGAGACTCTGCCGCATCACCAGTTTGTGACATACCCCCCTCTTGAAAGAATTGTAATCGCCCTCGATTACGCCCGCAAAACTGACAGAGGCCATAAACTGTCTTAGTAGACATTGACTGTTACTACCGACGCACTAGACACAACACATCTAGCACTTGTACAAATCGACAGTCACATCACAGGACAGTCACACAAGAACCATTGACTGTTACTACCGACGCACTAGACACAACACATCTAGCACTTGTACAAATCGACAGTCACATCAAAGGACAGTCACACAAGAACCAAAATCTTCTGAATCTTCAGCTATTTCACTGGGTATCAAGGCTTCTAATTGAGAAGGGGGAGGTTGAGGGAGTTGTTGCCTCTTGAATGATCCTCTTGCTCAAGGAAAGGATCAATAAATCTTCAACTTTACCACCATGAAATAAGAAAGACTTAAATGTAGGGCATGTCTTGCGAGGAGGAACTTGTCCAGCGTCCCGACATTCACGAACGAGTACTCGACTAGGGTCGGATATATGTGCCACTAAGTAAGCCCATCTTGATATGGCTGATGTCTTTTCAAAATGAGTTCCTTTGGAAGCTTTATGTTGCTGATCATTCCAATAAGAAGTAGGTTGCTTAGAATTGTAACACTTCCAAGAATATTCATGCTGAGACTTTTGTTGCTCGCATGGAGGTACTTTTTGTCTAGTTGTCTTTGAGAATCCATTCTTTGGGTGAGAAAATTTGGGTTCCAAAGCCTTTGGTTTGAGTGGTTCTTCTTGGTCGACCATTGAAGCTTCGAAAGAAGAAACTGACTGTATAGGCCTCGCGGAGCGCGAAGAAGTATAATCCTGAAGCATGTCCAAACGTGATGCCATCGATGTAACAATAGAAATAGCTTGTTGGATCTGCTCTTTTAGAATTGCTATCGAATTGTCGGGCATAATATGGTTGTCGCCATCTTGTGATCGGGCCATTTGATTGCTTAAGAGGGAGTAATTGGAACTATGGCGTGATGATGTCTCACATACAACCTGTTTTCTTGCTATATGGGGTTGGCCTCTAAAGCGGGTAATGGGGTGTTGTAGAACCAGTTTTGGAAGAGGGCTCTCTGTTACATGTGCCAATGAGGGACCAAGTTCGGGTACTTGTTCTGGGAGAGGTTCCGGTTCCGGGAGAGGCTTTGGGGTACCGGGAATGATAATGACTTCAGGTGTCGAGAGAGGGTACGCCGGCAATTCTGTGTCGGGAAGCTCGTCTATGTACGAGATGTAGGGGAAAGTTGTCCACTGGTTTGCATCGGCCATTGCAAGGGAGTGCACCGCACGCGGGAATTGAGTAGCAAGAGGCTAGAAATGGCAGTGCTGGCTGTTTGTGAGAGTTCGACGACCAGATTTTTGAAACGCTGGATGATTGGCATCGTTATGTGATGTTCTCTTTTTTAAAAAAATAAAAAAGAAGCTTTCACCAAAAGGTGCCCACTTAGGATAAAATTTGGGCAGCCAGACCAGTTTGTGGGTTGGCGAGGCACTAAGGATATAGCCGGCTGATTATGCAGCACTGGATTATTGGGTTACGTAAAAAATTTCCTCGAAAGGTTGCTGCACAACATGAAAGGGCAGCCAGCGAAAGTGTTTCAGCAGTGCAAATAGGCAGCCAACATTTCATGAAGGGGCACGAGAGACGGC
Source organism: Adiantum capillus-veneris (assembly GCF_014529385.1). Lineage (NCBI taxonomy): Eukaryota > Viridiplantae > Streptophyta > Polypodiopsida > Polypodiales > Pteridaceae > Adiantum > Adiantum capillus-veneris. Next base: position 51,609,027 of record NC_140937.1, read on the forward strand.
ATGTCTGCTAGGAGGAAAGGGTGCGAGTACACGGGTGCAAAGGGGTTTAACCTGATGAAGGGGTGCGAGCTTTTTGGGTACGCCGCACACACACACATAGCTCTTCATCTTTTATTTATTGAAGTGAAGTAATAAAAATCAAGTTACCTCATGTGTTCGTGTGCGTGTTTGTACCACCGTTCGGCTGTTGCCATACAACGCCGGGAAAGGGGAAAGAGGGTAGCGATGAGGGTGAGAGGCTCAAAATCCGTCGGGCCTCGGAAATTTTTTCTCTTATACCACTGTAAAGATTCTAGTTACTAATCCTTAATTAAATACTTAAATTCATGATTAAGACTTAAGTACCTTAAACTTGACTCAGAGATAAGACTTAGAAGATTCTGTGTTTGATTGATTGATTTCTTGAAACTGTGATACAAAGGCTCCTTATATAGGAGATGAACAGGTTCATATGAAAAGGTATGACCCTTCACGAAGAGACACATCCTTTAGGCGAATAAACACATCCATTCGATGAAGAGCCGCAACCATTGGTTGAAGGGGCATGACTAGTCGTCGAAGAGTGTGGCTGTTGATGAAGAGGCATGACTTTAGAGAGAAGGGTTGTGACCATTCGAGAACAGGGTCCTCCTGGGTTAGTCACACTACGCGTTTGCATCTATAATGAATCAAGAAGAGTGTATAATGTACAACAAAGACAAACAATACGTCACAATCGTGACAAGAGTTCCCACCAACTTATGGGACCCCGTTGGATGGGGTTTAAGTGAGCTAAAGGCATTAAAATTTAAATCCGGGCCAACACACAAGCACACACACACAAAGCGTAAAACTTGATGACGTGGCAGCCTGTATGGAATCCTTTTCGCACTAACATGTTGACGTGGCAGCCGTACGGACATCCGCAATTCGCGCTGACATGCTGACCTGGAAGCCATACGGATATCCTTAATTCTCATTGACATGCTGACATGACAGCTGTACGGATTTCCGCAAAACGCGTTGGCAGCTTTGGGCGCTAGTGCTTTTGAGCCAGTTGCTTTTAAGTTTGACTGCTTTTCAAGGCCAAGGGCCTTTAAATTTGTGCAGAGGGCTCATTCTCTGGCATGCTTCAGTGTGAAGGTGCAGGGATTCAAGGATCGGCATTGTACTCAATTGAAGCAATATAAAGAAATACCAAAAGGAGCGCCAACGTTCGGGCGAGTACTCTCTAGGGCGGAATTCCGCCACTCCGTGTCGCGTGTGCTCTCTCTCTTTTAGTTTAGTTGTTATTGAAGTGCTAAAAGTCTGTTCAATTTGTTCTTTTATATTGGCACGTGGTGTCTGTCTCGTGATCGTGGTATCAGAGCATCAGGCGTGTGCTTTTCTCAAAACATACGGGTCCTATCAAATAGTAGACAGAGCACTTGGGCACTTTGGAAATTGTAATTTGAAGTATCTTTGTGTCCCGACCCCAGACTTATTAGCCACTCCTCGTCTTGTGACAGTGGTATCAGAGGACTGGTACAACCAAATGCTTCCCAGTCTGTAGCCTGCGTCGCTTGGAGGTTCAAGCATACAACCGAACGCTCCCTAGACATCCCGTCTGCGTCGTTCGGAGGTTTTCCAGCATACAATGAAACGCTCCCTAGACATCCCATCTACGTCGTTCGAAGGTTTCAAGCATACAATATAACGTCCCCCCACACACCGCAGCCCGTGTCGTTTGGAGGTGTTGAGAGTAAGTACTGCTCAGATTTCTTAATACTCCCCTCGTAAAATAATTATCCAGATCCGGGCCACGAGTAACAACAACAATACCCCCCCCCCCTCCCCACCACAAATAACCACAAGGGTCCCATGAGTCAAAACAACACTTTTTAACATTCAATCATAGGACTATGGATTGGGTTGACGTGGTAATGTATGGAGCTGCTAATGTGGCAAAGTATACGGACACATGACGACATGGCACATCCTCTGTAGGAATTGCTTTCTAAAAGCCAATTTTAAAAGAGATGAATTTCAATTGCTTTTGATATGTTATTGTAGAAGATTGTCACGTTTGTGACTTAACTACATTACAATACTTACTCATTGATACAGATACGCGAAGTGCCATGCCAAGGAGAACCCTTGTGCTTGGATGGTCACACCCCTTTGCCCAAGAGACGTGCCTCTTCGCCAAAAGCCATACTTTTTCGACGACTGGTCACACCCCTTCGCTCTACGGGTGTGACTCTTCGCCCAATGGTTGCAGCTCTTCGCCGAAAGGATGTGTCTTTACGTCTAAAGTCGCGTCTCTTCACCATGAGACGTGTCTTTCCATTTATGTCTCTTTGTCTCCTATATAAGGAGCCCTTGTATCACACTTGCAATCAATCAATCAAACACAGAGTCTTCTAAGACTTTCTTTGAGTTCAGTTCAGTTTCTTAAGTCTTAATCATGAGTTTAAGTACTTAATAAAGGATTAGTACCTAGAATCCTCACAGTGGTATCAGAGCAAAAATTTTCCTGGGACCCTACGGTTGTGAGCCTCTCATCCTTGACGCTACACTCTACCCCTTTCCCGGCGTTGTATGGAATCTGAAGAACAGTGGCCTACGCACACATCTCGACATGAGGTAACATAAAATTTTTGTTCTCGTATAAAAACATAATACAATCAACCAGAGGCAGCAGCATGGCTGTGTGCATACGTGATTCTCGTGCTACTGCATGGGTAAGAGCGGAAGTGTGTGCCTTTTCAAGTTACAAGGTGTACCTGTGAGTACCCCTTCGTGTGAGCACCCTTTGGCGGACTTCCTGCTCCGATGGGCTGAATTACATGCGGGTTGCTTTGCACCCCTTCGCCGGTGTCTCTTCGTTGGTGCCCCTCCGCATGGTACAACCAACCCAAGTGGCACCCTTCTCAAGTGGCATCATCAACGCTGCAAGCCCATGATGGCAGCCTTTCGGCAATTATTTTCTACGCCAGGCAATAAGACAGCGTAGCGTTTTTTCACTGTCCAGCCAGCGTTTTTTTTTAGCAATGCCCAACGCTGGAGTTTATTAAGTGGCTGCCCATTAACAATCACAGGCCAACTTTGGCCGGCCGCCCAATAAGTGAAAGTAGGCACCCTTTTGGTTCCTCAACATTAAAAAAAAAAAAAAAACCAAGGCCAGGCAGCGTAAGAAACAGATGGCGCAAATAACGAATCAAGCCTCTCCTCTCTCTCCCGCGTGGTGGAATTCCTCTTCCAGCGCTGGCAATTTGCTCGCATCGGCTCACGCACGCGATGGATGGCAATCAATTTTGGATTCCGGTGCCTTATCTCTCGTACATAGACGAGATTCCCGACGCAATTTTGCCATCGCACCCGCTCCCGGCACCCGAGGTAATTCTTATTTCCGATACTTCAGAGCCCAAACAATTGGCTGCACCCGCACTAGAGGTCATTATTATTCCGGATTCTCCAGAACCCGTTCCAGAACCCGTCCCTGCACCTTTTCCCGCGCCACAGGCCGTGCTGGCCCAGCAGGAATATTTGCTTTACGTCACCCACCGCCACGAGACACAGTTCCAGACTTGGGTGGTGTGGCATATTTTTCTCACCTGCGACTCTCAGCACCTTCAGCATTACGAGTTTATACTTGGGCTGTCACAAAGTGATGACGTGGTGGACAGCAGAAACCCTAAAATTCTTGCAAACCCTAATTTTTGCCAGAAACCCTAATTTTCGAAAATCGTGGAGGTATTTTTTTTTTCCTTAATGATGAGCGACGTGAATCTTGCTTTTTCTCTATGCAATGAGAAAAAGGGAGAGAATGCTTTTGCTTTCAAGTTTTGACTCTCTGTGAGAGAGAGATAGCAGTTGCTTTTGATTTGAAGCTTTTGGGCATCCCTTGTAACCTTTAAATTAGTGGTGACGGCCTCACTTCTCAGGGCATTTGGACACAGAGTCTGAGAGTGAAACCCTAGCCACTCTCTTGTACTTTGATGTGATTAATATAAAAAGAAATACCGAAAGGGGCGCCAGTCTTTGGGGCCAATATCTCTAGGCACGGAACTCCGCCGGGCCAGTGTACATCTATTGTGATCTGTGACTTGTTTTGAATTGGTTATTTGGTGCTGTCGCGGTTGATTCTTGACTTGGAGTGTCCAAGTGTGTTACAGTGGTATCAGAGCACGGCCGATTTCTCTTCTACGAGAAATCCGATCCCCAATTTTTTTTCCGCGGCACCTATGGCTTCATGCAAGGATCAGTCGACTCCCTCTGCATCTGGAGATGCGGGCAGGGATCACAACGAAGATTCCGGCAGAGAGTATGGCCCGCCTCGGCCTACTCAGGCAGAGCAAAGAGAGATGGAGCGTCGTAAATTGATCGACGATGCAACAAAGATGATGCTTAGTTTTGCGAAGGACCCGAAATTGGCAAAATATATGAGCGAGACCTCTTTTTAGGAAGTGCATGCACAGTGGTGGCAGAAAATCACTATACCATCCCCGAAATCTGCTTTCAAGAAATTTGATCCCAAACAACATTCAGAGAAGGAACTAGAAGAGGTGGTTGATGCACGGATCGCTCAGCTTTTTGACGCACAGAAGAAAGCCAAAAAGCACGGCAAAAAGCAGAAGAAAAGCACTGACTTTCCAGGTTATTTGGGTCGTCAGTCGACATTTGACAAGGCAAACAACAGAAGAAGTGTGTTCGATTTGAAGGAGTACCCAATTCTTCTTCTTCTTCTTCTTCTTCTGACAGTTCTTCCAGATCTTCAAATTCAAGCGAAGAAGACAGAAAAGGTAAAAAAGCGAAGCAAGAAACAAAGCTTCGGAAAGGACAAGAAAAAGGCAAAGAAGACTAAATCTCGCCTAGAGACTGACAGTTCTACTGAGGACTCGTCTACAGACAGCTCAGATTCTGATGATGGAAACTTTTATGCGAACAAGAAGAATTTTCACAAAGCTAAGTAGTATGACTTTCTCGAAGATAAAAGCAAGAAAGTCCGAGAGTTTAAGGAAGGTGGCCACTCGATCAAGTTTGATACTTTTCCAGGATACTCAGATGCTTCGAAGGCTTTGTCTTTTATACAACAGTTTGACATCGCTTTCGCGGGAGGACGCTATTTCAGAGCACTCCAAGAGTCGGAGAGCTACCTCTTACTTTGAGGGGAATGCTCGTACTTGGTGGTCCACTCTTCTTCTAAACAAGACTGCGCCAGTTAAATGGCTGAAATTTGAAAAGCTTTTTATTTCTTCTTGGTTGACGCAAGAATATGAACGAGATGTACGAGCTGCTTGGAACCATCTTCGGATGACCAAGAAAGATACAATCAATGCTTATTGTGAATGATTCTGGAGCTCTTTTCTACCCACCTCTTCATTCAAGAAGATCTCATTCAGAGAACAGATTGAGCGGTTTACCTTGGGTCTACCTACAGAGATCCGAGATCACTGCTTGGAACGGAAGTCAGCTTCTATTCAGGAGTTGATGAGTCATGCGAAGCGGGGCTTTGCCATTCACTCTGGCAGTCTGACCTACCCCACAGATGAGGCCATGACACAATGAGCCGAACAGACTTCTGGGAATGAAAGTAGAAAGAAAAAGAGCAACCCAGAGAAAAAGGATGCACGACCCAAGCTTACTCCTGTGGAGAGAGCTCGCTTCATTAGAGAGGGGAAGTGCTTTGGACGCGGGGAACATGGACATATCTTCGCGAAGTGGCCTAAAAAGGCACAGAAAGAACAGAATGATAAGAACGACGACAGGCCTGACAGTTCGAGAGCTGCTGAGGAACGTGGCAGAAAAGGCAAATAGAAAAGCAGAACTGGTACCACATGGCGTGGGACCTGCATCGAATCTAATGAATGAAAGTACAAACTTTGCCGCTCTTGGGGCAAAGTTAAGGATCACGAAGCTCTTTTGAAGGAGCCAAGGCCAACTTCTTTTCACTTGGAATTGGTGGCTCGATTTGGAAATTACGCCCGACAGACTGACGCCACAGGCGGAGGTAGTTCGACTGGCACCCGGATGGGATGTTGCCATTACACCGAGCATTGGCAAACTTCGTTTGCAATGACAGGGGTGCCAGGACACGCGAGTGACGTTCTTCTCAGGATCCCTTGGTACCACACGAACTATGCCGTGGTTGACTACCGGGCCGAGAAAGCGACTTTGATAAATGAAGGGCTTAGAGATTGTACTTGATGAACTTTAGTTTCTTACTCATTCTTTTGGGAGAGAACTGAACGATGGATAAAGGTTGAATATGTTTTGACCTGATCTAAAGAACGCCAAGATTTTTCTCCACACTCATGCCGATTGCTTTTCAAAGGGCCTGAAGATCATACCATTGATCTGATACCTGGAAGCACGTTACCGAACCGGCCACCCTATCGTGTGAGCCGAGTGCAGAATGAAAAGATTATGAACCCAGTGAAAGACCTCTTGGAAAAGGGTCTTGTCCAGCCTAGCACTTCACCGTATTGCTCTCCAGTGTTGTTGGTTTTGAAGAAAGACGGATTTTTGAGAATGTGCATCGATTATAACGCTCTCAACAAAATCACCATAAGGAACAGATTTCCGATTCTTAGGATCTATGATATACTCGAGAGGTTACAGGGATCCTCGTGCTTTAGCAGGATTGACTTGAAGAGTGGATATCGTCAGATCAGGATAGCGCCAGGAGATGTCTACAAGACAGCTTTTCGGATGACTTTTGGGTTATTTGAGTTTTTGGTGATGCCTTTTGGCTTAACCAATACTCCTGCGACATTTAACCGGATGATGGACATGATTTTTTCGAGAGTACAGGCTATTTGTTGGCACTTTCTTTGACGACATCATTGTTTACTCCAAGAATGAGGCAGAACACAGAGATTATCTGCTTCAAGTCTTTTAGGCATTACGAGATCACACGTTGGTGATTAATGCAAAGAAAAGTGAATTTTTCCTACCAGAGATACACTTTTTGGGACACATTGTGTCAGCAGCAGGAGTGCAAATGGACCCGGCCAAGATAGAGACTATCCGTGATTGGCCCGATTTGAGGAATGTCCATGAAGTTAGAAGCTTCTTGGGACCGTGTTCGTACTATAGGCGGTTCATACGAAAGTTTGCAGAGGTTGCTTCCCCTTTGCATACCTTGACACAGAAAGGAGTACCTTTTTCGTGGGGACCCACAGAGGTGACTGCCTTTCGGACATTGAAAGAGAAATTGACTACGGGACCTATTTTGACTTTGCCGGACTTGGAGAAGTCATTTGAAGTATATTGTGATGCTTGTGGTCGTAGTTTGGGTGCGGTCTTGATGCAAGAAGGCCATGTCATAGCTTACGAGAGCCGTTTGTTCTCTAGGCCGGAGATGACAGCACAGACCTATGAGAAAGAGCTTTTGGCGGTTATCCATGCTCTTACTCAGTGGCGGCATTACCTACTCGGAGCGGATTTTACTGTCTTTACAGACCATCAGAGTTTGCGCTACTTCTTGTCACAGAAGCAGCTTTCGGAAAAGCAGATGCGGTGGGCGAACATCTTGTCACAGTTCCACTTCCAGATTGTCCATGTGCAGGGATAGAAGAATGTGGTGGCAAATGCTTTGTCTCGGAAACCGTTGGTTCTGGCTATTTCCGCGATACATCATAGGAGCTTCGAGGATATGGTCGATCAGTATGCCACAGATACAGATTTTGCAGATATTTTCACACGGATACGGGATGGGGAGACAATAGAGCTGGATACTCCCTTCGGGAAGGCTACTTGATGAAAAAGACTATGTTGTGCGTTACACAGCCGTTGAGGGAAAAGGTTATGACTGAATGCCACTGTCCATCTTTTACGGGTCACCGCGGCATTGCTACCACCATGAAAGGGGTAGAGAGATACTTCTTTTGGCCGTGACTCAAAAAGGACGTGGAAGAGTTGTGTGCAGTATGCCAGAAGGTCAAGTTTGATAGGCATAAGACCCAGGGATTGTTACACCCTTTTACCCATAGCCACCTGCCCGTGGGAAAGTATTGAAATGGATTTCATTTTTGATCTCCCGATTACACAGAATGATCATGACGATTTTCCGATTACATGGCACGTTTGAGATGATTGTCTCCGACAGAGACCCCAGATTTATGAATTTGTTTTGCAAGGCAATTTGGGAGAACATTGGCACGCAGTTGTAGTTCTCGCCATCGTTCCACTTGCAGACTGACGGGCAATTTGAGATTGCCAATTCAGTGGTTTTAGATTTATTGAAGTCTTGTATCTCGGATGAGAAGACTCATGGGAAAAGAACTTACCTTTGGTGGAATTTTCCTACAATAACACGATACACTCTTCGACGGGGAAGACGCCATGTGAGATTGTTGAAAGTGCTGCGAAGGTTCCATCCTTCCTGAGCACGAAAGATTAGATATTTGAAGCGGATGAATATTTGCGAGATTTGGATACAGCTTTTGCCAAGGTTCGCGAGACTTTGCAGGAGTCTCAAAAACGATAGAAAAAGACAGCGGATCGCCATCGTCGCGATTTGAAATTGAAGGAGGATGATTGGGTGCTCTTACGTTTTGAGAAGGCACGCCTAAGAAAGAAAAAGGGAAAGGAGAGGCTTTTTCCAAAGCTTAGTATGCGATACTATGGACCTTTCCATATCACTGACAAGATAAATGATGTCTCCTTCCGATTGAAACTGCCAGATACTTGGACGATTCACAATGCATTGCATGTGAGTCTCTTGAAACCTGTTAAGGGTGATGTGCCTGATGATGGGGAGCCTGATGAGCAACCCGAAGTGGAAGAAAACGAGGAGATCCTTGTTCGTGAACAGATTTTGGCACGTAAAGTCCGAAGGCGGTTCTTAGTTAAGTTCAAGAACTTTCCTGCATTTGATGCGAAGTGGATGGAGGAGGAGGACCTAGCAGATACTCCTCGGATTGTGAAACTTTACCTCGATGTTTTGGTTTAGCATAGTCTACTCCAAACAGAACCCAGAATTGAGCTTGGCCGGAGATCTGGTGCAGTGGGATGCACAAGAGGGGAGTCACTCCGCTCCCTTGTCAACAGATGCCTTGATTTTGATACTAAAGTCACTGATGTCTCTTTGAGCTTCAGGGATACTGATAGCTGACAGTATTCTGCTGGAGATGACTTTATGGAATGGAATTCTTGATAATGATACTTATTTGTTCTTGACTTCTTTTGAGTGCAGGAACTGATAGCCGAAATGACTGCAGCATTTTGGTCTACTTGATCTCGAATAGACATGGTTGCAAGAGGGGTTAGTCAATCAGACATCGATGAGGTCCCAATTGGACCTAGATGTGATTGCTAGCTACATTGCCGATAAATCATGGTCTAAGATCCGAATGAATGTTGAATGTCATGTGATGTCTTGTGATGTCTAGTGATGTTCTGTGATGTCATGTGATGTGACTGTCGATTTTGTACATGTGCTAGATGTGTGTTCCTAGTACGTAGGTACTAACAGTCAGTGTTTGTTAAGACGGTTTATGGCTTTTGTCGGTTTTGCAGGCGTAATCGCGGTCGATTACAATGCTTTCAAGAGGGGGGTATGTCACAAAGTGATGATGTGGCGGACAACAGAAACCCTAATTTCCGGAAATCGCGGAAGCTATTTTTTTTTTCCCTTAATGATGAGCGACGCGAATCTTGCTTTTTCTCTATGCAATGAGAAAAAGAGAGAGAATGCTTTTGCTGTCAAGTTTTGACTCTCTGAGAGAGAGAGAGCAGTTGCTTTTGATTTGAAGCTTTTGGGCATCCCTTGTAACCTTTAAATTAGTGGTGAGGGCCTCACTTCTCAGGGCATCTGGACGCAGAGTCTGAGAGTGAAACCCTACCCACTCTCTTGTACTTTGATGTGATGAATATAAAAAGAAATACCGAAAGGGGCGCCAATCTCTGGGGCCAATATCTCTAGGCACGGAACTCCGCCGGGCCAGTATACATCTATTGTGATCTGTGACTTGTTTTGAAGTGGTTATTTGGTGCTGTCGCGGTTGATTCTTGACTTGGAGTGTCCAAGTCTGTTACATGGGTGCTACCCCCATGTTGCCTACTCACTGGCAGAGTGCAGAGTGGACGTTGTCAACAATATTACATCCCTCCAGCCCCCGGTACGTGTTCACAGCGAGTTACGCATTCCGGAGTACACACCTCTGCCGCCCGCTCCAGCAGAGACACCTCCAGTGGAAGAGATTGAGGATCTCGAGGATTCGGACTTCGATTCCGACTTCCTTGCAGAGCTTGGCGAATCGTTAGAACCAGCTTCTTTTGTCTACATGCCCCATACTTCTCCAGCGTCTCCTCGATACTCTCTCTGAGGCAGAACCATGTCCCAAGCAGAAGAAGATGGCCAGTAGGCACAGATGCTTGCTCTCCTCAAGAAACAAATGGAAGCTTTACAACAGACTTTTACAACAAGTCTTGCTTCCCTCAACACTCGTTTGGAGCAGATGCAGCAGACACACACTTCTTCTCGAGCAAACCCTTCTACTGCTACACCCTCTTCTTCAGAAGCTTCAGTGGACGCACACGAAGACGAACCAGATCCTACAGCAAAGGTAGACAATACTGAATTACAGCTTCTTTATAATTTTTTTAATTCCGCACAGAAAAAGAAGCTTGATGTTAAGCTGCCAGAACCATACAATGGTCGTCGCGACAAGCGCGTGCTACACCAATGGATATTTAAGATGGAGGTCTACCTGTCCAATACGGACTTGGTGGAAAGTAAGAAAACTGCATTAGCCAGTTCATTATTGAAAGATACAACATCCTGTGGTGGCAATGTAGAGTTGCTGATGGTAAATGCACCCCTTCATGGGACAAATTCCGGCTCTCCATTCGCAAAGCATTTGAACCTGCGAATACGGACTTTCATGCCCGGTCTGCTCTCCGCCGCCTGAACCAAACAGGTTACTTGGCTGCGTATATCAGAGAGTTCCAAAGGCCAACTCTGGAGATAGAGACTCTCAGTTCCTCAGAGAAACTACACAGTTTTATGGACGGACTAGAACCCAACATGAAGGATGATGTGCAAAAGTTTAACCCAACAACACTGGATGCTGCCATGGCTTATGTCAAACTGCTTGGAGACAATCGACGTCCAACACGGACCTCATTTATGGGCAATCAGTCTTCAACTAGTGGCCGCTTTCCTCAACGTGGTCATCCAAGCAACTTTAATCCTAATCGGTGCTCACTACAGCAGCCTCCGTCTTCTGGACAACAATTTTCTAGACAACAGTCTTTTCGGCCTCGGTTTTCTGGACAAGCAGCAGCTTCATATAACGGTTCCTCTTCCAGCAACACTAATCGGAATCGAGGACAGTTTCGGTCGACCGCCGACGTAACGGCCGTCGTAATGGTTCAGTAGAACAACAAGCCTCTTCATCGGCTCCCTCCACCTCTTAGTTTAGCAGCACAAGATTGTGCACAATTTGTGGTGGATCACACAGGTGGTATGCATGCCCGAAGCGTCCAAACCCTTCAAATATACGACAAAATTTGAATATGGAGTCGTACAGATTCAGAACACTGTCCACCTCCTATAAAGGACAAAGGCAAACAAGCAGTTCGTGCGATTAGAGTATCCAAAGTGGTTAGCCCCTTAATGCTAAATGTCCACAATCGCACCTCAGTTCCTATTGATCTTTCTAACCAGGATCTCAGTCTTCTTGGTTTCATTGCTCAACATCCAATCAATGTGCTCATAGATAGTGGATGTTTCACAAATTTTGTCAGCACTTCTTTAGTCAGCAAGCTTCACCTACCAACCCAACAGAGTGTGGAAGCTTTTCAAGTGGAACTTGCAGATGGTTCATTTTTGAACTGCAACAGGAAACTTCAACAGTTACAATTTCAAATTTAGGATTACCAGGATCAGTTAAGCTTTGCAGTAATTCCCTTATCGCACTACGACATGATTCGTGGTCAATCTTGGCTGTATTAGTATGATCCTGTCATCAGTTTCAGAGGTCATTCCATTCGGCTTTATCATGATTATCAAGAAGTGGAACTTCGTGGTCTTTTTAATGCAAAGCCTATCACCTTGGTCTTAGCTTTACAAGTTAAGCGTTTGGTTCGCAAGTGTGATTGTGCAACAGCCTTGATTATGTTGCGAGAAAAAGAAGCAGAAACGGAAGAAACCTCAAAATCCTCAACATCAACCACTGCTTACTTGCAACAACCCTTCTTTAAACCATTCGTGGACTTATTTCTTGATGAGCTCCCAACTACATTACCTCCTCGTTGTCCTGTGGATCATACAATCGATTTGATTCCCGGACAACCTCCTCCAGTTCGAGCTCCTTATCGCGTTTCATATTCAGAATCTCAAGAAATTCAGCGACAATTGGAAGATTTATTGGATAAAGGTCATATCCGTCCTAGCAAAAGTCCTTTTGGCGCTCCAGTCTTATTGGTAAAAAAGAAGGATGGCTCCATGCGTCTTTGCATTGATTATCATGCTCTTAATAAGCTGACGATAAAAAATAAATTTCCTTTACCTCACATCGATGAACTCTTTGATCAACTATTGGGTTCAAGGATCTATTCCAAGATCGATCTGAAGTCAGGTTATCACCAGATTCGCATTAGAATTGGCGATGAATACAAAACAGCTTTTCGGACAAAGTATGGTCATTATGAATTTCTGGTCATTCCTTTTGGGTTAACCAATGCCCCAGCAACCTTCATGACCTTGATGAATAAATTTTGGCCCTTATTTGGATAAATTTGTGATCGTGTACCTCGATGACATCCTTGTCTTCAGTAAAACCATGGCAGATCACAAAGAACACTTGCAGATTGTCTTTGAGACATTACGTACAAATGTGTTGTACATCAACAAGAAGAGCGAGTTTTTCAAGGATCACATGGAATACCTTGGACATGTGATTTCTGCTACATGGATCGCTGTGGATCCAAAGAAGATTAAGGCCATTGTTGACTGACCTCTACCTCTCACTATTACAGATGTGCGATCTTTCTTGGGTCTTGCTAATTTTTATCACACCAAAGTCCATAAGTTCTCAAATATTGCTTCTCCTCTAACGGAATTGACAAAGAAGGATAAGCTACATTGGACTCCTGAAGCAGAAAAGTCTTTCAATGAACTTAAGCATGCTTTGACGACAACACCTGTCTTAGCAATTGCAGATCCTACTCAACCATTTGACGTGATGACCGATGCTTCTGATCAAGCATCAGGTGGTGTTCTCATGCAAAATGGTCGTGTCATTGCTTTTGATAGTCGAAAATTTTCAGCAATACAAATGCGATACCCAGTATATGATAAGGAATTTTTGGCTATCGTACATGCTTACTGCACATGGAAACATTACCTTCTTGGCGCAGATTCAGTGGTTAAAACAGATCATCAGTCTCTAACGTATATTTTTACTCAACTAGTGATGAATCCTCGTCAAGGAAGATGGGTTGAATTTTTGGCAAATTTTCACATGACGTTTCAGTATATGCCTGGTCTACAAAATGTGGTAGCAGATGCTTTGAGCCGCATGCCTCAAGCAACCAATTTTGCCATAACAAATGTGCAGATGGAAATTCCTACGTGTTTGAAGAATGAATATTTGACAGACAAAGACTTTGGAGATGTTTTTCGAGCCCTCAAATCTCCAAGTCCCACTCCGTCAGAGATGAATATATGTTTGCAGCATATACAATAGTGGACGAGTTACTCTACTACATGGATCGTATTTGTGTTCCACACAAAGGACCTTTGAGGAAGATTTTGATACAGGAACATCATGAAATACCTTTTGTTGCACATCCTGGAATTAACAAAACATATCGGCTTTTGTCAGCAACATATTTTTGGCCGCAGATGTAAGCAGATGTTATTAAGTTTGTGAAAGCTTGTCACTCATGTCAGATCATGAAAGCTTCTCGACAATTACCTTAAGGTTTACTTCAACCTTTACCCGTGCCTAACGAAAGATGGGAAAGTATCAGCATGGATTTTATTACCACTTTGCCTCGATCCCCTAAAGGCAATGCTCAAATTCTTGTGGTAGTTGATCGATTATCCAAAATGGCGCATTTTATACCTTGCAAGAAAACAGTTTCTGCTCCGGTTGTTGCAACACTGTTCGTACAACATATTTTCAGATTGCATGGATTACCAAAATCCATCATATCCGATAGAGATCCAAAGTTTAAAGGACATTTTTGGACATCACTATTCAAGTCTCTTGGAACCAATCTATTGTTCAGTTTAGCCTACCATCCTCAAAAGACTGTCAAACAGAAAGAGTGAACCAAATTTTAGAAGAGATGCTTCGACATTACATTAAGACTCGATTAGCATCTTGGGAGGATTATTTGCCACTTGTGGAGTTTGCTTATAATAACTCTCGTCATTCGGTAACTAGACTGACACCATTTCAAGCAGCATATGGACATACTCCTCTTGTGCCTACGAACTTTGTTCTTCAACACAAACTAGCGTTAGTAGATCAATTGGTTCAAGAAATGCAAGATGTCCTTCTGTAAATTCGAGATAAATTACTACATGTTCAACAAAGTTATCAGAAGCAGGCAAATAAGCATCGTCAATATGCAAAATTTAAAGAAGGTGACTTGGTCTTATTGTATGTAGCACCTCATCGCTATAAAACAGTGAAGTCAGTCTTCCCAAAATTGCGACCTCGCTTCTATGGACCTTTCAAAATCATCAAGAAGAATTCAGTTCTCAGCTACAAGTTGGAACTTCTACCTTCATGGGGAAAAATTCATCCAACTTTTCACATTTCCCGGCTCAAACAGTATATTCAAGGAGATTCGCCTGTTGCAGACTTATCTTCTTACGTGCCAGAAATTGAAGATGAACACATTATTCTTGTCCCAGAAAAGATTCTCAATGTTCGTCAAAAAGAAACTAGACAAAAGATCATAACTGAATTTCTTGTTAAGTGGATGGACTTAGATGAGTCAGATTCTACTTGGCAAATTGATGAAGAAATGCAACAATACCCTCACCTCCTCCAAGAATTCTTCGACAAACGACAAACTTTCATTTGACACATGGGTTTTATTTTAAGAGGGAGGGAATGTCACGTTTGTGACTTAACTACATTACAATAGTTACTCATTGATGCAGATACGCGAAGTGCCTTGCCAAGGAGAACCCCTGCGCTTGGATAGTCACACCCTTTCGCTCTACGGGTGCGACTCTTCGCCCAATGGTTGCAGCTCTTCGCCGAAAGGATGTGTCTTTACGTCTAAAGTCGCGTCTCTTCACCATGAGACGTGTCTTTTCATTTGTCTCTTCGTCTCCTATATAAGAAACCCTTGTGTTGCTAAATTGGCTTTATCTTACAGAAAAATAATTTCAAATGAATTATTGGATTTATAAGTGAGAGGGTTTTCTCGCTTGGAACACCAAGAAAAATAATTCTAAATGAATTATTGGAATTTTAAGTGAGAAGGTTTTTCTCACTCGAGACATCCGAGTACAGAGTATTCCTAGTGCGTCATTCAAACTAATGACGGGAGAACTGAGAACGGAAATATCTGTAAGGCCACCAGGAACGGGTACTTCTGATGCGTCACATCGGATGGGTGACAGGGAGCATCGGAAAGAAGTATCCGACCATCCGGGAATGGACATCTCTGATGCTTCATAGGATGGGTGACATAGAGCATCATGAAGGAGATTGTACCGTAAGTTCGGTAGGAAAGGACTAGGTGATGGGTATTCTTGATGCGTCACAAGGTGGGTGACGGGTGCATCGGAAAGGGAATATCCATAGTCAGGAGGAAATTCCGAACTGTGTTAGAATTGTGCACAAGGAAAAGCAAGCACTTAAATGAAGATGGGTTCAGAGGAAACTTTGAGGAAAAACAAGTGCTTTTTGAGAAAGCGGGATTGCTTTTCGGAAAAGCAGATGTTTTCCCGCGAGGAAGTCTATGTCTGCATTGCAACTGTGCATGTGATTGCATCCAAGGATGCCTGGGAAGTGCTGTGAAAGCATTGTTTTTAACTTATAAGGTTTTATTGAGTTTTTGGGCAGATTCAGACTATTTTTGAAATATGCCGGCCGCCCACTTAATAAGTGGGCAGCCATCTGATAAATAAGGCAACAGATCAGCGAGTGTTTTCTCTCTCTTTTCCCGGCAAAGCAACGAAAAAAAAAAAGGGCGGTGATCTCTACACGAGCAGCTATTGGTGCTGTGGTCAGGAGATATAAAAGCATCACATGCCCTCACTCATGGGGGAGGATCAGTTTTTGCAAGAAGGAGATGCTGCTGCAGAGTTCACTCGCAAAGAAGAAGTTTGCCGTTGATGCCCATGACTGTCCCAAGTGTACCCGATGTCGCCAAGACCTAGTGCGCGAGTTCCCTCGCGAAGAAGTGCCTACGGAGCGTGTTTCCATCGCGACAAGCTGCTGTTTTTCTCTGTTTTCAGCCCATAAACGTCGTAGACGGGGCTGATTTACGAGAAGGAACCCGAGAACACACCTCTTTTGTGTGAAGGATTGGAAGAGAGGATTTTCTATGTAGAGATCTCTTCCAGGGAATTGCTTTTTCAAAAACCGAGCTGCATTTCGAGTGTCGAGACTTTGAAGGTAACGATTTTCATGTTATGATCTCTGAGTATTTGATTGCAGGTGTACTTCCTCTTCGTGAGGGAGTAGGAACAGAGGAAGGCATGAGCCTCTGCAGGAGAAAAGCGCTTTTAGGAACTAGATCCAGATCAGCCCAAGGGTTTCGTACCCGAGTTTGGGAAGTAGATCCACGATTCCACGGATTGGAGAGAGGTAGTCTCTCAAGTTGTGATCCGGAAGTTGGGATTCCCAAGTAAGGACTTCGTGTCCGGGAAGCAGAGTTGTTTTGCGGGAAGAGGACTCTGGAAACAGAGTTGGAAAAGAGAGTTGCAGGGATGTCATGCCGTGAGTTTGGAAGGTGAGATCCAGAGGCGAGAACCTTGGTTCTCAAGGATTTGGAATAAGGAATTGAAGTTCCTTGGAATAGGGTTTTGCCCTAGGAATCGGAAGCTGAGGCTTCCGGGAACCATCAAGTCTTATTTTAGAATGAGGGTGGTAATACGTTCGGTTCAAGTGCTTGTACAGATTTCTCCTTAGTAATAAAGATACTATTACGGGGGGGGGGGGGGGACCAGCCCATCTTCTGGTCCCCAATATTGTGTCGATCTTCTCACTCTCTATCTCTCTCTCTATTTATTTCTCTCTATATCCTCTGGCTTCAGTAATAAGTGATAAATTCTATTTATCCGAATGTATTTTATATTGTTATGCGCTCCCGTTTGTGACAATGGTATCAGAGCATGGTCTCCTCTCTTTCTCTGTAAAGGAGGACGACTCTGGGAAGATACGGGAAGAAGCCATGACAAGCCAAGATAGAAGTAGGCAGGCGGAGTCCTAAGCCCTGCAGGAGAAAGCTCACAGAGTTGGGAAAATTTTTCTCTTTGCAAGAAGTCGACACAAGACTTGGGATTCTCTGCGAAGGTGACAAGAGCATGATGCTCTAGAACCTAGAGAATCTGAGGAGCGGAATGCTAGAGATACTTCAGAACCCAAAAGATATCCATGAACATCAATCCAGAACCATAGCCAAGAAATCCCGTCATTTCGGGAAGGATATGAAGAAGGTCTTTAGACCTCAGAACCCTCCCGTCAAGTTTGATACTTTTGACGGACGGGAAGATGTCCTGAAAGCTACCGGTATCATTTGACAGTATGAAGTTGCCTTTGCAAACGGCAATTTCGGAGAAGCGTCGAAGGTGAGGCATGTGACCAAACACCTCAAGGGGATTTGCAAGTACTTAGTGGTATACCAAGTCTCTGCAAGGAACTTACAACAAGACGTGGATTCAATTCAAGGCTGAATTTTTCGACAAATTTTTTTCCTCTACGCTTTGAGGAAGGAATACAAGAAGATTGGGATCGGTTTGCCCGATAGGAACATGAGTGAGTCAAAGCAAGTAGTGGTTCACTCTTGCCAAGGTAGCTCCACTCTCGACCCTCTCTGAGGGAGGAAAGATGAAGAAATTCAACGAAGGACTTTTGCCCGAATTTTGTAGACGCATCTGCAAAATACTTTGCAGTAGATGGTAGAGTCAGCAATAAAGTTGAAAGTGTACACCTTAGTGTACATAGAATCCAATCCCCGTAGTGGGACGGGAACCATTGAACACAGGAAGTTTAGAGTAAGGGAATTCAATCTAATTCCCGAGTTCTTGAATAGAAGACCCTCGAACTTTAAGTGAGAGAGCAGGTTTTCGATCAAAGTTACATCTTTGCGGAAATCATAAAGTGCATTGTGCTTGTTTGCTCTTTTGCACGAGGTATGGTTATGTCTAACCGGGACTACTCACTCTCAAGTGTTTATGAGAGCATGATCAAATTGAAACATTGTTTTCTGAGATAAATTGGTTTGCTTAACTAGCTGGAAGGTCAACTATTGATCCGGTATCCAGTAATTCTCGAATAGATTACCTGCTACTACGGGTAGGAAATTATGAAGGAACCATTCTGAGCTTTCCAGCAAAGAAAAGCTTTCATTGCTAAATTTTTCCAAAAGCTTGACCATTACATGACTTGACAAAGAAAAACTTTAAGTACATATGGAGTGCTAAAGCACAAAGTGCCGCACACTCCCTACCCGGTAAGGGAAGATATGGTAGTGCTTTTCGGACAAGTGAATGAACACTCTCTTTACGAGGGAAGGAACAAGCGACGACTACGGCCTGTGCTCGAGGAATCCAAGAATTGAAATCCTAGATTATTTGATGAGCGGGTTTTGCTCTAATAAGATCGAGCCAAGGGATCGTCAAGTTGAGCGTCTTTGCTCTAAGGATCTTACGAAGGGAAGGTAATTTCCCAGGTTCACCGAAACTCTAACACAGCTTAAGAATTATGTACACTTTTGAGTACATGGATAACATACGAAGATGCAGACCTATGCCAAGGAACTGGACGAGAGTTTGTTATACTCTCTTGAGCGCCTTTTTGCGTGCAAGGAAATTCCGACACGAGAATCTCTATTTGAGATGTGTTCGGTAGAAGGAATTTGAGTTTCTCTATGGAGAAGAGGTTTTCTGATGGTCGTTGATCATTGAGTACGCTATGTGCTTTTACCATTACAGTAGCAACTTTTGGTTGCGGTATATGTTTCTCCATGAGCAGGTCAAGTAGCATTTACACGTTGCTTGAATAAATTCGAACTATTATGTTCGTAAGAATATAGTTCGCCAACCGTTTCAAAATGGTAAGAATTACATATGGGAGAACATCCCTGAGAATCAAAGAGGGTTCGCTCTATTGTGAACCGGGTTTGAATGTACGTTCAGAAAATGCTATGGCTAGAATCCTATCTGCTTGAGATTTTGCAAGGCGTCATCGATGCTCGCAAGATGAATCATTTTTTATGATTCTGTAAGGAAGAGACGCGTCTGGAAAACAGTGCTGGTGATAATAACTCGCAGGAGGGAAAAATTGGAAGGAAGTGCCGCCGTGCATAAGGAATTTTCGAATTGGAACCGTCTGCCTACGTTGAGCGATTGCTTGGAACAAGAACCTTCTTTAAGGTGATCGCAAATTGTGAAAGAAAGACATTGAGCTTAATGCTCTCGACATGCCCTATGCGGGAGGACACAAGAGGTTTAATATCCTCAGGACTAATATCGCAAGGTTATGCGCAAGGACATAGACCTAGACTGATTTCTAGGAGGATTATTCTTCTCAGAATTGAGAAGGTGGAATTGAGTTGACAGATTCTCGGATGAGGAAACTTCGAATCTGTTGGAAAGACGCGAATGACGAGTTCTTACATGGCTCGTAACTTTAATGAAAGGTGAAGGATATCCTCGAGGTACTAGAGGAAAGATATGAACCGGTAAGGTAAGTATTGAATTATTGAATTTTTGTTTAATTTAATGTTTAAGTTCTCTTTTGAGAAAGGACTAGCTCAACTCACCATTGAGCAAGATTTGGAATCTTTTCGGTTTCTCCCCGGTAGTTTAGTTGGACCTCTACAGTTGAGGACAACTGTTTATAAGTGAGAGGGATGTTGCTAAATTGGCTTTATCTTACTGAAAAATAATTTCAAATGAATTATTGGATTTATAAGTGAGAGGGTTTTCTCGCTTGGAACACCAAGAAAAATAATTCTAAATGAATTATTGGAATTTTAAGTGAGAGGGTTTTTCTCACTCGAGACATCCGAGTACAGAGTATTCCTAGTGCGTCATTCAAAGTAATGACGGGAGCACTGAGAACGGGAATATCTGTAAGGCTACCAGGAACGGGTACTTCTGATGCGTCAGATCGGATTGGTGGTAGGGAGCATCGGAAAGAAGTATCCGACCATCCGGGAACGGACATCTCTGATGCTTCATAGGATGGGTGACCTAGAGCATCGTGAAGGAGATTCTACGGTAAGTTTGGTAGGAAAGGACTAGGTGATGGGTATTCTTGATGCGTCACAAGGTGGGTGACGGGTGCATCGGAAAGGGAATATCCATAGTCAGGAGGAAATTCCGAACTGTGTTAGAATTGTGCACAAGGAAAAGCAAGCACTTAAATGAAGATGGGTTCAGAGGAAACTTTGAGGAAAAAAAAATGCTTTTTGAGAAAGCGGGATTGCTTTTCGGAAAAGCAGATATTTTCCCGCGAGGAAGTCTATGTCTGCATTGCAACTATGCATGTGATTGCATCCAGGGACGCCTGGGAAGTGCTGTGAAAGCATTGTACTTATAAGGTTTTATTGAGTTTTTGGGCAGATTCAGACTATTTTTGAAATATGCCGGCCGCCCACTTAATAAGTGGGCAACCATCTGATAAATAAGGCAACAGATCAGCCAGCGTTTTCTCTCTCTCTTTTTTTGGCAGAGCAGCGAAAAAAAGAAAAAGGGCCATGATCTCTACGCGAGCAGCTATTGCTGCCATGGTCAGGAGATATAAAAGCATCACATGCCCTCACTCAAGGGGGAGGATCAGTTTTTGCAAGAAGGAGATGCTACTGCAGAGTTCACTCGCAAAGAAGAAGTTTGCCTGTGATGCCCATGACTGTCCGAAGTGTACCCGATGTCGCCAAGACCCAGTGCGCGAGTTCCCTCGCGAAGAAGTGCCTACGGAGCATGTTTCCATCGCGACAAGCTGCTGTTTTTCTCTGTTTTCAGCCCATAAACGTCGTAGACGGGGCTGATTTACGAGAAGGAACCTGAGAACACACCTCTTTTGTGTGAAGGATTTTCTATTAGAGATCTCTTCCGGGGAATTGCTTTTTCAAAAACCGAGCCGCGTTTCGAGCGTCGAGACTTTGAAGGTAACGTTTTTCATGTTATGATCTCTGAGTATTTGATTGCAGGTGTACTTCCTCTTCGTGAGGGAGTAGGAACAGAGGAAGGCATGAGCATTTGCAGGAGAAAAGCGCTCTGAGGAACTAGAGCCAGATTAGCCCAAGGGTTTCGTACCCGAGTTTGGGAAGTAGATCCACGATTCCACGGATCGGAGAGAGGTAGTCTCTCAAGTTGTGATCCGGAAGTTGGGATTCCCAAGTAAGGACTTCGTGTTCGGGAAGCAGAGTTGTTCTGCGGGAAGAGGACTCTGGAAACAGAGTTGGAAAAGAGAGTTGCAGGGATGTCATGCAGTGAGTTTGGAAGGTGAGATCCAGAGGCGAGAACCTTGGTTCTCAAGGATTTGGAATAAGGAACGGAAGTTCCTTGGAATAGGGTTTTGCCCTAGGAATCTGAAGCTGAGGCTTCCGGGAACCATCAAGTCTTTTTCTAGAACGAAGGTGGCAATACGTTCGGTTCAAGTGCTTGTATAGACTTCTGCTCAGTAATAAAGATACTATTACGGGGGGGGGACCAGCCCATCTTCTGGTCCCCAGTATTGTGTCGATCTTCTCACTCTCTCTCTCTCTCTCTCTCTCTCTCTATTTCTCTCTATATCCTCTGGCTTCAGTAATAAGTGATAAATCCTATTTATTCGAATGTATTTTATATTGTTATGCGCTCCCGTTTGTGACACCTTGTATCACACTTTCAATCAATCAATCAAACACAGAGTCTTCTGAGTCTTTCTTTGAGTTTAGTTCTGTTTCTTAAGTCTTAATCATGAGTTTAAGTACTTAATAAAGGATTAGTACCTAGAATCCTCACAAAGATGACATTAGGTGCTTTTAACGACAATGGTTTTTCGCAAGCGATTTTACAAACTTATATTTTGGCAAGCGCCTATAAAACAATGGTCAATGGCCTCATTCGTACAGATCTTGTGAGTGGTCTCACTCGACAATTGTGGCTCGAACATTTATTAATCGAATACCGCTAGGGGCATCTATTTGAGGGCGATCTCTCTCAAGGGGAACTCCACCTGTAACAGACTTGGACACTCCAAGCCGAGAATCTACCACGACACCACAAATTTCACTTCAAACAGTTCATAGTTCACAATAGATTCGACACTGACCCGACGGAATTCCTTGCCTAGAGATATTGCCCCAAAGACTGGCATCCCTTTCGGTATTTCTTTTTGTATTAATCTGTGTTCAAAGTACAAGAGTGCAGGTAGGCACTCACACTCAAGACTCTGCGTCCAGATGCTCTGAGTTGTGAGTGACCTACCCACATATTTAAAGAGTTTACAAAGGATGCTATAAGCAGAGCCCCAAAAGCTTCAAAAGCTGTCCCAAAAGCTTCAAGTTAAAAGCTCTTTGAAAAATAAAGCAAGAGACTCTGCAATCCCAAAAAGCTTCAGTGTAATTTTTAGCGTTGAGCTTTTGCGTAGCAAAAAGCTGTCCCAAAAGCTGTCCGTACAGCCCTGCCACGTGGCTGCCCGCGAATGGCGCCGCATTTTTCGGAGCTGTCCGTATAGCAGGCCACGTCAGCAGCAGGACACGTGAGCATGCAGTCCGTGACCAGCAGGGCAGGAGTATGTGTGTACGGAGCAGCCACGTCACCATTGCTGTCTGCCTAGGACTGTTCCATGCCAAGAGGGTGTGGATGTGTGTATACTGTGCAGGCCACATCACAGCGTTGTGACATAGCCCCCTCTTGAAAGCATTGTAATCGCCCTCGATTACGCCTGCAAAACAGGTAGAAGCCATAAACTGCCTTAGCAGACACTGACTGTTAGTACCTACGCAGTAGGAATACACATCTAGCACATGTACCAATCTACAGTCACATCACACGACATCAGAGGACATCACTAGACATCACAGGAGACATCACATGACAATTCACATTTAACATTCATTCGGATCTTAGACCATGATTTATCGGCAATGCAATTAGCAATCGTATCTAGATCCACTCAGGACCTCATAGATGCCCGATTGACTAATCCCTATTGCAACCATGTCTATTCGAGATCATTCAGACCAAAATGCTGCAGTCATTTCGTCTATCAGTTCCTGCACTTAAAAAACAAGTCAAGAACAAATCAATTTTATATTCGGGAATTCCATTTCATAAAGTCATACAACAGAATATTGTCAGCTCTCAGTACCCCTGAAGCTCAAAGAGACATTAGTGACTCTAAAATTCTAAAATCGAGGCATGTGTTGACAAAGGAGCGGAGTAAAAAAAACAAGTCAAGAACAAATCAATTTCATATTCGGGAATTCCATTTCATAAAGTCATACAGCAGAATATTGCTAGCTCTCAGTACCCTTGAAGCTCAAAGAGACATCAGTGACTCTAAAATTCTAAAATCGAGGCATCTGTTGACAAAGGAGCGGAGTAACTCCCCTCTTGTGCAGCCCACTGCACTAGATCTCCGGCCAAGCTGAATTTGGGGTTCCATTTGGAGTAGACTATGCTAAACCAAAAGCTTCAAGGTAAAGTTTCACAATATGAGGAGTATCTGCTAGGTCCTCCTCCTCCATCCACTTCGCATCCGATGTAGGATAGTTCTTGAATTTAACCAAGAACCGCCTTCTTACTTTACCCTTATTCTTTTCTGTCCTTATGTGCCAAAATGTGTTCAGGAACAAGGATCTCCTCGTTTTCTTCTACTTCGGGTTGCTCATCAGGCTCCCCATCTTCGGGCACATCACCTTTAATAGGTTTCAAGAGACTCACATGAAATGCATTGTGAATCCTCCAAGTGTCAGACAGTTTTAGTCGGAAGGAGACATCGTTGATCTTTTCGGAGATCTGGAAAGGTCCATAGTATTGCATACTAAGCTTTGGAAAAAGCCTCTCCTTTCCCTTCTAGAGCACCCAATCATCCTCCTTTAGTTTCAAGTCGCGACGATGGCGATCTGCTGCCTTTTTCTGTCTTTCGTGAGATTTCTGCAAAGCCTCGTGGACCTTGGCAAAAGCTGTGTCTAAGTCGCGCGTGTACTCATCAGCTTCAAAAATCTTATCTTTCGTGCTTAGGAAGGGTGGAACCTTTGCAGCACCTTCAATAATCTCAAATGGCGCCTTCCCCGTGGAAGAGTGTATCATGTTGTTGTAGGCAAATTCCACCAAAGGTAGATACTTTTCCCATTGAGTCTTCTGATCCGAGATATAAGACTTCAATAAATCTGAAACCATTGAATTGGCAATCTCAGATTGCCCGTCAGTCTGCGGGTGGAAAGATGACGAGAACTGCAACCGTGTGCCAATGTTCTCCCAAATTGCCTTCCAAAATAAACTTGTAAATCTAGGGTCCCTGTTGGAGACAATCGTCTCGGGCATGCCATGTAATCAATAAATCTGGGCCACAAATAGTCTTGCTAAGTGATCCGGCTTGGCTGTTTTCTTCACTAGAATGAAATGAGCCTGCTTGCTAAATCTGTCAATAACAATCCAGATACCATCGTGACCACTCTCTGTGTTCTCGGGAGATCAAAAATGAAATCTATTGCAATACTTTCCCAGGGGCGGGTGGGTATGGACAAAGGCTATAACAATCCTTGTGCTTTATGCCTATCAAACTTGACCTTCTGGCATACCAAGCAAGTGCGCACAAACTCGTTCACATCCTTCTCGAGTCTCGGCCAAAAGAAGTATCTCTCTACCCCTTTCAAGGTGGTAGCAATGCCGCGGTGACCCGTAGAAGGCGGACAGTGGCATTCGGTTAGAACCTTTTCTCTCAACGGCTGTGTAACGCACAACATGGTTTTCCTCATCAAGTAGCCATCCCGAATGGAATATCCCGCTACTATCTCTCCATCCCGTATCTGTGTGAAAACATTTGCAAAATCCGTATCTGTGGCATATTGGTGGACCATATCCTCGAAGCTCCTATCATGAATCGCGGAAATAGCCAGAACCGACGGCTTCCGAGACAAAGCATCTGCCACCAAATTCTTCTATTCCTGAACATGGACAATCTGGAAGTGAAACTGTGACAAGATGTTCGCCCACTGCATCTGCTTTTTCGATAGCTGCTTCTGTGACAAGAAGTAGTGTAAACTCCGATGGTCTGTAAAGACAGTAAAATCCGCTCCGAGTAGGTAATGCCGCCACTGAGTAAGAGCATGGATAACCGCCAAAAGCTCTTTCTCATAAATCTGTGCTGTCAATTCCGGCCTTGAGAACAATCGGCTTTCGTAGGCAATGACATGGCCTTCTTGCATTAAGATCGCACGCAGAGTACGACCACAAGCATCACGATATACTTCAAATGACTTCTGCAAGTCCGGCAAAGTCAAAACTGGTCCCGTAGTCAATTTCTCTTTCAAGGTCTGAAAGGCAGTCACCGCTTCGGGTCCCCACGAGAAAGGGACTCCTTTCTGTGTCAAAATATGCAAAGGGTAGGCAACCTCTGCAAACTTTCTAATGAACCGCCTGTAGTACGAACAAAATCCCAAGAAGCTTCTAACTTCATGGACATTCTTCAAATCGGGCCAATCATGGATAGTCTGTAACAAACTTGGACACTCCAAGTCAAGAATCAACCGCGACAGCACCAAATAACCACTTCAAAACAATTCACAGATCACAATAGATTTGCACTGGCCCGGCGGAGTTCCGTGCCTAGAGATATTGGCCCCAGAGACTGGCGCCCCTTTTGGTATTTCTTTTTGTATTAATCAATCATCAAAGTACAAGAGAGCGGTTAGGGTTTCACTCTCAGACTCTGCGTCCAGATGCTCTTGAGAAGTGAGGCCCTCACCACTAATTCAAAGGTTACAAGGGATGCCCAAAAGCAGAGCCCCAAAAGCTTCAAATCAAAAACAATTGCTCTCTCTCTCTCACAGAGAGTCAAAACATGAAAGCAAAAGCATTCTCTCTCTCTTTCTCATTTAAGTAGAGAAAAAGCGAAATTTGCGTTGCTCATCATTTTCCAAATTTTTAAAAAAAATAAAAATAAAAAAAAATTTCAGCCTCCGCGATTTCTGGAAATTAGGTTTTCTGGCAGAAATTAGGGTTTGCAGGAATTTTAGGGTTTCTGGCAGAAATTAGGGTTTCTGCTGTCCGCCACGTCATCACTTTGTGACATACCCCCCTCTTGAAAGCATTGTAATCGACCGCGATTACGCCTGCAAAACCGACAAAAGCCATAAACCGTCTTAGCAGACACTGACTGTTAGTACCTACGTACTAGGAACACACATCTAGCACATGTACAAAATCGACAGTCACATCACACGACATCACCAGACATCACAGGACATCACATGACATTCAACATTCATTTGGATCTTAGACCATGATTTATCGGCAATGTAGCTAGCAATCACATCTAGGTCCAATCGGGACCTCAACGATGTCGGATTGTCTAACCCCTATTGCAACCATGTCTATTCGAGATCAATCAAACCAAAATGCTGCAGTCATTTCGGCTATCAGTTCCTGCACTCACAAGAAGTCAAGAACAAATCAGTATCATCATCAGGAATTCCATTTCATAAAGTCATCCAGCAGAATACTGTCAGCTCTCAGTATCCCTGAAGCTCAAAGAGACATCAGTGACTTTAGTATCATAAACGAGGCATCTGTTGACAAAGGAGCGGAGTAACTCCCCTCTTGTGCATCCCACTGCACCAGATCTTCGGCCAAGCTGAGTTTCTGGGTTCCGTTTGGAGTAGACTATGCTAAACCAAAACATCGAGGTAAAGTTTCACAATCCGAGGAGTATCTGCTAGGTCCTCCTCCTCCATCCACTTCGCATCAAATGCAGGAAAGTTCTTGAACTTAACCAAGAACCGCCTTCGGACTTTACCTTTCTTCGTATCATTTTGTGCCAAAATCTGTTCAGGAACAAGGATCTCCTCGTTTTCTTCCACTTTGGGTTGCTCATCAGGCTCCCCATCATCAGGCATATCACCCTTAACAGGTTTCAAGAGACTCACATGCAATGCATTGTGAATCCTCCAAGTATCTGGCAGTTTCAATCGGAAGGAGACATCATTTATCTTGTCAGTAATCTGGAAAGGTCCGTAGTATCACATACTAAGCTTTGGAAAAAGCCTCTCCTTTCCCTTTTTCTTTCTTAGGCGTGCCTTCTCAAAAGTAAGAGTACCCAATCATCCTCCTTCAGTTTCCAGTCGCGACGATGGTGATCCGCTGCCTTTTTCTGTCGTTCTTGAGACTCCTGCAAAGTCTCACAAACCTTGGCAAAAGCCGTATCCAAATCTCGCGAATATTCATCCGCTTCAAATTTCTAATCTTTCGTGCTTAGGAAGGATGGAACCTTCGCAGCAGTTTCAACAATCTCACATGGCGTCTTCCCTTTCGAAGAGTGTATCGTGTTATTGTAGGCAAATTCCACCAAAGGTAAGTTCTTTTCCCATTGAGTCTTCTGATGCGAGATACAAGACTTCAATAAATCTAAAATCACTGAATTGGCAATCTCAGATTGCCCGTCAGTCTGCAAGTGGAACGATGACGAGAACTGCAACCGCGTGCCAATGTTCTCCCAAATTGCCTTCCAAAACAAACTCATAAATCTGGGGTCTCTGTCGGAGACAATCGTCTCAGGCGTGCCATGTAATCGGAAAATCATCGTGATCATTCTGTATTCTCGGGAGATTAAAAAAAATGAAATCCATTTCAATATTTTCCCAGGGGCGGGTGGGTATGGGTAAAGGCTGTAACAATCCCTGTGCCTTATGCCTGTCAAACTTGACCTTCTGGCATACCAAGCAACTGCGCACAAACTCTTCCACATCCTTCTTTAGTCTCCGCCAAAAGAAATCTCTCTCTACCCCTTTCATGGTGGTAGCAATGCCGCGGTGACCCGTAAAAGGTGGACAGTGGCAATCAGTCATAACCTTTTCCCTCAACGGCTGTGTAACGCACAACAGTCTTTTTCATCAAGTGGCCTTCCCGAAGGGAGTATCGCGCTACTGTCTCCCCATCCCGTATCCGTGTGAAAATATCTGCAAATCTGTATCTGTGGCATACTGATCGACCATATCCTCGAAGCTCCTATGATGTATCGCGGAAATAGCCAGAACCAACGGTTTTCGAGACAAAGCATCTGCCACCACATTCTTTTGTCCCTGCACATGGACAATCTGGAAGTGGAACTGTGACAAGATGTTCACCCACCGCATCTGCTTTTCCGAAAGCTGCTTCTGTGACAAGAAGTAGCGCAAACTCTGATGGTCTGTAAAGACAGTAAAATCCGCTCCGAGTAGGTAATGCCGCCACTGAGTAAGAGCGTGGATAACCGCCAAAAGCTCTTTCCCATAGATCTGTGCTGTCATCTCCGGCCTAGAGAACAAACGGCTCTCGTAAGCTATGACATGGCCTTCTTGCATCAAGACCGCACCCAGACTACTGTGAGGTCCCCACCCCGCCGTACCAAACAACGGATCTGATGGTAAACCTGGTGGCCACTAGATCTATAGCGGAAGCAAACAAAATGGTTCAGGGTTCACTAGCGGACGATCTCTCATCACAAAGTGAGTCGAGTTCGAGCCTACTAGCAACGAGATCTAGCTCCACCTCGCAGGGGAAGCGTACTTAACTATCTAGCGATCCTAAGACCCACCTTCCAAGAGGAGAGAAGCCTCGAGTGCCTTTTTCCCCATGTTTCAGAGGCACGTACTCTCGAGAATTCCCCGCTCTAGGGGCAATGAGCATTACTAATATTGAGTAAGCACTATGGGGACAGAGAGTTCCCGACCAATCGGGACCACCCATCTCGTAGGCATTGGCAACCTGAGCCAAGCCCCCACTTTCCACCCCCACACTCACACTTCATCGTGTGACCTAATTACTACCACAAAGGTTGTTCAACATAAATATTCCTTGTTTAATTCCGAATCACATTGTTCGTTAAAAGAGCCCTTCAACCAGTATTGCAAACAACACCAAGACAGAATTCTAATAAAAATTCTACTCAAACTTATTCATAAAAATTCCAATGTTCTGGAGGTACAACATCCCCCCTCCAGCGAGAGTTCACTCCTCCCGTTGTCGCCTAGCTGCCCATACAACTAGGTATGTCCACCGCATAGAAAGCACGACATGGACATTCCCACCGCTTAACCAGCAGACGTGGGTTCCCACCGCATAGAAAGCAAGTCGTGGGTATCCACCGCTTAACCAGCAGACGTGGATTCAAGAGCCCTTAACCAAGAACTCTGCCCCTATGATCAGGAGGGGGTTCATGACTAATTCAACATTGGAAATAGAATGAACATGCCGAGCTAAATTTTCCCTAGCAAACATTCTTTCCTCTTGCAAACAGCATACCCATCAATCATTTCCTTCCTACTTTAGAACTTAATGTACAATGCTTTCAATGCCGAGGTTTCCGTCGGATTTCTCCAACATGTTTGGGGATATGAGCATTCCTAATTAGCGTATGCAATGTTAGTTTAAACAACTTGAATAAAAATATGATCTACCTCTTCCATTTCTTCATCGAAGGCTCGTGAGATGGCCGGTATTTGTTCCTCCATGGGAGCCTTTCCTTTTCCGTTGACATTGCTTGTTCCCGCTTCGCGGTCGTGGGCTCCACCGAAGCGAGTTCTCTTAACCGGGGCCATTTTTCTCACTACTTAAATGATAGACTTAAAAAAAAAGAGCTAAGGTCCGAGAGTAACATGACAAACCAATTGGCAGATTAGATTTATTAAAGACTCCTCCTTATGCACGAGGTTAGATTTTTCTCTTTTTGCCCTAGCAATTTTTAAGGGTAATTCTGTATCCACCCTATGGGAAACGACTCTAAGGTTAATTACTTGGCTTAGATGATTAAGAAATTCAGAGTTTTTCTAATTGATTCACGAAAGATATGAAGTAAGCAAGCTCATTCATTTTCCTAGAGCAATATGAAGGTGCTGAGTGACTGCAGGCATGTGTGATGAAAAACCCTTCTTCTTATTGGACTAATGACGGATTAATTTTCAGCCTTAATTGCATCTAAATGTGGGAGAAGATTAAGTATAATTTAATTACAACTCTATTGAGTAGTGAAAGATTGAATTCTGACAAATCTACGCTATTACTAGCTGACAATTTATTGACTATACCGCCTAGAGAGAGAATCTTTCCTAATCATGCATCAATCCTTGATTAAGGATGATGAATGGCTGAATAAACTAACTAAATGAATGATAATTATGTAATGAAGTGTAGCTATGAAAACTTAGAGAGCAGCTATAGAGAATTATAGCCAGAAGTAGGCATAGTAGACAAGAATTATGAGTGGGTAATGATGAGATTAAGAAGAGCAGTAATTAAACCTTAATTACCGTGATTAGGGGCTGAGAATCCTCTTAAATTTCTGATGCAATGAATCCTCAAGATGGGAATTTCGGCAGCACCTCCCTCCTTGCGTCTCCTTCAAAAGTTGTGTGTGCCGGCAGCACCTTCCCAGTGTGTAGGTGTGTGAGTATGCAATGTGTGTGTGTGAGCATACATGCCTCTGTGTGTGTGTGTGTGTAGGCCTTTAAATAGGCTCCTACAGGCTGAAAATCGATTTGTGCTGCTAATTGCATCTGGATGAGCACTCAGTCCTTGCATGGCAAGTCCAGTTGCCTACCCACCAAGTGTCCAGTTGGCTCAGTAAACTGACTCTCACACTGAGTTGCAGGCTTGGCAGCTTCCCCAAGACTCCCACAAAGCAAGAGGGCGCCCCCTAGCTGCTATAGCTGATCTGGAGTGGCCTGGGACCTGTTCCCACACAGTCCCGGACCCCCGGTACCTCCCCGGACAATTTTTAGGAAATTTGGTTCTAGGCTAAAACGGGTCATACGAATCGGATTTTGACGTCGTAAATTGCCATACAAAGCTCTAACTAAGGCGTACTGGCCCGAGTACCTGCCATATTTAGCAGCCCTCGGGGTCTCGAAAATGCATTTTTTTTCAAATTCGGGGTACGGGTGCAGATTTTCGAGACGGTCAAAACTAGACGGGTCGGGTGACCAAAAACTTACTATTTTTGGAAAATTTTCACAAAAATTATTTTAATTCACATTTTTAAGCTTTATAACATTCTAAACATCATGGCACTGACAGAATCTGAAAAACTGCTAAAAATAGTAACTTATTCCATTATGATTATTTCATGGTACAAGGGTGTTCCTTTTGATCGGGGTCAGAAACCTTACAACTACGACCACAAGCATCACAAAATACTTCAAATGACTTCTGCAAGTCCGGCAAAGTCAAAATAGGTCCCGTAGTCAATTTCTCTTTCAATGTCCGAAAGGCAGTCACCTCTGTGGGTCCCCACGAAAAAGGTACTCCTTTCTGTGTCAAGGTATGCAAAGGGGAAGCAACCTCTGCAAACTTTCGTATGAACCGCCTGTAGTACGAACACAGTCCCAAGAAGCTTTTAACTTCATGGACATTCTTCAAGTCGGGCCAATTACGGATAGTCTCTATCTTGGCCGGATCCATTTGCACTCCTGCAGCTGACACAATGTGTCCCAAAAAGTGTATCTCTGGTAGGAAAAATTCACTTTTCTTTGCATTAATCACTAACTTGTGATCTCATAATGCCTGAAAGACCTGAAGCAGATGATCTGTGTGCTCTGCCTCATTCTTAGAGAAAACAATGATGTCGTCAAAGAAAGTGCCAACAAATAGCCTGTACTCTCGAAAAATCCTATCCATCATCCGGTTAAATGTCGCAAGAGCATTGGTTAAGCCAAACGGCATCACCAAAAACACAAATAACCCAAAAGTCGTCCGAAAAGCTGTATTGTAGACATCTCCTGGCGCTATCTTGATCTGATGATATCCACTCTTCAAGTCAATCCTGCTAAAGCATGAAGATCCCTGTAACCTGTCGAGTATATCATCGATCCTAGGAATCGGAAATCTGTTCTTGATGGTGATTTTGTTGAGAGCTCTATAATCGATGCACA
Source organism: Adiantum capillus-veneris (assembly GCF_014529385.1). Lineage (NCBI taxonomy): Eukaryota > Viridiplantae > Streptophyta > Polypodiopsida > Polypodiales > Pteridaceae > Adiantum > Adiantum capillus-veneris. The sequence continues at coordinate 51,641,253 of NC_140937.1, forward strand.
TTCTCCAAGATCTGTCTTTCTTCAAAACCAACAATACTGGAGAGCAATACGGTGAAGTACTAGGCTGGACAAGACCCTTTTCCAAGAGGTCTTTCACTTGGTTCATAATCTCTTCATTCTGTGCTCGGCTCACACGGTAGGGTGGCCGGTTCGGTGGTGTACTACCAGGTATCAGATCAATGGTATGATCTTCAGGACGAGCAGGTGGTAACTCTCCTGGCAGGCCTTCTGAGAAGCAATCGGCGTGAGAGTGTAGAAAATCTTGGCGTTCTTTATCAAGTTTAGACATATTTGTCCTATCATCATCACTCAACTCTTTCATAAAGATCGAGTAAACAAACAGACTGGATTTCATTAATTTTGAAATGGCCGAAGCCGATATAATAGGGACAGACTCGCCCTTGAATTTAATATCAAGTACAATTGTTCTGCCCTTTTCTGTAGTCAAAGTCGCTTTTCTCGCCCGATAATCGACCACGGCGTTGTTCTTGTGGTACCAGGGAATCCCTAAGAGAACATCACAACCCTCCAAAGGCATTATGAAGAAGTCCTCATGCCCCAAATACCCCTGACAATGCAACCGAAGTTTGCCAATGACAGGTGTAATGGCTACGTCCCTGCCGGGTGCCGCTAGAACTGCCTCTGCAAGTGGTCCCATCCAATCGGGAGTAATCTCGAGCCGTGCCGCCAATTCCGGTGAAATGAAGTTGGCCTTGGCTCCTCCATCAAAGAAAATCAGGGCCTCTTGATCTTTCACTTTGCCCCAAGCTCAGCAAAGTTCTGTACTCTCATCCATGGTGTCGGGATCAGTACCCACACAATCTGGAACCAGTTCTGTTTTCATCTTGCCTTTTCGTACACGGTCCTCAGCTGCTCTCGAACTCTCAGGCCTTTCGTCGTCCTTGTCATTCTGTTCTTTCTGTGCCTTTTTAGGGCACTTCGCGGAGATATGTCCAGTTTCCCCGCATCCAAAGCACTTCCCCTCCTTGATGTAGCGAGTCCGCTCCTGAGGAGTAAGTCGGGGTCGTGCATCCTTTTTCTCTGGGTTGCTCTTTCTTTTTCTACTTTCATTCCCAGAAGTCTGTCCGGTTCGTTGTGTCGTGACCTCATCTGTGGGGTAGGTCAGACTGCCAGAGTGAATTGCAAAGCCCCGCTTCGCATGACTCATCAACTCCTGAATAGAAGCTGACTTCTGTTCCAAGGAGTGGTCTCGGATCTCTGTAGGTAGACCCAATGTAAACCGCTCAATCTGTTCTCTGAACGAGATCTTCTTGAATGAAGAGGCAGGTAGAAAAGAGTTCCAAAATCTTTCACAGTAAGAATTCACTGTATCGCTCTTGGTCATCCGGAGATGGTTCCAAGCAGCTCGTATATCTCGCTCAAACTCTTGAGTCAACCAAGAAGAAATAAAAAGCCTCTTGAATTTCAGCCATGTAATTGGCACAGTCTTGCTTAATAGAAGCGTGGACCACCAAGTGCGAGCATTCCCCTTAAAATAAGAGGCAGCTCTCCGAATCTTGGAGTGTTCTGAATAGCGTCCTCCCGCGAAAGCGATGTCAAACTGCTGAATAAAAGACAAAGCCTTCGAAGCATCTGAGTATCCCGAAAAAGTATCAAACTTAAGTGCTTGGCCACCTTCCTTAAACTCTCGGACTTTCTTGCTTTTATCTTCGAGAAAGTCATACTGGTTGGCTTTGTAAAAATTCCTCTTGTTTGCATAAAAGTTTCCGTTGTCAGAGTCTGAACTGTCCGTAGACGAGTCCTCTGTAGAAGTGTCACTCACTGGGCGAGACCTAGATTTCCTTGCCCTTTCCGAAGCGTTGTTTCTTGCTTCGCTTTTTGCTTTTCTTGTCTTCTTCGCTCGAGTCTGAAGAGCTAGAAGAACTGTCAGAAGAAGAAGAAGAATTGGGTAGGCCTTCAAACTTGACGCGCTTCTTCAGTTTCTTTGCTTTGTCGAATGTCGACTGACGACCCAAATATCCCGGGAAGTCAGTACCTTTGTTCTGCTTTTTGCCGTGCTTTTTGCCTTTCTTTTGCACGTCGAAAAGCTGAGCAATCCGTGCATCAACCACGTTCTCCAATTCCTTCTCCGTATATTTCTTGGAGGCAGAAGGTTTCTTGAGAGCGGGTTTCGGGAGTGGTGTTGTGGTTCTCTGCCACTCCCTCTGTACCTCTTCCAAAGAGGTCTGGTTCATATATTTTGCCATCTTCGGGTCCTTGGCAAAATTGAGCATCATCTTTGTTGCATTGCCAATCAATTGACGATGCTCCATCTCTCTTTGCTCCGCCTGAGTAGGCCGAGGCGGGCCATACTCTCTGTCTGAATCGTCGTTGTGATCCCAGCCCGCATCTCCAGATGCAGAGGGAGTCGACTGATCATTGCCTGAAGCCATAGGTGCCGCGGAAAAAAAATTTCGGGGATCGGATTTCCCGTAGAAGAGAAATCGGCCGGGCTCTGATACCACTGTAACAAACTTGGACACTCCAAGTCAAGAATCAACCGCGACAGCACCAAATAACCACTTCAAAACAATTCACAGATCACAATAGATTTGCACTGGCCCGGCGGAGTTCCGTGCCTAGAGATATTGGCCCCAAAGACTGGCACCCCTCTCGGTATTTCTTTTTGTATTAATCAATCATCAAAGTACAAGAGAGCGGTTAGGGTTTCACTCTCAGACTCTGCGTCCAGATGCTCTTGAGAAGTGAGGCCCTCACCACTAATTTAAAGGTTACAAGGGATGCCCAAAAGCAGAGCCCCAAAAGCTTCAAATCAAAAACAATTGCTCTCTCTCTCTCACAGAGAGTCAAAACATGAAAGCAAAAGCATTCTCTCTCTCTTTCTCATTTAAGTAGAGAAAAAGCAAAATTTGCGTCGCTCATCATTTTCGAATTTTTTTTAAAAAAAAATAAAAATAAATAAATAAATAAATACAAAAATATCAGCCTCCGCGATTTCCGGAAATTAGGTTTTCTGGCAGAAATTAGGGTTTGCAGGAATTTTAGGGTTTCTGGCAGAAATTAGGGTTTCTGCTGTCCGCCACGTCAACACTTTGTGACATAGTCTCTATCTTGGCCGGATCCATCTGCACTCCTGCTGCTGACACAATGTGTCCCAAAAAGTGTATCTTTGGTAGGAAAAATTCACTTTTCTTCGCATTAATCACTAACTTGTGATCTCGTAATGCTTGAAAGACTTGAAGCAGATGTTCTCTATGTTCTGCCTCATCCTTGGAGAAAACAATGATCAAAGAAAGTGCCAACAAATAGTCTATACTCATAACCCAAAATTCGTCCGAAAGGCTGTCTTGTAGACGTCTCCTGGCGCGATTCGGATCTGATGATATCCACTTTTCAAGTCGACCCTGCTACAGCATGAGGATCCTTGTAGCCGGTCAAGTATATTATCGATTCTAGGAATCGGAAATCTGTTCTTGATGATGATTTTGTTGAGAGCTCTATAATCGATGCACATTCTCCAAGATCGGTCTTTCTTCAAAACCAACAACACTGGAGAGCAGTACGGTGAAGTACTAGGCTGGACAAGACCCTTTTCCAAAAGGTCTTTCACTTGGTTCATAATCTCTTCGTTCTGGGCTCGGCTCACATGGTAAGGTTGCCGGTTCGGTGGTGTGCTTTCAGGTATCAGATCAATGGTATAATCTTGAGGATGAGCGGGTGGTAACTTGCCTGGTAGGCCCTCTGAGAAGCAATCGGCATGAGAGTGGAGAAAATCTTGGCGTTCTTTATCAAGTTCAGACATATTTGTCCTATCCTCATCATTCAACTCTTTCATAAAGATCGAGTAAACAAACAGACTGGATTTCATTAACTTTGAAATGGCCGAAGCCGATACAATAGGGACAGACTCGCCCTTAAGTTTTATATCGAGTACAATGGTTTTGCCCTTCTATGTGGTCAATGTCGCTTTCCTCTCTCAATAATCGACCACGGCGGCATTCTTGTGGTACCAGGGAATTCCCAAGAGGACATCACAAACTTCGAAAGGCATTATGTAAAAGCCCTCATGCCCCAAATACCCCTAACAATGCAACCGAAGTTTGCCAATGACAGGTGTAATGCCTACGTCCCTGCCGGGTGCCGCTAGAATAGCCTCTGCATGTAAGGTGCAGTGGAAGTGAATGTTGAACTTTGCTCAAGATGAGTGCTCCGAACTGTGCTCAAGGTTCCTTTTACTTAGGGAAGGGAGAGCCTTCTAACCTTTAATGAGAAAGTGCAAGTGATCACAAACAATGTGGATAAACACTGTGAATGAAGGTGCTGAGACTGAGAGATAGAGAGAGATGAATACGACACCAGAATGTTGTTAAACCCTCCTCCGAAGGCCCCACTCTCTAAGGCGAGAGCGGTCTACTATTGATTGCACAAATCTCTACAATGCTTGGACTTGCCGACGATGAGGACGATGAGGAGACGGGCTGAAATTTGAAAATGCTAATGGCTGGAATCTGCAAATCTTTATCTGCTGAATTTTGACTCTATGTCGGTGACGATGTCGATGACAACAATGCGACGACGACGCACTGAAAATGCAAATGCTAAAATCTATGTTTTTCGGGCTGAAACTGCAAACTGTGCGGGATCTGACCGTGCGGCGAGGATCTAATGCGGGAAGGTGAGATCTGCGAGGTTCGGGACTTCTAGTGCGGAGTCTGACTGCTGAAAACTGAAAACGCTGATGCTTCTTGGAGTTCGGTCGTGGTGAATCTGCAAAACGCTGAAGTGTTATGCTGATGCAAAAACGCTAGGGATGATTCTTGTCTCCTTGCAAAAACGCTAGGGCTTTTGCTGGTTTTGCTGTCGCCGGTTGTCTTGCAGATGCAAAACGCTAGGCTGATCTGTTGTTCTACTGTCGCCGGGAATCTACAAGTGCAAAAACGCTGGCTGATCTGGGTGCAAAAACGCTAGCTTGTTGCAGATGGTGCAAAACGCTAGGGTCCTGGTGGGGGTTCTGCTGAGAAGGTGCATGTTGAGCGAAGGTGCTTCTGCTGCCTCTTCTGCCAGAAAGTGCTAGCGCTAGGTTTCTATATATACAAGCTTATCAAATTTGCCCTACCTAGTTCCCAACAAAAATCACTTAAAAATAATAAGTGAAAAATGTCAAAAATAGGAAAAATAGGTCTATGCACTGTAAAAATGCTCATGATGGGTTCTGATGGAAATCTGATGATCATGCTGTGTGCAACCAAAGGATATGTATCTACTCTTAGTGTCTGGGCATTCACGGTCTGTGAACAGACACACAAAAGTGCCATATTACTTCCTAATCTAACTGAATTGAACCCATGTCATGAAGTAGCTTGTCCACATACACATAGGGTTAGATGTGCACGTGACATTGCAAGTGGTCCCATTCGATCGGGAGTGATCTCGAGCCGCACCGCCAATTCTGGTGAAATGAAGTTGGCCTTGGCTCCTCCATCAAAGAAGTTCAGGGCTTCTTGGTCTTTCACTTTCTCCCAAGCTTGGCAAAGTTCTGTACTCTCGTCTATCGTGCTGGGATCGATACCCACGCAATCTGGAACCAGTCCTGTTTTCATCTTGCCTTTTCTTCCACGGTCCTCAGCTGCTCTGGAACTCTCAGGCCTTTCATCGTCCTTGTCGTTCTGTTCTTTCTGTGCCTTTTTAGGGCGCTTTGTCACAAAGTGATGATGCGGCAGACAGTAGAAACCCTAATTTCTGCCAGAAACCCTCAAATTCCTGCAAACCCTAATTTCTGCCAAAAACCCTAATTTTCGGAAATCGCGGAGGCTAAAAAAAAGAATTAAAAAAAAATAAAAAAATAAAAAAAATATATACATATTTTTGGAAAAATAATGAGCAACGCGAATTTTGCTTTTTTTTTTTAATATAAAAAAAGAAAAGACTCTCTAAAGAGAGAGAGAGGACTACTGCTTTTGATTTTAAAAGCTTTTGGGGCTCTGCTTTTGGGCATCCCTTGTACCTTTAAATAAGTGGTGAGGGCTTCACTTCTCAGAGCATCTGGACGCAGAGTCTGAGAGTGAAACCCTAACCACTCTCTTGTAGTTTGATGATTGATTAATACAAAAAGAAATACCGAAAGGGCCGCCAGTCTTTGGGGCCAATATCTCTAGGCACGGAACTCCGCCGGGCCAGTGCAAATCTATTGTGATCTGTGAATTGTTTTGAAGTGGTTATTTGGTGATGTCGCGATTGATTCTTGACTTGGAGTGTCCAAGTCTGTTACAGTGGTATCAGAGCACGGCCGATTTCTCTTCTACGGGAAATCCGATCCCCGAATTTTTTTTTCCGCGGCACCTATGGCTTTAGGCAATGATCAGTCGACTCCCTCTACATTTGGAGATGCGGGCTAGGATCACAACGAAGATTCAGACAGAGAATATGGCCCGCCTAGGCCTACTCAGGCGGAGCAGCAAGAGATGGAGCATCGTCAATTGATAAGCGATGCAACAAAGATGATGCTCAATTTTGCCAAGGACCCGAAGATGGCGAAATATATGAACCAGACCTCTTTGGAAGAGGTATAGATGGAGTGGCAGAGAACCACAACACCACCCGAAACCCGCTCTCAAGAAACCTTCTGCCTCCAAGAAAATATATGAAGAAGGAACTGGAGAACGTGGTTGATGCACGGATTGCTCAGCTTTTTGACACGCAAAAGAAGGCCAAAAAGCACGGCAAAAAGCAGAAGAAAAGCACTGACTTTCTAGGTTATTTGGGTCGTCAGTCGACATTCGACAAGGCAAAGAAACAAAAGAAGCGTGTCAAGTTTGAAGGCTTACCCAGGTCTTCTTCTTCTTCTTCTTCTGATAGTTCTTCTAGCTCCTCGGATTCGAGCGAAGAAGACAGAAAAGGTAAAAAGCGAAGCAAGAAACAACGCTTCGGAAAGGGCAAGAAAAAGGCAAGGAAGTCTAAGTCTCGCCCAGTGAGTGACAGTTCTACTGAGGACTCGTCTACAGACAGCTCAGATTCTGATGATGGAAACTTTTATGCGAACAAGAAGAATTTTTACAAAGCTAACCAGTATGACTTTCTCGAAGATAAAAGCAAGAAAGTCCGAGAGTTTAAGGAAGGTGGCCACTCGATCAAGTTTGATACTTTCTCAGGATACTCAGATGCTTCGAAGGCTTTGTCTTTTATACAGCAGTTTGACATCGCTTTCGCGGGAGGACGCTATTCATAGCACTCCAAGATTCGGAGAGCTACCTCTTACTTTAAGGGGAATGCTCGTACTTGGTGGTCCACTCTTCTTTTAAACAAGACTGCGCCAGTTAAATGGCTGAAATTTGAAAAGCTTTTTATTTCTTCTTGGTTGACGCAAGAATATGAACGAGATGTACGAGCTGCTTGGAACCATCTTCGGATGACCAAGAGCGATACAGTGAATTCTTATTGTGAAAGATTCTGGAGCTCTTTTCTACCCCCCTCTTCATTCAAGAAGATCTCGTTCAGAGAACAGATTGAGCGGTTTACCTTGGGTCTACCTACAGAGATCCGAGATCACTGCTTGGAACAGAAGTCAGCTTCTATTCAAGAGTTGATAAGTCATGCGAAGCGGGGCTTTGCCATTCACTCTGGTAGTCTGACCTACCCCACAGATGAGGCCATGACACAATGAGCTGAACTAACTTCTGGGAATGAAAGTAGAAAGAAAAAAGAGCAACCAAGAGAAAAAATGATGCACGACCCAAGCTTACTCCTGAGGAGAGAGCTCGCTTCATCAGAGAGGGGAAGTGCTTTGGATGCGGGGAACATGGACATATCTCCGCGAAGTGCCCTAAAAAGGCACAGAAAGAACAGAATGATAAAGACGACGACAGGCCTGAGAGTTCGAGAGCAGCTGAGTAGCGTGGCAGAAAAGGCAGAAAGAAAAGCAGAACTCGTACCACATGGCGTGGGACCTGCACAGAATCTAATGAATGAAAGTACAAACTTTGCCGCTTTTGGGGCAAAGTGAAGGATCGGGAAGCTCTTTTGAAGGAGCCAAGGCCAACTTCTTTTCACTTGGAATTGGCGGCTTGATTTGGAATTACGCCCGACAGACTGACGCCACAGGCGGAGGTAGTTCGACTGGCACCCGGATGGGATGTTGCCATTACACCGAGCATTGGCAAACTTTGTTTGCAAAGACAGCGGTGTTCAGGGCACGTGAGTGACGTTCTACTCAGAATCCCTTGGTACCACAAGAACTACGCCGTGGTTGACTACCGGGCTGAGAAAGCGACTTTGATAAATGAAGGGCTTAGAGATTGTACTTGATGAACTTTAGTTTCTTACTCATTCTTTTGGGAGAGAACTGAACGATGGATAAAGGTTGAATATGTTTTGACCTGATCAAAAGAACGCCAAGATTTTTCTCCACACTCATTCCGATTGCTTTTGAGAGGGCCTGAAGATCAATGATCAAACCATTGATCTGATATCTGGAAGCACGCCACCGAATCGGCCACCTTATCGTGTGAGCCGAGTACAGAATGAAAAGATTATGAACCCGGTGAAAGACCTCTTGGAAAAGGGTCTTGTCCAGCCTAGTACTTCACCGTATTGCTCTCCGGTGTTGTTGGTTTTGAAGAAAGATGGATCTTGGAGAATGTGCATCGATTATAGCACTCTCAACGAAATCACCATCAAGAACAGATTTCGGATTCCTAGGATCGATGATATACTCGACAGGTTACAGGGATCCTTGTGCTTTAGTAGGATTGACTTGAAGAGTGGATATCATCAGATCAAGATAGCGCCAGGAGATGTCTACAATACAGCTTTTCGGACGACTTTTGGGTTATTTAAGTTTTTGGTGATGCCTTTTGGCTTAACCAATGCTCTTGCGACATTTAACCAGATGATGGACGGGATTTTTCGAGAGTACAGGCTATTTGTTGGCACTTTCTTTGACGACATCATTGTTTTCTCCAAGAATGAGGCAGAACACAGAGATCATCTGCTTCAAGTCTTTCAGGCATTACGAGATCACACGTTGGTGATTAATGCAAAGAAAAGTGAATTTTTCCTACCAGAGATACACTTTTTGGGACACATTGTGTCAGCAGCAAGAGTGCAAATGGACCCGGCCAAGATAGAGACTATCCGTGATTGGCCCGATTTGAGGAATGTCCATGAAGTTTGAAGCTTCTTGGGACTGTGTTCGTACTATAGGCGGTTCATACGAAAGTTTGCAGAGGTTGCTTCCCCTTTGCATACCTTGACACAGAAAGGAGTACCTTTTTCGTGGGGACCCACAAAGGTGACTGCCTTTCGGACATTGAAAGAGAAATTGACTACGGGACCTATTTTGACTTTGCTGGACTTGCAGAAGTCATTTGAAGTATATTGTGATGCTTGTGGTTGTAGTCTGGGTGCGGTCTTGATGCAAGAAGGCCATGTCATAGCTTACGAGAGCCGTTTGTTCTCTAGACCGGAGATGACAGCACAGATCTATGAGAAAGAGCTTTTGGCGGTTATCCATGCTCTTACTCAGTGGCGGCATTACCTACTCGGAGCGGATTTTACTGTCTTTACAGACCATCAGAGTTTGCGCTACTTCTTGTCACAGAAGCAGCTTTCGGAAAAGCAGATGCGGTGGGCGAACATCTTGTCACAGTTCCACTTCCAGATTGTCCACGTGCAGGGACAGAAGAATGTGGTGGCAGATGCTTTGTCTCGGAAATCGTTGGTTCTTGCTGTTTCGGCGATACATCATAGGAGCTTCGAGGATATGGTCGATCAATATGCCCCAGATACAGATTTTACAGATATTTTCACACGGCTACGGGATGGGGAGACAGTAGCTGGATACTCCCTGCGGGAAGGCTACTTGATGAAAAAGACTATGTTGTGCGTTACACAGCTGTTGAGAGAAAAGGTTATAACTGAATGCTCTGTCTACCTTTTACGGGTCACCGCGGCATTGCTACCACCATGAAAGGGGTAGAGAGATACTTCTTTGGGCCGAGACTCAAAAAGGATGTGGAAGAGTTTGTGCGCAGTTGCTTGGTATGCCAGAAGGTCAAGTTTGATAGGCATAAGGCACAGGGATTGTTACAGCCTTTACCCATACCCACCCACCCCTGGGAAAGTATTGCAATGGATTTCATTTTTGATCTCCCGAGAACATAGAATGATGACGATGATTTTCCGATTACATGGCACGTCTGAGACGATTGTCTCCGACAGAGACCCCAGATTTATGAGTTTGTTTTGGAAGGCAATTTGGGAGAACATTGGGACGCAGTTGCAGTTCTCATCATCGTTCCACTTGCAGACTGACGGGCAATTTGAGATTGTCAATTCAGTGATTTTAGATTTATTGAAGTCTTGTATCTCGGATTAGAAGACTCAATGGGAAAAGAACCTATCTTTGGTGGAATTTGCCTATAGTAACACGATACACTCTTCGACGGGGAAGACGCCATGTGAGATTGTTGAAAGTGCTGCGAAGGTTCTATCCTTCCTGAGCACGAAAGATTAGATATTTGAAGCGGATGAGTATTCGCGAGATTTGGATACGGCTTTTGCCAAGGTTCGCGAGACTTTGCAGGAGTCTCAAGAACGACAGAAAAAGGCAGCGGATCGCCATCGTCGCGACTTGAAACTGAAGGAGGATGATTGGGTGCTCTTACTTTTGAGAAGGCATGCCTAAGAAAGAAAAAGGGAAAGGAGAGGCTTTTCCCAAAGCTTAGTATGTGATACTACGGACCTTTCCAGATTACTGAAAAGATAAACGATGTCTCCTTCTGATCGAAACTGCTAGATACTTGGAGGATTCACAATGCATTGCATGTGAGTCTCTTGAACCCTGTTAAGGGTGATGTGCCTGATGATGGGGAGCTTGATGAGCAACCTGAAGTGGAAGAAAACGAGGAGATCCTTGTTCCTGAACAGATTTTGACACATAACGATACGAAGAAAGGTAAAGTTCGAAGGCGGTTCTTGGTTTAGTTCAAGAACTTTCCTGCATTTGATGCGAAGTGGATGGAGGAGGAGGACCTAGCAGATACTCCTCGGATTGTGAAACTTTACCTCGATGTTTTGGTTTAGCATAGTCTACTCCAAACGGAACCCAGAAACTCAGCTTGGCCGAAGGTCTGGTACAGTGGGATGGACAAGAGGGGAGTTACTCCGCTCCTTTGTCAACAGATGCCTCGATTTTGATACTAAAGTCACTGATGTCTCTTTGAGCTTCAGGGATACTCAGAGCTGACAGTATTCTGCTGGATGACTTTATGAAATGGAATTCTTGATTATGATACTGATTTGTTCTTGACTTCTTGTGAGTGCAGGAACTGACAAACGAAATGACTGCAGCATTTTGGTCTGATTAATCTCGAATAGACATGGTTGCAATAGGGGTTAGTCAATCGGACATCGATGAGGTCCCGATTGGACCTAGATGTGATTGCTAGCTACATTGCTGATAAATCATGGTCTAAGATCCGAATGAATGTTGAATGTCCTGTGATGTCCTGTGATGTCTGGTGATGTCCTGTGATGTCATGTGATGTGACTGTCGATTTTGTACATGTGCTAGATGTGTGTTCCTAGTACGTAGGTACTAACAATCAGTGTCTACTAAGACGGTTTATGGCTTTTGTCGGTTTTGCAGGCGTAATCGCGGTCGATTACAATGCTTTCAAGAGGGGGGTATGTTACAAAGTGATGACGTGGCGGACAACAGAAACCCTAATTTCTGCCAGAAACCCTAAAATTCCTGCAAACCCTAATTTCTGCCAATAACCCTAATTTCCGGAAATCGCGGAGCGACGCGAATTTTGCTTTTTTTTTAATATAAAAAAGAAAAGACTCTCTACAGAGAGAGAGAGGACTACTGCTTTTGATTTTAAAAGCTTTTGGGGCTCTGCTTTTGGGCATCCCTTGTACCTTTAAATAACTGGTGAGGGCTTCACTTCTCAGAGCATCTGGACGCAGAGTCTGAGAGTGAAACCCTAACCACTCTCTTGTAGTTTGATGATTGATTAATACAAAAAGAAATACCGATAGGGGCGCCAGTCTTTGGGGCCAATATCTCTAGGCACGGAACTCCGCCGGGCCAGTGCAAATCTATTGTGATCTGTGAATTGTTTTGAAGTGGTTATTTGGTGCTGTCGCGATTGATTCTTGACTTGGAGTGTCCAAGTCTGTTACACGCTTCGCTGAGATATGCCCCGTTTCCCCGCATCCAAAGCACTTCCCCTCCTTTATGTAGCGAGCCTGCTCTTGAGGAGTAAGCTTGGGTCGTGCATCTTTTTCTTTCTTTTCCGGAGTGCTCTTTCTCTTTCTACTTTCATTTGCCGAAGTCTGTTCAGCTCTTTGCGTCATGATCTCATCTGTGGGGTAGGTTAGACTACTAGAGTGAATGGCAAAACCCCGTTTCGCATGACTCATGAACTCCTGAATGGAAACTGACTTTTGTTCTAAGCAGTGATCTTGGATCTTTGTAGGAAGACCCAAGGTAAACCGCTCAATCCGTTTCTTGAACGAGATCTTTTTACATGAAGAGACGGGTAGAAAAGAGCTACAGAATCTCTCGCAATAAGCGTCCACTGTATCCTTCTTGGTCATTCGAAGATGGTTCCAAGCAGTTCGTATGTCGCGTTCATACTCTCGAGTCAACCATGAAGAAATAAAAAGCCTTTTGAATTTCAGCCATTTAACTGGCGTTGTTTGTTTAATAGAAGCGTGGACCACCAAGTTCGAGCATTCCCCTTAAAGTAAGAGGCAGCTCTCCGAATCTTAGAGTGCTCCGAATAACGCCCTCCAGAGAAAGCTATGTCAAACTGCTGTACAAAAGCCTTTGAAGCATCTCTATAACTAGAAAACGTCTCAAATTTAATTGACTGTCCACCTTCCTTAAACTCTCGGACTTTCTTGCTTTTGTCTTCCAGAAAGTCATATTGGTTGGCTTTATAAAAATTCTTCTTCTTTGCGTTAAATTTGCTGTCATCAAAGTCCGAACTATCTGCAGACGAGTCCTTTGTAGAACTGTCAATCACGGGGCGAGATTTAGGCTTCTTTGCCTTTTTCTTGCCCTTTCCGGAGCTTTGCTTTTTGCTTCGCTTTTTACCTTTTCTGTCTTCTTCGCTTGAGTCAGATGAGCTAGAAGAACTCTCATAAGAAGAAGAAGGAGAAGAACTGGGTACTCCTTCAAATCGAACACGCTTCTTCTGCTTTCTTGCCTTTTCAAAAGTAGATTGACAACCCAAATAACCTGAGAAGTCAGCGCCTTTCTTCTGCTTTTTGTCGTTCTTATTAGCTTTGTTCTGCGCGTCAAAAAGCTGAGCAATTCGTGCATCAACCACCTCTTCTAATTCTTGCTCTGTGTACATCCTGGGCGTAGGAGGTTTCTTGAGAGCCGATTTGAGGGGTGGCTGTGTGGTCTTCTTCCACTGTGATTGCACCTCATCGAAAGAGGTCTCGCTCATATACTTTGCAAATTTAGGGTTCTTCGCAAAATTGAGCATCATCTTTGTTCCGTCGCCGATCAATCGTTGATGCTCCATCTCTTTGAGCTCCGCCTGAGTAGGCCGAGGCGGGCCATACTCCTTGCATGAATCTTCGTTGTGATCTATTCCCGCATCGCCGGATGCAAAGGAAGTCGATTGATCTTTGGCTGAAGCCATAGGTGCCGCGTAAAAAGGGATGGGATTGCCCTTAGGAGAGAAATTGGCCGTGCTCTGATACCACTGTAACAGACTTGGACACTCCAAGCGGAGAATCTACCACGACACCATAAATAATCACTTCAAACAGTCCAGAGTTCACAATAGATTCGACACTGGCCCGGCAGAGTTCCGTGAGATATTGGCCCCAAAGATTGGCGCCTCTTTCGGTAATTTTTTTTGTATTAATTTGTGTTCAAAGTACAAGAGTGCAGGGTAGGCGCTCACACTTAGACTCTGCGTCCAGATGCTCTGAGTTGTGAGTGACCTACCCACATATTTAAAGAGTTTACAAAGGATGCTAAAAGCAGAGCCCCAAAAGCTTCAAAAGCTGTCCCAAAAGCTTCAAGTTAAAAGCTCTTTGAAAAATAAAGCAAGAGACTCTTTTTGTCTCATTCTTGCTTAATGTAAAATAAAGCAATCCCAAAAAGCTTCAGCGTAATTTTCAGCGTTCAGCTTTTGCGTAGCAAAAAGCTGTCCCAAAAGCTGTCCGTACAGCCCTGCCACGTGGCTGCCTGCCCGCGAATGGCGCCGCATTTTCCGGAGCTGTCCGTACAGTAGGCCACGTCAGCAGTAGGACACGTTAGCATGCAGTCCGTGACCAGCAGGGCAGGAGTATGTGTGTACTGAGCAGCCACGTCACCATTGCTGTCTGCCTAGGATTGTTCCATGCCAAGAGGGTGTGGATGTGTGTATATTGTGCAGGCCACGTGACAGAGTTGTGACACCACCTCTTCTATGTCGACATTAAAAGCGAAGAAGTGTGAAATTATTCAGTGTTTTTCCAGTTCTATCACACCTACAGTATTGGCGACCCCTAGACCTAAGAAGAGAGAACCCAAAGTAACCTCACACTTTTTCTCCTTTTTTGCGCGAACCACACATTTTCTACAGAGTTTTCGATAAGAAAGCATATCATGACATTATCTTAGGACAATCATTGATATGCCTTGAGATGTTTTTATGATCAAGGCTAAAAATGCTCTTGTTGACATTATCATAGGACAATCATTTATTTGTCAGCTTTAGATGTTTAGGATAAGGGTATATTCGCATCTACTCATAGCAATTGGGTCTTGGGAACTATAAGAAAGATACATATAAAAATCATCCTTATTGAGATGTACAAAGACTTCTATATGGAGGAAATTTGACTCCAGTACTGTTGAAACAAACTTGTGTCACACAATGATGCATGCATGGATTGGGGGGGCGGGTGGGTTGGGGTTGGGGTTGTGGGGGGATGCTGTATTTTAGAGTGAAGCAAGGAAGATAAGGCTTATGTGCTATAACCATGTATGCAGTACAAGCTCAAGCTGTTCCAGCGGACTTACGTACTGGCAGCACTAATATGTTTTCTATCATAGAAAACAGAGCGCTTTATTCCCTCTTATAATTCGTGAGTTCAGACTATTCTGAACTTATGAAGGTATATATAAGGATTGACCATTATGCTAAAGATTAAGATAAGCTCTCTACTTAGGACCGAGAAATCCAACGTGTATCTTCCCTGAAGTAGATCAGGCCTCCAAGAAAATTGCTCTAAAAAAGGTTATTTTCAGCCAAGAAGTCCAAGACCTAGCCCTACATACCTATTCCACACGAAGATAAGAGGTAATGCTCTGGAGGAGCGATGTGTACCCATCAAAAGAGAAGTTTGGAGGATTTGAAAGATTGGACAGTGGCTACAGCTGGAGTGTCATTGAAGGTGTGCTTTCATTGCATGGGGATCCAAAATATGATCTCACTGTCTCTCTCCACCTCTCATACATGAGGTGAAGAAACCTTTTATACGCAAGAAAGAACCAAGAAACTAAGAAACCCAACCAGAGATGGTTTTGTGTTGGTGTTATAAATTATTGTTGTTCATGCTTTATCAGCTGCTGTGCTTGACAGTGCACATGTCACCACGATACGTTTCAAGGCTGTGCTGTTTCATGAATGTAAGAGCACAGTGAAATATAGGACCAAAATGTTCATAGATGGATATCCCAAGGTCCGAAAATGTGTTGGTAGGAAATGACGTGTGTTTCTCTTGATCAGCGAAACGTTTTAAGACTTGAAACATCTTACCTGTCTGGACCCGTTGAAACGTGTTTCATGGTTATATGAGGTCCTGGTCCATGCTAGGCTTACTCAATAGTTCCCACTCCTAGGTTTTCTTAGACTCCCTGAACTCTCTGAAGTAGGTACAACATGTTGTCATAGCTCATTGAACTGCATGAGCATGTATGGTTTTTCTTTTGTAGGTAGTAGTTTTTGCTGCAGTAGAAGTTAACATCGGCTTTACTCTTTCGTCCGCTCTCTTATTGTAGCGCGGATAATGTGTCGTGCTCTCTACAGTGTGGGTGCCCCTCAGTGCAATGTGCGTGACAATCTCACTCAAACAAATGAAAACTCTCTCAAACAGAATGAAACACAGAAACAACGGATAACAACACAGAAACAATGGATAACAACAGAGACACAACAGTGGACCAGAACATGTGGACTCGACTAGCTCAAAGAACCATGTACAGACTCTGGCGTGGCAGCACACTCCGCTCCAGCCCAGGACTCACAGGTACAAATGGGGTGTCGAGGCTCAGATGTGCAGGGATGGTGAAGCAGTGCTCTGTGTAAGACTTCCTCTAGAAGACTACGTGCAAGATAAGATAGAACTGCCCCAAAACACGACTACTCATATGTACAACCATAAGAGCCACCAACGGCCCATAAATGTCCAGCCAGCTAAGTCTATCTCCAAACTGAGTGGTGGTGGTGACCTAGCCACGATGTCCACTAGACCACCGTAGGTACCCTACCACGTGTCACTCCCAGCCCAAATGGTCCGTCCAGTGTGAACCAGACCAACTGTAGCTAACTGTCCAATTGCCTGTCCTGTGAAGTGACTGTAGCCCTGCTACACTTATGCTGTTTCATAATAACAAGAGTCTCTGTAGAAAGGGAAAAGAAAACTGGTCACATGGTGCTAATAATGGTACAAATGGGTTCTCCATTCGATTTGATTTCTGCAGATAAATCTTTCATTTGCACTTGCTCGTTGCGCATACTACAGTATTAAGAACGTAGAGGATTACATGCACAGTGTAAAGTAGGCATATAATAACTGAAGACATTGAGTCATCAGTTGTGTTCACACAACTATTTTTTCTGCATTTACAACATGATTATGGGCATGATCTTACTTGATTCAGCTACTGAGCAATGGGTTTGATTTTGATTTTTAAATGTATAATATCAGGCTATTTGGTCATAGAAGATTTTACAAGCCAGGATGAATGCAAGCAGCTGATGTGTCGCATGGGGGAACTTGTCCACAAGTTTGATCCTTCCCAAATCACCGTGTTTTCTACAACTACCAGGGTGCTTACGGAACCATTTGAGCACCCTTCTTTTTACTCAAAACATTCCTCTCTTTAAGATTTCATGATGGTGGTTTTTCTCATAGAGCTTTCTCAAGTAATATGCACATGAGCGTAGCTTACTAAGATGCCTTTGGGCAGGAGGATCTGTCAACAGCCTGGTAAAAAAGAATCTAACATGCTTACTGATGATTAATGCAGAGGCATAGTTTGGATAACTACTTCTATGAAAGTGCGGATAATATTTCGTTTTTTTTTGAAGGTAATTTGATTGTGCTTTTCATGTATCATGCTTTTCCCTCTGGCATCGTTTTCGTCATCATATGAGTGTGATCATCAGTAAATTGGGCTCTTTGATCTCATACTTGACCTACCTTGAGGAAACTGTCAGGCATTCTTTTGTTGTTTTTGCTTGAAACTGATCAGCAAGCATAGTCTAAGTTTAAACAGCATCATTCTGATGCATCATATTGTGGCTTCAACAGAGAAAGCTTTTGATGAACAGGGGCAATTGAAACAGTCCAAGGAAGTCTCTATAAATAAGGTTGGTCATGGTAAGTTTCTCATGGTAATTGTCTTGTGCTTTAGAGACTAAAACTGTTAGTGAACTAAAAGCTGCTCCTTCCAGCGTTACATGAGAAAGACCCCCTCTTCACAGAGTTTTCACAATCCTCTCAAATAGCTGATGTATTTAAATATTTGAATCTCAAAAAGCCGGTGCTTATTCAGTCCATGTACATATTTAAGGTGAGTGAAAATGTTCTGCAGACAGTGGTGTATGGCTTTATATTTGCTAGGCGATTTCATGTTTTTGTATTTGGAAACCATTCATGTGAAAACAGCAACCAGGAATAGGTGGCGAGGTAGTTCCACATCAAGACAGCACTTTTCTATACTCAGATCCACCTTCTCTTGTTGGTTTGTGGATTGCTTTAGAGGATGCTACAAAGGAGAATGGATGTTTATGGGCACTACCTAAATCTCATAGAGGTTTGCTGTATTTCAAGCCCTTATAATTTCCCTATAACGTAATAAACATGTTGGAGGTAGATAAAGGAGAGGAGTGTGGAGATATTTTCCAAAGTAGAATATATAATCTGTTGCAGTACTGAAACTGCACATTTTTTAAGGTGGATTGAAGAGACGTTACGTCAAAGATGCTAATGGTGGAAAATTCATTGGAGATAGTCCCGAGTATGATTACTCTGAATTTGTACCACTTGAAATGAAAGCTGGGTCATTGGTCGTCCTCCATGGAAGCCTTGTCCATCAAAGGTATGGAATTTGAATGAAGCTTTGTGTGTGTGTGTACACACATGATAGTATGCGAGTTGTATGCATGCCTGTGTGCAAGGATGTACATAGAGGCACTGGTGCAGGCATGTATGTGCGTATGTGTATGCACACACCCCCAGAAATTGTGGGTGCTCTTGACACTATGTCTTCTCTAAGCTGCCATTCGTTTTATCTCTGCAGTTTTGAAAATAAATCACCAAAATCTAGGCATGCTTACAGCATACATGCTTTTGATGCTGATGGCAGCTCGTGGGCTCCTGAAAACTGGTAAGCGATCAGGAAAAAATTGTATAAATGGGGTTCATCTTTTCTCTTGAATAGCATGGCTGTTCCCCTTTAATCCTTTGGTTTTTTCAAATCTGCATGCACATACCTTTAAGCCCTCCACTTTGGGCGGTTCTCTTCTTTGATCTTGATGTCTTGTGATATAATGTGGTACCCCAAAAAAGGATGCAGATCTACGGCACAACCATAGTGTACAAGAGGCAGGAGGTACCCAATCATCGTCACCACAAAAGACAATGGAAGGTTCCAAGATGCACATCTCTTTGACCAAACCAACTTCCCCAAGGCCTCACTAAACTGACTTGCAAACAACTCTGCAAATTTTATGATATCTTGACCATTGTTTGCTCCTGTATGGTATCTTTAACAGACTCCCTCGTCCAAAAGGTACCATCATGTAAAACCTACACTCTGAATTTGATCATGGGTGCTCTCTGGACCAAGGAAAATCTAACATCCTCCTGACAATTGTACGAAAACATGTCAACACAAAATGGGCCACTCTGCAAAGATACATCTGGAAATCTCCATGTACCAACTATGAAGAACTGGGTAGATACGGGGACATCTTCTTGTGATGCAAAACTTGTTAAATAGGCAAACTCCTCTGCAACTGAGGAGACTCACTCTCTTGCTCACCCCCAATAGTGTCTATTGTAAGAGGCAATTGTGACTGGATCTCCAAAGAATCCACAGCCTATTGAACTGGCCTATCCTGGGGCACCTTAGGCTGAGCTTCAGCTGCCTTGGACTGCTGGTTTCTTGTTTGTTTGCATTCGTAGCGTGGTTGGTTTTGTTTTTTCTCTGTGTATGTGTGTGTGTGTGTGTGTTTGCTTGCGTGTGGTCTTTGGCTTTGTATGTTGCTGCTTGCTTTGCCTGCCATGCATGGTTTACTTATGGCCTGCTTGTATGTCTATTAGTGGTGTGGGTGCATGTATGCTTGTGTATGGTTGTTTGTGTCTGTTGTTTCTCCGTGTGTGGAGCAGACTTAGGAAGGTGGGTGGAGTTGGGTTGATGGCTGGGTTGATGGTGGGTGGTCCTCCTCTCTCTTCCCATGCAAAGCAGTTTTCTTGCCTTGAGTTGCATGGGTGAAGATAGTTAAGCAAGACTTATCTCTTGGGCAAGCTCAAGATTTTTGGTACAAGCTGCTCTTCATCTTGTAGATGGTGACTTAGCTTTTTGCTGTCCTTATGCTACTGGTTAATGAGGAAAGCTCAGTAGGTGGTTGTCTTCTTAAAAGTGCTACATTGCTTGGTTCTAGAGGGGTTTCCATACAGATTCATGTGGATCTTCCCATCTAGCCCAATGTCTACGCCAGCGAAGAGGCACACAGAAGGGCCATGCCTCCAGCGAAAGGACACACCCATGCAAGAGCTGCCGAAATCCTTATGGTTGTGTGTTCCAAGTACTCAAGTACTTTGTACTTTGTCAGCATACCACAAGGGTTATGGGCATCTAGTATGCATGCACACCTCAGTGTCTTTAGCCTAACTTTAGCCACTCCTTTTCCATGAAATCTCCACATAAGGAGTGGCTCATATTAGCTTACCAATAAAAGTGTATTGAAGTTAGATTACCTCAGAGTGTTGCCAAATTAGCTTTATCTGAAGGAAATATAATTTCAATAAATAATCGGATTTATAGGCGAGAGGGTTTTCTCACTTGAGACATTTGAGTATAGATATTTCTAGTGCATCATTCAAAGAAATGACGGGAGCACTGTGAACGAGAATATATGTCACGAGGACGTGGCAACTGTTAACTATGTCACGAGGACGTGGCAATTGCTAACCTTAGTTGTTGGTTTCTTTCCAATGATTTTTGTTTTATTTTCTGAGACCCTCTTTTTGAAGTAGCAAACGGTCGGACATTGTATGGCCAATGTGAACGGTAGTTTCACCCGTAGACGGGAAGTGGTCGGCACTGGAATTCTTATAGTAAGAGGATGTCTAGGCTCAGTGCAAGATCATGTAGGTCCCCCCGTCGCACTTAGCAAGTTGGTGGATACTAGGAAGTGAACTCAATGAAGGCATAAAGTCAAGGTGGGACTACCAACAGAAGTATCCAACAGTTGGGCCACATTGCACTTCTGGATGCGGTCCCAATGAGGATAGATGGTCAAATGACCAGTGGGAGCCCAATGGAAGCATCTCCTAAAATTTAGGGAACTGCTATTTTGGGCCGTGAAATGTGTTCGCGTCATTACCTCCGGAATGACAAGGAGAACATTTTACAACTTTGCCGCCAAGTCAACTGGGCAACCGGTCGGAAGATTTTTAGGCGGCAACCCCGAAACGGGAAAATGCGTGTAATTGTGCAAAGTGGCGCATTTTAGTGTACTTTCCTATTGCAAAGAAGAGGTAGCGCTGAATTATAAGCTGGGAGGCCTCATTATGAAGGACTGTCACAGGTTAAGAGCTATGGAGTGCTTCCTTTCCCTCTCATGTAGAGTGTGATGCTAGGAGTGATGCCCTGCACACTACACACTGCTCTCTCTCTCCCCTACGTGTAGTTATGTGATGTGCCACAAGAGGGCTTTTCATTTGACTGATGTACAGTTGTGTGGGTTCATGCGCGATTGCCGAGGCAAGAGCCTCTTGCACAGGTACTGGATTAGCTAGTGGCTAATCCCCCGCAAGTACAGGTGCATTCGGAAAGGTTTCACGTGAGAAATCTCGTCCGATTCAAAGGGCAAGTAGGCCAACAAATGCGGGAGCTCGAGGACTTCGTACGGATGGGACCGACACGCGAAATGGAGCCCAAAACAGGGAATTACAGCCTGCTGTGTATTTTTGCAGGTTTAGGGTTCCGGCCCTAAACGGTCCCTAATACCCCCAGGAGGTTCGTGGACGCGAGGGGACCGCTGTAGAGTAGAGGTGATCTGACGCATTTTCGGGGCAGAAAACAGAGAATTCAGCGTGCTGCAGATTCTCGCCAGGTTTTGCAAAGTGTCCGTATGCGTCGGGAAAGTCATCTAGTGCGTGGGGATACTGATTGTGAAGCGTCCTAGTATAGTTATGCTACCGAAATCGGGCCAGAACAGGTGGATTTCAGCCCGAATTATGCGGGACAGCTCGTAGGAAATCACAGGTTTTATTCCCTCTGTTAAAGAATAAAGAAATACCGAAAGGGGCGCCAATTTTGGGGCCTACAGGTTGTCGGCGTCTGCCCGGGGCATTCTAGCTTCCGAGCCGTGTGTGTGCTTAAGTGTTAATTCCCGTCGTAGGTTTCCTTTGCACGTTCTCTCTGTGTGTGTTTAAAGTAAAGAATTTCGGGTGAAAACCAAAGCCTACCGCCCCACGGGCCGGTTTCAAGGTTCCATTGCCAGATATCAATCACTTTTTCCTCAAAGAGTGAGGCTCGGTTGTTTTGGGTAAAGACACAGAGTACAGGAACGCGAGATTACACTATGGCCGACAAAGGGAAGGGCATTATGGAAGAGGGTTACTCTTCAAAGGACAGACAGGAAATCCCTATGGTCTTCGAGATTGGCGAGAGCTCACGGCCACGTCAGTCTGTACCTCCTGTTAATGTGAATGTCCCTCCAGTAGTACAGGGCTTTATGACTGGGCAACTTGAGGATGATGCGTTCAGGACTAAGTTAGTTGCCGCGGTGAATGTCTTTTCGCAACTGGTGTAGAATCCAAGGTTTATGGAGTTCTTGCAAGCGCCACTAGTGCAACAGCAAAATAGGCAACCTACACCGCGTACGGAGCTTATTGAGGCTCAAGTGCCAGTACTTAATGCGACTCAGCAGGATAGGGAACACTCGCATGCTGCGGAGTCAGGGGCTCCAAAACAGGTTCCTCCCGTGCTTGAACAGGTGGCTAGAACGCCTATTCCACAGGTTATGCTAGTTCAGCCTGCCATCTTTCAGAGCTCGCCTGTTGTCTTGAATGGACAAGGAACTTGATACGAGGCTATGCACCCAGTTTTTCCACCACCCACGGTGCATCTTGGGTATTTCGGGGGTGGATCAGTGTTCCAAAGTATGGCTGGTTATGCGCCTGGAAGTCAGCCATACATACCAGGAACAATGTTTGGGGTATGCAAGGCATCATGCCAAACCCTATGTATGGTACTATTGGCATGCAACAAGGTTTTCACTGCAACTAGGGCCAGTTTGGGGTGCCACAGGGTCATTTTGGTATGGCTGGTTTTTCTGGACAACAGCCAGATATCACACCTCTGACGCAGAATGTGAATGGCCAAGATGTGCCGATCATGCCTACTACAATGTCCATGTTCCAGACCATTCCTTATGACAACTTGGGGGCACTGGAGAAGCCGAAAGCTTACAAAGAGGGTGGTGCAGTTGTGAAGTTCAGCACCTTTAGTGGCTTTGAGAATAAAGCAAAGGCTCTCACTTTCCTCCAGCAATACCTTATGCAGGAGGGAATTTTACAGAGGCCTCGAAAGTCAGGAAAGCTGCCACTTTCTTAAAGGACAATGCGCTTACATGGTGGACGACATTGTTAATGCAAGGACAGGCACCCACCACTTGGGTTTACTTCAAGCAAATGTTTGCGTCTGCTTGGCTGTCAAATGAATTTGAAGCAGACGTCATGACAGATTGGCACCAGCTTACTTCGGCTACATGCAAGAGCTTGCTGGAGTACAATCGGAGGTTTTGTAAAGCGTTACTCTCAGTGACCTCCTACAGATTTGTGCCAATTGATAGAGCAGATAGAGAAGTACTGTTGTGGGCTGCCTAAAGGGCTTCGTGATTACTGTACCAAGAATAGAGTGGCTACCCTCACTCAGCTAATGGAAGTTGCTAACATTGGTCTTGCCCTTTTGAAAGGAGAGGACAGTGGGTTTCCGAGCAACGAGAAAGGAGGGTAGCAAAAGAAAAATTCAGCGAACAAGCCCTTTGTGAAAACGGCTCTTGAAGCGTCACAGGGGTCGGAAAAGGCCCCCAAAGACGAGGATTCAGCTCGGACTTCTGGAGCGCAGGCAAAGAAACCAAAAAGGAAGCCTTTTGTGCGCAAGTGGCTCGAGGAAAAGAAGGTCCTAATGGCTGAAAATAAATGCTTTATTTGCGAGTAGCCTGGTCACTTTGCTACCAATTGTCCACAAAGGAAAAGACCAGCTGACTCAGATGATAAAGAAGACCAGAGAGACAAGAAGCTTAAACCCACGGCAGGTTTGGTGCCAGACATGGTGGGTGACAAGCCCAATACAGATGCCAGTGAGTTACACAGGGTATGGGGTAAAGTTAGGGATCAGACGACACTCATCTTCTTTGATCCAGGTGCCAAAGCCAACTTTATCTCACCAGAGTTAGCCATGAAGGTGGGCATCAAGGCTGAAGAGATGGGGTACATTTCCTGGCCACTTAGAGTGTGTTACTCCCATTATTGGAAAGTTGCGTCTGCATATTCAGTCGTATGTGGACACAGAAGAGTTCTATATCATGCCGCTGGAAGGATGTGATGCCTTGTTGGGGATCCCGTGGATGTTCCGAGTGCATGGAGTCTTGGATGCCTACAACAAAAAGATTACTGTACAGCATAGGGGCAAAACTCACATCTTGGATGTAAAGCTAAAAGGAGAGTTAGTCCCTATTGTATCTGCTTCTGCTATCACTTCTGTAATAAAGTATCATCTTTCTGTGTACTTGATTTTTGCACGTGATGTCTCAGATAATGATCAGTCAAATTTATCTGTGCTAGATAAAGAAAGGTCAGCATTTTTGCAAAAGTTTAGTGACTGTTTTTCTGATTCATTACCGTCGGATTGCCGCCAGAGAGACCTGAGAACCATCGGATAGATTTGGTGCCAGGGTATAGCCCATCAAATAGGCCTCCCTACAGGGTTAGTGCGGCGCAGCAGAAAGAGATTATGGCCAGTTTGAGGAGTTATTAGAGAAGGGGCTGATTCAGCCTAGTTCTTCACCCTTTTGCTCCCCAATGCTCCTAGTGCAGAAGAAGGATGGCTCATGACGCATGTGTATTGATTACCGTGCGTTCAATAAGAATACCATCAAGAATAGGTTTCCTATTCCTCGAATTTATGATAATCTCGATCGTTTAGAGGGTGCTGCAATTTTCAGCAAGATAGACCTTAAGAGTGGGTACCATCAAATTCGTATAAGGCCAAAGGATGTGCACAAGACTGCGTTTAGAACGACATTTGGTCTTTATGAGTTTCTAGTGATGCCGTTTGGGTTAACAAATGCTCCTGCCACGTTCAACAGAATGATGGACCGGATTTTCCGCTCGTATCAACAGTTTGTTGGGACGTTCTTAGATGACATGATAGTCTATTTGAAGAATGAAGAGGAGCATATGGGTCACTTGACCATTGTGTTCGAAGAGCTGTGCAGTCACATGCTACTTGTCAATCATAAGAAAAGTGATTCTTCCTGGAAGAGATCCACTTTCTTGGCCACATAGTCTCAAAGGATGGTGTTAGAATGGATCCCGCAAAGGTCGAAGCTATTAAGACATGGCCAGACTTGAAGACTGTGCACGATGTCAGAAGCTTCTTGGGATTGTGTTCCTACTATAGAAGGTTTATCAGGAATTTTGCAGAGATAGCATCACGTCTCCACGCTTTGCAAAAGAAAGAGGTCACTTTCAGATGGACCCAAAAAGAGATTTCAGCTTTTAGTCTCTTAAATCCAGCAATTGTTTTTCTAGATCTCAGGAAGTCGTTTGTGGTCTAGTGTGACGCGTGTGGCAGTAGCATTGGAGCAGTGCTAATGCAAGACGGACGGGTAGTAGCTTATGAAAGCCGAATGCCGAATTTTGCAAGGGCCAGAGAAGACTATGTAAGTCTATGAGAAAGAGCTCTTGGCCGTGATTCATGCGCTTTCTAGCTGGAAGCACTACCTCTTAGGTGCTGATTTTGTTGTCCAAACAGACCATCAGAACTTGCGATACTTCTTGACATAGTCAAAGTTATCCAAAAAGCATATGCGATGGGCAAACATTCTTTCTATGTTCCACTTCCAGATTATGCATGTGGAAGGCAAGAAGAATATTGTGGCTGATGCGTTATCAAGAAAGCCACAAATTTCAGTTGTGTCAATTCCTTATCATCATGAGCTAGATGACATGAAGGAACAGTATACTGTTGATGAAGATTTTGCAAGGATCTATGAACAGTTACAAGAGGGGCAACATCATGAGCACTACCTCCTCAGAGATGGTTTTATGATGATGCATGGTAGACTTTGTGTCACTAGGCCATTGCGACGTAAGGTCATGGAAGAGAGTCATGTCCCACCGTATGGAGGGCATCGTGGTATTGATGCGACAGTTAAAGCGGTAGAGATATTCTTCTATTGGCCTACCTTGAGGAGAGATGTGGATGCCTTTGTGCGAGCATGCTTAATTTGCCAACAGGTCAAGTTTGACAGGCAAAAGGCACCAGGGCTGTTACAACCACTGCTGATTCCGGATAAGCCATGGGAAAGCATTGCTATGGACTTTATCTTTGATCTTCCAAGAATGGCAACAGGGAATGATGGTATATGGACCATTATCTGCAGGTTCAGCAAGCAGGCCCATTTTATCCCTGTCAGGAAGAAGATAAAATCTGATCAGATGGCACGCTTGTTTATGTACAATGTGTTTAAGTACTGTTATGAGCGCGTATAGAGCTAGAAGAGAGCAAGAGGAGCCGCTCACAATGTACAAGAACTTGGATTTGATGATAAGGTTAATATTGATTACAAGACTTAATACTTTATTAAGAGAGCTAGATACAAGACTTGGATTACATGACTTGAGTACAAGACAAGGCTTGATTGCAAGGACAAGACTTGAACATAAGAACTAGAAGAGGGATTTCCTCATAGGAGGCTCACTGGTGTTGGCAAGACTGAGGGGCTTGTGGCCCAAGACCCCTATTTATACTAGTGCTTGAGGAGGTTAGGACTTTCTAGGTTCTTCTTGAGGAGGTTAGAATCTTCTAGAAACTTCTTGATCCTTCTAGTTCTGCTAGAACCTTCTGGATGCTTCTTCAACTTTCTAGAGCTTTCCAGAAACTTCTAGATTCTTCCGGAATCTTCTCCAAGCTTTTAGAACCTTCTAGATCCTTCTTCCACTTTCTAGAGCTTTCCAGAAACTTCTAGATTCTTCCGGAATCTTCCCTATGCTTCTAGAAACTTCTAGAATCTCCTTGATACTTTTAGAACTTCTAGAATCTTCTAGATCCTTCTAGATTCTTCTAGAGCCTTCTAGCGATGATGTAGGCAATGACATAGGCGATGATGCAAGCAGCGACTTACTCTCAAGCATCCATGACGTTACCCCCTCCTCTAGCGACGAGTTCCACGAGGAGCAGTGGTGTTCCTTGAGTTGGGCTTCCATGGATGTTGTTGATGGAACTCTTGGACTTTGAGAGATGCATGCTGTAGATTGTGTGCTGGTTCCGAGGTTCGTTCACTAACATCATAGCCTTTCCAATGCACCAAGTACTGTAACCTGCCACGCGAAACTCGAGAATCTAGGACTTTCTCGACCTCATATTCGTCATGTCCTTGAATCTCAACCGGAGGAGGTGGTTGTAGGGCTCTTCCTGGGATCTTAGATGTGTGACAAGGTTCTAGGACTGAGACATGAAAGACCGGATGGATTTTCATGGATGAGGGCAATCGGAGTCGATAGGTGACTGGATTGACTTGACGGATAATTTTAAACGGGCCAAGCCTTCGATAATCAAGCTTTTGACAGGGACGAGATGAACGCAGATCACGTCGGAGGAGCTACACTTTATCCCCTTTGTATTTTGGATGCTGCATGTGATGGAGATCTGCACTTTCCTTATACTTGGATTGAGCTTCTTTGATATGAATTGTAAGTTCTTTGTGAATTGCAGATAATTGTTGTGTAAGATGAATAGCAGTTGGATTCTTGACTTGATAGTGTCTGTGGATATCCTGTTTGGGATGTTGACCATAATTAGCAAAGAATGGAGTGTGACGGGTGGAGGCATGAAAACTATTATTGTAGGAGAATTCTGCTAGCGGTAGGAGCTCTACCCAATTATCCTCGTGATAATTGATAGTACAACGGAGATATTGTTCCAAAACTTGATTTACTCTCTGTGTTTGTCCATCACTCTGTGGGTGATTGGCTGAGGAGAGGTTGATTTGTACTCCGAGTAGCTTGAATAAGCTTTTCCAAAAGCTAGAGATGAATTGTGGGCCTCGATCAAAAACTATGTCATCCGGTAATCTGTGATAATGATAGATATGCTGTAGAAAGAGTTTGGCCGTACCTTCGCTGGTGATGGTTTTAGTGGTTGGAATGAAGTGTGCCATTTTTGTAAACCGATCCACGACTACTAAAATGGAGTCAAATCCTTGTGACAAGGATAGCTCTACAATGAAATCCATGGAGATGGATGACCATGGTTTGGTTGGAATGGGCAACGGATGGAGTAACCCATGAGGATGATGACGAGGGGCCTTTGATCTATTGCAAGTGTCACAAGTGCCTACATACTCCTTGACAAGCTTCCACATTTGAGGCCACCAAAAGTCACGGGAGAGAAGCTCAATTGTCTTATTAACCCCAAAATGCCTTGCTGATGGAAGATCATGCCGTTGCTGAAGTACCTCCAAGCGTGTTGGTCCTGGCGGAATATAGAGAAGACCCTTATAGTAAATTAGTCCATCAATTTCTTGAAAGTCCTCATTAACCTCTTGTCCTTGTAGTTGTTGTCTAATATTCTGAGCAAGTGGGTCTTTTGGCAATTTGCGTCTTCACCTTAGAAAGAAAAGTAGAATCTTCAGGAGATTGGCTTATGGTGGCGTTTAGCTTAAGCTGCTCAGGTTTCAAAATCACTGTCTCTTGTTGATCAAATGCTGCGTCGCCTTCTCTAGGTGCAAGGTAGGATCTTCTTGATAAGGCATCTGGCTTAGCTTGTTGACGGCCAGGTCTATAAGAGATAAGAAAATCAAACCTTGATAGGATACCACTCCACCTCGCTTGGCGACGATTCAAGACGCGGGATGTCATGAAGTATTCCAAATTCTTGTGATCTGTATAGACAGTGATCTTGTGAGGAGCTCCTTCAAGTAGGTGATGCCAAGTGTCGAAGGAGTCGATGATTGCTAAGAGCTCTTTGTCATGGATTTCATAATTGATTTCTGCAGCTGAGAACTTGCGGGAATGAAAAGCCACTGGATGTACTCGACCATCCTCTCCTACTTGGGATAGAATAGCACCAAGGGAAAAATTTGAAGCGTCTGTTTCTAGGATGAAAGGCTTTGTAGGATCTGCGTGAATTAGAATGGGTGCGGTCGTGAAAGCTTGCTTGAGAGTCTGAAATGCTTTCGCGGCCTCTGAGTCCCAGACAAACTTATTATGGCCTGTCAACCTTGTGAGTGCTGTAACCACCTTGGAGTATCTCTGTATAAAGATACGATAAAAATTTGCAAATCCGAGGAAACATTGAACGTCTCTTACCGAGGTGGGTGTCTCCCAATCAAGGATGGTTTGAACCTTCTTCGGATCCATGGAGATTCCCTTTTCAAAAATTACATAACCAAAAGATTCCACCTTAGATTGATGAAAAGAGCACTTCTCCAAGTTTGCATATAACCCTGATGCACGAAGCTTTTCAACCACTAATGGTACATGGTGCTCATGCTCTTCTTGATCCTTGGAAAATATCAAGATATCATCCAAATATATTACCACAAAATAATCCAAATACTCCCGAAAGATATCGTTCATTAAATGTTGAAAAACAGCTGGGGCATTTGTGAGACCAAATGGCATGACGGTATATTCAAAGTGGCCATACCTTGTCCGAAAGGTTGTCTTCCATTCATGACCTTCTTTGATTCTGACTAGGTTGTAAGCACCACGAAGATCTATTTTTGTAAATATTCTTGCCTTGCCAAGGCGCTCAAGAAGCTCTGGGATCAAGGGAAGGGGATAGCAATTCTTGACGGTGATCTTGTTTAGGCCCCTATAATCTACGCACATCCGGAGAGTTCCGTCCTTCTTTTTTACAAAGAGTATTGGAGCTCCTGCTGGGGACTTTGAATGCCGTATGAACCCCTTAGCAAGATTCTCATCAATATTTTTTCGTAATTCTACCAATCATCTTGAGATAGCTTGTATATTGGGCCCTTCTGAAGCTCTATAGCACAATCATAGGGTCGATGCTCCGATAAGAGGTCTGCATTCTTCTTCTCAAAAACATCATTGTAATCTTGATATTGACGTGGCAATGCCTCCATGATTTTTGTTGTCGACGTGTCGGTTGGTGTTGCGAATATCAGGTTAGTTGGATACTTTTTGGCTGCACACATGAAGACCTTGGCTCCAAGATATATAGGCCTATTATGCCTTCCCTTCTTCTTTTGGACTTTTCGTGGTTCAATTCTCCGAGCCCTCCAATCGATGTCAGGATTATGTAATTCAAGCCACAGTAGCCCAATAACAATTGGAGTGCTTGGGCTTTGTATA
This sequence comes from Adiantum capillus-veneris, assembly GCF_014529385.1. Lineage (NCBI taxonomy): Eukaryota > Viridiplantae > Streptophyta > Polypodiopsida > Polypodiales > Pteridaceae > Adiantum > Adiantum capillus-veneris. The sequence goes on from NC_140937.1 coordinate 51,671,292, forward strand.
ATATTGAACGCCATTCTTGAAACATGCTCCTCCAATCTTACTTTTATGGGGCGAGTTTCATACCTGACATCCCCTGAAGCCAGGGGACGACCATCAATGACTTCAACAGTTGCTGGATTAGACTTCTCCACAAGTGGTATGTCTTGTTCTTTTGCAAATTCTTTGTCCATGAAGCACGCCGTTGCGCCTGAATCTAGTAATGCTTCACAATCCATGTGCCTACCCGGCATATGGATCTTGACTGGTAGCATAAAACTTGAAGTGGAATCAGCGGGAAGAAAGAGACCTTTTTTTGCTTGTCTTTTGTCCAACCGGTCGGTCTCTATTGGGGTTGGACGTCCATGTTTTCCGAACACGTTGAGGCCATTGTACCATGAACCTTCATCCTTCTCTTCCTTGGACACTGTTGAACTGTGCCCCTGCTCTCCACAATACATACATAAGCCATTAATGCGTCGCCTTTGCTTCTCCTGGGCTAAGAGAGGTTGAAGCCGTGCTGAATCAATTTGCATGGGCCCAATGCTTGATTCATGGCCCTGTTGAGATGTGTAGCCATTATGTGTCACTTTTGTTTGGGGTCGCAATGGTGCCCCAAGACGCCTCTCTTGTCTCCTCTCAAACAGTCGATTATCACATTCTATTGCTTGAGAGATGAACTCGCTTAGTGTGTGAGCCTTTGGCATAGTCAATAAAAGATCTTTTACGTCATCCTTTAATCCCCACCGAAATTGGCTAATGAAATATTCCTCATGCCAAGTCAGATCACAAGTGATTTGTTGAAATTCGGATGTATAGACGGATGCAGGTCTTGATCCTTGGTGGAGATTTCTAAGTTTGGTTTCAGCAACCCTCGCTCTATCAGTATCCCCAAAGGTTGCAGAGCACTCCCGCACAAAAGCTTCAAAGTCATGAAGAAGAGGAGATTCTTTTTCAAGCTAGGGAGCAAACCAAGAGAGAGCCGTACCCGAGAGCAGGGTCCCTGTAAGGCCTACTTGAGAGGCATCATCTAGATAACGCTCTTGTTGCATTCGAATGAAGAGACGCACTTGTTGGAGAAAACCTCTAAACTGTGATCTAGTCTCATCAAATTTTTCAGGCATGCTGACCTTCGGCTCCTTCTTATGTTGTTGAGAATAGCTAGATCTTGCAGCTTGTGCTTGATGTGTGCTTGTCTCTTAAAGCTCTTGAATTTGACGTTGAAGATTTTGCAACGCCGGTCCCAAGATTAGGGGTTGCCCTTCTTGAAGTTGAGCGTTACTCTTGCGAAGTTCTTGTAACTGAGCTTGGATGTTTTGCAATGCGTTGATGACACCTTCCATCGTCGGCTCCATGATGGCTTGAGAAGATTAAGAGATGGTGGTCTTGCCAAATTGTTATGAGCGCTTATAGAGCTAGAAGAGAGCAAGGAGGCGCTCACAATGTACAAGAACTTGGACTTGATGATAAGCTTAATATTGATTACGAGACTTAATAATTTATTAAGAGAGCTAGATACAAGACTTGGATTACATGACTTGAGTACAAGACAAGGCTTGATTGCAAGGACAAGACTTGAACATAAGAACTAGAAGAGGGATTTCCTCATAGGATGCTCATAACTGGTGTTGGCAAGACTGAGGGGCTTGTGGCCCAAGACCCCTATTTATACTAGTGCTTGAGGAGGTTAGGACTTTCTAGGTTCTTCTTGAGGAGGTTAGAATCTTCTAGAAACTTCTTGATCCTTCTAGTTCTGCTAGAACCTTCTGGATGCTTCTTCAACTTTCTAGAGCTTTCCAGAAACTTCTAGATTCTTCCGGAATCTTCTCCAAGCTTCTAGAACCTTCTTGATCCTTCTAGAACCTTCTAGATCCTTCTTCAACTTTCTAGAGCTTTCCAGAAACTTCTAGATTCTTCCGGAATCTTCTCCATGCTTCTAGAAACTTCTAGAATCTCCTTGATACTTTTAGAACTTCTAGAATCTTCTAGATCCTTCTAGATTCTTCTAGAGCCTTCTAGCGATGATGTAGGCAATGACATAGGCGATGATGCAGGCAGCGATTGACTCTCAAGCATCCATGACAAGTACCATGGTATGCCACAATCGGTCATCAGTGATCGTGATCCTCGTATGACCAGTTCGTTGTGGAGAGGATTGTTTGAGAACATGGGCACTACGCTCAAGTCTCGTCTTCGTTTCATCCACAAAGTGATGGACAGTTAGAAGAGGCTAATTCTACTGTCTTAGATCTGTTGAAATGCTATGTGTGAGATAGTAAGGGCAAGTGGGAATAGTATTTGCCTATGCTTGAGTATGCGTAAAATAATACGGTGCATTCGTCTACTGGCAAGGCACCTTTTGGGATTGTTGAAGGCGGCAAAAAGGTTCCTTCCATTTTGCATACAAAGGACAAGATCTTTGAGGCAGATCGATATGTTGAGAACATGGATGAGATGTATAAGAAAATTAAAGTTGCCTTGAAGAAGACTCAGGCAAAACAGAAAAAGGCTGTTGATCGTCACCGTCGTGAATTGCTATTATCTGTAATAGACTTGGACACTCCAAGTCAAGAATCGGCCGCGATAGCACCAAATAACCACTTCAAAACAATTCACAGTTCACAATAGATTTACACTGGCCCGACAGAGTTCCATGCCTAGAGATATTGCCCCAAAGACTAGAGCCCCTTTCGGTAGTTCTTTTTGTATTAATCTGAGTTCAAAGTACAAGAGTGGTTGGGTCTCACTCTCAGACTCTGCGTCCAGATGCTCTCCATAGTGGGAGCCCAAGCCACTTATTTATTTATAAGGGATGCCAAAAGCAGAGCCCCAAAAGCTTAAAATCAAAAGCCTAAAAATAAAGCAAAGGCTCTTTCTCTCACAAGCTCTCTTGAGCTTTCAGAATAAAGCAAAAGATTCTCTCTCTCCCATCCTTTGCGTAGCCAAATAGAACAGCCAAAAACTGCCGTAAAAAGCCTCCGCAATTTGCACCGCGTTTTGCAGGCTGCCACGTCAGCAAACGTACGAAAAATCTGCCAGGTCAGCAATCAGCAGGGTTAGGGTTAGGGTTAGGGCTAGGTAAGGGCAGAATTAGGGTTTCAGATTTTTAGGGTTAGGGTTTTTTCTCTCGGGCGGCCACGTCATTACTTTGTGACATACGCCTCTCTTGAAAGCATTGTAATCGCCCTCGATTACGCCTGCAAAACAGATAGACGCCATAAACCATCTTAGCAGACACTGATTGTTAGTACCTATGCACTAGGAACACACATCTAGCACATGTACGAATCGACAGTCACATCACACGACATCACAGGACATCACTCGACATCCAACATTCATTCGGATCTTAGACCATGATTTATCGGCAATGTAGCTAGCAATCGCATCTAGATCGAGTCGGGACCTCTTCTATGTCCGATTGACTAATCCCTATTGCAACCAGTACTATTTGAGATCAAGTAGACCAAAATGCTACGGTCATTTCGTCTATCAGTTCCTACACTTAAAAAGAAGTCAAGAACAAATCAGTATCATATTCAGGAATTCCATTTCATAAAGTCATACAGCAGAATACTGTCAGCTCAGTATCCCTAAAGATTAAAGAGACATCACTGACTCTAGAATTCTAAAATTGAGGCATCTGTTGACAAAGGAGCGGAGTAACTCCCCTCTTGTGCATGCCACTGCACCAGATCTTCGGCCAAGCTGAGTTTCTGGGTTCCGTTTGGAGTAGACTATGCTAAACCAAAACATCGAGGTAAAGTTTCACAATCCGAGGAGTATCTGCTAGGTCCTCCTCCTCCATCCACTTCGCATCAAATGCAGGAAAGTTCTTGAACTTAACCAAGAACCGCCTTCGGACTTTACCTTTCTTCATATCATTTTGTGCCAAAATCTGTTCAGGAACAAGGATCTCCTCGTTTTCTTCCACTTTGGGTTGCTCATCAGGCTCCCCATCATCAGGCACATCACCTTTGAAAGGTTTCAAGAGACTCACATAAAATGCATTGTGAATTCTCCAAGTGTCAGGCAGTTTCAGTCAAAAGGAGACATCATTTATCTTTTCAGAGATCTGGAAAGGTCCGTAGTATCGCATACTAAGCTTTGGAAAAAGCCTCTCCTTTCCCTTTTTCTTTCTCAGGCGTGCCTTCTCAAAACGTAAGAGCACCCAATCATCCTCCTTCAATTTCAAATCGCGACGATGGCAATCCGCTGCCTTTTTCTGTTGATCTTGAGATTTCTGCAAAGCCTCGCGGACCTTGGCAAAAGCCGTGTCTAAGTCGCGCGTATACTCATCCGCTTCAAAAATCTTATCTTTCGTGCTTAGGAAGGGTGGAACCTTCGCAGCACCTTCAACAATCTCAAATGGCGCCTTCCCCGTCTAAGAGTGTATCGTGTTATTGTAGGCAAATTCCACCAAAGGTAGATACTTTTCCCATTGAGTCTTCTGATCCGAGATATAAGACTTCAATAAATCTAGAACCACTGAACTGGCAATCTTAGATTGCCCGTCAGTCTGCGGGTGGAACGATGACGAGAACTGCAACCGCGTGCCAATGTTCTCCCAAATTGCCTTCCAAAACAAACTCGTAAATATGGGTCCTGTCGAAGACAATCGTCTCAGGCATGCCATGTAATCTGAAGATCTGGGCCACAAACAGTCTCGTTAAGTGCTCCGGCTTGACTTTTTTCTTCACTGGAATGAAATGAGCTTGCTTGCTAAACCAGTTAATAACAGTCCAGATACCATCGTGACCACTTTCTCTTCTCGGGAGATCAGAAATGAAATCCATTGCAATACTTTCCCAGGGGCGGGTAGGTATGGGCAAAGGCTGTAACAATCCCTGTGCTTTATGCCTGTCAAACTTGACCTTCTGGCATACCAAGCAACTGCGCAGAAACTCTTCCACATCCTTCTTGAGTCTCGGCCAAAAGAAGTATCTCTCTATGTCACAAAGTGATAACGTGGCTACGGACAACAGAAACCCTAATTTCTGGTAGAAACCCTAAAATTCTTGCAAACCCTAATTTCGCCAAAAACCCTAATTTTCGGAAATCGCGGAGGTGAAATTTTTTTATTTTTATTTTTTTTGGAAATTTTGAGCGACGCAAATCTCAGCTTTTTGCTATGATTTGGGAGAAAGAGAGAGAAAAAGAGAACTTGCTTTTTACTGACTCTCATTGAGAGAGAGAGAGAGAATCTGCTTTTGCTCTCAAGTTTTTGGGGCTCTGCTTTTGGGGCAACCCTTGTAACCTATAAATAAGTGGTGAGAGCTTCACTTCTCAGAGCATCTGGACGCAGAGTCTGAGAGTGAAACCCTAACCGCTCTCTTGTACTTTGATGATTGATTAATACAAAAAGAAATACCGAAAGGGGCGCCAGTCTTTGGGGCCAATATCTCTAGGCACGGAACTCCGCCGGGCCAGTGCAAATCTATTGTGATTTGTGAATTGTTTGAAGTGGTTATTTGGTGCTGTCGTGATTGATTCTTGACTTGGAGTGTCCAAGTCTGTTACAGTGGTATCAGAGCACGACCGATTTCTCTTCTACGGGAAATCCGATCCCCAGTTTTTTTTTCCGCGGCACCTATGGCTTCACACAAGGATCGGTCGACTCCCTCTGCATCTGGAGATGCGGGCAGGGATCACAACGAAGATTCAGACAGAGAGTATGGCCCGCCTCGGCCTACTCAGGCGGAGCAAAGAGAGATGACGCGTTGTCAATTGATCGGCGATGCAACGAAGATGATGCTCAATTTTGCGAAGGACCCAAAATTTGCAAAATATATGAGCGAGACTTCTTTTCAAGAAGTGCATGAGCAGTGGCAGAAAACCACTACACCCACTCTCAAGAAACCTTCTGCTCACAAGAAATATTCAAAGAAGGAATTAGAAGAGGTGGTTGATGCACGGATTGCTTAGCTTTTTGACGCGCAAAAGAAAGCCAAAAAGCACGGCAAAAAGCAGAAGAAAAGCACTGACTTCCCGGGATATTTGGGTCGTCAGTCGACTTTTGATAAGGCAAAGAACAGAAGAAGCGTGTTCGATTTGAAGGAGTACCCAGTTCTTCTTCTTCTTCTTCTTCTGACAGTTCTTCTAGCTCTTCAGATTCGAGCGAAGAAGACAGAAAAGGTAAAAAGCGAAGCAAGAAACAAAGCTTCAGAAAGGGCAAGAAAAAGACAAAGAAGGCTAAATCTCGCCTAGAGCCTATAGTTCTACTGAGGACTCGTCTACAGACAGCTCAGATTCTAATGATGGAAACTTCTATGCGAACAAGAAGAATTTTTACAAAGCCAACCAGAATGACTTTCTCGAAGATAAAAGCAAGAAAGTCCGAGAGTTTAAGGAAGGTGGCCACTCGATCAAGTTGATACTTTTTTAGGATACTCAGATGCTTCTAAGGCTGTCTTTTATACAGCAATTTGACATCGCTTTCGCGGGAGGACGCTATTCAGAGCACTCCAAGATTCGGAGAGCTACCTCTTACCTTAAGGGGAATGCTCGTACTTGGTGGTCCACGCTTCTTTTAAACAAGATTGCGCCAGTTAAATGGCTGAAATTTAAAAAGCTTTTTATTTCTTCTTGGTTGACGCAAGAATATGAACGAGATATACGAACTGCTTGGAACCATCTTCGGATGACCAAGAAAGATACAATCAATGCTTATTGTGAAAGATTCTGGAGCTCTTTTCTACCCGCCTCTTCATTCAAGAAGATCTCGTTCAGAGAACAGATTGAGCGGTTCCTCTTGGGTCTACCTACAGAGATCCGAGATCATTGCTTGGAACAGAAGTCAGCTTCTATTCAGGAGTTGATGAGTCATGCGAAGCGGGGCTTTGCCATTCACTTTGGCAGTCTGACCTACCCCACGGATGAGGCCATAACACAACGAGCCGAACAGACTTTTTTCTTTTTCCGAGAAATAGATCCTTCTATTAGTTAATGAAAACTGCCCATACGGCTACATCCACCTCTGCGAGAGAGGGCTACAACAAGCATGATGGGGAGACTCTCCCAATGAAAAAACAGCATATATAAAATGAGGCTAAATCAAGAGATGGGAGGAGGGAAGAGCCACACAGGTGGACAGTAGTGCCATCTGAGCACCCCCTGGACTATGGTGTAGAAAGGCCCAGGGCGCCAGAGTCGAAGAAAAGCCTCGCGGCGCTCCCGCATGCGGTCGGAGCTGCCTTGTAGTCCCTCAAGCTGTCCTCTGAGAGTATGGATCAGCTCTAGCCAAAAGTCACGAACAGTCTCTGCTGGTGGCACAGGACGAGCCTCAAAGATGCGGAAACAGCGGGCCCGCCAGATGAACCAGAGAGCTAGGCCGCTGATGAGCTCCCAACACTCCTCTCTCTCACTGCACCACTCCTGTGGAGTAAGCTCTGTAGCAGGCTGGAGTGTAAGTCGCCCCCCCTGTATCACTATCATCCTGCTGGTGGAAGATAGCTCAAACTGAAGTGCTGGGCCCATGAGGGTGGACCAAGCCGCTGTCCCCCAAGTGTACTGTCGAGCCGTGGAGAGGGCAGGCATCAGCCGAAGAACACGTAGCCACACCTGCTGGGCCGAGGGACAGTCCCACAGACAATGATGCTGACTCTCCACCAACTGGTCACAGGCTGCACATGCGGCCGAGAGACCACTATGCACAAGCCAGCTCCCTACTGCTGTGGCTCTGTGTGCAACCAGCCACTGGAACAAAGTGACGCGCCTCGGCTGTCTGGAGTCCCACAGCCTCTGCCAAAAAGCTGCCAAGAACTCGACTGTGAGGCCCTCCTCCTGCCAATGACGTGCTGCATTGGGGCGGGCCTCTCTCTGTGCTGCAAGTATATGACGTCCAAGCCGAACAGTGTACTGAAAGAAGGGGACTCCTGGGCGGTCTGCAGAAGAGAAGGGGTCCCTCCATAGCCACTCACCAGGATCCCACTGAACTCGTGCCAGTGGACAACACTCCCAAGCCCATAGCCTCCAGTGTCCAGTCTCAAGCGCTGCTGTGTCAGGGTCTATGACGCAAGTCCTCCCACAGATGCCCACAACTCGGATCCTCTGGAAACAACACTCTGCTACCTGCGGGGCCTCTACTGCAACTCGCTGTAATCGTCCCCCACCCTGAAGCTCGAAGAACAGGGCTGGGACAGTCTCTGAGCAAGCCCTGACTGAAATGAGAACCTCCAATCGTGTGAAGGCTCCCATCCACCGGGGTGCTACTGGCTCGAGAGGCGTGAGCCACTCAGCTGGAACTGACTCTGAGATGTCCTGACACATGCTCTGCACCAGCACCCCTCTCATGCCCTGTAGCTGGACAGCCTGTACCTCCTCTGACAAACCTGTGAACTCTAGCCAGTCACCTAGAGAACGCGCTGGACCTGCCGCCATGGGACCCCAAGAAACATGAGGCCGACTCCCAACCAAGTGGCCTCTCTGAGTGCTAACCATGGGGTTCCAGACGAGGGGCTGCCGTAGGCGCTCCTCCCTGCACGTCGGCTGTCTCTGCTCTAGGCCACGCCGTAAGAGCTCCCAAGATCGAAGCAAACTCACAGCGAATCTGTCCTCCAGTCTCCTGCTCAAACCAACTCGGCGCAACTCTGTAAAGATCCATCTGGTCGAAGGTTGCCAAGGGCCTCCTGACTTAGGCACTCTGGCACGAAGCCTCTGCAACAAGAATTCCTTCCAGGGCTCCTCGCCTGGAAGAAGTCCTCTGACGACAAACTTCCCAAGAAGGGCTCTGCTCTGCTGTACAGGATCAATGATCCCAAGCCCTCCCTGAGAACAAGGAAGTGTGATGACCGACCAAACCACCTTGGCTCGGGCAATCTGAGTATCGCGACCTGACCAAAGGAAGTTCCTGATCAGCCTCTCTACCTGGCTGATACAAGAACTTGAGAAGATCCAGCAAGAAGTGATGTACCACATAGTTGCCAACAACACCTGGTTGGCAACTACTACTCTACCAGCCAGCGAAAGTCGTGCTGAGCTCCAATGTAGCAGCTTTCTCCTGATGGACAGGAGAAGAGGAGCAATCTGCTGCTAGGGGGACAAGTCCAAACCAACCTGACAACCCAAGTACCGAACTGCAGTCTCTGGAGGAATCCACCTGAAACCCTCTCCTGGCATCCAATCTGGCACAGGAGCATTGCCAACCGAGAAAGCCACTGTCTTTCTCGAGTTGATCAATGCGCCCGATGCACAGCAGAAGGTCTCCAAAGCCTGCTCACATCTGTGCAGATTGGCCTCCTGGCCCTCTAAGTACAAGGCTGAGTCGTCGGCAAACTCAGCGTCCAGAAGCTCATCTCCTCGTATAGGGAGTGCTAAGCCTCGCAGACCAACCTGCTGTGACACCAAAAATCTGCTCATCGCCTCCGCATAGAACAGAAAGAGAAAAGGGGCAAGAGGACAACCCTGTCTGACCGATCGTGTGAGCATGAAGCGCTCACCTCTACCTCCTGCCAAAAGCACCTGACTGTGAGCCTGTCTGTACAAAGCTGACACCCCTCTGATCCAAGCATCTGAGAAGCCCATCCTGCGTAGCGTGCCCTCTAGAAAGTCCCAGTCAACTCTGTCGTATGCCTTCTCAAAATCGAGAAGAAGAATCACAAGGTCCTCCCCACGGAGCCGTGCAAGGGCAGAAGCCTCCCAAAAAGTGAAGATGTTGTCAAGGATACTGCATTCCTTGACAAAACCTGTCTGAGTCCCATGTATAAGGCTCTCCAAAAGTGGCTGAATCCTCAAACTCAGAGCCTTGGCAAGAATTTTGTAGGCTGAGTTGAGGATGGTGATGGGGCGCCACTGTCGAATCTCATCCAAGGAGCCACCCTCCTTTGGAATAAGGTAAATCAGGTCCTCACTCATGCTATCCGGCATCACTCCTGTGTGCAAAATGTACTGAAAGGCACTACAAAGATCTGGGCCAAGCAGGTCCCAGTACTCCAAGAAGAAGCTGGGAGTCAACCCATCCTCACCGGGACAGCTACCACGAGGGAGGGCCCTAAGAGCCGTGTGCAGCTCCTCAAGCTGAAGAGGCATCTCTAGCCTCTGGTGCATCTCCTCAGTAACAAGACAAGGCATCTGTGCCCAAACCTGCTCCCTGCATGCATCTTGTCGCTCTAACTGGGGCTCAACCGACAGTAACTCACGGTAAAAGTCAGTAGCAACTGTACGCATATCCTCGGGCTCACAAGCAACTGACCCATCGGGTCTCCTCAACTAATTGACCTTGGCATGTGAATGCCGAGGTTCCACTGTCTCAAAAAAGGCACCTGTAACTCTGTAACCCACCTGAGTCCACTGAGATGCCTGTCGGTGAAAGGAAAACTCATGACGCCTCTCCTCTGTGCAAGCAAGCTCCTGTCGAGCCTGCTGTAACAGCTCCTCCAACCATGGACTGTCTGGATGCTTGCATCCTCTATAGTGAAGCAATGCCTCGTCTGAGACGTTGCTCCTCCTCTCTCGCTGCAGCCCGTCGAGCCAGAGATTCCTGGAGAAAAAAGTGGCTAAGCTGAGCTAGGCCTAAGGCCACTGTGTCTGCAGGCAGAGCCTGGCTGTCCATGCCCTCTGTCCAGAGAGCCTCTACCCTCTCTCTGAGTGCTGAGTCCAACACGACCCACTCTGGGATGCGAAGCATCGTGCTCCCACTCCTTTGCCTGTCTGCCACTGTGAGGATCACTGGTGCATGTTCCGAGAAGGAAGTCCCTGCCAGGATGCCCACGGCCCCCCTGAGGTCACTGAAGTGGTCACTAGTGTAGAAGCGATCTATCGGCGATAGATTCACTCCTCCCACTCTGCGGTCCGATCTAGAGAAGGCAAGACTCTCTGGAGGCCTCACAAAGCCAGAATGCTGCCATGTATCCGAGACCCTCAAAGTCATACACAACCTCTCCCAAGCTGCTAACTCGACTCCATGCACAGTAGCATGGCTGCCTCCGATCCTGTCAGAAGGGTCCTCCAACATGTTGAAGTCCCCTCCTACACACCAATGGTCAACCTGTGGTAAGGACTCAACAATCTGTGACCAAAACTCTGCACGAGCACTCGCCACATTGGGCGCATAGATGTTCAGGAAGCCCACAAGGCCACCCTGAACTTGCATAGTGATCCACTGAGCCCTGCCTGGCACAATAATCCCTCTGCCCACAATGGCCTGCTGCAATGAGTCCGCAATAGTCATACATACCCCTCCCTGGATGCCTCCAGGTCCAAAAGCAGCTGACCAAAAGGTATCATAACGTCCACGCAAAATCTGACCACATCGCCGAATGCGGCTCTCAGACAAATAGTGCTCCTGAAGCATAAGGAGATCATTCTCTCCTCCCACAAGGCAACGCTGAAGCTCCTGATGCAATCGGCCCTGCTGTCGCTGAAACTGGGGCCTACCGGTTGCCCAGTTGACTTCGTGCCAGGGTTGTAAAATGTTCCCCTAGTTATACCCAAGGTAATGACGCGAACACATTTCTCGGCCCAAAATAGCAGTTCCCTAAATTTTAGGAGATGCTTCCGTTGGGCTCCCACTGGTCTTCTGACCATCTATCCTCATTGGGACCGCATCCAAAAATGCAATGTGGCCCAACTATCGGATACTTTCAGTTGGTAGTCACACCTTGACTTTAGGCCTTTATTGAGTTCACTTCCTAGTATCCACCAACTTGCTAAGTGCGACGGGGGGACCTATATGATCTTGCTCTGAGCCTAGACATCCTCTTACCATACGAATTCCAGTGCCGACCACTACCCATCTGCGGGTGAAACTACCGTTCACATTGGCCATGCAACGTTCGACCGTTTGCTACTTCAAGAAGAGGGTCTCAAAAATAAAACAAAACCCCTTGGAAAGAAACCAATAACTAAAGTTAGCAGTTGCCACGTCCTCGTGACATAGTTAACAGTTGCCACGTCCCGGTGACATACCTCCCTCTTGAAATCGCAAACGTCCTCGATTGCATACCATAAATACACGCCACTGAAGATCTTTTGCTATTAACACTGTTTTATCATCGCATGTATTTGCAAGAAAGGTCATAACATATAGATACAAATGACTTAATGAGGCCTTCATACTTTTGTCATTTCCATCTGTTACACTGAATTCATATGTACATTTGATGTACTAGCTCTGTCATTAGCCCTCCTTTGCACACGTTGGGTTGGGGCATAAGTAGGCTGTAACCCAAAGGCTTCAAGGTAAAGCTGCAATACATTTGGTGACTCTGACAGTTCATGCTCTTCCATCCACTTTGCATCCATAGGTAGATAGTTCTTGAACTTCACCAAATAGCGTCTTGCAACTTGTCGTTTAACTTTTCTATCCTTATGTGCCAAAACTTGCTCAGGTACCAGGATCTCATCAAGTTCCTCAACTTCTGGCTGATCCTCATCTGGCATATCTTCTGGCATATCACCCACGAAGGGTCTTAGAAGACTCACGTGAAACGCATTATGAATCTTCCACGCATCAGGCAATTTCAGCTTGTAAGCCTCATCGCTGATCTTGTCAAGCACTTGAAAAGGCCCATAGTAACGCATGCTGAGCTTAGGAAATAACCGTTCCTTGCCTTTCATCTTCTTTAACCTTGCCTTCTCGAACCTTAACAGAACCCAATCACCAGGTGATAAGAGCAATTCACGACGGTGACGATCAGCAGCCTTTTTTTGCTTTGCCTGAGTCTTCTCCAAGGCAACTTTAATCTTCTTATACATCTCATCCATGTTCTCAACATATCGATCTGCCTCAAAGATCTTGTCCTTTGTATGCAGAATGGGAGGAACCTTTTCGCCGCCTTCAACAATCTCAAAAGGTGCTTTGCCAGTAGACGAATGCACCGTATTATTGTACGTATACTCAAGCATAGGCAAATACTGTTCCCACTTGTCCTTATTATCTGACACATAGCATTTCAGCAGATCTAAGACAGTAGAACTAGCCTCTTTTGACTGTCCATCAGTTTGTGGATGAAACGAAGACGAGAACTTGAGCGTAGTGCCCATGTTCTCAAACAATCCTCTCCAGAACAAACTGGTCATGCGAGGATCACGATCACTGATAATCGATTGTGGCATACCATGGTACTTAAACACATTGTACATGAACAAGCGTGCCATCTGATCAGATTTTATCTTCTTCCTGACAGGGATAAAATGGGCCTGCTTGCTGAACCTGCAGATAATGGTCCATATACCATCACTCCCTGTTGGCGTCCTTGGAAGATCAAAGATAAAGTCCATAGCAATGCTTTCCCATGGCCTATCCGGAATCGTCGGCAGTGGTTGTAACAACCCTGGTGCCTTGTGCCTGTCAAACTTGACCTTTTGGCAAACTATTCATGCTCGCACAAAGGCATCCACATCTCTCCTCAAGGTAGGCCAATTGTAACCGGCCTGCTAACTTCAAAAAGGGCGGTAGACTTTACTTCAAACCTTGATTTAGCTTTCACCCATTATTAGTCGTCTATTCTACCTATGCTATAATGACAGAAGAGAGGGGAATGGGATACAGATGTTAGAATGCATCTGTATGCGAGTCAGACACTAGATTGGCCCCTAAATAGGCGTCCCTTTCGGTATTTCTTTATTCTTTTACAGTTAAGAGGAAGTACAAAGAGTGCTTATAGCACTAAACCTGTATCCCGCAGTTCTTAACCCGTATCCCGCAGTTTCTATCCTGTTTGGAGGAATTTGGGCAGCATAACGGCGCAGAACCCTGCCCAACACAGTCTGCAAGTAGGGAATTCTAAGGAGACCACTGTCCTTGTCCCGATTCCACCTTTAATTGACCAAAACAGAGCATAACCAGCCTCTGTAATTTTTGGTTATTGACTGGTTTTTCTCTGTTTTCAGCTCCCTGTAGCCCCTGTACTATTTCCTGCACCTTGGGCTAGTTGCCCCTTGAATCTGGAAGGATTTAGGGCATCGAAACAGCCCCAAACCTGCAAAAATCAGAGTTCCGGGAATCCTAATCTGTATCCAGCAATACAACACCTGTTTTGGCTAAATTTTGGCAGCACAACGGCTCCAAAATTGACCCGAAACCAATTCCCCTGCTGGAACTCACTTCCACTGGCATAAACCCTCTGATTCCAACTCAAAAAGAGCAATTACAGCTCGCTGGAATTTTTGGTTTTTCACTTGTTTTGGGCCGCAACACTTCCCAGAAGTGTTCTTTGACAATTGGGCACTGTTCCCAATGCATCTGGCATCCATACGATTGCAAAACAGTAAATTTCAGACCGCTGTATTTTCTGGTTAGGACCTGTTTTTGACCTATTTCAGTTGTCAACTATCCCTGCACTGTTCTTAATGCCTTGGACTACGTGCCCCTTGATTCTGGCATGATTCCGAGCACAAAACAGTCCCAAAACAGCCCAAAATAAGCAATAAAACAGTGCTGATTTTTGTGTGGTTATCACTCTCTCCTTTCCCTGCTTTGGAGTAGCAGTTAGCTACTCCTGTTCCTGTTCAGGGAGACTCTTGCCTCAGCAATAGAGCATCAAACCACAAGACTATACATGGTCAATCCGATGAGCCCACTAGAGGGGCATAACCATAAAGAATAGGGGAGAGAGAGAGCAGTGAGGTGTGCAGGTCATGACATCCTGCACCTCACTGTACATAGAGGGTAAGCCAACACTCCATTGAAGCTCTCCCACCTGTGACAACCCTTAGAAACGAGCTCACAGCTGAAAATCACGTTTTTGCCTTCTCTTTAAGTAGTAAACTGGCCTTAGAGTGCCAAGTGTCACTCATTTGTGCATTTTCCCGCTTTTGATCCTCGGGTCTAAAAATATCTCACCTGCAGTCTCTGTTGACTTGGCCACAGAGTAACAAAATGATCCCCATGTCAAACTGCACTTAATGACGCGAAGACATTTTGCCGTCCAAAAATAGTAATCCCTAAACTTTAGGAGTTTCTGCCATTACATTCTTCTAGGTCATCTGACTCTCTTTGTACACTGCAGCCACACCCAGAACTGAGATGTAGCCTATGTAGCAAAGGATTCCGCTTTGGCTGGCCAATGACCCCACTTTGGCTAACCATAGTCCTTGTCCAACCTTAGTGCTCTTTAGCCCTCAGGCCTAGACTCTCTTTGAACAGTTCCACACTGGCTATGCAATGCAGGGCAGGTAGATTTCCAGAGGGGTGTTTCCAAAAGGTAAAACAAACGAAATTCCCCAAAGAAAGAGAAAATAAACAAAAATGGAATTCCCATTGGTTGGTGACACCAATAGAAGAATGTCTCTACCGCTTTAACTGTTGCATCAATGCCACGATGCCTTGCATACGGTGGGACATGGCTCTCTTCCATGACCTTATGTCGCAGTGGCCTAGGGACACAAAGTCTGCCATGCATCATCATAAAACCATCTCTGAGGAGGTAGTGCTCGTGATGTTGCCCCTCTTGTAACTGTTCAAAGAGCCTTGCAAAATCTTCATCAACAGTATATTGTTCCTTCATGTCATCTAACTCATGATGATAAGGAATTGACACAGCTGAAATTTGTGGCTTTCTTGATAATGCATCAGCCACAACATTCTTCTTGCCTTCCACATGCATAATCTGGAAGTGGAACATGGAAAGAATGTTTGCCCATCGCATATGCTTTTCGGATAACTTTGACTGTGTCAAGAAGTATCGCAAGGTCTGATGATCTGTTTGGACAACAAAATCAGCACCTAAGAGGTAGTGCTTCCAGCTAGAAAGCGCATGAATCACGGCCAAGAGCTCTTTCTCATAGACTTGCATAGTCCTCTCTGGCCCTTGCAAAATTCGGCTTTCATAAGCTACTACCTGTCCGTCTTGCATTAGCACTGCTCCGATGCTACTGCCACACGTGTCACACTGGACCACAAATGACTTCCTGAGATCTGGCAAAACAATAACTGGATCTGAAGTCAACTTTTCCTTTAAGAGACTAAAAGCTGAAATCTCTTTTTGGGTCCATCTGAAAGTGACCTCTTTCTTTTGCAAAGCGTGAAGAGGCGATGCTATCTCTGCAAAATTTCTGATAAACCTTCTATAGTAGGAACACAATCCCAAGAAGCTTCTGACATCGTGCATAGTCTTCAAGTCTGGCCATGTCTTGATAGCTTCGACCTTTGCGGGATCCATTCTAACACCATCCTTTGAGACTATGTGGCCAAGGAAGTGGATCTCTTCGAGGAAGAATTCACTTTTCTTAGGATTGACAAGTAACCTGTGAGACTGCGCAGCTCTTCGAACACAATGGTCAAGTGTGACGCCTATGCTCCTCTTCATTCTTCGAATACACTATCATGTCATCGAAGAACGTTCCAACAAACTGTGGATGCGAGCGGAAAATTTGGTCCATCATTCTGTTGAACGTGGGAGGAGCATTTGTTAGCCCAAACGGCATCACTAGAAACTCATAAAGACCAAATGTCATTCTAAACGTAGTGTTGTGCACATCCTCTGGCCTTATACGAATCTGATGGTACCCACTCTTAAGGTCTATCCTGCTGAAAATTACAGCACCCTCTAAACGATCGACAATATCATTAATTCTAGGAATAGGGAACCTATTCTTGATGGTATTCTTATGCAATGCACGGTAATCAATACACATGCGCCATGAGCCATCCTTCTTCTGCACTAGGAGCACTGGGGAGCAAAAGGGTGAAGAACTAGGCTGAATCAGCCCCTTCTCTAATAACTCCTTAACCTGGCCCATAATCTCTTTCTGCTGCGGCGCACTAACCCTGTAGGGAGGTCTATTTGGTGGCCTACACCCTGGCACCAAATCTATCCGATGGTCCTTAGGTCTCTCTGGCGGCAATTGCAACGGTAATGAATCAGAAAAACAATCACTAAACTTTTGCAAAAATGCTGACCTTTCTTTATCTAACACAGATAAATTTGACTGATCACTATCTGAGACATCACGTGCAAAAATCAAGTACACAGAAAGATGATTCTTTATTACAGAAGTGATAGCAGAAGCAGATACAATAGGGATTGACTCTCCTTTAAGCTTTACATCCAAGATGTGATTTTTGCCCCTATGCTGTACAATGATCTTTTTGTTGTAGGCATCCAAGACTCCATGCACTTGGAACATCCACGGGATCCCCAACAAGGCATCACAACCTTCCAGCGGCATGATGTAAAACTCTTTAGTGTCCACATACGACTGAATATGCAGACGCAGTTTTCCAATGATGGGAGTAACACACTTTGAGTAGCCAGGACATGCCAACCTTGCCTCTGCTGTGTACCCCATCTCTTCAGCTCTGATGCCCAGCTTCATAGATAACTCTGGTGAGATAAAGTTGGCTTTGGCATCTGGATCAAAGAAGATGAGTGCCGTTTGATCCCTAACTTTACCCCATGCCCTGCATAACTCACTGGCATCTGTGCTGGGCCTGTCACCCACCATGTCTGGCACTAAACCTGCCATGGGTTTAGGTTTCTTGCCTTTCTGGTCTTCTTTATCCTCTGAGTCAGCTGGTCTTTTCCTTTGTGGGCAATTGATAGAAAAGTGACCTGGTTGCTCGCATATAAAGCATTTGTTCTCAGCCATTAGGACCTTCTTTTCCTCGAGCGACTTGTGCACAAAAGGCTTCCTTTTCTGTTTCTTTGCCTGTGCTCCAGAAGTCCCGGCTGAATCCTTGTCTTTGGTGGCCTTTTCTGACCCCTGTGACGCATCAGGAGCCGTTTTCACAAAGGGCTTCTTCGCTGAATTTTTCCTTTGTCACTGCTCAGAAATCCACTGTCCTCTCCTTTCAACAAGGCAAGACCAGTGTTCGCAACTTCCATAAGCTAAGTAAGGGTAGCCACTCTGTTCTTTGTACAGTAATCGCGAAGCCCTTTAGGTAGTCCACAATAGTACTTCTCTATCTGCTTTGTCAATAGCAGAAATCTGTAGGAGGTCACTGAGAGTAACGCTTTACAAAACCTCCTATTGTACTCCAGCAAGCTCTTGCACGAAGCTGAAGTAAGCTGGTGCCAATCTATCATGACGTCGGCTTCAAATTCATTTGACAGCCAAGCAGATGCAAACATTTGCTTGAAGTAAACCCAAGTGGTGGGTGCCTATCCTTGCATTAACAATGTCGTCCACCATGTAAGCGCATTGTCCTTTAAGAAAGTTGCAGCTTTCTTGACCTTCGAGTCCTCTGTAAAATTCCCTCCCGCATAAGCTGTATCAAACTGCTGGAGGAAAGTGAGGGCCTTTGTCTTATCCTCGAAACCACTGAAGGTACTGAACTTTACCGTTGCACCACCTTCTTTGTAAGCCTTCGGCTTCTCTAGTGCCCCCAAGTTGTCATACGGAATGGTTTGCAACATGGGCACTGAAGTAGGCATGATCGGCACATCTTGGCCATTCACATTTTGCGTCAGAGGTGCGATATCTAGCTGCTGTCCAGAAAAACCAGCCATGCCAAAATGACCCTGTGGCACCCCAAACTGACCCTGGTTGCAGTAGAAACCTTGCTGCATGCCGATACTACCATACAGGGGGTTTTGCATGATGCCTTGCATAGCCCCGAACACTGTTCCTGACATGTACGGCTGACTTCTAGGCGCATAACTAGCCATACTTTGGAACACTGATCCACCCTCGAAATACCCAGGATGTACCATGGGTGGTGGAAAAACTGAGTGCATAGCCTGGTATCCAGCTCCCTGTCCATTCAAGACAGCATGCTGGCTCTGAAAGGTGGTAGGCTGAACTGGCATAACCTGTGGAATAGGCGTTCCAGCCACCTGTTCAAGCACGGGAGGAACCTGCTTTGGAGCCCCCGACTCCGCAACATGCGAGTGTTCCCTTTCCTCCTGCGCCACATGAAGTACTTGGGCTTGAGCATCAACAAGCTCCGTACGCGGCGTAGGTTGCCTATTTTGCTGTTGCACTGGTGGCGCTTGCAAGAATTCCATAAACCTCGGATTCTGCACCAGCTGCGAAAAGACATTCACCGCGGCAACTAACTAAGTCTTGAACGCATCATCCTTAAGTTGCCCAGTCATAAAGCCCTGTATTATTGGAGGGACATTCACGTTGATAGGAGGTACAGACTGACGTAGCCGTGAGCTCTCGCCAATCTCAAAAATCATAGGAATCTCTTGCCTGTCCTTTGAAGAGGAACCCTCTTCCATAATTCCCTTCCCCTTGTCGGCCATAGTGTAATCCCCGCGTTCCTGCACTCTGTGTCTTTACCCAAAACAATCCAGGCTCACTCTTTAAGGAAAAAGTGATTGATGTCCCGGCAACGGAACCATGAAACCGGCCCGTGGGGCGGTAGGCGTTGGCTTTCACCCGAAATTCTTTACTTTAGACACACACACAGAGCACTTTGCAAAGGTAGCCTGTAACGGGGATTAACACCTAAGTACACACACGGCTTGGAAGCTAGAATGCTCCGAGCAGACGCCGACAACCTATAGGCCCCAAAATTGGCGCCCCTTTCGGTATTTCTTTATTCTTAAACAAAGGGAATAAAACCTGTGATCTCCTACGAGCTGCCCCACATAATGAAGGCTAAGAAACACTTGTTCTGGCCCGATTTCGGCCGCATAAACTATACTAGGACGCTTCACAGTCAGTATCCCCACGCAATAGGTGACTTTCCCGACGCATACGGACACTTTGCAAAACCTGGCGAGAATCTGCAGCACGCTGAATTCTCTGTTTTCTGCCCTGAAAATGCGCCAGTTCACCTGTACAGCGGTCCCCTTGCGTCCCCGAACCTCCTGGGGGTATCAGGGTCCGTTTAGGGCCGAAACCCTAAACCTGCAAAAATACACAGCAGGCTGTAATTCCCTGTTTTGGGCTCCGTTTCGCGTGCCAGTCGCATCTGTAGCAAGACCTCGAGCTCCCGCACCTGTAGGGCTACTTGCCCTTTGAATCGGACGAGATTTTTGGTGTGAAACCTCTCCGAATTCACCTGTATCTGCGGGGGATTAGCCGCTAGCTAATCCAGTACCTGTGCAAGAGGCTCTTGCCTCGGCAATCGCGCATGAACCCACATAACTGTACATTGGTCAAATGAAAAGCCCACTAGTGGGGCATAACATACTGCTTGTAGGGGAGAGAGAGGGCAGTGCGTAGTGTGCAGGGCATCACTCCTGGCACTGTACTGTACATAAGAGGGAAAGGAAGCACTCCATAGCTCTTAACCTGTGACATTATGCAAAAGAGGCCCTCTCCCAGCTTAAAATTCAGTGCCCATTTTTCCCTTGACAGGCAAGTGCACAGAAATGTGCCACTTGGCGCATTTACAAGCATTTTCCCGTTTCGGGTTCGCCGCTTAAAAATATCATGACCGGTTGCCCAATTGACTTCGCGGTAGAGTTGTAAAATGTTCCCCTAGTCATACCCAAGGTAATGACGCGAACACATTTCTCGGCCCAAAATAGCAGTTCCCTAAATTTTAGGAGATGCCTCCGTTGGGCTCCCACTGGTCTTCTGACCATCTATCCTCATTGGGACCGCATCCAAAAATGCAATGTGGCCCAACTATCGGATACTTTCAGTTGGTAGTCACACCTTGACTTTAGGCCTTTATTGAGTTCACTTCCTAGTATCCACCAACTTGCTAAGTGCGACGGGGGAACCTATATGATCTTGCTCTGAGCCTAGACATCCTCTTACCATACGAATTCCAGTGCCGACCACTACCCATCTACGGGTGAAACTACCGTTCACATTGGCCATGCAGTGTTCAACCGTTTGCTACTTCAAGAAGAGGGTCTCAAAAATAAAACAAAACCCCTTGGAAACAAACCAACAACTAAAGTTAGCAGTTGCCACGTCCTTGTGACATAGTTAATAGTTGCCACGTCCGCGTGACAGGAGTCACTCCTCTCCCTTGTCAACAGAGGCCTCGATTTTGATACTAAAGTCACTGATGTCTCTTTGAGCTTCAGGGATACTGATAGCTGACAGTATTCTGCTGGATGACTTTATGAAATGGAATTCCTGAGAATGATACTGATTTGTTTCTTCACTTCTTTTGAGTGTAGGAACTGATAGACGAAATGACTGCAGCATTTTGGACTAATTGATCTCGAATAGACATGGTTGCAATAGGGGTTAGTCAATAGGACATCGACGAGGTCCCGATTCGACCTAGATGTGATTGCTAGCTACATTGCCGATAAATCATGCTCTAAGATCTGAATGAATGTTGAATGTCATGTGATGTCCTTTGATGTCGTGTGATGTGACTGTACATGTGCTAGATGTGTGTTCCTAGTACGTAGGTACTAACAATATATGTCTGCTAAGACGGTTTATGGCTTTTTTCGGTTTTGCAGGCGTAATCGCGGTCGATTACAATGCTTTCAAGAGGGGGTATGTCACAAAGTGATGACGTGGCTACGGACAGCAGGAACCCTAATTTCTATCAGAAACCCTAAAATTCCTGCAAACCCTAATTTCTGCCAAAAACCCTAATTTCCGAAAATCGCGGTGTTTTTTTTTTTATTTGGGAAATTTTGAGCGACGCAAATCTCAGCTTTTTGCTATGATTTGGGAGAAAGAGAGAAAAAGAGAACTTGCTTTGTACTGACTCTCATTGAGAGAGAGAGAATCTGCTTTTGCTTTCAAGTTTTTGGGGCTCTGCTCTTGGGGCAACCCTTGTAACCTACAAATAAGTGGTGAGGGCTTCACTTCTCAGAGCATCTGGACGCAGAGACCCTAACCGCTTTCTTGTACTTAGATGATTGATTAATACAAAAAGAAATACCGAAAGGGGCGTCAGTCTTTGGGGCCAATATCTCTAGGCACGGAACTCCGCCGGGCCAGTGTAAATCTATTGTGATCTGTGAATTGTTTGAAGTGGTTATTTGGTGCTGTCGTGATTGATTCTTGACTTGGAGTGTCCAAGTATGTTACACTCTACCTTTTTCATGGTGGTAGCGATGCCGCGGTGACCCGTAAAAGGTGAACAGTGGCATTCAGTCATAACCTTTTCCCTCAACGGCTATGTAACGCACAACATGGTTTTTCTCATCAAGTAGCCATCCCGAATGGAATATCCCGCTACTGTCTCTCCATCCCGTATCCGTGTGAAAACGTCTGCAAAATCTGTATCTGAGGCATACTGGTCGACCATATCCTCGAAGCTCCTATGATGTATCGCGGAAATAGCCAGAACCAACGGCTTCCGAGACAAAGTATCTGCCACCACATTCTTCTGTCCTTGCACATGGACAATCTGGAAGTGAAACTGTGACAATATGTTCGCCCACCGCATCTGCTTTTTCGATAGCTGCTTCTGTGACAAGAAGTAGAGCAAACTCTGATGGTCTGCAAAGACAGTAAAATCCGCTCCGAGTAGGTAATGTCACCAATGAGTAAGAGCATGGATAACTGCCAAAAGCTCCTTCTCATAAATCTGTGCTGTCATTTCCGGCCTTGAGAACAATCGGCTCTCGTAAGCAATGACATGGCCTTCTTGCATTAAGACCTCGCCCAGACTACAACCACAAGCATCACAATATACTTCAAATGACTTCTGCAAGTTTGGCAAAGTCAAAACTGGTCCCGTAGTCAATTTCTCTTTCAATATCTGAAAGGCAGTCACCTCTGTGGGTCCCCACGAGAAAGGGACTCCTTTCTGTGTCAAGATATGCAAAGGGGAAGCAACCTCTGCAAACTTTCGAATGAACCGCTTGTAGTATGAACACAGTCCCAAGAAGCTTCTAACTTCATGGATATTCTTCAAATCGGGCCGATCATGGATAGTTTCTATCTTGGCCAGATCCATTTGCACTCCTGCTGCGGACACAATGTGTCCCAAAAAGTGTATCTCTGGTAGGAAAAATTCACTTTTCTTTGCATTAATCACTAACTTGTGATCTCGTAATGCCTGAAAGACCTGAAGCAGATAATCTCTCTCTATGTTTAGCCTGATTCTTGGAGAAAACAATGATATCGTCAAAGAAGGTGCCAACAAATAGCGTGTACTCTCGAAAAATCTTGTCCATCATTTGGTTAAATGTCACAGGAGCATTGGTTAAGCCAAAAGGCGTCACCAAAGACTCAAATAACCCAAAAGTCGTCCAAAAAGCTGTCTTCTAGACGTCTCCCGGCGCGATTCTGATCTGATGATATCCACTCTCCAAATCAATGCTGCTAAAGCACGAGGATTCCTGTAATCTGTCGAGTATATCATCGATCCTAGGAATCGGAAATCTGTTCTTGATGGTGATTTTGTTGAGCGCTCTATAATCGATGCACATTCTGCAAGATCCGTCTTTCTTCAAAACCAACAACACTGGAGAGCAATACGGTGAAGTACTAGGTTGGACAAGGCCCTTTTCCAAGAGGTCTTTCACTTGGTTCATAATCTCTTCATTCTGTGCTCGGCTCACACGGTAAGGTGGCCGGTTCAGTGGTGTGCTTCCAAGTATGAGATCAATGGTATGATCTTCAGGACAAGCAGGTGGTAACTCGCCTGGTAGGCCCTCTGAGAAGCAATCGGCGTGAGAGTGGAGAAAATCTTGGCGTTCTTTATCAAGTTAGACATATTTGTCCTATCCTTATCACTCAATGCTTTCATAAATATCGAGTAAACAAACTGACTGGATTTTCATTAATCTAGAAATGGCCGAAGGCGATACAATAGGGATAGACTCGCCCTTTAGTTTAATGTCAAGTACAATGGTCCTGCCCTTCTCTGTAGTCAATGTCGCTTTTCTCGCCTGATAATCGACCACGGCGTTGTTCTTGTGGTACCAGGGAATTCCCAAGAGAACATCACAACCTGCCAAAGGCATTATGTAAAAGTCCTCATGCCCCAAATACCCTTGACAATGCAACCGAAGTTTGCCAATGACAGGTGTAATGGCTACATCCCTGCCGGGTGCCGCTAGAACAGCCTTGGGAAGTGGTCCCATCCGATCGGGCGTGATCTCGAGCCGCGCCGCCAATTCTGGTGAAATGAAGTTGGCCTTGGCTCCTCCATCAAAGAAGATCACGGCCTCTTGGTCTTGCGCTTTGCCCCAAGCTCGGCAAAGTTCTGTACTCTCGTCCATTGTGCTGGAATCGGTACCCACACAATCTGGAACTAGTCCTGTTTTCATCTTGCCTTTTCTTCCACGTTCCTCAGCTGCTCTCGAACTCTCAGGCCTTTCGTTGTCCTTGTCATTCTATTCTTTCTGTGCCTTTTTAGGGCACTTCGCGGAGATATGTCCACGTTCCCCGCATCCAAAGCACTTCTCCTCCCTGATGAAGCGAGCTCTCTCCTGAGGAGGAAGCTTGGGTCGTGCATCCTTCTTTTCTGGGTTGCTCTTTCTCTTTCTACTTTCATTTGCTGAAGTTTGTTCGGCTCGTTGTGTCATGACCTCATCGGTGGGGTAGGTCAGACTGCCAGAGTGAATGACAAAACCCGTTTCGCATGACTCATCAACTCCTGAATAGAAGCTGACTTTTGTTCCAAGCAGTGATCTCGGATCTCTGTAGGTAGACCCAAGGTAAACCGCCCAATGTGTTCTTTGAACGAGATCTTCTTGAATGAAGAGGCGGGTAGAAAAGAGCTCCAGAATCTCTCGCAATAAGCGTCCACTGTATCTCTCTTGGTCATCCGAAGATGGTTCCAAGCAGCTCGTATATCGCGTTCATACTCTTGAGTCAGCCAAGAAGAAATAAAAAGCTTCTTAAATTTCAGCCATTTAACTGGCTAGTCTTGTTTAAAAGAAGCATGGACCACCAAGTTCGAGCATTCCCCTTAAAATAAGAGGCAGCTCTTCGAATCTTAGAGTGCTCTGAGTAGCGTCCTCCCGCGAAAGCGATGTCAAACTGTTGTATAAAAGACGAAGCCTTCGAAGCATCTTTATATCCTGAAAACGTGTCAAATTTAATTAACTGTCCACCTTCCTTAAACTCTCGGATTTTCTTGCTTTTGTCTTCCAGAAAGTCATACTGGTTGGCTTTATAAAAATTCTTCTTGTTTGCATAAAAGTTGCGGTCGTCAGAGTTTGAACTGTCTGTAGACGAGTCCTCTGTACAAGTGTCACTCACTGGGCGAGATTTAGACTTCTTTGCCTTTTTCTTGTCCTTTCTGAAGCGTTGTTTCTTGCTTCGCTTTTTGCCTTTGCGGTCTTCTTCGCTCAAATCAGAAGAGCTAGAAGAACTGTCAGAAGAAGAAGAAGAAGAAGAAGAAGAATTGGGTACTCCTTCAAATCGAACACGCTTCTTCTGTTTCTTTGCCTTATCAAGTGTCGACTGACGACCCAAATATCCCGGGAAGGCAGTGCCTTTCTTCTGCTTTTTGCTGTACTTTTTAGCTTTGTTTTGCGCGTCAAAAAGCTGAGCAATCCGTGCATCAACCACCTCTTCTAATTCCTTCTCTGAATATTTCTTGTGAGAAAAAGGTTTCTTGAGAGCGGGTTTCGGGGGTGGTGTTGTGGTTTTCTGCCATTGCTTGTGCACTTCCTGAATAGAAGTCTCGCTCATATATTTTGCAAATTTGGGTCCTTTGCAAAATTGAGCATCGTCTTTTTTGTATCGCCGATCAATTGACGACGCTCCATCTCTCGTCTCTCCGCCTAAGTAGGCCGTACTCTCTGCCGGAATCTTCGTTGTGATCCCTTGCCGCATCTCCGGATGCAGAGGGAGTCGACTGATCCTTGCGTGAAGCCATAGGTGCCGTGGATTTTTTTTTTTGGGATCGAATCTCCCGTAGAAGAGAAATCGGCCGTGCTCTGATACCACTGTAACAGACTTGGACACTCCAAGTCAAGAATCGGCCGCGACAACACCAAATAACCACTTCAAAATAGTTCACAGTTCACAATAGATTTACACTGGCCCGGCGGAGTTCTGTGCCTAGAGATATTGGCCCCAAAGACTGGTGCTCCTTTCGGTATTTCTTTTTGTGTTAATCTGAGTTCAAAGTACAAGAGTGGTTGGGTCTCACTCTCAAACTCTACGTCCAGATGCTCTCCAGGGTGGGAGCCCAAGCCACTTATTTATTTACAAGGGATGCCAAAAGCAGAGCCCCAAAAGCTTAAAATCAAAAGCCTAAATATAAAGCAAAGGCTCTTTCTCTCACAAGCTCTCTTGAACTTCCAAAATAAAGCAAAAGATTCTCTCTCTCCCCCATCCTTTGCGTAGCCAATAAAACAGCCAAAAACTGCCGTAAAAAGCCTCCTCAATTTCCGGCGCGTTTTGCGGGCTGCCATGTCAGCAAGCGTACGAAAAATCTGCCACGTCAGCAATCGTACGAAATCTGCCACGTCAGCAATCAACAGGGTTAGGTTAGGGCAAAATTAGGGTTTCAGATTTTTAGGGTTAGGGTTTCTACTCTCGGGCGGCCATGTCATCACTTTGTGACATTGTCACCCGGTGATTGGGTTTTGTTAAGGTTCGAAAAGGCAAGGTTAAAGAAGATGAAGGGCAAGGAACGGCTGTTTCCTAAGCTCAGCATGCGTTACTACGGGCCTTTTCAAGTGCTTGACAAGATCAGCGATGTGGCTTACAGGCTGAAATTGCCTGATGCGTGGAAGATTCATAATGTGTTTCACGTGAGTCTTCTAAGACCCTTCATGGGTGATGTGCTAGAAGACATGCCAGATGAGGATCAACCAAAAGTTGAGGAACTTGATGAGATCTTGGTACCTGAGCAAGTTTTGGCACATAAGGATAGAAAAGTTAAAGGACAAGTTGCAAGACGCTATTTGGTGAAGTTCAAGAACTATCCGCCTATGGATGCAAAGTGGATGGAAGAGCATGAACTGTCAGAGTCACCAAATGTATTGCAGCTTTACCTTGAAGCCTTTGGGTTACAACCTACTTATGCTCCAACCCCACGTGTGCAAAGGAGGAGTAATGATAGAGCTAGCACATCAAACGTAAATTCAGTGTAATAGATGGAAATGACAAAAGTATGAAGGTCTCATTAAGTCATTTGTATCTATGTGTACGACCTTTCTTGCGGATACATGCGATGATAAAAGAGTGTTCATAGCACAAGATCATCAGTGGCGTGTATTTATGGTATGCAATCGAGGACGTTTGCGATTTCAAGAGGAGGGTGTGTCACGAGGACGTGGCAGCTGTTAACTATGTCACGAGGACGTGGCAACTGCTAACCTTAGTTGTTGGTTTCTTTCCAATGATTTTTGTTTTATTTTCTGAGACCCTCTTTTTGAAGTAGCAAACGGTCGGACATTGTATGGCCAATGTGAACAGTGGTTTCACTCGCAGACGGGAAGTGGTCGGCACTGGAATTCGTATAGTAAGAGGATGTCTAGGCTCAGTGCAAGATCATGTGCAAGATCATGTAGGTCCCCCCATCGCACTTAGCAAGTTGGTGGATACTAGGAAGAGAACTCAATAAAGGCATAAAGTCAAGGTGGGACTACCAACAGAAAGTATCTGACAGTTGGGCCACATTCCACTTTCGGATGCAGTCCCAATGAGGATAGATGGCCAAATGACCAGTGGGAGCCCAACGGAAGCATCTCCCAAAATTTAGGGAACTGCTATTTTGGGCCGTAAAATGTCATTCGCGTCTTTACCTCCGGAATGACAAGGGAAACATTTTACAACTTTGCCGCCAAGTCAACTGGGCAACTAGTCGGAAGATTTTTAGGCGGCAACCCCGAAACGGGAAAATGCGTGTAATTGTGCCAAGTGGCGCATTTTAGTGTACTTTCCTATTGCAAAGAAGAGGTAGCGCTGAATTATAAGCTGGGAGGCCTCATTTTGAAGGACTGTCACAGGTTAAAGGCTATGGAGTGCTTCCTTTCCCTCTCATTTACAGTGTGGTGCTAGGAGTGATGCCCTGCACACTACACACTGCTCTTTCTCTCCCCTACGTGCAGTTATGTGATGCCTCACAAGAGGGCTTTTCATTGGATTGATGTACAGTTGTGTGGGTTCATGCGCGATTGCTGAGGCAAGAGCCTCTTGCACAGGTACTGGATTAGCTAGTGGCTAGTCCCCCGCAGGTACAGGTGAATTCGGAGAGGTTTCAAGAGAGAAATCTCGTCCGATTCAAAGGGCAAGTAGTCCTACAGGTGCGGGAGCTCGAGGGCTTGCTACAGATGCGCTTGGCACGCGAAACGGAGCCCAAAACAGGGAATTACATGCTACAACCTGCTGTGTATTTTTGCAGGTTTAGGGTTTCGGCCCTAAACGGTCCCTAATACACCCAAGAGGTTCGGGGACGCGACGGGACCACTGTAGAGGTGATCTGGCGCATTTTCGGGGCAGAAAACAGAGAATTCAGCGCGTTGCAGATTCTCGCCAGGTTTTGCATTGTGTCCGTATGCGTCGGGAAAGTCATCTATTGCGTGGGGATACTGACTGTGAAGCGTCCTAGTACAGTTATGTTGCCGAAATCGGGCCTGAACAGGTGGATTTCAGCCCCGTTTATGCGGGACAGCTCGTAGGAAATCACAAGTTTTATTTCCCTCTGTTAAAGAATAAAGAAATACCGAAAGGGGCGCCAATTTTGGGGCCTACAGGTTGTCGGCGTCTGCTCGGGGCATTCTAGCTTCCGAGCCGTGTGTGTGCTTAAGTGTTAATTCCCATTGTAGGTTTCCTTTGCACGTTCTCTTTGTGTGTGTTTAGAGTAAAGAATTTCGGGTGAAAGCCAAAGCCTACTGCTCCACGGGCCGGTTTCATTATATGTAAGGCCACCAAGAACGGATACTTCTGATGCATCACATCGGATGGGTGGCAGAGAGCATCGAGAAGTAGTTGACCATTTGGAACAGACATCTCTGATGAATCATGGGATGGGTGATATAGAGCATTGCGAAGAAGTTGTTTCGTAAGTTCGTTGAGAAAGGACTAAGTTATGGGTATTCCTGATGCGCCACATGGTGGATGATGGGAGCATCGAAAAGGGAATATTCCTTAGTCAAGAGGAATCCCGAATTGAGTTAGAATTATGCACAAGAAATGAGACAAGCACTTGAATGAAGATGGGTTCAGCGTAAGCTTCGAGGAAATGCAGTTGCTTTTTGAAAAAGCAAGTTATTTTTCGGGAAAGCAGACGCTTTCCCATAAAGGAGTGTATCTTCACATTGCATCTGAGCATGAGATTGCATCCAGGCTCCAAGATGCTTGGGTTGTGTAATCATGGTTTTCAGCATATAAGTTTTTAGTGTGTATTTTGCAGGTTCAGATTGTTTTTTAAAGTACCCGTCCACCTACTTAATTATTGGGCAGCCCTAGATAAAAAATGCAGCAAAAACCAGGCGTCCCCTACTCTCTCTCTCTCTCTCTCTCTCTCTCTCTCTCTCTCTCTCTCTCTGTGGCACAGCCGAGCTTTATTCCTTGTATTCAGGATTTCATAGTGGGAGCCAGACCAATGGGCGTAGCAGTGGATTATGCAGTTTTGACAGTCTGTTTCATTTCACTTTAGTACAGCCAAACATCAGGAGGCAGGTCACATACCCGTTATACATTTACACTAGAGACTGGCTCGGTTTATACAGAGGAGATCTTAGCCATCTATGCACAGCTGGTCCTGGCCTCTCAGTGGAGGAGTGCACCACTTTACTGCATGGTGCAGCATCAGAGGCATACCCATACACTCAGCTGGATCTGAGGCGATATTCTGGGAGCATGCCCGAGAATAGTTGGTATTATGAGGAGTGTAGAGAGATGAGAGCCCAGCTTTAGAGGGATCTTCTTTTAGGAGTGATCACTTTTAGACAATCTCGGATTGCTTCTTGGCGCCTTGTGCGACGGAAGAAACAAGCTTACTTGGCCCAGATGAAGCAAGACTTGTATCATCTGTTCTTGAGTAGAGACTCAGGAGAAGCATGGCGATTCTTTCATGAGTACTCCCCTCCCCTAGTGATTACTTGTCCTGATGTGTGGGGCGAGTATGCCTCATTATTATACACGGTTCTTGGACAGGATTCCCTTCCAGATCCTACAGAGCCATGCCCACCTAACAGCACCTTCTTTACCATTGAGATGGTAAAGAGAGCCATTGATAGGATGAGGGCTAGCAAGGCATATGATCATGATGGTCTAGTAGCAGAGCACTTTACACATGCTAGAAATATGCTGGTAGAGGTTCTTGCAATGTTGTTCAATCGTGTCAGGTGTGAGGGGTTACCTAAGACTTGGAGGTTGTCTACTATTGTGCCTATCTACGAAGGAGGTGATCCTACAGAGCCTAGGAATTACTGCACTATTATGGTTGGGCACACATTGGCACGGTTGTATGCATCCATTCTTGAGCAATAGTTGAGTAATTGGGCAGAGGGTGAGGGTGTACGAGCAAAGGGCCAGGCTTGTTTTAGGAGCGGTTTCTCCACTCTTGATCATATTCTGACACTCAGAGCCATCATTGAGGAGGGAAAATCACATGGGAGACAGATTTTTTGTAGCTTTGTGGATTTCCGCAAAGCATTTGACATGGTACCGAGAGCTCGATTGATGCGTAGACTGCAGGAGATGGGGTGCCCATAGTGTTGATTTGGGGGATTATGGCTCTATATAGCTCAGTGATGGGACATGTACACACTCCGGAGGGGATATCTGATTTAGTTCACTCCATCATTGGGGTGAAACAGGGTTGCCCTTGTCTCCTACTCTATATTGGGTATGTATGTTGATGAGGTGTATGATTACATTGACAGAGAGGGTGATAGAGGTGCCCAGCTGGCAGGGGCGTGGATCCCATTGTTATATGCTGATGATATTGTGTTGATCTCTGACTCACCAGAGGGTATGCAACGACAGTTGGATGCATTACACAGTTTTGCAGAGGATAGTGGATTGTTTGTAAACCTTGGTAAAACCAAGGTTATGGTGTTTAAGACCACACCACAGTGGATCAGGAGATCTGCACTGACTTTCACATATGGTCAGGAGATTGTAGAATATACAGATGCATACATTTACCTTGGGTTGTCTTCACTGGACCGAGGTTTTCTTTGGGGAGAGCAGTAGGCGCTAGACTAACTAGAGCTTTTGCGGCCTTGGGAGGCTTGGAGAGGATGTGTTCGCAGGTTCAGTTCCAGGAACCTCGGACAAAGTTATGGCTCTTTGATACTTTAGTAGCCTCAGCTATGTTGTATCGGGTGCAGATATGGGGACCTTTTGTAGGCCAGGATTGTTGGAGACGTATGGAGAGGCCCTTGGTATCTATGATCTCTCAACTGATCAGAGCCAAGGCATCCATATCCCACGCTATCATTCGAGCAAAGCTAGTTGCCTCTCCTATGGAGATTGAGGCTCTTATCAGACCAGTCTCCTTTGTGCACAGCTTGTGGGATACTACTAGAGACAGATATGCTAGATTGGCCCTTGAGTCTTCCAAACAGTTAGCTCTTCACTGGGACACTTTATGCTGGTATGCACAGATGACATCATGGTTTCAGACGCATGGCTTCGCCATGGACAGGCTGCCCCCTTTCCAGTATTCTCTTCAGGCACCCTCGATGTCTCTTACACGGGTGGAGCTTACTAGACTCATTCGTCAGGACCTGATCTAGTTGGATACCAAGAGGACATGGATAGAGCCGCCACAGGAGCTGGGCACGAAGATGCCTTTCTATAGAGAGCATCTTCTCCACCTCACAGGAGATGGGTTTGTGATTCGACCCAGCTACATGGACATACATATGTCTCATGGTTTGCGGTGTGCCATTGGT
This sequence comes from Adiantum capillus-veneris, assembly GCF_014529385.1. Lineage (NCBI taxonomy): Eukaryota > Viridiplantae > Streptophyta > Polypodiopsida > Polypodiales > Pteridaceae > Adiantum > Adiantum capillus-veneris. The sequence continues at coordinate 51,702,848 of NC_140937.1, forward strand.
TAGATATGCACATCCTCACATCAGCTAGAGATTGAGGCTGGTGGATTCAGAGGTATACCAACAGACAACAGGATATGCCCGTTATACCAGCTAGAGCCAGAGACAGAGCTACATTACATATGTCAGTGCACAATGTACTATGAGATACGAGGCCATTTCTATTGCTTATTCAGAGAGGGTTTCGGTCCTTTCTCTAGGGTCATGAGTTATGAGGATCAGAGATGTCTTGGGCTATATCTACTTGAGTTACACAGATATAGAGACACTTTACTGGGGAGAGATAAAGAAAGACGGTCCCAGAGACAGATTACAGATTTCTTTTCACTAGACATGGGACAGCCAGAGGAGCAGCCATCACTGTAGAGCTCGGCCCACACTCATTCGACCACTACCGGCACTCTCACCGACCGGGCAGTGGAGCTACGGAGATCTAGACGGCCACGATTGAGGAGGGGGGCTACACATCATCGATGGAGACTACAGAAGAGGATTCGAGCCATACTCTCTCGACATCCAGAGTAAGGATGATCACAGAGGAAGAGAAACTGAGTGTGGCAAAGACATCTTCATGGGCGGAGATGATAACAAGGACACAAAAAAAAGCGGACGAGGCTGAAAAATGGATTGAGGTCGTCAAGAAAGGGAAAGGTCAAGTAACTCCTTGTACACCGACGCTTATCAACATGACTCTCGAAGAGGAACAAAGAAGGCGGATGCGAGCACTGCATGTGAGAGTGACCGGTCCCAAGGACATAAACAATGTGGAGAAAGAGGTCACAAGCCTTACATCCATGATGGGGATGGAAAAGCCTTTGCACACAAAGGCATGGAGGGTAGGTAAGAAAAGTGATGGCACGGGAGAGTCTTCAAAGGGGAGAGCTCTCATACTACGCTTCCCCTCGTTGGAAGAGAAGAAGGAATTCTTGAGGAAGAGGCCTACTCTCAAAAAGATAGGTATTTTCCTCGGTGATGACGTGACTCTCTCACAGCTCGCACATATGAGAGAGGTAATGCCAGAGATTACAGCGGCAAGGGAGAAGGGAAAGATAGCCTTCTACAGAGATGGACGGGTGGTGATTTTAGAACGGCGTACTGCATGACGGTGCGAGAACTATGGGACCACACTGAAGATGGCTACCTGGAACTGTAATGGGTCTATGAGGTTGGACGTGGGTGCATTTGAGGAGAGTTTCAAAGACAAGGATATTGTGTTCTTCTTAGAGACGCATCAGGCCCGTGGACAAGTAATGCCACATGTGGTGGGATACAGATGGGAAACAGCTCACAGGACAAATGCGAGATATGAGCACGGGAGTAGAGGTTCAGGAGGAGTAGCAGTGCTATTCAGAGAGGAACTACAACCATTACTGCATATTGTACGAAGAGATGATCATGCTAGATATATGTGGGTGAGACTGAGACCTGACACAGGTCGATTCCTATATATTGCCATATGTTACTTTCCTCCCAGTACATCAATGTATGCTGCATCCAAAGGGCAGGCGCCTTTCTCTATCCTAGATGATGACATTTGGGAGTTTTCTAGGGATGGTGATATCATTCTCCTAGGGGACTTCAATGCCCGAACGGGCAACTCGCAGATAGTCTTCTACGACACTTCAGATGAGATGCTTAGAGAGCTGGATGTGGGTGAGTTGGGGCTTGACAGATGCTCAGATGACAGAGAGCAAACGGAGTACGGGAGATACCTCATGGAAATGATGACTACACATGGATTAGCCATACTTAATGGCTTACAGCGATTTCCTGGAGCAGTCGGTTTCACATGCTTTCCACATAGACATGGGGCCAGTACAGTGGATTATGTTATGACACAACCATCCCCTGCATTCAGGATTTCACAGTGGGAGCCAGGCGAGTGGGCATAGCAGTAGATCATGCTCTCTTGACACTATCCATTAAATTTCAGTATAGTACAACCCAGACATAAGGAGGCAGGTCACACACCCGCTATACATTTACTCCAGAGACTGATTTTGTTTATTCAGAGGAGATCTGGGACCGTCTATTGGAAGGCACAGCTGGCACAAATGGTACAGGCCTCTCAGTGGAGGAGTGCACCACGCTACTGACTGAGACATTGCATGGGGCTGCATCAGTGGCATACCCACACACTCAGCCGGGCAAGAGACGACATTCTGGGAGCATGCCCCAGAATAGTTGGTATGATGAAGAGTGCAGAGAGATGAGAGACCAGCTTCAGAGGGATCTTCTTTTAGGAATCATCACTTACAGACAGTCTCAGATTGCTTTCCGACGCCTTGTGCGACGGAAGAAGCGAGCTTACCTAGCCCAAATGGAGCGAGACTTGTATCAGATGTTCTTGAGTAGGGACTCAGGAGAGGCATGGCGTCTCTTCCATGAGCACTCCCCTCCCCCAGTGATTACTTCACCTGAGGTGTGGGGCCATTATGCGACATCATTATATACGGTTCTTGGATAGGAACCCCTTCCAGACCCTACCAAGCCTTGCCCAGCTACGAGCACTTTCTTTACACCTGAGATGGTACAAAGGGCCATCGACAGAATGAAGACCGGGAAGGCATATGATCATGACGGTCTAGTATCGGAGCACTTTATACATGCCAGGGATATGCTGATGGAGGTTCTCGTAGTGTTGTTCAATCGTGCCATGTGTGAAGGATTACCTGAGACTTGGAGATTGTCTAATATTGTGCCCATCTTCAAGGCTGGTGACCCTATAGAGCCTGGGAACTACCGCACTATCATGGTTGGACACACATTGGCACGGTTGTATGCATCTATCCTAGAGCAACACTTGAGTAATTGGGCAGAGGGCGAGGGGGTACGAGCAAAGGGTCAAGCCGGCTTCAGGAGGGGTTTCTCCACTCTTGATCATATTTTGACACTCAGGGCCATCATTGAGGAGGGCAGAGCACATGGGAGACGGATATATTGTAGCTTTGTGGACTTTCGTAAAGCATTTGACATGGTACCGAGAGCTCGATTGATGCGCAGGCTACAGGAGATGGGGGTGCCCATAGAGGTGATTTGGGGGATTATGGCTTTGTACAGATCAGTGATGGGACGTGTACGCACTCCGGAAGGGGTATCTGATTTAGTTCACTCTACCATTGGAGTGAAACAGGGCTGCCCATTGTCTCCTACTCTATTTGGTATGTATGTTGATGAGGTGTCTGATTACATCGATAGAGAGGGTGACAGAGGTGCACAGCTGGCAGGGACGTGGATCCCATTGTTGCTATATGCTGATGATATTGTGCTGATATCTGACTCACCAGAAGGTATGCAACGACAGTTGGATGCACTACGCAATTTTGCAGAGGATAGTGGATTGTGTGTAAACCTAGGTAAAACCAAGGTTATTGGTGTTTAACACCACACCGCAATGGGTCAGGAGATCAGTACCCACTTTCAAATATGGTCAGGAGATTGTGGAGTATACAGATGCATACACTTACCTGGGGGTAGTCTTTACTGGGCCGAGATTTTCCTTGAGAAGAGCAGCAGAGACTAGACTAACTAGAGCTGGTGCGGCTCTGGGAGGAATGGAGAGGATGTGTTCGCAGGTTCAGTTCCAGGAACCTAGGACAAAGTTATGGCTCTTTGATACTCTTGGTTGCCTCTACTATGTTATATGGGGTGCAGGTTTGGGGACCTTCTGTAGGCTAGGAGGGGTGGAGGCGTATGGAGAAGCCCCTGGTATCCATGATCTCTCAGCTGATTAGAGCCAAGGCTTCCGTACCACATGGTATCATTCGAGCGGAATTAGCTGCCCCCCCTATGGAGATTGAGGCGCTGACTAGATCAGTCTCCTTTGTACACAGTCTGTGGGATACTACCAGAGACAGATATGTCAGGGTGGCTCTAGAGTCCTCCAGACAATTAGCTCTTAATGGGGATACATCATGCTGGTATGCACAGATGGCATCATGGTTTCAGACACATGGTTTCACCATGGACAGGTTGCCTCCTTTTCAATACTCTCTACAGGCACCCTTGAGGTCTTTGACGCGGGTAGAGATTAATAGACTCATTCGTCAGGATCTGATCCAGCTGGACACGAGGAGGACATGGATAGAGCCGATACAGGAGTTGGGCACAAAGATGGCTTTTTATAGAGAGCATTTTCTCCACCTCACGGGGGATGGGTTTGTGATTAGACCTAGCTATATGGACAGGCATCTTTCTCATGGTGTGCGATGTGCCATTGGCCAGATACGAACGTCCACTCATCAGCTTGAGATTGAGACTGGCAGATTCAGAGGGACACTAGCAGATAGCAGGATATGCCGCTTCTGCCATCTAGAGCCAGAGACAGAGGTACATTACATATGTCACTGCACAGTGTACTATGAGATACGAAGCCGTTTTCATTGTCTATTCAGAGAAGGTTTTGGGCCTCTATCTAGGGTCATGAGATACGAGGATCAGAGATGTCTTGGGCTATATCTACTTGAGCTACACAAGCATAGAGAAACTTTACTGAGGAGAGTTGAAGAGAGACAACCCCAGAGACGAATCACAGATTTCTTTACACTAGATATTGTACACCCAGAAGAACAGACAGAGGAGCAACCAACAGTGGAGAGGTCTACCCGCACTACTGGCATTCTCATTGACCGAGCATTGGAGCTAGGGAGATCTAGACGACCCCGATGGAGAAGAGGAGCTACACAGTTTCGAAGGAGGCTATAGCAAAGAATTCGAGCCATACTTTTTCATCGTCCAGAGTGCAGATGAAGATGGATCTCTATGAAGATAGATCTCTACTTCCCTCCCAAATTGTCTACACATTGTATAGCTCAGTTCACACATCTCACGCCTTTCGCCTTCACACCTATTCGCCTTTCACACCTATCCGCTTAGTTTAGGATTCCGCAGTATTTATATCTTGTTATCCCTAGTTGGATTTATTTTGTTAATCTGACTTGGTATCAGATACACCGCATTGTAACTTCCTGGTCTCTTTGGTCACTTTGGCCTTTTGAAGACGTTAATATAACATTTCATTTCTCTCTCTCTCTCTCTCTCTCTCTCTCTCTCTCTCTCTACCCAGAAAAGCAAGGCGCCCCTTGTGCCCCTATTTTGGGCAGCCAACCTCCCTATGCCTATAAAAGCAACCAAGTGCCCCAGTTTTAGGCAGTTGCAAAATTAGAAAAGCCAGCACCAGAGCACCAGAGCCCATCTTCTGGTCCCAAGTACTGTCTCGATCTTCTTTCTCTCTGTTTTTTTCTATTTATCAATTGGCTTCAATATTAAGTGATAAATTCTATTTACCTGTGTCACAAAATGATGACGTGGCATGTCCACCCAAATGAGATTAAATGGAAACTGACAGACATAAGTTGTTGCAACTTATGGGCTCCCTTTCGATGGGGCCTACGGGACACAAGGCATTAATTTTAAATGCGTAAAGAGTGTTGGCGTGGCAAGCTGCACAAATGTCCGCAAAATGCGTTGGCTATTGACGTGGCAATGTGTACGGATTTCCGTGATTTATGCTTGCTGCCTACAGCGCTAGCTTTTGGGGGTGAGATGCTTTTAGAACCTGAAGCTTTTCATGTGCTGCTTTTAGAAGGCCATGGGCATATAAATTGTAACTAGGGCCTCTCTTCCCCCTCAGATTGAGCAGAGAGGACCCGCGGACTTTGTACTTTTCTCAAGCATTAATATAAAGGTAAATACCGAAAGGGGTGCCAAACTTACGGGCCAATACCTGTGGGCACGAAACTATGCCGGATGGTGTCGTCTCTCTCTCTCTCTATTAAAGTTCAGTGATTTTGAAGTTTTTGTTTGCGTGTTGCTATTGATTTCACGCTTGCGGTGTCCAAGCCTATAACAATGGTATCAGAGCTCATAAAGATTCTTCTATGGAGGATCTGACCCTATTTTGTAGCACACAGTTTTTTTTGTGAAAGAATCTTCGTGTCATGACCCCGGACTTATTAGCCACTCCCACCCTTCGTCCATCGTGCATCGGGCGCGCTCCCGTCTTCATCACTCTGTCTTAAAGGGCATAAGCCTTAAAGAACTGCAGATTACACATGGGTTCTCGTGGAGAATCTGATAGAGATAACACCTCTCAATAGGAGGCAAAGAAAAGTTGAAATCCGGCACGGGAACTGAGAAAAAGAATGAAGATTTGGGCAAATTTTCGGCGGAGAAGTTTGCTAGAGCGGAGTACAAGCATCAACTGCAGGTTGACACGTGTGTGAAAAGATTGATCAAGTACTCGAGAGACCCGAGATTTGTGAAACACCTGAAGAATTACCCGATTGATGAGACTCACTCGGGATGGCGTGAGGCCATTGATTCTCCTCTCAGGTCGGGAGGAAAGCTTAAAGGACAGATGAGTGCAAAAGAGTGGAAGTTGTGCTTGCAAGAAGAGCTGGATAGAGCTGTTGATCAGAAGATGAACAAGATAATGAAAGGCTTGAAGCACTTTCGAAAGAAGAGAAATCGGTGGATTTCCCCGGTTATTTGGGCCGAAAGTCGAGTTTCGAGGTGGCAAGCAGATCTAAGAAGCGTGCTCGTTTAGAGAGCGACTCAGATTTCGTCTTCAGAGAGTTCCAATAGTTTCTCGTCCTCTAGTTCAGGAGAGGATGAGAAAAGGCGGAAGAGGCGGAGAAAAAGCAAGAAAAGCGGATTTTTGAGAAAGTCTAGAAGGCATGGAAGGCCATCTAGCAGTTAAGAGGAGGAGAGCTTATCCTCTTCTGACAGTGACCAGATGAGCAAGAAGACCAAGGAGTTCAAGGAAGGGGGTCAGGCCGTCAGGTTTGAGATGTTTTCAGGCTACCAGGACACCCATCGAGCCCTTGAGTTTGTACAACAGAGTTTGATGTCCCCTTCTCTGGAGGTTGGTTCACAGAACACTCCAAGTTGCGAAGGGCGGCATCTTACTTGAAAGGAATTGCACAGACATGGGGGTTTACTCTGTTGTTTAGCAAAGAAGCACCTGCGACGAGGTTAAAATTTAAGAAAATTTTTAGGTTAACTTGGATATCACTTGAGAATGATTAAGAAAGATACATTGGATGACTACTGCCAGAGGTTTTGGGATACTTATCTGCCAGTATCTTCATTTTGGAAGATTACTTTGAGAAACCAGATTGAGCTGTTTTGCTGTGTTTTATCAACAGAGATTTGAGATTATTGTCTAAACCGGAAGTCTAACTCCGAGATGGTGAGTGGTTTTGTGGCGGGCAGCCTGTAGCAGGGCTACAGTGTCACTTGCACGGGATAGGCAGTTACAATTATAGTTGATCCTGGTTCACATTGGGTGGACACTCGTCGTCGGCAGTGACACGTGACAGATACATGGAGTGGTGGTCTAGTAGATACCGTGGCCAGTTCACCACCACCACAGTTCCGCGATAGACCTAGCTGGACTGTCAGTGATATTTTGTTAGCCGTTGGCTCTTCTTTATGATTGTATATATGCTCAACTGTTCTAGTTATGAAGGACACTCTCAATTGTCTCGAGTCTAAAGTCTTGGGTCGATTATCAGTTTAGCACTTGCACGTCTGCACTCTCCCTACACATATAGAGCCTTGACACCCTATCGTACCCGTGAGTCCTGGGCTTGGAGCTGAGTATGCTGCGAGCTAGAGTCTGTACTGGTTCATGAGTTAGTCGAGTTCCTTTGTGTTTGGAGCCTACTGCTGTTTCATTTGTTGTTCCCTTAAGTTGTTTTGTCCATTTCCCTTCTTGTCTACTATGTATTCTATTGGAGTGAGGTTTCTTGCATATTGCACTGAGGAGCACCCATAGTAGAGAGCACGACCATTTTCCATGCTACAGTTTCAGTACTAACTTTTAAGTTCTGAATCTCGGTAATTTGGTTATCGAAAGCTGAAAGTTGAATTTGAATGTGATTTTTTGTGCCATGTCATCTAATTCATAAAGTATATACCTAACTTATGTTTAGGGCTATGCAAGAACACTCTATAATATATAAACCATGTTCTTTATCTGGGGTCTTTAAAAAAACGTGGAGTACACGTATTATACTTCTATGTATATATGCCCTGTCCCGTACCTGGCTGCTATGCTTTCAAGATTAAGTGCCAGAGGATTTGGTGCTTGAGGAGCAGATATGGTGGAAGAGACAAGGAAATCCTTTGACCTGAGAAGATCTTGGCACACAAGGAAAAGAAAGTGAAGGGAAAGCTGGACTGAAAATACTTGGTCAAGTTCAAGAACTACCGTGCTCTTGATGCCAAGTGGATGGAGGAGGACTTGTCAGATAAGCAAATGATAATCACAGTGATATACTCAAATACTCCATGGGAGGTGTTCCAGAGGTGGACTTAAGCTTTCTGCTTATGTCATAGTGTAGGATGCTAGCATAGAGAGGGTTCCCGGCTGCCCTAGCCAAAACTTCTTGATGTCCTCTTCGACATTGTAATCACTTCGGGCAAGGGACCATATGGAAACAGTACAACTCTCGAGGGTCCAAGTCTCTCTGTTACTCTATGTCTAGATGCTCTACAAAGTGAGAGGCCCAAGGTTCCTTATAAACAGTACAAGCAATGCCAAAAGCAGAGCCCCAAAAGCTGAAGACGTAAAAGCACTTGGCATCCAAAAGCTCTGTTCCTACAAACATGCGCTGAAAACTGCAAAAAGCTGCCACTGAGAATTGCGGAATTCCATACAGGCTGCCACGTGGCAATTCACTGAAAATTCCGTACAGTCAGCCAACTGTCGGCGCAGATTGCGGGTCCGTACATTCAGCCACGCAAGCAAAGGCATAGGGCTGATTTTAATCTGCTAGGGGGCCTTTTTATTTTTTTTAGGCCACTCAAAGAGAACTTGTAAGTTGGTAAACCTTTTAACTCCTTATTCTTTTTCTCGGTTTTAGACCCCTCGGCCAGTTCCTACCAAACTCAATAAAGTTAATCCAAGATCCGAAGGTCACTCAAATGTCCTGGTGTCATGCAAACGATCAAAGATGCAAACACCACATACAGAGAACTAGTCATAGCACATAGGATTTTGGCTTTGACCAAGAGATTGGCATGGACCAGGTTTCTAGGGAGAGTGAGTCTGTGCCTGGCCAAACAAACGCATGGATCAGAGGCGTCTATGACCTTGACGCAGAAACCCTAACCCTAAAATCCGTCACAGACATACTTAAGACCTTGGCTGCCGGTCTCAAAAGTAGAAGTGTTCCAAACTAAAAGAACTGCTGGAGGACTTCAGATGCAACATCTCCACTATGGATGATGATTATCCCAGCCTCGGAACTGTAAACTAGTAAGTCTCACATGAGACAGAGGACCGTAAGTAGAGACCACCTATAAAAATGAAACATCAATTTGAGACAAGCCACAATCCAAGTGGTGAGGCCATCACTTGGTGGAGAACCAGTGGCCCCAAACTTAGTGCCCCTTTCAGTATTTTATTTATATCAACTTGGGTACACAGTGCAGGTACAACTCTCCCCCTCTTAGGTGCTTATGCTCAAGTACACCACACAAATCTTGCTTTGCTCCAAGTACTCAGACTTCTTTTCGTTTTTGCCAACTTGAGGGCTCCTGGATACTCCTTCTCTGTTACAATTTCCTCGGGCATACTGCAAAAAAGAAAGACCCAGAAAAGCTCAGGACTTCTCATCATCTGGTGCTCCTAAAGCACCCTCTTGCGTGATCTGGGCTTCAAAAAAAGGGATCTCTGAATTTTGTTTTTATCCAGTGCAGGGTATGGTCAGCCATGTTGGGCACATGCTCTGCTGCCATGTATGCACGACTGGCTGAGTCCCATGTAAATACTTTCCAGTGGTTGCCATAGTCGCATTACCATGCCTTCCCTGGACCTAGTTGTTATGGCAGGTGATTATCAGACCTGGTATCATACCCACTAAGACTTTCATTCAATGTACTTTTTAATTCTGACATTGAATTACTTCATTCACTGCGTATGAGGCACGGGCATCCTGCTTGGATGTGCCGAAACGATTTACCCCTCTTTATCAGCAATTCTTGCGGCACACACAACTCTGTTATTCCAGCCCAGAGGCTGCTTATGATTCAAGCTGGTCAATATGTTCAGTCACACGTTATTGTGGAAGTATGAGCCAAGGAGTTTCCGCCCAAGTTTTAGTGGGTCTATAATCAATTTGGCCACCAGCTTTGTTCATTTCTAGTTGGGCATATCTCATGTATCACTCTCCATGTGTTCCCATCTATTACACGACCTTTGTGGTAAATACTTGAAATAGTTGTGAAACATGAAAACCTTGCACTCTGTTTTAACAAGCACACTTCCTGCAGTTTGCTTTTCCCCCCCCCCCCCCCCCCCCCAATGCCCCTCTATTTTTGGTTTTCATTCTAAAGAGTGACTTGCTTTTGATTTGTAAACAGGCTACAAAAAAGAGAGCTTCCAGGGCCTCTTTATGGTTTTTGATGGGTCTTTTACGTACCTGAATCCCAAGGATTCGTTTACTTATCTTAATCATAGCTCCTAATTGTTCTGTGAAGGTATTATTACATTTTTTCATGTGAACATGATGAAGTGTTTGCTCAGCCTATTTGTACAGCTTTGTAATGTAGATATGGAGTTGGTAATTGAGCTGGAAAGTGCCTTTGTAAAGGAGGAAGAATAGAATTTGTGTTGTGTTATTTCGAGGTCTTTTCACAAGAAGATTTAGAAATTTTCTCATGTAGGAAAAGGGAGCCTTTTTGAGCGTTTTTTCATACAATGCATAACATTGTGAGCTTCTGCTCGGGAGGCACCGCATACCTAGCAAGGTACGATTGGGGGTAGGGGACCACCCGCGCCCCCACCGGGCAGGCGGTCCCCTACCCCCAATCGTACCTAGCTAGGTATGCCGTGCCTCCCTCACAAAAGCTCATGATGTTGAGGTAAGTCATAATGTGGGAATTATTGTGAGAAATCTGTCCAAAACTTCTTGTGTTTGAGTATAGAAATATTGTGTGATAGAAATGAGGAGTTATGAAGGTGGTGGTTGTGTACACGATGTTTATTACAGCATAAGAATAGCTCATGCTTCAATAAGTCATTTGGAACTTGTAACACCCCCCTCTGAACACCATCCAAAAGCCAGTCCATCTGCACTTCATTTGGAATTCAAGATTTGTTCACCATCGTGAGGATTATGCAAAGCAAATTCTCTCAATGGAGTCTTTGCTCAAAAGCGAAGCTATATGTTGATTGTAGAATTGAAATGCATGTGTGGAGAAAGAAGGTTTTGTTGTGGGGAAAAGACCTTTAGTGGCCTTTCCCCGTAATCACTGCGACTGCATGGCAACTGGCGGGGAGCCGGGAGCCGTGTGCGCGGGAGCAGTGATTACGGAGGAAAAGGTCACTGAAGGACCTTTCCCACCGGCCGTCAAGGTCCAAGGGAGAGGGGCCAAGCACTGGTGTCTGAGCATGAAGATCTCCCTGTAGCAGCGCACAAACACTGTTCATCAGCGCAAGTACACTGTATTTTAATTACCGATTTTGACTCGTCAGAGATAATTATTGGCTCAACTGGTGGATTACGGCTTTTAGATGAAGGGCCCAAATCTTCAGCCACGCGACCCTGGACCTTGATGGATAAAGCATAAAAAGAAAGATTGTGAAGGGACGCCATAGTCAAATTATTATGGCAACAAGTTCTCCATTTGAACAGGGTAACTAAGGAATTGACAAATAGAGTCTCCTTGCATCTCCTAAGTTATGATAGGAGCTTAGGAAGTAGTTCTTCCTTGTGTTGGTATTTATGCAAGGGGTGTGCTCATGTTTTCGGCAGAAGAAAGGGAGGGGGTTTGTTTGGTGTTCTATCAAATATTGATATTAATACTCATTGCCATGGCGTATTGCTGCTCCATCTCGATTGTACAACGCCTTCTACGTGCAACCTTGGAATGAGCTCGGTTATTGCTAGATCACTTGGCAAGCAGACTCTCTCTCTCTCTCTCTCTCTCACGCGCACACGTTTTTTTGGTAAATCTTGATTGAATTTACAAGTGGGAAACCTAGGAAAACCCACAATAAATAAAAGGTACAAAAGACGACGCACTAGAAACAATCAAAGTAAATCCTATAAGCTTAAAGAGAGATGTCTCCCACATCATGAGCAAAGTGTAGTGCTTGTCCAAGCGACAATTTGAAGCAAGGGAAATAGTCAATTTGCATGGCATGAAACATTTGAGAGCTTTGTTGGTGCCGTATGGTCCATATACCCAAAATTTGACCCAAATGAAGATGACCTCAAACGGAGACTCTTGCAATTGGAAGACCCCAAAAATCCAAAACCGTTTGTGTAAGATCACGGAGGGGAAATGAAGGCACAAAGCAAAGGACACTTGACTGCTGATGAAAGTGCAAGAGCAGCGGCAATCCCAAAGCAAATGCGGCACAGTCTCGCTAGCCCCATGATATTGGACACAATGAGGGGACGATGCGCCACACATGCAATAAGGAAATGCGCTTTTTAAGTGGTACATTATTCAAAAGACATTGTTCTTTGTCACCACAACTGAGACTCGGAGAGTGACCACAACTAATTTTCGAGATACAACCCATGCATCGGGCTGTAGTAAAGCATAAATTGATCCCGTTGATATGCAGTCCAAAAACTAGTATGGACGAGACTCCAATATGAAAGCCAAGAATCCTTAAATAATGGAGGCAATAGGGAAACACAAGCAAGCAGCTACTGAATTTATTGCCACAAATGTCGATAATGGGGTCCTAGCTCATTGTGAAGAGCGGCAGTAGGAAAGCAGAGAACTTGCCTTGAGTCATCCACCTCTTGATGAACGTGGCATACCCCTTTTTACAAAAGAAAGTATGCATGTTGAGAAGAGCCTTGAACGAAAGTGAGAATGCTTTACCCCAATGAATGCTCTACAACTAGAGGGAGTTACCTTGAGGGGAGTGGCGACCATACTTGAACAAACGCGAGATAACAACCTTCCAATCACCAACAAGGGACGAAGTGAAGGGACATCTACGAATATGGCTATCAAGCCACCCAAAGTGGGTGCCAATGACTAAAAGAAGGCGTGACAATACCCCCGCATAAATGTGAACCATGAGTGTCTAGAGTAGTTGTTGTTCCACCAAAGTAGGCATGAGCATGGCTTTCCTGCCAGAACATGTCGACATAGATCCAAAATATTAATTCCCAATCGCTTAGGTGTGCGTAACTTATCTGCCGCAACCCCTTCTCGTGGGAGGATGGGTGCTATAAATGCTTCAGCATGCAAGAAATAAGGGACCCAAGCCACTAATGAGGCTAGAAGTAATAAGTAGAACTACGCGTAAGCCATTATAATGCATTGGACAATTTTCAGACGCACATGCAATGGCTACGTTGATAATTTCCAATAGCTTAGCTTGAATTGCAATCTTTGGAGTACCCAACCTAATTTTTGTGCCGCGGACACATTCCAACCAACCGGATATCCCAGATAACATACTATCAAGGCCTCAATCTCAGGCATATTATCTTGGGAGCATTGTTGAGACAAGGACCCTGAGACATTGTACTTGTGAAGCATTAATAATAAATAAAGAAATATCGAAAGGGGTGCCAGTCTTTAGGGCCAATCTCTTTGGCAAGATTTGTCGATTGAATACATAAGTGTTGTGAGTAAAGGGATCGGATCATTCATAGAAGAAGAATCGACCGATCTTTGATACCATTGTAATAGACTTGACACTCCAAGTCAAGAATCTACCATAACACATGCGAGAAAACTGAAAGAACTGAACAAAACTGAGAGAGAAACGACACGACACGGTGAAGTTCCGCGCCTAAGAAGGAACTGTGATGCTGGACCAACCCGCCTCGGGCGAGAACAATTAAGATGAAGATTTCAATGGACATTGCTGTTACCATATACATGTGATAGTGATGTGTGTGAACACACTAGGACTACCGGGGCATTTTTTCCCTCTTTAGGAGGTTTTTTCCCCCGAGCATTGTATATACGCCCATCACCAACAACACAGACGTGTTCAAAATGTTTGCTGCTAAGGACAAGGTTGGATGGGGACAACTACCCTACGTGGGCTTATATGATGCAACATGTTCTTGTGTCAAAGGGCGTTTGGAACATTGTGTAGGGCATTGATGTACGTCTTGGTTCTGAGGATGTAGGCGATGTTGAGGATGTTGCAGGTCTTGCTGCAAGGATTGCAGTTGTTAGAGTTGTTTTGCCTACGGCAGAACAAGCTCGTTGGGATGTTAAGGATAGGCATGCTCATGCATTGATTGCGTTGTCTGTGAAGCGCACCATTGTTCCTCACATCCGTTCAACAAAATCTACAAAACAGGCTTGGGATATTTTGGCTGGTCTTTATGCAAGTCGCAATGAGGCTCAAATTGCTTTGCCGCATAAAGAGCTCGATCGAAGATTATGCATGAGGAAGATGATATGGACACTTTCCTTGCTAGTGTCAAGGATATCAATGAGCAGCTTATTTCTACAGGTGAAGTCATTTCAAACAGTTCCCTTGTGCAGACTGTTCTTGATGCCTTACCAGATTCTTACCAAACTTTTGCTAGTACTTGGAGACTTATGACCCAAGGAAATCCTGAATTTGTCAAGTTTGATGCATTATGCACATTGCTGTTGCAAGAGTCACTTTCCAGAAAAAACAGGACTAGGCAACGTGCAGTTGAACAGGCTTTTATTGCTTCTCAAAGAAAGGGTGGTAATAGCAATGCATCCACTTCTTATGGTTCTGCTGTGAGCGGCAAAAATATGTTAGGAAATAAGACGTAGCTAAATAGATAATTGAGTAGATTACTTAATGGAGAGAGACAGATTTATATACACGAGATTATAGAGTAGAGAGAGAGAGAGAGAGAGAGAGAGTACACACGATATACGTGGTTCACCCAATGTGGGCTACGTCCACGGGAAAGCAGCCACTCAATGGCTTTAGTACTTCAAAACAAAAAGTAGTTTACAAAGGGATTATACCCTTAATGGAGCTCCTGTCTTGCTTCACTCTCACCACCTCACACTCACCTTGTTGCATCAACTTCACACTATGAAATGTGTGTAGAAATGGCCTCCTTTTATAGGCCAAAAGGGCTTCCCTCTCTTATGAGAGACAGCCATGTGTAGCCGCCCTTGTGCGAATAAATCCAAATCGGACCCTCCAATCCGCCCATGTGTGGCCGCCCTTGAGAAGACAAGTCCGCTTTTGAATTCGGCCATCGACCACCGACCATTGACTTCCGACCACCGACCATTGACTTCCGACAACCGGCCATCGGCCAACCGACTGGTTGTTTTCCAATCACTTTCCGGCCGCCGTCCGACCATAATATTCCGGCGGAAAAAAAAAGTCTCGGGGGCGGAGTTTAAAGTTGCCCTTGATTCTTGTCCGTGAAAATTTTGGTTTCCGGTGAGTGATTTTCCTTCACGCACGATGGCTTCTCCTCATAATGGGGGCCTTACAAATGTGCGCTTTTACCACAGAAAATTACAAGGGTAAATCAGGCTCCATACTTAACAATCTCTCACTTGGAGACTGATCTCCAAACCAAACCTGTGACTGCTTTCCATTCTGGCTTCTTATCCTTGAATGCCGATTGAAGATGAGCAAAAGCTCAACTTCTCCTTGTTGACCACCTTTGTAAACATGTCTGCAGGATTTTCACTTGTATACACCTTTCCTAGCTTTAGTTGTCCCTCTTCCAAAAGAGTGCGTATGAAGTGATATCTCACCTCAATGTGCTTTGTCCTTGAATGAAAGGCTGAGTTCTTCGCAAGATGGATAGCGCTTTGGCTATCACTGTACAAGACACAATTGTCTTGTTTGAATCCAAGCTCTTCTAAGAATCTGTGAAGCCACAGAATTTCTTTGCTTGCCTCCGTCATTGCTACATACTCTGCTTCCGTGGTAGAAAGTGAAATCACTTTCTGCAGCTTTGAAGCCCAGCTTACTGCTGTGCCTCCAACCGTGAACACATAGCCAATAGTGCTCCTTCGAGTATCTTTGTCACCTGCCATATCTGCATCAGCATACCCTTCTAGAAAAATATCAGTTCCTCCAAAATACAAAGCATTTGTTGTTGTCCCTTTTAGATACCTAAGTATCCACTTCACAGCTTGCCAATGCTCTTTACCTGGGTTGTCCATGAACCTACTCACAACTCCCACTGCATGTGCAATGTCTGGCCTTGTCCAGACCATAGCATACATTAGAGAACCTACCACTGTAGCATATGGAACTTTAGACATATAGGCTATCCCCTCTTGTGTCTTTGGACACATATCCTTCGTTAGTTTAAAATGACCAGCCAAAGGTGTAGAAACTGGTTTTGCATTTTGCATTGCAAACCTTTCTAGTACCTTCTTGATGTAATCTTCTTGCGATAGCTTTATTGTCTTCTTCGTCCTGTCCCTTGATATTTTCATACCAAGTATCCTCTTTGTAGCACCTAAATCTTTCATTGAAAAAGATTTGGACAGCTCCTCTTTTAGGTCTTTGATGTCCTGCATGTTAGCACTTGCAATCAACATGTCATCAACATACAACATTAGGATGATGAATTTCCCATCTCCCAAATTCTTCGTGTAGACGTAGTGATCCAGTTGCATCTTGTGAATCCATGATCCAACATCCATCGATCAAACTTCAAGTACCATTGTCTTGATGCTTGCTTTAAACCATACAAGCTCTTCTTTAATCTGCAAACCATTTTCTCCTTACCTTTTACTTCATACCCCTTTGGTTGAAGCATGTAGATTTCCTCCTCTAAGTCACCGTGAGGGAATGCCGTATTTACATCCATTTGCTCGAGATTTAGATCATGAGCAGCCACAAGGCTTAAGACAAGTCTAATTGAGTTCATTTTTACAACAGGAGAAAATATTTCATTGAAGTCAATACCTTTCTTTTGAGAAAAACCTTTTACCACAAGCCTAGACTTGTACCTTTTCTTCCCACCTTCTTCTTCCTTCAGCTTGTACACCCATTTGTTTTGAAGTGCCCGCTTACCTTTAGGCAACTCAACCAACTCCCATGTTTGGTTGCGACGTAGTGAGTCCATCTCCACTTGCATGCTCTTAGTCCATTGTTCTTTGGATTCATGTTGCATAGCTTCTTCGTATGATTCTGGCTCTCCAGAATCTGAGATCAAGAGATGGTTGAAGGAAGGAACAAACCTTTCTGGAGATCTACTTGCTCTTGTAGATCTTCGGGGAATAGGTTGAGGCTCCTCATTTGGTTGACGTTGTTGCACATTGTCACCGTTTGCAGTCCTTGAGTCTTCACCGTCCTCAAGCTCCATGTACTCATCACCTGTTTCTTTTGTTTGTTTTCTTTCCAAGTAATCTTTGTACATATTTTGTTCGTTAAAAATTACATCCCTACTCCTTAAGATTTTACCATCTTCAGGATTCCATAGGCGATACCCAAAGTCTCCTTCTCCATAGCCAATGAAGAAACACTTTTTAGACTTTGCATCTAGCTTTGATCTTAGGCTTCTATCTATGTGCATGAAAGCCTCACACCCAAACACTTTGAGAAATGCATAATTCACCGGTTTACCTGTCCATGCCTCTTCTGGAACTCCCCCATCCAATGCCGTTGAGAGTGACCGATTGATTAAGTACACAGATGTACTTACAGCTTCCGCCCAAAGCTCAAGCGGTAGGCCTGCATGTAGCCGCATGCTTCATGCTCGTTCCATGATTGTCCTGTTCATCCTTTCCGAAATCCCATTTTGTTGAGGTGTCCTTGGGGTTGTCCTTGCCTTTGAATGCCATTGCTAGCACAAAAGCTTTCAAAAGCTTGGCTGCAATATTCGCCTCCATTGTCGGATCTGAGGCATTTAACCTTGGTACCTGTTTCATTTTTCACAAAGGCTTTCCACCTTTGAAATATGGAAAATAAATCGGATTTATTCTTCATGACATAAACCCATGTTTTTCTACTCGCATCGTCTATGAATGTTACATAGTACAATGAGCCACCAAGTGATGGTGTACTTGCAGGACTCCAAACATCAGAATGAACCAAGTCAAGTTTTTAATTTTTTCTTTCATTTCCTGATTTTTGAAATTTTACCCTCTTTTGTTTACCATAAACACAATCTTCACAGAACTCTAAGTCCACTTCTTTCAAACCTGGTAGAAGCTTCTTTGTTTGAAGGATTTGCATTCCTTTGGCACTCATATGCCCAAGTCGGTAGTGCCACACCGCACTGTTAACTTTTGTAGTTGCTGCACAAGCTGAAGGTTGCGTGCTAACAGTACACAAGTAAAGTGTACCGACTTTTTCTCCCTTGGCAACCACCAAAGATCCCTTTGAGATCTTCCACCGTTTGTTTCTGAATGCAATGTTGTGACCTTCATCGTCCAATTGTCCTGTAGAGATCAAATTTTTGCGAAGAGAAGGAACATGCCTAACATCTTTAAGCTTCCATTCATTTCCGTTAGTAGTTTTGATAGAAACTGTACCTTTGCCGACAATCTCACAAGCTTCATCATCTCCCAAGTATACATACCCAAAATTACCTTTGGTGTAGTCTTGGAAATGTTGCTTGTGTGGTGTCGCATGGAATGAAGCCCCGGAATCTACTATCCAAGAATTAGACACATTGTCTAATGAGAGAATTAGAGCATCTTGCTCTACTTTACCTGCCACATTGGCCTCCGATGTTGGCTTGTTGTCTTGAGACTCTGTCTCCTTCTTCTTCTTGGACCAGCAATCCTTCTTGACGTGGCCCTTCTTGCCGCAGTTCCAACATTCAAGAACTGACTTTGTGCGTGACTTGCTCCGCCTTGAGCGATCACGACCCTTTTGGTTTTTGAACCTCTCCTTAGGCCTTCCTCTTGTTTCCACTGATAGTGCAGCACTTGATGATTCTCTTGTGCTTCTCCTTCGCATTTCCTCGCTTAGGAGAACACCCACAACATCATCAAACTTAAGAGTATTTGTGCCAGAGATAGAATTACTTACAGCCATCACAAGGCTGTCCCAACTATCCGGTAGAGATGATAGTATAAGGAGAGCTCGCACTTCGTCATCGAAATTGATTTTCACTGATCGAAGTTGACTTATGTTTGTGTTAAAGTCATTTAGGTGTTCTGCAACTGAACCATTCTCTGCCATCTTTAGATTGAACAAGCGCTTCATAAGAAATACCTTATTGGATGCTGATGGTTTCTCGTAGAAGTCGTCAAGTGACTTCATCAAGTCCTCCGTGGTCTTCATCTCCGAAACATTGAAGGCCACCGTTGAAGCCAAGCTTAACCGGATTGTTCCCAGTGTCTTTCGATCAAGGACAATCCATGCTTCATCTGCCATTGTTGCGGGCTTCTTCGCAAGACCGCCTAGTGGCAAATAGAGGTCCTTCTGGTAGAGATAGTCTTCAATCTGCATCTTCCAATGTTGGTAGTTTTTGCCGTTGAACTTCTCAATCTTGATCTTCCCTTCCTCCGCCATCAATAATTTAGCTACGAGCAAACCTTGCTCTGATACCAGTTGTTAGGAAATAAGACGTAGCTAAATAGATAATTGAGTAGATTACTTAATGGAGAGAGACAAATTTATATACACGAGATTATAGAGTAGAGTAGAGAGAGAGAGAGAGAGAGAGAGAGAGTACACACGATATATGTGGTTCACCCAATGTGGGCTACGTCCACGGGAAAGCAGCCACTCAATGGCTTTAGTACTTCAAAACAAGAAGTAGTTTACAAAGGGATTATACCCTTAATGGAGCTCCCGCCTTGCTTCACTCTCACCACCTCACACTTACCTTGTTGCATCAACTTCACACTATGAAATGTGTGTAGAAATGGCCTCCTTTTATAGGCCAAAAGGGCTGCCCTCTCTTATGAGAGACACCCATGTGTAGCCGCCCTTGTGCGAATAAGTCCAAATCGGACCCTCCAATCCGCCCATGTGTGGCCGCCCTTGAGAAGACAAGTCCGCTTTTGAATTCGGCCACCGGCCACCGGCCATTGACTTTCGATCACCGGCCATCGGCCATTGACTACCGGCCACCGGCCAACCGACCGGTTGTTTTCCGACCACTTTCCGGCCGCCGTCCGGCCATAATATTCCGGCGAAAAAAAAAGTCTCGGGGGCCTCCGCCCCCGAGGCCTTTAAAGTTGCCCCTGATTCTTGTCCGTAAAAATTTTGGTTTCCGGTGAGTGATTTTCCTTCATGCACGATGGCTTCTCCTCATAATGGGGGCCTTACAAATGTGCGCTTTTACCACAGAAAATTACAAGGGTAAATCACGCTCCATACTTAACAAAATACTGTTCCTAATGCTTTTGTTAGCAGCACTTTGTCTGGAAATTCTGGTGACAAGGGCAAAAAGAAGATGCGTTGCCATTATTGTAAAGCTAATGATCGCTTGATGAAGTCGTGTCCTAAGTTGAAGGCCAAAGAGGCTAAGAAGAAAGAGGGTGGTTCCACTGCAAATGCTGGTTCCACCACAAATGCAGCCATTGTTGAGTCTTCTGTGAAAGGAGACTGTAATGCTGATGTTGATGCAGAATGGGCTTTTAGCGTAGAGTGCACTTACAATCTTGCTGTCCATGATGCATGCTTGTCAGTTGCTGCAGATTCACATGTGTGGTATTTCGACAGTGGTGCTACAAAGCACATTACCTCACATCGTGAATTGTTTACCTCTCTCGAGTCTGTCCCTCATGGGAATTCAGTTACTTGTGCCAACAATGTCTCTTATCCAGTTCAGGGAGTTGGAAAGATTGTGCTTATTGCTGCTAATGGCAGTTCTTTCACACTTGTTGATGCACTTTATGTACCTGGGATCAAGAAGAATCTCTTGTCTGTATCCGCACTTGCTAGACTTGGACTTATAGTCAAATTTGTGGATGACAGATGTACAGTTCATGATCTCAGTTTTGGTGATGAAATTGTTGCATCTGGTCTTTTGTGCCGTGGGCTGTATAAGCTCACTTTGTATGACAAGTGTGGACAAAATTTTGCAAATGCTGTTGTAGATTCAAGGGCTATTTCAGATGCAAAACTTTGGCATGCACGTTTTGGTCATCTGAATTTTGCCAGTTTGCTGCATTTGCAGAAATCTAATATGGTTGCTTCTTTGCCACCTCTTGAAGAACCTGTCAAACATGTTTGTGAAGGCTGTATTTTGGGTAAGATGCAGTGTTCTAAGTTTCCAAAGGATGGTTCAGTCCGGGCCGCATGCAGGTTGCAGCTTGTGCATAGTGATGTTTGTGGGCCCATGCAAACTCTGTCCTTGGGCAATTACTTGTACTTCGTGAATTTCATTGATGACTACTCCAAGCATGTATGGGTATTTCCGCTTAAAGCGAAGTTCGAAGTTTTTATGTCCTTCAAATAATTTCTGGCTATGGCTGAAAATGTCTCAAAATGTACTATGGGCACCCTCCATTCCGATCGAGGGGGGGAGTATATGTCTCATGAATTTAATGTATTTTTGGCTAGTCATGGGATAAAACACCAATGTACAGTGCCTTATACACCTCAGCAAAATGGTGTTGTTGAGAGGAAAAACAGGTCACTGACGGAAATGGCACGATGTATGGTCAAAAGTCAAGCTTTACCGCATTCTTTTTGGCTTGAGGCCATCATGTGTGCCACTTATGTACTAAACAGGTGTCCTACGAAAGCTTTGCAGTCTATTACTCCATATGAAGCATGGCATGATAGAAAGCCTTCTATTGAGCACATGCATGTTTTTGGCTGTTTGGCATATGCTTTGGTGCCACAAGTGCAGCGCAGAAAATTGGATGATAAGGCTGTCAAATGTATTTTTGTTGGTTATAGTGCTGAAAGCAAAGGTTACAGGTTGTATCATCCGCAAACAAAACATATTCTGGTTTCTCGGGATGTAGTGTTTGTGGAAGATTCTGTTCAGCCCTTGCTGTCATGTACTAGAGACAGTAATGTAAGCTCACAGGACATTTATGACACTTTGTTGCCTCTTTTCAATGGTGGAAATACGAATGTAAGTTCCAATGAGGCAAATGTACAACCTATGGCGGTTTCTGAAAATGTTTTAGATCAGCCTATTACTGATGGAGATGTCCATGATGTACTTGATGAGGAAAGGGCTGAAAATGAGCAGGCTAGAGGTATGCCAAAATGGCTGGTGCACACTTTGCATGACAGTAAATTGGATGCACCTTTGTCTAGTCGTACTCGTTGAGGCTCTCGCCATGCATCTTATGCATCAGATTGTTATGCTTTGGCTGTGTCTAGCTTACATGATGTTGAGGAGCCTCTATCTTTTGATGAAGCACAGAATTCAGAAAATTGGATGGCTGCCATGCAATCAGAATATGATGCACTCATAAAAAATGACACATGGACTTTATGTGATTTGCCTCCTGGCAAAAAGGCCATTGGTACGAAGTGGGTTTACAAGTTGAAACGCAAGCCGGATGGTGAGATTGATCGCCATAAGGATCGACTTGTTGCAAAGGGTTATGCACATCAAAAAGGCATAGATTATGAAGACACTTTTGCTCCCACTTGTCGTATGACTACTGTGCGTTTTCTATGTGCATTGGCAGCTCATTTTGGTTGGGATCTACATCAATCAGACATTGTTACTGCTTTCTTGAATGGTGACCTATTTGAGGAAGTTTATGTAACGCAACCTCGCGGTTTTGTCATAAAAGGACAAGAGGACAAAGTGTGCAGATGTAAGAAGGCTTTGTATGGGTTGAAGCAATCTCCTCGTGATTGGTATGAGAAATCTCACACTCATTTGGTGAAACAAGGCTTTTGTAACAGTCCAACAGAAAGCACATTGTATGTAAAGCGTGAGGATGATGTACTTCTCACTGTGGTTCTTTATGTCGATGATTTGTTGATCACTGGACCAAATGAGAGACATATTGCTGAATTTAAGGCTGATTTGAATGCTACTTTCAAGATGAAAGATTTGGGGCTGTTGCATCATTACTTGGGTATATAGTTTAAGCAGTGTGATGGTGGTATTGATTTGTGTTAGAAAAGTTACATAGAAACATTGCTATGTAAGTTTGGACTTGAGGATTGCAAACCTATTGCCACTCCCATGGAAACAGGTTTGAAGTTGAGTCTATATGATGCTGGCGATCCTGCTGATGTCACTCTTTACCAAACTGCTGTTGGCTGCCTCATTTATGTATGTAACACGAGGCCAGATATTCAGTTTGCAGTCTCACAGGTTAGCAAATTTATGCATAGCCCAGGGTCTAAGCATTGGCAGGCTGTCAAGAGGATTTTCCGCTACCTTAGTGGCACTTTACATCTTGGCTTGTTTTATCCCAATGGGGGATCATTGCCGCCAGACTTACATGCTTTTTCGGACTTAGATTGGGCTGGTTGTTTTGACACGTGAGTGTCCACAAGCGGTTTTTGTTTCATGCTTGGCAGTTCATGTATATCATGGTTGAGCAAGAAGCAACCTACCATGGCCACTTCGAGTTGTGAGGCTGAGTACAGGGCAGTCTTCACATCTACAGTTGAGTGTGTATGGCTCAGACGCCTTATGGTTGATTTGGGTGTTGGACAGGACATTGCCAACACTATCTACAGTGACAGTCAGAGCGCATTGGCAGTTGCGAGGAACCCAGTTTTTCATGCTCGCACAAAGCACATTGAGGTGCATTACCAGTATGTCAGGGAGAGGCTCTCAGCAGGAGAGATCAGCTTGGCTTATGTGCCAACATAGGACAACCTTGGAGATCTTTTCACAAAGGCATTGTCTCGTGAGAAGCTTGAAGCTTTCCGCAAAGCTTTGGGCTTACTCCCATTTGTGGACTGATCATGTCCTCAGGGCATGGCACTTCCCTTTACTCATGTGCCAGCTCTCGTTCACTGCATCACTCCAGGGAGGATTTGTTACCATATACATGTGGTAGTGATGTGTGTGAACACACTAGGACCATCGGGGCATTTTTTCCCTCTTTAGGAGGTTTTTCCCCCCGAGCATTGTATATACGCCCATCACTCTAGGGCTATCTATCTTTCCATTGCACACTAAGTAATACACTCTCTATTGTGTGCCTTGAGCTTCCTTCGTCTTCTCCAAGCTGTGTGCGTTTCTCTGCAACCCTAATTCCAACAATTGCCCA
Source organism: Adiantum capillus-veneris (assembly GCF_014529385.1). NCBI lineage: Eukaryota > Viridiplantae > Streptophyta > Polypodiopsida > Polypodiales > Pteridaceae > Adiantum > Adiantum capillus-veneris. The sequence continues at coordinate 51,726,920 of NC_140937.1, forward strand.
TCTTCTGAAGATTCAAAGTAGTACGAGCCATCTACTTCTACTAAGTACGAAAGGATGGTGTCACAAACTTATGATGTGGCATGCTATAAGTTATCCCAACTTATGGGCACCTGCCGCCGAGAGGGCCCTTGGGACAACCAGAATTAATAGAAAGCAAAAGACTCGCTGGTTGTATGGAAATCTGCAAAGGCATTGAAGTGCTGACATGACTGGCCGTACAGATTTCCGCAAAACTCTCTAGCTGTGCTAATGTGGCAGGCCGTACGGAATTCGGCATAATGCGCTAGCTGCTTTAGCGCTAGTGCTTTTGGAGCTAAGAGATCTTGAGAGTGGAAGCTTTTCATGTACTGCTTTTCTATGGCCAAGGGCCTTTAAATAAGTCCCCTGGGCTCTCTCTGGCTAACAAGTGTTGACGAGTCGGTGTAAAGGAGACCCACGGGCAACTCTACTTTGCTCAAGCATTAATACAAAAAGAAATACCGAAAGGGGTGCTAGTCTTTGGGGCCAATCTCTTTGGGCATGAAACTATGTCGGGTCGTGTCGATTCAATTGAACTGTGAATTTAAGTGTGGATTATTTTAAAGTGACTCTCTTGTGTGTCATGCCAGATTCTAGACTTGGGGTGTCCAAGTCTAGTATAGTGGTATCAAAGCTCAGTCGATTTCTCTTCTACTGGGAAATCAGATCCCTTTTTTCGCGACACACATGGATTCTAGCAAGAATCAGACGGCTCCTTCGGCCACTTCGAGAACGGGAGGCAACACGTGAAATTTGAATGGATAGGCAGATTAAGAATACGAGCCACCTCAACCTACATAGTATTAACTAATGGAGATGCAAGGTCAGCACCAAGTTGATGAGTACGCAAAGCAGATGCTCCAGTTTGCGAAGGACCCACAATGTGCCAAATTTTTGACCCGGTACCCGATTGACGAAGTGCATACGTACTAGCAGAAGTCCATTGACACACCAATAAAATCAGCCCTCAAGAAATCTCCTACCCCAAGGATGTTTACTGAAGAAGAACTTGATGACGTTGTCGAAAGACGAGTCAACCAACTTTTGGGGGCGAAGAAACGCAAAAAGGGGACTGGCTACCCCGGTTATTTGGACTGTCAATCTTCTTTTGCAAGTGCAAGAAAACAAAAGAAGCATGTATGCTTCAAAGGACTATCCAATTCGTCCTCATCTTCTTCTGGCAATTCAGATAGCTCTTCCTCTTATGATTCGAGTGATGAGGACAGAAAGGGCAAGAAACAAAGAAAGAACCAGAGTTTTGGAAAGAACAAGAAGAAGGCAAAGAAGATGAGATCATACCGCAGATCTTGACATATTTCTGACAGTTTTGGCGAGGATTTATCCTCCTCTGAGAGTTCGGACTCCGATGACCACATGCTCTATTCAAAGAAGACGCACTTTCACAGCGCCAACCAATATGATTTTCTTGAGGAAAAGCGAAAAAAGACCAAGGAATTTAAGGAGGGTGGACATGCAATAAAGTTTGAATACTTTTTAGGGTTTCGAGATGCTCCCAAGGCTTTAGCATTTATTCAACAGTTTGACATAGAATTCTTTGGAGGGCGCTACTCAGAGCACTCCAAAACCAGGAGGGCAACATCATTTATAAAAGGAAATGCACGAACATGGTGGTCCACTCTTCTCTTAAAGAAAGAAGCCCCAAGTTCAAATGGCTCTTTATTCTCTCTTGGTTGACTAAAGAGTACAAACAAGGTGTGATTACCGCTTGGAACCATCTTCAGATGACCAAGACTGACACTTCGAATACTTATTGTGAGACTTTTTGGGATGCTTTTGTACCTGTCTCTTCTTTTAAGGTCACTTTCAAGCAGCAAATCGAGTGATTTTGCTGTGGACTTCCCAAAGAGATTCGAGATTACTGACTTGAGCAGAAGTTCGAGTCCCTGCAACAATTGATGGGACATGCTAAGCAAGAATTTTTCTATGCATTCAAGTAACCTGACTCACCCCACGATCAAGCTTCGACACCAATGACCGAACAAAATTCGACAAATGATGATAGAAGAAGAAGGAAGTTTTAGAAAAAGATGGATGCATGACCTGATTGACCGAGGAACAGAGATCATACTACCTCAAGGAGGGGATGTGTTTTGACTGCGGAGAACAATGAATTATCTAGAGACACGCCTCTTCACCAAAAGACACACTCCTTGGACGAGTGGTCACACCCTTCACCCAATGGTTGCAGCCCTTTGTCCAAAGGATGTGTCTTTACATCTACAGTCATGTCTCTTCATCGTGAGACGTCTCTTTTTCTTTGTGACTCTTCATCTCCTATATAAGGAGCCTATTGTACTTAGTGTCATTAAGTTAAAAAGACTTTCTTATGCAGAATGATCGTGTGATAGCTTTTGACAGGTCATACATTTTCAAAATTTTAGATGCATTTTATGGATAAAGAGTTCTTAGCCATTGTTCATGCTTACCGCACCTTGAAGCTTTTTCTTCTTGGTGCAGATTCAGTGGTTAAAACAAATCATCAGTCTTTGATATATATTTTGACTCAACCAGAGATGAATCCTCGTAAAAAAGATGGGTTGAATTTTTGACAAATTTTCATATGATCATTCAATACGTGCATGCTCTTCAACATGTGGTAGCAGATGCTTTAAGCTATATGTCTAGAGCCACAAATTTTGCCATAACATATGTGCAAATGGAAATCCTTGCGTGTTTCAAGAATGAATATTTGACATATAAAGACTTTGGAGATGCTTTTCAAGCCTCAAATCGATTACTCTTGCTCCTGTAGAGATGAATATGTTTGCAGCTTATACAATGTGGATGAGCTATTGTGTTGTATGGATCGTATTTGTGTTCCTGACAAGGGATCTTTAAGGAAAATTTTGATTCAAGAACATCATGATGTTCCAGTTGGCGCTCACCTTGGAATAAGCAAGACATATTGTCTTTTATTGGCAACATATTTTTGGCCTCAGATATAGCAAGACGTTATCAAGTTTGTCAAAGCTTCTCATTCATGTCAGATTATGAAGGCCTCGAGACAACTTCCTCAGGTTTACTTCCATCCCTGATGGGAAGGAATGTCACGATTGTGACTTAGTTGCATTATACACTTTCTCATGGTTGCATATATGCAAAGTGACATGCCACAAAGGACCATTGGTCACGATTCTTTGCTTTAGAGACATGCCTCTTTACCAAAAGCCACACTCCAACCAAAAGCCACACTCCAACAACTGGTCACACCCTTTCACCCAATTGTTGCAGCTCTTTGTCCAAAGGATGTGTCTTTGTGCCTACAATATTGTCTCTTTACCATGAGACATGTCTTTTCATTTGTGACTCTTCATCTCCTGTATAAGGAGCCTATTGTACTCAGTTTCATTTAGTTAGTCACTCAAACATTTGTGTACAAAAATCTTAAGAACAAATAGCTAAATAGGATGAAATACTAAGTAGTAGCAGTCATCCCTAGTGTGCGTGCGTGCGTGTGTGTGTGTGTGTGTGTGTGTGTGAGAGAGAGAGAGAGAGAGAGAGAGAGAGAGAGAGAGAGAGAGAGAGAGAGAGAGAGAGAGAGAGAGAGAGAGAGAGAGAGAGAGAGAGAGAGTCAGGTGTAGTGTGTGTACCTCTAGATTGGAGATAGCATTACTGTATAAGGTTTTGCAATAGACACATGACAGATAACCCCCGCATCTACAAGCAATGTGAAGTGATGGACTCTCGATCGCTTGATATTATGTCCCTCATTAAGGAATGCTTGCAAGAGGATTTTGAGGATGCTTGCAAGGCTTGGGGGTTCGGAACCTGAGAAAGAAGTCCTCATTCCCATTCAATAATTGATGAATCCTACCATCCAATATGCGCTAAATAAAGTTATACTCTTCTTTATGGATAACCCCTACATCGATTTGCATCTACAAAGTAATGGACTCTTCATCAGTTGATGCTATGTCCCTCATTAAGAAATGCTTGCACGATGATTTTGAGGATGATGTAGGGCCTGAAAGGGTCCGAAACCTGAGAAATAAGTCCTCAATCCCATTCAACAAATGATGGATCCTTCTTTCCTGGTCAAATGCCTACAACACATGATGTGGATGATTGGTGGATTTCTTGCTTAAGAATCAAGTGGTTCGAGGAGTTTATTTTGAGGCCCGAGGATTCTATGAGGTCTTGTTCGTAGATAGTGAGGCCAGAGATGCCCTACATGAAATGTCACCATTGTCCTTTATCACACAAATGACACATGTCCTGCCATGGGATCTTTCCAAGGATTATCAGAGTCTCATTCAACATAAATGCCCAATATGGGTGGTGGTGGTGGATTTTCCCCACACGTAGGGTTACATTCTTTCGCTACTAGCTACCAATTTGGGTAAAGCCCTCCTAGATTGGATGCGAATACCAATAGATTTTGCATCTTGTGGGATACAAACATCCCCATGCAAGTAGGTCTAACGATCACTCAGGTGACTCCTTGGTAGGGAAATGGCCATTTTCAGTTGAAATGGGGAAAATTTGCCAACTCATGTTTTTGTTGTGGTAAATTTAGTAATATGCAATCAGAATGTTCAAAGCTGCACCTCCAGCCTCTTGCTTCAGCTATACCGCCTCCACAATCTTCCCCTCCTCCAAAGTCCCCCTAAAACTTAGGCACAGTGGTACTTCAGCTTTTGTAGCACCTTCTTTTGTGGATAAGGGAAAGGGAAGTAGGCATTGATGTCCACAATATCTCATTCGGCAAAGAGAAAGACACATTCTAGGATGTTAGGATCATTCCCAAAAAGACAATTAAGGTTTGAACTCTCACCTAAAGACTGCATCTCGAACGAAACATTCCAATAAGTCTCTAGCATAGGCATGGGATAAGTTGGTGTGTTTTGTATAAGGAAGCACTTACGGGTGAACCAGCTTCCTTGTTGGGCTCCTTTCATGCCATGTATTCTAACCCATGTCATTATGTACCTTCAGTTTCTTCTTCAACATATAAAGATGTGCCGATGAGCACCAATGCTTTTGCACATACCACATAGCATGCATAGTTCTTTGAGGTGCATTTCATATAATGTGCGTGAATTATGCAATCATGACAAGTGCAGGCTAACCTGTCACTATGTACATACATTTAAGGCAAATGTGGTAGTTCTTCAAGAGCATAATCAACATCATTTCATCGATTAGACATCTTATTTTGTGGGATATTGGATAGCTTATAAAGGCAATGGCAACTATTCAGGAGTGCTTATGCTTGTTCGGCATGAATTATGGACAATTTCACCCAATTCTCTATTCAAAAAAGAATTCTTTACATCCATTTGTTTCAACAACCATCCTAAAGTTGTAGCCACTACAATAAGCACACAAATAGTAGCCACCTTGGCTACAAGGTTGTACGTCTCCTCATAATCGATCGCATATGTCTCCTCATTGATCCAGATGGTAGGTGGATGGCGGTTCAATGTATTGTTAATGGGAAGTCTTTGATTTTGGAGGGATATATGCTTTCACAGCCTCTAGCGATCAACAAGATTATGGAGTGATATCTCCTCTTATTGTTGGCATTTTGATGCATTTCTTTGTGGAGATTTTAACAATATGTCAAACCATGCAACAATACTACTCTCCAGACACTTGTGTTTCATGTGGAAAGTCAAGCATGGGATCATATGATGCTCTCTTGTAATGCATTGGACTTGTGGCCACTTTACATGATGGATATTCAAGATTCACTTTCTTGCACAATGTTCTCTCCTCCTACCGAGCTCACCTTAACCGTTGGTATTTCATAGAGGCACCAATATGATGCCTTTGTGTGTGATTTGAAGGTTGATTATAATTTTTCTTTTAGATCATGCTCCCATATGTCTGGCTTTATATTTTGGCCTATCTCCAAATGTTACTTCTTTGCCCAAGAAAGGGCTTTTTCATGTCAATAATGCATGCATGACTCATGAAGTTTTTTGTAATATGATTATGGATATAATCCAGCAATTAATCTCCCATATGTATATTGATATGGATGTTGTGTGGTTTCACTTTGTTATATGTGTCCAATGTATTGCTAGCAATTATGGCAAGTACTACATATCTCAGTTGTGGGGCAATGGTTAGCATGCAAGGGATACATGTCAACGATAACAAAGTACAAAGTCTGAGGGTCCTCTCTCTCTAGCAAGATCCAAGTTAATTTGTCGAGAGAAGAGGCCTTGGCACACTTAAAGGCCATTGGTTGGATCAAAAGCAGTTACATAAATAACATTAGTCTAAAAGCATATGATAGCCAAAAACTAGCGCCCCATGGGCTGTCCATATGGCATACCATGTTAGCAGCTATTTTCGCAAATCATACAGCTTGCCAGGACATCATCCGGCTATGCAAAACTTGATTCTTGCTTTTATTTTCAAGGTTTTAGATCTCTTGATTGGGGGCAAGAGCAAGGGTACCATAAGTTGGACAAATTTTGGGTTAGGTTTCTAAACCTGACCCCTTCCGAGCCACTTGGAAGAGTCTTGTAAGTTGGTAAAACCTCTTCTGCCTCTTTTCCTAGGGCTTAGACCCCCTTCTGGCCATTCCACATCATCACTTTCTGACATACCCTCTCTTGAAAGAAATGTAATCACCCTCATTTATGCCTGCAAAATAGACATAGGACAAAAACCACTTCAACATACACTGACTTTAAGTACCGACGTACTAGACGACATATCGAGCACTTACACAAAGACGACAGTCACTGAAAATTCATGTCACTATTTTCATCGTGATCTTAGATGAGAATCATGATCATTGTAACTTATTTAGCAATCATACCCAAATTGTGTTGATCTTTCCACATATATCTTAATCTACTACATCTTGTTACTATCATATCCACATCACCCCTCAGGTGAACCAGACAAAATAATGTTGTCATTTTGTCTTTCAAACATGCACTCATACCATACATACATGAGAGAGTACATATAAGAGATTCATTTTAGAAATCCCCGTTTCAAATTATCCAACAAAATACTGTCGTCTTAGGAATTCCCAATTTAAAGTCATCCAACAAAAAACTTGTCAGCCCGTTTAGTATCCTTGAAAGAAATCAGTGATTTTATTCCATCAAGGTAACTTGTGACAAAACAGCGGAGTAGCTCCCCTCTTGTGCAATCGGCACCGCACAAGATTTAACATACTGATTTTGAGGTAACTTGTGACAAAGGAGCGGTGTAACTCCCCTCTTGTGCAATCTACACCGCACCAAATTCAACACGCTGATTCATCGGTAACTCTTGGAATAGTCGGTGCTAAACCAAAAGCTTCAAGGTAAAGCTCTAACATCTGAGGAGTATCTGCTAGGTCCTCCTCCTCCATCCACTTGGCATCCATACCTAAATAATTTTTGAACTTGACTAGATACTGGCATACCATCTTAGCTTTCACTTTTCTTTCCTTATGGGACAAGACTTGTTCGGAAATGAGAATCTCCCCTTTGGGTTGCTCATCTGGCTGCGTGTCCACTGACAATTTACCTTTCAAAGGTCTCAATACACTCACATGTAATGCATTGTGAATCTTTTAAGTACAAGACTTGTTCGGAAATGAGAATCTCCACTTTGGGTTGCTCATCTGGCTGCGTGTCCACTGACACTTTACCTTTCAAAGGTCTCGATACACTCCCATGTAATGCATTGTGAATCTTTTAAGTACTTGGTAACTTCATCTAAAGGATATATCATTTATCTTTTCTTGGATCTAGAAAGGTCCATATAATCACATACTTAGCTTTGGAAAAGCCTCTACTTGCCCTTCCGTTTTTATAGGCGTGCCTTCTCAAACCGTAGTAGCATCCAATCATCTTCCTTTAGGTGCAAGTCACATTGATGCTTGTCTGCTGCCTTCTTATGTCGTTCTTGAGACTGTAAAGTGTGAGCTTTGTCCCAAAGTGTGAGTCAAGGAGAGAAGAGTGAATTTATCCAGCACATGCAGTGAAGCAAGGTTGTAGAGCTATTTAAAGCTCATTTCATGAATGAATAAATACAAGTCTATTTTGCATTACATCTCCCTTGTTTATGGTGAGCTCGTGATCGCTAAGATTTTGTTTACGAGTCCAAGTTAATTGATCTTGGAACCTAATTCTCTTGAGTGATAATCTAGCCAACACACACTCACTTGTGTTCACGATGTTTCTCTTTCATCCACCCTAGCTAGCACGATCCCATTCCCATCAAGTGGTATCAGAGCATAAGTGTGCTAGCTCAATTTTCTAGTATGCATTTGTGTAAAGAGGTAGACACTGGCTAGGAGAGTCTCTTATATATATATATATATATATATATATATGAATGGGTGCCTTGGAAAGGGTATGAATGTGTGGGAAGGGAGGCCGCTCAATTAACCTTTAAGGGGCCTCCCTTCCCACACATTCATACCCTTTCCAAGGCGCCCATTCTCATGGCTTGCAGCAGCCTGACATCTTCGGCTCAAGTTCCCACGAGGAGCAGCATCCCATTTTTTTTTCATAAGGAGGATTCTTTTCAAGGCTAGAAAAATATATTTTCCCTAAATGGTGAAAGTAAGGGAAACCTTGGAATTCTCCCGGTTTTAGGTCAAATTTTCAAACTTTTGCCAGTAATTGCACGTAATTTTTTTTTGGATTTCTTAAAGGTGAGTCATGGAGTTTTTTTAACAAGCATTCAAAGCACCTTGTGAAGAGGAGCTTCACTCAAAGTGAAGAGAAGCTTCACAAAAAGGATCTCTCTCTCTCCCTCTCTCTCACATTAAAACCTTAAATTTTGCAACCAAGCATAACAATTTTGGAAATGCACATCATTATCTACATTTTTGAGGGTGACATTTTCATCGTGCTTGTGTAAAGAGGTAGACACTGGCTAGGAGAGTCTCCTAAGCTAAGACCCCTCTATTAGAGCAATGGAAGAAAAGGGACTTGGGAAATTTAACGTGGAGGGATTTCATACATGGCAAAGCAAGTTGAAAGGCTACTTAATGAAAAGCAATTGTGGGGAATAGTCAAGCCAATGCTCACTGATCCGACATCTATTGCTGGTGCACAAGTACTGACACGAGCTATGAGTGCACAAAATCAAGCCAAGGACGAGCGGACATTAGGAACTGCCAAATTAGTAGAGCCAATTGTTTCTCTAAAGGCTCGGGGGAGTCACTTAAGAATTATGTGACTATCACGTGAATGTAGCAAAAGGGGATATTAATTTTCATTTTTTTTCTCACATTTTCACATACAAAAGGGTACCATAAAATGGAATTGGAAAAAAGAATACATATTGTAGAAAAAGGGTGTATTTTATTTTTCAAAAATTCACAGAGAAGAAGTTTAAAAATAGTCCTTGAACACAGGTGATATACCCCCCCCCCCCCCCCCCCCCCCCCCCCCCCCCCCCCCAACCCCCCGAGTTTACAGGCTTTCCGGCAAAGTTACCTCCTCAACGACCTGAAGATCACATGATTGATTTGATTCTCGATAGCACACCACCAAATTGGCCACCTAACCAAGTTAGCAGAGCCCAAAATAAGGAAACTATGAACCAAGTGAAAGAGCTTCTTGAAAAGGTCAAATTCAACCTAGTACATAACTTTACTATTCGCCAGTGTTGTTGGTATTGAAGAAAGATGAATAGACTTGGAGAATGTGCATTAACTATAGAGCACTCAACAAAATCACTACTATGAAGAACAGGTGTCCAATACCCATGATCCATGATAAACTGGATAGATTATAGGATTCTACATGCTTTAACCAAATCCACCTAAAAAGTGGCTATCATTAGATCAAGATTGCTTTTGGATATGTATACAAGACCGCATTCGGGACGTCCTTTGGATTGTACGAGTATTTGGTGATGCCTTTCAATCTCACAAATGCTCTTGCAATGTTCCATACGATGATGGATAGGATTTTTAAAGAGTACCAACCATTTGTGGGGACCTTTTTCGACGATATCATCGCATTCTCGAAGAGTGAAGTAGAGCAAAGACACCATCACTACAGCAACATCGACGAATGGTTAATGGAAAAAGAGAAAAATTTTCTTGCCAGAGATACACTTTTTGGGACACATAGTCTCTATGGAGAATGTAAAGATGGACCCGGCCAAGGTTGAAACAATTGGAGATTGGCCAGATTGAAAGAATGTGCATAGAGCTCATAGATTTTTGAGTATATGTTTGCATTACAAGCGGCTCATTTGAAAGTTTGTAGAGATTGCTTCTTTGATACATATTTTGCCACAGAAAGGGGTTCCTTTTTCCTGGGGACCATCAAAGATTGCAGCATTAAAAACTGGAAAGGAAAAGTTGATGATTGGTCTAATGTTGTACTACCAGATTTGCAAAATCCATTTGAGGTTTACTGTGATACATGTGGTCACAGTATGGGAACGATCGTGATGTAATCGGGCCATGTTGTAGCTTATGAGAGTAGAATGTTCTCGCGACCAAAGTAAGTTGTAGAGATTTACAAAAAGGACCTATTGGCAGTCATCCATCAACTCTTGGACAAACAAATGAGATGAACATTTATTTTGTCGTAGTTTCATTTTCAAATTGTCCATGTTAAGGGAAAAAAGAACTTGGTGGAAGACGCATTGTCTCACAAGCCATAGATAGTGGCTATTTCGGTGATTCACAATTAGAACTTCGAGGATATGATTGATCTGTACGCCATAGATCCAAATTTTCCAGACATCTTTGATTTTTTGCAGAGTGGAGAGACAATTGCAGGCTATGCTCTGAAGAAAGGTTACTTAATGAGGAAACCAATGTTGTGTGTTACTTAGACATTAAAAAAAAAAGGTTTTGATAGAGTGCCATTGTCCACCTTTTGAGGGCCATTGCGGCATTGAGACCACCTTGAAAGGTGTAGAGAAGAATTTTTATTTGGTCAAGACTCAAAAAGAATGTGGACAAGTTTGTTTGCAGTTTCTTGTCTTAAGTACATAGCTTAAGGGGGATAGATTAGGCTTGCATTCATGATGATAATGAAAGCATCATGTGCAGCCACACTAAGTGCAATTAGGACACTCAATGTACAAAGATAACAAGCACAAATTGGATTTATTATTCCACTAGAGTACAAGTACATAGTAAGTCATTATATAGGCTTCTAGAGGGAGCTTTGGATGGCATCAAGATCAGCCCAACTCTTTTCTTGCTCGGGCATGCTTTTCCATGGGTGTATGTGTGGGTGTGTGTACCATGTAGAGTCAATGCAAGCATCAACTAAAAGTGGTAAGCAAGTTTAGTAGGCAGATACAAGGAATCTAGATAAAGTGACGTAAGGGGAGAGCTCCATGGTGTGGGCTTAGGCACAAAACCTAAAAATCCTCCCCTTTTTGTGTCTGTGCACATCAAAGAAACCTTCTAGTGGGTTCTATGTCTCATGATTTAGATAGGTGTACAAAAGTGTGCCTCCCAGAGAGAGTGGTGACAAAAGGGTGTAGGCCAAAAATCCCTCCCTTTGAGAATAGTAGGGACAACAAGGGTCTAGGGAATAAATTCCTCCCCTAGATAATTGTAAGCAGCTAGGGTGTAGGATATGTGAGTGTCTCAGAATACATTTATGTAGCACACTGCTTCATTGTCTTCTTCGCTAATTTCTTCAATTATGTTGACTTTGCCTTTATCTTTGTTTTGATCTTTGTACAGACACCAACTAGACCATCGCTATTTTTACCACAACGCACACAAGGGTTGATTTTGTAACATTTATTAGGTGTGGCTGCAATGTTTGCATTCTTCTTTGTTGGGTTCCTTGATGATGGAGCAACCAAATCTCCTCCTCAAGTCTTTGTATCTCACATCTTCTTCTCATGCTCTTGAAGCGAGTTCACGACTTTGTCCAAATTTGGTACATGCTCCTCGTGTTTGACTATTGTGTCAATTTGATCGTAGTTTGCATCTAGTACAACTTTGAGTAGAATGGCTACTTGGATCTTCTCCTAGTTCCATGGTGAGAACATAGAGCTGCAATAGGAATTAGTGCATTAGTTTAACTAGTGGATGTAATTATCCTCCACAAACAGTGAGAAGAATCTCTAATGCTTGCTCATTTTGTGTTGTTTATTGTGCTTTAAACTGCCTAGTCTTGATTCTCTCTACCTCTCCCAATGGTTTGATTGTGAACCACAATTTTTTCTTCATTAAGTTCTCCTTTGTCTTGATTTTTTAGGTATGAAAACCTTGGCCATAAAAAACTGCAAGATTTTTCTTGTCCATGGTGTATCCCAATGTGTAGTGCGGAGAAAGTCTTACCCGTTTATTTTGGGGAGTATTTAGTCTCCATGTGCAATGAAAAAACTCCAAAAAGAAAATTGCAAAAGATTTTGTGAAGTTACTCTCCACTCTTGTGGAACACCTCTCACAAAACATGCAAAAGAGACTATGAAGCTCAAGGTTTGATCCCTTGAATTAGGGTTTACAAGGCCTCGGGATTTTATATAGAGTAAGCACAAAGGGTTTTCGTTCAAATGAAGGGTTTTACAAGGTGGGATTAAGTGAAAGATGATCGAGCTTCTTTTGCAAGGATAGAATCTACGATTTGGGAGTGGCTACCAATGGCCAAATGGTTGTGGGATGGCAACCAACCAAGGTCCTTGGCCTCAAATTTTGTGGTACACGGGAATGGCCTCTCTCATTAGGAAATTTTTGAGCTCATTTTTGGGCATTGTAAGAATTGTTGATGTGGCATAGCTTTCAAAAAGTGGGGATTGGTAAATTTTTTGTAAATAAGATCCGAACTTGTCGGAGGTTGGATATTTTGAATCTACTCTTCAAATGCTATCTATTGATATATAGCATGCATGTATCGGACATTGCCTTCATATAGATCTAGAAAAAGGTGACTTTAGATTACCGTAACGGTAACAAAAATTGGTTGATGAAAAAAAAATGGCATAACTTTCATAGAATTCATCCAAACTTTTCGGACCTTATCTCTTTAGAATCCATTTTTTAAAAGCTTTCCAATGATAGGTCATATCATGGGGTTCTGAGAAATATTTAGAGGGGTCTACCGGGTTGCTTTCTTTTGTACAACTTTGATGATGTGGCACTCTTAAAAGGCCCAAAAATGAGTTCAAAACTTTCCTAATGACTAGGGGTTTAGGGCTACGGATTGTGGGAATGGGCTCCAAGTTGTATTGCATGATGACCAGAAAGCGTGTGTGAAGGCAAAGGAAGCAGGGAGTTTGAGTTTCAAAAAACGAGAAATTGAAGCTGTGTGAGCACCGCTAGCGGATCCGATTCCTTCTTTAGGTGATATTGGAGAATGCCCACATGTCCGCCAACGCTCTTAAAATTAAAAAACTGGTATTGACTACATGACCCCATCATGTTGATTTAGGATTCAACGCCCTAGACCAAGCCGCCAATGGTGCAATCTTGTTGGTGTAGTCGTGCTCTGCAGAATTTGGCCTCATTGTAACACTCATATGGAAGCTATGGTGCAGGGGATTCATACACATATTTTGATTGCAGAGGATTTGGAATGTATAGGCTCAAAAAATGAAATGCAAAGCGAGCTTTAATGCTCACACACAATAAAATCAATCCAAAGGCTTATCATGCAAAAACCTAAATGCAAATGCAAGAGTTATGAGTGGCGACCATCCAAGCAAGAGAGATATATTGGAATGGCCTAGATTAGGAGAGAATGATGCAACTATACAAAACTCCAGATTTAAACCTAAGCCAATAGAGATAGCTTAGTTTTAAGTTCTCATATCACATGTTAAGTACATAGTTTAAGGGGGATAGATTAGGCTTGCAATCATGATGATGGTGAAAGCATCATGTGCAGCCGTACTAAGCACAATTAGGAAACTCAATGCACAAATATAACAAGCATAAATTGGATTGATTATTTATTTAGAATGCAAGTACATAGTGATCTATTATGTACTCTTTGGAAGGAAGCTTCGGATGACATCATAGATGATGGGAAGCATCGAGATTATCCCAAATCTCTTCTTGGTCATGCATGCTTCTCCATGGGTGTGTGTACCATGTGGAGTCAATGCAAGCATCAACTAAAAGTGATAGGAAAGTCTAGTAGGCAGATACAATGAATCTGACAAAGTGAAGTAAGGGGGGAGCTCCATAATGTGGGATTAAGCACAAAACAAAATAGCTTGGTGTGCCAAAAAGTCAAGTTTGGTCGGCATAAGGCACCTAGTCTCCTACAAACTTTACCTATTTCTAGACGACCTTGGGAGAGTGTAGCAATGGACTTAATTTTTTTTCTTCCCAATACTCAGAGTGTGTATGATGGCATTTAGACAATCATCGACCAATTCAACAAATAGGCCCACTTTAATTCGATAAACAAAATAGTTAAAGCCAACCATTTCACTAAGCTTTTTTTGTCTCACAAATTTTCAAATTACATGGTATGCTTGAATCTGTAGTGTCAGATAGAGATCCCCGTTTAATGAGTTTGTTTTGAAGGAAAATATGGGAGATTACAGGCACAAGGCTTAAAGTTTTTTCCTCCTTTCACCCACAGACAGATGGGGAAATGGAGATAGGTAGCTCACTAGTCTTGGACTTGCTAAATTTGTACATCTCTGATCACAAGGCTCAATGGGAGAATTATTTGCCAGTGGTGGAGTTTGCCTTTAACAACATAGTTCATGCATCTACAGGAAGGGCACCATTCGAGATTATTGAGGGTGTCGAGAAGGTTCCACCCATTCTGAACACCAAAGATAAGATTTTTGAAACAAATCAATATACATAGGATCTAGACACTGCTTTTTCCATGGTACATGAGGCTTTGGACAAGTATCAATGGACAAGTCTCTGATGGGAATGGGATCGTGCTAGCTATGGTGGATGAAAGAGAAACATCGTGCACACAAGTGAGTGTGTGTTGGCTAGAATATTATCACTCAAGCGAACTAGGTTCCAAGATCAATTAACTTGGACTCACAAACATGATCTTGCGTATTTGCTAAGCCATCACAAGCTCACCATAAACAAGGGAGATGTAATGCAAAATAGACTTGTGTTTATTCATTCATGAAATGAGCTTTAAGTAGCTCTACAGCCTTGGACCATTGAATGTGGGATAAATCCACTCTTCTCTCCTTGACTCACATTGTAGGACAAATCTCACACTTTACAATCCTCCCCTTGAGGTTTGGACTAGGAAGAAGCTGAAGAAAACTGAAATCTCTGGCACACACCAATCTAGGAGCAAAAAGAACATCTCCAATCCAGGAGACAAACTATCTCTAATCCAAGAGACACTCAAAACACCTCCCTCGAACAAATGTATAAAACTAAGACCAAGCTAGTCAAAGCTATCTCGAAAAAAATACAACTGATAGGGAAAGGCAAAACAAAAAAGCTAGAGAATGTCATTGTAGACTAGAAGGATATTGTCGCCTTCTTCTTCATCTTCATCTTTGTCTTCTTCTGCCAAATACACATTGGGCCTTGGATTTGTGTTGGTGCTGCCTTTGTCCCTTTTGAAACACTTGGAAGGAATGTGACTCTTCTTCCCACAAATGCTACAAGTCTTTGATGATAGACAGTCCTTTGCTATGTGCCCTTCTTTGCCACACTTGAAACAAGTTTTGTTGCTAGAGATAACTACAAAAGATCCTCCCCTTGAAGAAACATTCCTCCCTTGCTTCTTCTCCTTGGACATTAAAGAGTTGACGACATCTTGAAATTCTGGTGTTGGGTCCTTCTCCTCAATGATGGTCATTATCCTATCAAAGCTAGGTGGTATGGTTGTTAGAAGAACTATGATTTTGTCTTCCTCTAGTACTGCATTATTTACATAAGCTAGTTGTGGGTTCATGATTTTGAGGTGATTGACAAAGCTTGCAATATCTTTGTTATGTTCCATTTGAAATTTGTATAGATCTTTCTTTAAGCTTACTTTGTTCTTCCTTTTCCTAGCTCCAAAGTTTTTTTCTAGTGCTTCCCATGCAGTTGATGAGGTATCAAAATCATCGATTGGTTTTGTGGCATGCGTCCAAGAATCAAATCATATGTGTGATATTTAGGTCGTTGATGAGATAACTCTCCCGAAGGCAAGCCTTCAAAGAAGCAATCTGCTTGAGCTTGTAGAAAATCTTGTTGTTCCTTTTCAAGGTAAATTTTTTTTTGATGTTTTATTGTCATTTAATTCATTGAGATAGATTGAGTAAACAAATATATTGGATTTCATTAATTTTAAATAATCGAAGCTGATACAAGTGGGATGGACTCGCCCTTGGATTTTACATCAAGTACTATATCTCTACTCTTTTCATTCTTCAAAGTTGTTCCTAGCCCTGTATTCAATCACAATGCCATCCTTCTGGTAACAGGGGATTCCCAAAAGGATGTCACACCCTTCCTAAGGCATGATGTAGAAGTCATCATGCCCTACATACTCCTAACAATGAAACCAAAGATTGCTTATGACAGGCGTAATGGCAACATCCCGTCTTGGTGCTGCTAGAACTGCTTTGACTGGTGGTCCTATTTCTTTGTGTATAATGCCTTGTCTCCTCCGTCAAAGAAGATAAGGGATTATTGATCTCGCACTTTTCCCCACACTCTCTAGAGCTCTATAGAGCTCCGTACTTTCATCCATGTATTCTAGGTCGGTCCCCACAAAATCAATACTCCTGCTTTGGTATTTCCTTTCAGTGCTCGCTCCTCTGTCCCTTTAAAACTCTTTTGGCTTGCCGTCAAGCTAATCATTGAGTTTTTAGGGCACTTGGTAAGAACATGCCCCTATTCCCCACATTCGTAACATTTGATCTCTCTGTATTACTCGGCGCGCTGCTCTACTAACAATCTAGGGCCTCATGGTTCCTTTTTCTGTTGTTTCGCCTTCTTCCTATTGTTGTTAGTGAAGGGGTGTGGTGAATCTCCATGTGCGTGTGTGCAAGGAAGGGGGAAGGAGAAGAAGAGGAGAAGCACAACTGGGGGAAACACACATCTGCTGTAGCACAAAGCTTGTGTCTCTTTATTGATATTTTGTATATATGATAAATGAAGTTAGGTATGTACAACCGTGAAGCACGACAACTTCACCCGTGTACAAAACTGGGGATGGGTATGGAGAGGGATTTTGAAGGAAGCTTTTGAGGGAGCTTTTTTCTATTCCTCTACTTGGGCAATTTTTGCTAGCCAAAAGCTTTCCACACTGTCGCCGGAGAGAGCTTGTTGGAGGGAGTTTTTTTTTGTTATTTATCAATCCCTTAGAATATTCAAACTACCATTGTTTGTGATAAAAACTATGCTTGGAAGGACAACAAGATACATTCCACACTTTTAGGACATGTGAGCCCCGACAAAAATCACAATTTCAACTCAGCACACAACATCTATTAGCAAAGAAATATAAACTGCACAAAGCAGACAAACTGCAAAACAACTTCAACCCTGCACATAGCAGGGACATAGTATCTATAAACAAAGTAATATGATAAGCTTAAAGCAGACAAATTGCATAACAATTAGCATCCATTAATAAAGAAATATGTTACGCACAAAGTGGACGAATTTCAAAAAAATAGACATTACATCATCCCGAAGATGGAATTCTCATTAAAAGAGTTCCAATACCAAATCACTCCGCAATTACATACAAAGTCGCAAGCGCCCAATGGAAATTATGTTGCACGTCGACAATTGAACACACATAGCAAATCTTCATTTGTAAGCTTGCTCTGATGGACAAACATATTGTGGTTCATATCCAAGCCAAAATAGCGGAGGAATATGTAGTTTATATGCTTGCATGCAATATATGGTTTACTTTGAGCCACCCGTTCTGCAAAGTCTCCACATGTACACATCAGACTACTGGCAACATGAACTTCATACCTCTCTCCTCAAACTTGAGAAGAAGTTGTCTCCACCATGAATTTTTCATGCATGCCTACCTTTACAACAGTGTGTTGTACAACATGTTCCTCCATGGTTATGGCATATTCAATTCTCTTAGAGGCCTGAATCCATACTCGTGGCCCATAACACACATTGTTGGTTTCTCTTGCTGCAATCTTATTTACTGTGAATCCCCTTGACCCCAAATCCAACAGCTCCAAGGCATTTATGTTTGTTCCCTTCTCCACAGGCCAAGTTCTAGGTAGTCGTGGCCCATAACACACATTGTTGGTTTCTCTTGCTGCAATCTTATTTACTGTGAAGCCCCTTGACCCCAAATCCAACAGCTCCAAGGAATTTATGTTTGTTCCCTTCTCCACAGGCCAGGTTCTAGGTACTCTTGCAGTGCATTGAGTAATTGTGTTGTAGATTTTCCACGTGTGATCCATACTATCATTGTAGAACCACATGAATTGTGCCTTTGAAGCGCTTCCTTGTCCAGTGGTATCCCCTCTTTCCCATGTAAGAATCCCCTAGAAGGATGGTGCAACCGCACCTATACCTGTGTTTCTTATGTTTTTTTTGCAATTACCAATTCTAGATCCCAACCACCCTTGGCATTGAACCCTACTACCCTTTGGTATACGACGGATTGTCCACATTGTCTTATGAATATCTATCTCTTCTACTATCAGACCACCCTCGCTTTCTTTGACCTCTTGAATTGCCCTTGTAAATGTTGTTTGAGGTTGTCAACGATTGCGAGGAACATTTTGTGTAATATATTCAGGTCGGTGTGATGCGTTCCTTTCCTCACAATGTACTATTCCAATATTTTTGTGCCTTTTGGCTACTGTAATATTATCTCCCTCCATTTCCGGTCTTTGATATAGGGGTGTCCATCTTCAATTTCTTTAGCAGCGGCTGCTGGACTCAGTGCTTTTCCTTGCTGTGTGCGATGACCAAGATTTTTGGCTGAAGGGCCTAGTCCATGATATCTACCCTCGACAAAAGTAAGCATCTTCACACTTTACAATAATGAGTTTGATAGATCAGAAACGCATGCATCGTACAAGCACAACAATTATTTGTTTCCCTCACCAACAAGCCAACTTGCATGCTTTGTTTCTGCAAGGTTTGTAGTTGGAATGTATAACAAATCATCTACTTCCTGCAACACAAAGAAATCTTGTAAATACATTGAAGCATATATGCAACTAAGATAGCATCCCACATAGTTCTACCCCAACTAAGTGCTTTCTCCAGCGAGAATCACGCACGTGCTACCAACTAAGCCAACAATCCATTTGGGATAAGTTACTGTCGGATACTTTTCCAGTTGCGTGCCAAGCTCGAATAGTCCTATACAAGCTTGCTGCCTCCTCCTCGCTCCTTGTACATTGCCAAAGTTCACACAGACGCTTATCCTCGTCCTGGAAATTTTTATGCACGTATTGCATGGTGTGAATGTGAAAACTTTGCTCCCAATGAAACAAGCAAGAACATTCTCTTCCCTCCATAATATTGTCAGGCCCTCCATTGAATACAGTTCAAACAACCCTCCATTTTCCCCCAGCCTCATCTGCCATGAATCCTCTAAAATCTGCTGGAAGGTGCCCACTTTCCAAAAGCACTGAATTCATCATTTTCCAAAACATGGTTTGCGCATGTGTGTCTTCTTCTTTCATCTCGGAGATGGCTATTGTTTGCATTTCTTGGATCTCGCAAAGTGCATTGATTAACCATTGTTACGAGCAAAAGACGAAAAAGAGGGATGATATGTTAGCAAGTCTTACGGAGGGTTGTAGACATGGGTTGCCATTGTTTTCCACCCTGCTACTCTACGAACGTGATAAAAGCAAACCTAGCTTTTTTGGAGGTCTCCACTACCGTCTTGTCGCATTCTATTTACAAGCTCAACACTAGATCTTGGGCCATTGGATGCCATTTTGAACACATGACATACTCTGTTTTGGATCTGTGGATTGTTCTGGAAAAAGAAAAATGTAAAAATACTTGTAGCCGCAACTATTTGTGAGCCAAATCAATTGGGACTCTGCACCAACACCAATCCGTGTTGTTGTAGCTTCTCGCATCCAATGTTTGAATCTGAGTTACAAACAACAAAGATGCAGGTAATAACTTCCAGAGGGAGCGCAATTGATACATATATTAGACAACATTTAAATACCTGCGTGTATGAATTAGTGGTCTCATCTCCTCTAGTATA
The DNA here is from genome assembly GCF_014529385.1 of Adiantum capillus-veneris. Lineage (NCBI taxonomy): Eukaryota > Viridiplantae > Streptophyta > Polypodiopsida > Polypodiales > Pteridaceae > Adiantum > Adiantum capillus-veneris. The sequence goes on from NC_140937.1 coordinate 51,747,007, forward strand.
GAGAGGAGCTTCATTAATATTCAGCTGCTCCCCATTTTCACGCACCACCGCTTCCATAATCATCTGCTTGGCAAGATTTAATCGCAAATGCTTAGGGCCCGTCATTGGGCTCTCAGAAAACGCACGTGACACAAGCTCTCTAGTCTGTCTAATTGTTGATCGCAAAACTCCCTTGGCCACAGGATGATTATGCCTTTCGAGGTGGATAAATAACCGGGCCCAATTGTAATTAGCTAGTAAGTAATAGACAGACAATGCATGGACACTCCCAAAGAAGAATTGGACAATTACCACAATAAAAGCAATGTAGTGTCCCATTTTTAGAGCTAAACATACCAGCCAAAGCAGTTGATGTTAGCAATTTCCCATTCAAGAAGTCTCGTTAGGCAACCCATTCATTGCATTTATCGAGCACAAGATATTCTTACAAATGAGGTGCCCACCACATTTACTTCTCTTGATCAAAGTTGGATATCTCATTCTAGAATGAACTGGCTTAACCCAACAATGTAAAAACAAAAAAAACCGTTTCATAGTTTCCTCTTGCTCATCATGTTGCCCAAGTGCTAGCGCTCAGGCATCATGAAGAGCAGGTATGTTTCATAGAATGATAATCTAAGAGAGCATGGTGAGGGTGCATGAGGAACTAGAACTTAGGCATGGCGCATATCATAGGGAAGTGAAGACATAGCATGGTGCATAGAATATCATAGGGAAGCGTTGGCAAGCAAATTAGGTAAAGTGACGGATTACATGTAGGAAAAACAAAACAAAGCGTTTGATATTTTGTCCCTCCTATCATAATGCATGAGCGCTAGTGCTTGGGCAAAATGATGAGCAAGAGGGTGAGAGAAAATGCTTGAGAAGATATCAATGGAGAAGGTTACCATGGGGAGGGAAATGCCTATAAATAAGGATACCTCAATGATGATAAAGAGTTTCAAGGAGGTGGTTACATCCGAGCAGCTACTTGTATGGTAATCATCCCCTAGAAACCGTCCCACCCTCCATATTTCATCATCCTATCTAGCTTCGATCTCTCTCTCTCTCTCTCTCACAAAGAGAGAGAGAGAGAGAGAGAGAGAGAGAGAGAGAGAGAGAGAGAGAGAGAGAGAGAGAGAGAGAGAGAGAGAGAGAGAGAGAGAGAGAGAGAGAGAGAGAGAGATGGAAGTTAGATAAGAGGTTGAAAGAGGGAGGGTGGAATAGGGAATTATAGATGCCTATAAATAAGGGTAACTCATTGATGATTGAGAGTAGATTGAAAGCGGTTACATTCGAGCAGATACTTATAGGTAACCATCACCTTGGAACCATCATGCCCTCCCTCTTTCATCCTCCTATCTCTCTCTCTCTCTCTCTCTCTCTCTCTGCCCCTTAAGCTCACCAAGATAGCTCTCTCCCTTAAGCTCACCATGCAGGGAGAGAGAGAGAGAGAGAGAGAGAGAGAGAGAGAGAGAGAGAGAGAGAGAGAGAGAGAGAGAGAGAGAGAGAGAGAGAGAGAGAGAGAGAGAGAGAGAGAGATGAAAGTTAGATAGGAGGATGAAAGTTAGATAGGAGGATGAAAGAGGGAGGACGGGATATGGAATTATAGATGCACAAAGGGATCTTAACCTGATTGTATTTACCACCGGTGCTTCTCTCTCTCTCTCTCTCTCTCTCTCTCTTTCTCTCTCTCACTTTATTTTTATCTCCCTCTAGGCCAACAAGAGAGGAATCTAGAAACTAGTATATAGATAAAAAGATAGATGATTGAGATAGAAAGGGAAAGTGACTATATATAGGGGTTCATCATATATATATATTGGGAGTAGCAAGAGAATCTGTTGAACTATCTCACTCAAGATCATCATGTAGGGCATTAAGAGCATGTAAATTCATAAGGAGACAATAGACTTAAGAGCTATTAAGAGGTATGGCCTAGGTGATTCTTGTCATCCGTGAAGGTATCAAGCGGCTATGAATAAGGTATCAAGACATGTATACAATATTTATCAATAAATTTCTAACTATCCCCCTCTATCTTGTCACAAACCTCTCTTTCCTTGTCCCGATTGTTCTCTATTGACATAATAATAAAATAGCAGAGTGTTGTACTCTTTGTAAGTAGAATGATGGTAATTTGGTTTTGATTTGGTTTGCAATGGTTACTATCTTTGCATTAACGTCTAATAGCAAAGTATTGTACTGTTTATAAGAAGACTGGTGGTAATTTGGTTTTGATTTGTTTTGCAGAGTTTACTATCTTTGCATTAATGTCTAAAGCGAAAGATGGCTAAGAAAATTGATATTGGTGCATACATTGAATTTATTTGTAATGGACACGATATTGGCATTGGAAAAATAGATAAGACTTCAAATTTGGCCAATCTTTATGGAAGCAGATTGCCGGTTGGATGCTTCTTTGTTGTTGTGGTGGAGATATATGAAGGGAAGGATGCTCATGTTTCTTCTGGAAATGAGGAGATGACTACTTTGAAGAAGGCAGAGAACAATTGTTGCATGGCCTAGAACTGATTTGGTATTTTATGGTTTCATTTCACTAATGGCTAGACAGTGATTTCCTTTGAGTGAATAGTGTTTTGTGTACATCTGCAATGGATTAACTTGTTGAATGATTTTTGCTCTGCTTTTTGTTACATAGCGGGTCACCAACCTTGCACGGACTAAACCAACCCAAATGTCACCATCCGTTAATGTTGAACAATACAGTAATAGACAACTAGTTAGAGCTGTCCCATCTCCACCTGTTTCGTCCGTGGAAAAATCTAAAAAGGCTGCTAAGGGCAAGACAAAAGTGCACGAATGGACATCTTTTTGGTTTGTGAGATATGTTATCAGCTCGGATGAGGATATCAATGATTGAGAGATGGAGGTTAGATGATAGCAGGGGCAAATGCCGAGGGGGAGTTTCCCATCAACAAGGATGTCACTGTTCGATAGGATATGTTGTCCAAGCATCTTCAAAATTTAAAGGTAATTATATCATTTGTATTAAAATTAAGTGGTGACTTATGCAAATTGAGTTTTTGGACATAATTTGGTTATTGCAGATAGAGCATAAGACTCCGTTGCCATGGGTTCCTCTATGCTGGTTGCTTAAACTAGAGAAATCAAGATAGGTAAGCGGGGATTCCAAGCGTCTCCAACCATTGGCAGATACCTTTTTGTTGGAGGGATATTACGAGATCAAGGGATGCTTCATATGCTCTATCGATACACTTGGATATCCTAGCATCGATGTTGACGACGCTATCATGAAAACATGGGATCCTTTGTGGCGAATGGTGAATGAAGAGTTTGAGGCCAAAATCAAAGATACATGTTGGGGTGACCTTTGTGGCAAAATGTTATATACGTGGGATGGGAACCATAGGTTGGCTGCTTGGATGGAAGTTCTTAAACAGAGTAAGGTTTGTTGCCTATGTAGTTAATTTGAATGCACACTTTGGGGTAAATTTCTACATGATAATTCCTATGATTGCAGGTGTGGCCCATGAGAAAGATATCAATTTGCATCCAAGGCTTTGTGCAAGCTTGTGGGGGTGGGTAGACACTTCAAATGAGGTTGACATGCTGAGCATAGTGATGCGTATAAACAAGTAAGAACCTTAAGAAGTTTTGATTCAAGTGATGTCTTTAAAAACAAATAATATTGTCATTCTATCGATCTCAATTCAATGTAGACTGAATGAGACGGGATACGTTGCAACATCCTACACTGATATGTTATGGATGGTGCGGGCAATGGGGCTTGGTTCGAAGGAGTCAATAATGGAGAAACTTCCATGTGTGGTCTATAGTTGGATGGAAGCAGACATTGACAAGAGGGTAGGGAGAAAATCATGGTATAATGTGCCTGTGGCTCTAATGTCTCAACTATTGCATCCTGTGAGTGCCACTGTGGTTTTTTACAATAGATTGCGTCAAATATTGTATCTGGCAATATGTATCTAATTAGAATACAATACATGCAGGACATGTACACTCTTGCATCGAAAAAGATCATTGTCAAGAAAGATAGAATGCTTCCTTCGGAGTTTCAAAGCAATTATAAAAAGGCTTTTTTTGAAACACATACACCGTCCAGAAAAATAAAAATAAAATGCCTTGGCCATTGTTGATCTAGCTTTAGGAGATGATTGGTGGAGGTCTATTGTTTTTCCTTCTCATGTGCTGAAAAATATGGAATTGATCCTTGTTGGCTTCAATGCAAGACATTGTGTATAATTGAGTGGACCAGCCAACCAAAGTGGCTAACAGAGGAAAGACTGTATGGGTTGGCATGTGCGGATCTTCTGCCTATGAAGAAAACATTCATTCTTCGTGCAATGGCTTCTAATGACCAGGAAGACGTTAAGGGTTTGGACATACCACACACAGGTGAGCACTTTTGGACATTGCCATAACAATCAACCTCTCTAGCTTAGCAAGGATTCCAATTGTTGTGACATATATTTTCATGAACCAAGAGAGTTAGTTGTATTTAGGAAGTGGCCGCGGGTTGAGCTTTTATGGGTGTTGACTGCAAGAGAAGCAAGGGACGTGCACATCAGCATCAATAGAATACATTTGACATCCATGCCTGGTTTGGACCTTGATTCTTTCATCGATGATGCCAACCTTTCTCATATAGGAAAGAGCTTCGCTTATGAGCTAGCTATATGAAAAAGGGGACTCAATCAGAGGTGGAAAAGCATTGGCGAACGCAAAAAAAGATGCCTTTGCAGGCTAGATTACTACATATTACTGCTCGATAAAAATGAAACATATTTTTGAGAGCCTGTGATTCTATAACTCTCTTAGATGGTTGCAAAAGCATAAGTTCAACATTAGAGGTGTTGTAAGCTTGCAAAAAATGCTTGAGATCAGTAATCCAGAGCAAGTGTTCAACCCTTTGCAACTGGCTCGCAACTTCAAGGGAAGAGTTTACCAAGACCTACCTTGGTTCTTGGAATATGATGAGGGATGTTTCCTTGTAAGCGAGGAAAAAACACACAATGACACACTGAGAGAAACAAAAGAAAGAGCATGTGCAGGTACAGAAATGTCCATAGTAGCAGAGTCTAGTGTGCAATTGTCTTGTGGAGAGGGATTTGATACGACTTCATAGGTATCATCATTCCATTGCTTTAAAACTCTTCACATATGAGCACCGTCAAATTGGTTTCATTTAAATTTTACTAATCAATTTAGCTTTGTTATGCAGATCGAATAGTCCATTTTCTCTTTGGGCTCAAAACGAGAGGCTAGAATGAAAGAGAAACATAAGTTCTATTGATTTACATAAGAATCATATTCCTGATTGTTTAGCTTGTTAATATGGTCTTGTTGTTCAGGTAAAACAAGTGAGATGCCTGCAGAGGAGGTGGTGGACTTTGCCACGAGTCTAGAAACAGAAATATTGCATGTCTTAGGCTTGCCACTAGTTACAATACCATTTGCTGGTAATTTCTAATCTTGGGTGAATGGTTAACCGTTTAAGTATGATTCAAGAGCATGCTTGCTTAGTATATGTTTTGGTTTGCAGTTGGCGGTGGCGAGTGTGTCCAATTCCGCATCTTGATTGGGACAAGATAGAGGAGGACTTGAAAAATGCATTGTTGAGCAATGTCAGGACTCACATGGTGGAGAAGTGTTTGATGCCAACGTGCAATGGTTCGGCCTCTAATTCACCGATGAACGCATCTATTATTTTCCTGCCATCAAACGTGCATGTGTATGGGCTGACTGAAACAGAGGTCCCTGATTGGAACAAGATGGAAGCATGCCATTTTGGACAACTCGCACGACTTGCATTGGAAATTGCCGATGATAAAGGTGTGTTCATGGTTGTTTGTCCATCAGATAGTTATCAAATGGTGCATGATATTGCATCAGCTCTTGGTTGGTGAGAAGACCACTTGGATGTGGTTGCGTGTAAGACACATGTGTGCAAGACAAAGAGTAGAACCATGCGCACATTGTTGGTTTCATCTATGAGAAAAGAGCAGACTTGGACTTCAAAGGCCATTGACATTCCATCAGATGATGCTTGGTATGATTCGCTGCAAGAGGATGATTGGACACCAATGCGAGGTATGGTCCTATCATTGGCTCCAAGTATAGTTTTCCTTTGTCCTCCTGTAAGTAAATCCTTTGACAAATATTTTTTGTGTAGGGGACGTGTGATGACAATGTTTGAGAGCAATGGGGATGTCTCCAATAGACTAAAAAATGTTTTAGAGATGCAAGCCCATCGAGTACGAGAGATTCAGGAGCGAGACAAGAGACTAGCAGATGAGGTCGAGCGTTCCCTAAAGGCAGCATCTCTTGTGGAGCCGCATCCAGACATTGTGGAACTGGATCCACTAATGCATCCCATATAGTAGACTAGTAGCAAGATACCTAAAATTATCTAGACGATTCTATTTGTGGTCTTCCATTGTATACGCATGCTTTGAAGATTCTGTGAATAAATATATGTGTTCCGTTTGCTCGCAAATACTTGTAAAGATGACTTTGGTTTGTTGTGGTAAACCTGATCATTTCATTTTTGTACAAAGTTGCTTATTTTTTGTTTCTTGAGTACTACGTGTATTTTGGCTACTTTGTAAGCTCAGTTAGTCACTATGGTTATCCTAAATAGGTGTTGTGTAGAGCAGAAAGAGAGCTTTTTATCTATTTGAATCAATCCACTAGAACGATCATAGAGAATGCTTTTTCAAAAAAATAATCAATTGTTCTGTTTTTTAAGAAAAGCTTCCTTAAAAGATCCCTTATAAATCTTCCTCCAATCCCCTACTCTACAAAACTTCTCAACCTACACCTATTAACTAAATGCAATGTGCAAACCGCTTCATAGCTAGGCTCTTTGTAAGAGCATCTGCTGGGTTGTCCACAATGTGGACCTTGACGAGATCCAAGTGCTTATCCGTCAATGCATCCCAAATGAGATGATACCTCACCTCAATGTGTTTTGACTTGGAATGAAACACGGGATTCCTTACCAAAGCAATGGCACTCTAACTATCACAATGCAAAATTGGAACCTATTGGATGTCTAAATCTTCCACTAAGAATGCCAACCCTATAGCTTCCTTGCTAGCATCTAACGCTGCAACATACTCAGCTTCCATAGTGGCCCAAAAAGACATTGGCAATCTTATAGACCTCCTGCAAATATGAAAATGTAGCCAGATGAAGATCTCCTACTATTTTGCAACCTGCATAATGTGCATCCATGTAACCAACAATAGATGCATCACGATTGCCGAAGCGTAAACACCTGCTTGTTGTACCCTTTAAGTATCTGAGGATGTGTTTCACTGCTATACAATGCTGCTTGCCAAGATTAGCCATATATCAACTAACCACTCCCATTGCAAATGCAATGCCTGGCCTTGTAGCTACCATATTATACATAAGATTGTCTACAGTTGAAGAGTATGACACATTTGCCATCTCTTCTCTCTCAACATCTGACTAGGGAGAATCTTACTTTCTATGTTTCAAATATGACGGTATTCACTGCCTTCCCCCCTACTTATTGAAATGCGGCAAGACTTTGTGGATAGAGGATTCTTGGGATAATTCAATACTGCATCTTTTCCTGTCTCTCTTGGTACACATACAAATTTGCTTTGCCCAAATCTTTCACAACAAAGTTTTTGCTCAACATTTGCTTCAATTTGGAAATCTCCTCAGTGGAATTTCTTGCAATGAGCATGTCATCTACATATAAAATGAGAAAGACCAAAGAACCATCACTGAATTTCTTTGTATACAAGCAGTGATCCTCTTAACTCCTTCTAAAACCTTGGGACCGCATAAAAGCTTAAAATTTTTGATCCACTGCCGAGAACCTTGCTTTAATCCATAAAGTGATTTCTTGAGTTTGCATAGAAGCTCCTCCCTTCTAGGCCATTCAAAACTTTTAGGTTGCTTCATGTAAACATCCTCTTCTAGATCCCCGTGTAGAAAAGTTGTCTTCACATCCATTTGGACAAGCTCCATGTCCTCTATGGCTACTAGGCCAAGCACTTTACACAATGTAGTCATCTTGACCACTGGTGAGAAGATTTCATCAAAATCAATCCCCTTTTGATGCTTGTACTTAGGCATATAATTATCATATCTAAACATCTTCTTATAAGCCCATTTGCAAGGTAAGGCATGCTTGCCTTCTGGCAACTCAACCAAGTCCCATGTGTCATTGTTCACAATCAAGTTATACTTAGACTGCATAGCTTGCTTCCACTTCAAGCTATCTTCCATTTTAATAGATTCTTTGTAGCAAGTGGGCGCATCATAGTCGGTGACTAACACATAGTCCAATCCTGGCTCAAATCGTGTAGGGACATAAGATACACACGTAGATCTCCTCACTGTTTGACTGCTAGATTTTTCTCTCTCTAGAGCAATACTAGTGGTAGGAACATCATCAATAGACTAAGTTGGTTTTTCCAAATTTGTGGAGGCTACATCCTCAAATTTGACTTTTCAATTTTCGGTCTCTTTAACATGTTGTCTATGCATTTTAGACACATTGAATATCACTTGTGACATGCAAATAACCTTTGTTGCCAGAGACGATATTCCATCTCTCCATTTGCACCATAACCAATGAAGATGCACTTTTGTGATTTGGGATCCAGCTTTTGCCTAAGCTCTTTTGACACATGTGAGAATGCCTCACACCCAAATACACGTAATCTATCATAATTTGGCTTCTTTCCAGCCCACATCTCCTACAAAAATTCAATGGAGTACTTGGCAATCTATTGATGATGTGTACAATGGTCATAACAACCTCTCCTCAAAACTCATGAGGTAAATCTACCATAGATAACATGGATGTGATTGTTTCTTGAATCGTGTGATTTATACACTCAAGAATTCCATTTTGAGCAGGTGTGTACGGTGTAGTAAACTATTGTTGAATCCCTCATTTACTACAGAAATTCTTGGACTCTGTGGAGACATACTCTCCACCATTGTCAGTTCAAAAATCTTTTAGCTTTCTACCAGATTGGTTCCCAACCATGGGGCATGGTGAAGCCTTGTGCGCGTGCATGCAAGGAAGGGGGAAGGAGAAGAAGAGGAGAGCACAATTGGAGGAAACACTAGTTGTAATAGCACACAACTTGTGTCTCTTTATTGATATTTCTTATATATGAGAAATGAAGTTAGTAGGTGTAGGGTGTCACATGGTGTCATGCGGGTCGAGTCGGCCACGACAACCTTTACCCAATAGTTAGCTGGTTCTTGTCCGGTTTTGACTACCATAAGTCTATCAATAGGGTAAGTGAGTGTGCTAGCATGATTAGCAAAGCCTTGTTTGGCATGTCCCATGAGCCATTGCATGGACTCAGACTTTTTCTACAAACAATAACTCTGTATCTGTTTGGGGATTCCACATCTGAACCACTCAACTTGTTGCTTGAGGTTATCTTCTTGATGGAAGAGACATGTAGAAACTTTGTTCCAAAATCTTTGGCAATAGGTATCCAATGTGTTTTCCTCAGATGATTCCAAGCAATGATCATATCTTGTTTGTATTCTTGTGTGAGCCACGAAGAGGTGAAAACTCGTTTAAACTGCAACCACTTAGTCGGTGCGAATCACACCACCTATAAAGTGCATGCAACACAACCTAGATCAACAGAATGTCAATCGAGGACATAGATGACACGATATACACACAGAGGAAATCTCTTTATCTTGTTAGGATGAGACCATCCTACACATACAACACTGTGGAAGGCCAACTAAACCACAATCTAGAATCTCACTGCTCTCAACTACACCACCTACCCACATATACACAACGGAAGGAAACCCACCAAATCTTGCAAGAATCGTGGAACACCATCCCCTCACTAGGATACACCTGTCCCAAAGCCTCTACACTCAAAATCCTAGTATAAAGACAGAGCTGAATTTTGAAAGTGCCCGAAACTGAAATCTATGGATATCTATGTGTAGCTTATGTCTCTACGATTCTAACGCCTACTCGCAGGCAAAAAATAGATATTTGATATACTTACGACCGCAGATAGCTTGTAGATACGCAAGCGCGTTCGCTTCGTTCCGTGAGACATGCTTGGCGTTGTCGTGTAGCTCTTGCCGAGGCTAGCACGATGGTGCAGTCGGATCTTCAATGTGATGAACAAGCCGGGCGTAGCGTGAGGATGAAGCTCACACTCTCTCTCTTCCTCTCTCACACAGTGTCTTTACAAAAGTGACCTAGGTATCTTATATACTAAGGCTACCTTAGGTTGACCAAAAATAGAGTTTGAGGGGTCAAATGGCTTGGTATTTACAATTTAGAAGTGTTGTTGTACCTCGGCTTCTACAACTAGACTACCTACTTACCTGGGGGATTCACTCTATGTACAAAACGGGACGCCACCTACGAGCGAACAACTTTGATAAAACCCCTATATACGACTCATATGAGAACATATGACCCCCTTTTCTACGCTTATACAACAATCAACACAGAAAACTACCATACCCCTATCTTACATATAAAATTTAGGTCTCACATGATCTAACTAAGTAAAACTAGTCAAAGAGCATGTAGCATAGTGACTAGCAATGTATTAAGGAACCACTTCTATTGATAACTAGATGTACCTTCAATGTGTTGAGAGGCAGAAGTGAAAAAAATAGACCCGGTGGCCTCTACACCAAGACTATGCACAATGGCCTCATCATGGGGGATACACAATAGGGGCACCACCTAGCAAGATATGCGGCTAGGACGCATACATATACACAATGAAACATGCCATGGAAACCAATTTCAAGATCCACGCCCAAATGTGGAATGGGGTGGTCGGAGAATAAGGTGAGAGGAGTGGTGAGTGAGTGAGAATGGGCTCGCTACTCGTGCATGTAGTAAGGAAGATAATGAGGTCAGGGAAACATGCAAGTATGCTCACTTCTCATACAAGAGGTGGCAAATCCGTACACCTCAAGTTGGAAGTAGCAAGATGATAGGAATATGAGAGGGAGAGAGAGTGTGTGTGTATTGTGGCGAATCCGCACACCTTAACATAAGCAAAAAAAAAAGGCAAGGAACAAGCATATACCATACTCACAATGAGATGTATCCAAAGCGACACAAGGTATGGCACCAAGATGGAGTGTGTTGATTGCTTGCAAAAGATGAATACAATAGGTAGCGTATGGCAAGAAGATGAGAAGGGAACAAGATCTTAGGAGGCATAATGGAGAGATGGGAGTTGATGGCGAGGAATATCATGAGTGTGTCCACCCTTTTTCTTCTTGAAATTATGCCTTCAATCCTTAATTACAAGTGGTGTGGTGCTCATCTTTTGTGCATGGTGATGGTGTTATGATTATGTGATTAGGGTTTATGCTACAAGCATGTAGTACAAGAATGTGTATGGATAGGTGTGTGTGTGTGTGTGTGTATGGATAGGTGTTTGTGTGTGTGTATTCCCCCTAGTGAGCTCTCATGACCTCCTTATATAGGGAAGGAGGGGAGGATTTAGCAATGTTTCTAATTGAGGTGAGTGTCCCACTCTGGTGACTAGGAAAATGGGGTGCATGTGACTGTGGCTCCCATCTTGTCTCCTCATTATTTAAAATACCAGAGTCAATAGAGAGATAAGAAGAGAGAATGTGGATAGGATGTAGAGGATAGGAAATATTTACAATAGTCTAGCTTTGGCTAGACATAAGCTTATTAGGGAGAAAAGAGAGAGGTAAGAAATTTACAAGAGAGGTTGTCGAAGGTGGATAGTTGTTGATGAGGATGGATCCTCCAAAAATGGTGATAGAAACACTCTAGACTTGCCAAGATCTCATTAAAAGAGCCTTGTCTCTTGTAATCATGCTTGAAGACTTGTAGAACCATAGACATTCTAGAGGGAAGAAAATTGGGGATGGCCTGTGTCACCATTACACTAGAAAAATGGGGTCCACCACAAAAATCATAGCTCCGCGTTCATAACTCCAAAAATTCTGAAAAAAATTGAGCTAAAAGTTGCGTTCAGGAGCTACATCTTTCATGTTGAACGCTCCTTCAGATTCGGGGTTCTTCTCTACTTTAAAAATTCAGCCAAATAATGTATTATTTGTGGCTGCAAAGGTCTTTTGGTGGTCCCCTTTGAGTGGACTTCCCTCTTGCTTTCAAGTGTAAGCTCCTTCATGTGTATGAAAACATGACCTAGAGTTTTGAAAAGATTGGCAATCATCTAGATGGAGGTATTATTAAAATTTGAAAGTGGGGTTGAGGTTTGAAAATGAAAACTAGTGAATAAAATATTTGGTAGGGTGGAATAATATATATACATGAAAAATATATTAGAAAATACTAAAATATATAATGTAATTTAGAATATATATATTTAATATTTAAGGTCAAAAGAGAGATCAACAAAGAAAGCTTACTTATTTATGCTACATCGTGATTGATTAGCATAAGTCTTATTTATTTAATAAAGGCTAAAACGTTTGTGAAAAAGGGAAGAAAAATCAAAAGTAACTTATATAATAGGAAATATTTTTGGTAAAAGAGAAAAAAATTATGGGGGGTTCCCATGCATGGAAAAGCATGGCTCATGAGCCCTCCCCCTAACTCTAGAGGTATTCATGCCTCTAGCGTTGTACTTGATTCTTCTTCAATTGAGGTGGACGAGTCTCCCTCCTCGGGGATTTCCATCATGGGTGCTTGATAAAATCTCAAAAAGTACTGCTTCAACCTCCATCCATTGACACGTGTTTTGTGGAGCCTACCATCTGCATCCATCAATCGATAACTGCCATTGGCATAGCGCTTTCTAATGACAAATGTCCCCTCCCATCTGGGTGAAAACTTTTTATCCTTCCTAGTGTCAAACCTGTTATCATACCGTAGGACCAACATACCTTTCTTGAGACCTTTTGCCCTAAGTCCCTTGTTGAAGGTACGTCGACGTTGCTCTGCCTGTGCTGCATAATAGTTGATAGCATCTTCTCTGTCTAGTTGAAGCCTCTCTAGATCAAGAATGTGGTTGTGGAGATGAGCATTAGGACGTCCCACCTGCCCAGCTAGCACCTTGAGACTAGCCAATTGTACTTCAATGGGTAAAATGGCTTCCTTACCAAACACCAAGTGATATGGTGTGAACCCAAGGGATGTGCGAAATGAAGTGCGATAAGCCCAAAGTGCAGCCATAAGATGCTTGTCCCAATCACTTTTGTGATTGTTTACATGTTTAGTGATGATCTTGCAGATCATACCATTTACCTTTTCCACCAAACTATTGCATTGTGGGTAGTAGGGAGTTGAGTGTCGTCGTGAGATACCTAACTTCTCCATTAGCTCTCCTACAAGGTCTCCTCTAAAACCTGGTCCCCTGTCAAAAATTATTTCAAGAGGAGTGCCAAAACGGCAACAAATGTTTTCAAATACGAACTTAGCCACTTCCTTAGCTGTAATCCGGGTGATGGCAACTGCTTCAGCCCACCTGGTCATGTAGTCCACACCCATGATGATATAAAATTTACCTGATTGGCTCCTTGGCAAAGGCCCAATAGCATCAATTCCCCATTTCTCAAATGGTCCATATGAGATTATAGGAGTCTGTGACTCATATGTGAGCCTCCTATCCCCTGCCTTTTGACATTCCTTGCATGTTTTACACCAATGATGCACATCCCTATGTAGACTAGGCCATACAAACCCGGCTTGTAGAATCTTTCTACTAGTGATGTCAAGTGCAAAGTGTCCTCCGCAAACACCATCATGGCAACTTGAAATGATTTCAGTGATCTCTCTAGAGAGAGGTACACGCCTAAGAATTTGATCCTTACCCTTGCAGTAGAGGTCGTCATTGATAAGGCGGTATTTTGTTGCCTTGCGCACAAGCCACTGCTTTTGGCCCTTAGTAATATCCTTAGGACACTCTCCTGTGTCCAAGAAACTCATGATGTCAGGCATAGCATCGCTACCTTGGAAGAGAGGCAGCTTCAACTTGATAGCACCCACCACTGAAACATCTTGCAACTTCTCTCTAGCTAGAGCATCTGCTTCTTGATTTTCTGCTCGAGGGACATGATGTAATTGTACAAATTGAAATTTCCCTAAAAGTTCCTTGACTTTGGCAAATGGTCTAGCAAGCTATGATTTTTACAAGCCCAAGTTCCTTGTATTTGTTTTATTAAAAGCATGGCATCACCAAATACATTTAACCGTTGAATGCCCCGTGTCACACACCACTCTAACCCAAGAGTTAAAGCTGCATATTCTGCCTCATTGTTAGAGTGAGAATCCAAGAGATTCCCAATGGAGAAAACCTTGTCCCCTTCCTCGTTGAAGATGAAAATGCCTGCTGCAGCTTTGTCCACTTTCCTCTTGTAGGCTCCATCAAAGAAAAGAGAGTGAGCCTCCTCTACCTTAGGGACTTCCAGCACAGGTGTAATCTCTTGATCATTTGGATTTATCTTTAGCTTCTTTTCATAGTGGCGATGAGTGAGAATACCTCCTAGACTGACCCTTGTGGAGTTCTCCACTTGCATTGTGTAGTCAAACTCTTGTAGCCTTGTGAGCCATTTGGAAATCATAGAAGAAACATCCATGTGCTGCATTACATAAGGAAATACTTCTTCCATTGTTAAGATTATGAATGGTCTAGACAATAAATAAGAGCGAAATTTGGTGGTAGCAAACATTAATGCAAGCACCATGTGCTCCACTGCTGTGTATCCCTTTTCTGATGGAGTCATCATTCGACTAGAGAAGTAGATAGGACGCATGAAGGAATTTTGAGGATCCTTTTGCATCAATACAGCCCCAAGTGTGTCATTGCCCACACTAGGGTTTACATAAAATGGCTCGTCCCACTTTGGAGGTGCTATGGTGGGAAGTGAAGCTAGAATTTGTTTTACCTCATTGAATTGTTGTTCATTTTCTTCACTCCAAGTGAAGATCTCTTGATGGGTAACTTGTTGTAAGGGAGAACCACTTGGGAGAGCAAGTGAATGAACCTACTCAAATACCTCACCTTTTGAAGAAAAGAGACCAATTTCTTTGTTGTGGTGGGAGAGGTCAAAGCCACCAAGGCTTGAACCTTGCGTGGGTCAGCTTCAATGCCTTTGGCCGAGATCACATGGCCAAGAAGAGTAACCTTGCTTTCACCAATGTGGCATTTCTCCACATTGAGTTGGACCCCCAAAGCTTGTAGCCTATCTAGACCTTCATAAACTTTCTCCAAATGAAGAGAGCGAGAGCTATAGATACAAAAGTCATCAATAAAAACACGGATTGATTTTCCAAAGAATGGCTGAAAAACAAATGTCACATATCGCTGAAAAGTGGCTGGAGCATTAGTGAGACCAAAAGGCATAACTCTGCTAGCAAAACATCCCCATGGTGTGATGAAGGTTGTCTTATTTTGATCTTCTTCAGCGATGCTAATTTGGAAGTAGCCTGAGTAGCCATCACATACCGTGTAGCGCTCATGTCCTGCTACCTCATTGAGAATTTTGTCTTGAAAAGGAAGAGGAAAATGGTCCCTCTTTGTGGCTGCATTAAGAGGCTTGTAATCAACACAAACCCTCCACTTACCATTCTTCTTTGGTGTGACTACCACTGGAGAAACCCACTCTGAGTCTTCAACAGGATAGATAAACCCGGCTTCTAGAAACTTCCTCACCTCTTTGAGCAGGGCGTCTTGTTGAATTACTCCTAGCCGCCTGAGCTTCTGCACTACAGGTTTACTTCCCTCCTTGAGCTTAATGTGATGTTGAACTACTGTGATGCCAGTGATTTTATCATATTCATCAATGAACAATGTGGTAAAATTACTTAGCATCAAAACATAATCTTTACGCTCCTTCCCACACAACTCACTAGAGAGCATTTGATATAGCTTACTTGCTTCTACCAGAGGTTGTATACCTGGTGTCTCCCCTTGGTTTGATGATGAGAAATCAGGTTGCTCCATCTTCTTAGGATCCTTGAGAATGATCCCCATCACCTCAATGCTACTGTCACTTTCTTCACTCACTGTTGACTCCTCCTCTGAAGTGGTTGAAGAGTCCCCACTAGAAAACTCATCCATAGAGGTTTCTAGATCCATGTCGCATTGCCGACCTGTCTTCATGTCGTAAAGTATTGGCCTCCCTTTTTCATCCTTCATCTGGATTATGCCGGTGTCCCAGTCCTGCTTAGCTCTCATAGCCATAAGCCAAGGCCTCCCTAGAATGATAGGGTAGCCCTCCCCTTTGTGTGGCATGACAAAGATGTCCACATCTACCTCGGTGTTGAATGCCTTTATCCTAATTGCATTTATAACACCAACACATTGAACTTTTACATTATTTGCCATTTTGGCTCGGCATGGTGCCGGCCGACTCACCTTTAAACCCAAACGGTGCATCATTTTTTCACTCATGACGCATATTTGTGCGCCACCATCGATGTAGATATTGGAGATGTGTTGCCCTTTGATGTAAGCATCCATCACTGGTAGTATGTCATCTAGATTCCTCCCAAAGATAGCCCCAGCTATCTTTGGCTTTGGTCGTCTAGTGCTAACCATCTTTGTCCATTGTCTCCTCACCCTAGGTGCTAGGTGGAGTAATTGGGGCTAGGTGATTTTTGGGCCCTGCACAGAAACATCTTGAACCAAATCATATGGTTTAGAACATTCACCCAAAGAGAAATCTACAATGTCAATTTTACGTCGTGACTTGGACGGCTTTTTTCTAGATTTTCCTTTAGTCTTCATCTTTTCTTCCTTTTGGGAAGATTCACCATGCCTAGCGCGTTTTACCCCAATGGCATCTACTCCTTTAACCTTGGTCTTATCCTCCTCCACTTTCTCCTTTCCTTTACCTTCAAGACTGATGACACTTACTGTTTGATTGCCAATTGGTGGTGGGGGTAAGGGTGGAATGAGAGGTTGTGGTGGTGGTGGTGGTTGTGGTTGAATGTGTGGTTGTAGGATTTGCATGGGTGGTGCTTGTTGTGGTGCCCTCGGTGGTGGTGGTCTTGCTCTCGGTGGTGAAACCTGGTTTTGCCTGGCTCCTCTGTTGAAATTCTGCCTCCTTGGGTGTGGACAGTATTACATGCCATGACCATCCTCCCCACAATTGTAGCAGTGGTATTCTTGGTTTTGCCTTCGTTGTCCTCTCCCTTGCTCTTGGTTGCGATTGTGTGCATGTCCTTGTTGTATCAAATGGACTGAGAGATTCTCAAGTTGATTGGTGATTCGATTGAGCAGGTCTTGCTGATCTTCAATTGGTTCTTGTGGTTGAATCCTCTGGGTGGCTGTTGTAGGTGGTGCTAGAGGTGGTCGGGTCCTAACGGATTCCTCTTCATCGATATTCCTGGCTTGTAGGCGCAACTTCTTGTCTTTAAGGTGGGCCACTTCAACTGCTAGCTCATACATAGCAGGAAACCTTCCCTTCACCTTCTCTTTAAGAGTTGGCCATAACCTAGCCACAAACCGATCCTTCTTTAGGAAATCAGGTGCCCCCTCATCCTCTCTTAGTGATGCAACCCATCGCCCCCATAAATCTACAAACTTTGACTCATATGATGCATATTCTAGCATACTTCCCTGCTTCAACTCTGTCAACAATTTCCATAGCTTCTCTGATGTTGTGCCCTCTCCAAAACGCTTGACAAAGGCTGTTCTTAATAAGTCCCACCGTTCCTTGGTTGCTTGTGCCAAGGCATTGTACCATGATCTTGCCTCCACCTTCATTAGAAGTGGGAAGATGCGCAAGCGCGAAGCATCATCATCTCTCGCAGAGATGACACATGCTATTTCCAAGTTGTTTAGAAAGTCTGCAGCATCCTCACCCACCTTACCAGTAAAGGTTGGAAATGCTACACTTGCCATTGTGAGAGTGAGAAAATTAACTCGACTTAGAAATCTTTTTTTTTTAAATAAATAGAGATTCAATACATGGGTGCTCGGTAGATGGAAAACATACTATACAAGGATGAAAATAACTATATCAAAAGACACTTCATGATTAATCATAGGGAGGATAAAGGGTAGAGAAGAGGTGTTTATCTCTTGCAGTCGTTCTCTACCAAACATGGTTGTAATGATCTGCTGATAAAACATCTTGCGGTCCAAGATTACTTTGATTGATTGAATTCGTTGTGGTGCATAAGTTTGGTTCCTTGCAAAAGGTTGATGCGCTGGGTCCATCACATGATAATTCGGAAAGGCTCTCTCCTTCGTGGTGGAAGGTTATAGTCGGAGGTGTAGAGCTCTTGGTAGTCGAGGTCAAATTTATAGTACCACAGGACAAGGTTGTCTTCGTCTTCTAGCTCTAGGACTGCCCCTCTAGCAAGCTCTTGGAAAAGCTTGAACTCTCTCTCTTTGAGAAACTTCACTTTCCTGCAAGATAGAGTGCCATCTAGTGTATACACAAGTGTGATGAGGTAGGTGGTGAGTCTTACCACTTGTATTAATCCAAGTTGGATGGATACATAGCAAGCTATAAAGTCGTCATCATAGCCTTGATTCACAAGCAACACCCCTTGAAGGTGGAGGGTCTTGTCTTTCCGCCAAGAAAAACCAGTGTCAAAGACCTTGTCGATGACAAACTCCGCCACTTCACTCGGTAGACGACGTAGAATCCATGCTGCTGTTTCTAGTTCCTAGCTCATGAGATGAGAGTGAGGTATAGAAAGACTTTGGAGGATTTACCCTTTTGTTTTGGAGACGGGGTGATTGTCGGCGCTGGAAAACCCTTGAATCTTTTGGTGCAAGGGAGAGGGAGGGACCACGTGGTCGTAGTAGCTTCCTCAAGTTGTGAAGGCTTGTTGTGGACGTAGGTGGAATAAGTGGCAAAGATGTGGACGTAGATGTAGAGAAGCCTGGTGCTACTTGAAAGCCTACTGATGTGAGAACGCCTGTGCGGATGTTGAGGGAGAAAATGATGGCCTTTTCTTCACTTTGGGTTGCACTCATGTCGAAGGTGCGGTTTTTGGCTACAATGTGAGCATGATGCAGCTTGTGCCTTTCTTTTACGCTTGCGGGGATGATGAGAAATGTAAATAATTTGAGTAGGTAAAGAAGGTCTTACCACCTCTTCTATGTTAACAATACAACACCCTGGCAAGAGTGTCTTGATGACTTGAGTCAAACCTTCTTGAAGCTCCTCCTCTTCAGTGGTCCAATTAGACAATTCAAGAAGCCACTCGTCCATGAAGAGAAGTAAACATGTCAACCTTGTAAGCTGAAGGTTTCAAGAGCCCTCCTCCGTGGGGGCACCAAATGAGAGGCGGAAGTGAAAAAAATAGACCCGGTGGCCTCTACACCAAGACTATGCACAATGGCTTCATCATGGGGGATACACAATAGGGGCACCACCTAGCAAGATATGCGGCTAGGACGCATACATATACACAATGAAACATGCCATGGAAAACAATTTCAAGATCCACGCCCAAATGTGGAATGGGGTGGTCGGAGAATAAGGTGAGAGGAGTGGTGAGTGAGTGAGAATGGGCTCGCTACTCGTGCATGTAGTAAGGAAGATAATGAGGTCACGGAAACATGCAAGTATGCTCACTTCTCATACAAGAGGTGGCAAATCCGCACACCTCAAGATGGAAGTAGCAAGATGATAGGAATATGAGAGGGAGAGAGAGTGTGTGTGTATGGTGGCGAATCCGCACACCTTAACATAAGCAAAAAAAAAGGCAAGGAACAAGCATATACCATACTCACAATGAGATGTATCCAAAGCGACACAAGGTATGGCACCAAGATGGAGTGTGTTGATTGCTTGCAAAAGATGAATACAATAGGTAGCGTATAGCAAGAAGATGAGAAGGGAACAGGGAACAAGATCGTAGGAGGCATAATGGAGAGATGGGAGTTGATGGCGAGGAATATCATGAGTGTGTCCACCATTTTTCTTCTTGAAATTATGCCTTCAATCCTTAATTACAAGTGGTGTGGAGGTGTGGCGCTCATCTTTTGTGCATGGTGATGGTGATGGTGATGGTGTTGTGATTATGTGATTAGGGTTCATGCTACAAGCATGTAGTACAAGAATGTGTATGGATAGGTGTGTGTGTGTGTGTGTGTGTGTGTGTGTGTGTGTGTGTATGGATAGGTGTTTGTGTGTGTGTATTCCCCCTAGTGAGCTCTCATGGCCTCCTTATATAGGGAAGGAGGGGAGGATTTAGCAATATTTCTAATTGAGGTGAATGTCCCACTCTGGTGACTAGGAAAATGGGGTGCATGTGACTGTGGCTCCCATCTTGTCTCCTCATTATTTAAAATACCAGAGTCAATAGAGAGAGAAGAAGAGAGAATATGGGTAGGATGTAGAGGATAGGAAATATTTACAATAGTCTAACTTTGGCTAGACATAAGCTTATTAGGGAGAAAATAGAGAGGTAAGAAATTTACAAGAGAGGTTGTCGAAGGTGGATAGTTGTTGATGAGGATGGATCCTCCAAAAATGGTGATAGAATCACTCTAGACTTGCCAAGATCTCATTAAAAGAGCCTTTTCTCTTGTAATCATGCTTGAAGACTTGTAGAACCATAGCTTATCTAGAGGGAAGAAAATTGGGGATGGCCCGTGTCACCATTACACGAGAAAAATGGGGTCCACCACAAAAATCATAGCTCCACGTTCATAACTTCAAAAATTTTGAAAAAAATTGAGCTAAAAGTTGAGATCACGAGCTACATCTTTCATGTTGAACACTCCTTCAGATTCGGGGTTCTTCTCTACTTTAAAAATTCAGCCAAATAATGTATTATTTGTGGCTGCAAAGGTCTTTTGGTGGTCCCCTTTGAGTGAACTTCCCTCTTGCTTTCAAGTGTAAGCTCCTTCATGTGTATGAAAACATGACTTAGAGTTTTGAAAAGATTGGCAATCATCTAGATAGAGGTATTATTGAAATTTGAAAGTGGGGTTGAGGTTTGAAAATGAAAACTAGTGAATAAAATATTTGGTAGGGTGGAATAATATATATACATGAAAAATATATTAGAAAATACTAAAATATATAATGTAATTTAGAATATATATATTTAATATTTAAGGTCAAAAGAGAGATCAACAAAGAAAGCTTACTTATTTATGCTACATCGTGATTGATTAGCATAAGTCTTATTTATTTAATAAAGGCTAAAACGTTTGTGAAAAAGGGAAGAAAAATCAAAAGTAACTTATATAATAGGAAATATTTTTGGTAAAAGAGAAAAAAAATATGGGGGGTTCCCATGCATGGAAAAGCATGCCTCAGTGTCTAAGTTTCACTTTCAAACTATGTGCCCGTTCAGCATGAACTCTAGCTACTCGTCCAATTCTAACCCATCTAAACTACTCAAAAAACATGGTTATAAAGTTGTGCTAGGTTCTCCGTGTAAATTTGCATCTCTACAAACTCTTTATAGCTTTCATCCCTCAACAAATGAACTATAATCACAAAACAAGAAATTGATACAAAGCACTATTAGTCCTTGCATGTATCTTTGTAGCTACTGACTCACAAGTTCGAGGGAAGACTCTTTTGGAAAGCCATGATTTTGAAACATAAAAACTTCCTCTCATTTTTCCCTTTTCTCACTTCTCTCTCTCTCTCTCTCTCTCTCTCTCTCTCTCTCCCCCCCCCCCCCCCCCCCCCCCCAAAAAAAAATATATATATATGATACCCCCTCCTTTATTTTTAAGCTTGGGAGATGAATTATTGGGGGCCTACCCCTAACTTATACACTTATGTAACTTGTTAAAAAAACCCCTTCTCGTGGACTTACGTGGTGCAGTAAGTTTTCCAGGGTGAATCCCCCGGGCCTACTTATTACAAATGCTGTTTATAACCATAATCGTCAGCATTCCATAACTCTCAAAAAATAAGGTTTTGTTGAGTTATGTCGTGCTGTTGACCCAACGGCCAACATTCCCCCCTCCAAATTCATGTTTTCCCTGACATGACATGGTTGTCAATGTCGGTGTGGTCTTTGTTGTCGTTTTGCTGATGTAAAGAAAGTAGGCTATAGCCTTTGCACAAGCTCGTCCTGTTCGTCCAATCCAATGTACATAGTCTTCACATGATTCAGTAAAATCATAATTGATGACGAACATCTTGCCAATTTTTTTGTTTTTCTCATTTTCAGAAACAACTTCTACAATCTATGATTGACTTTCACATTTTGTGAACCATTGACAGCTTTGTAAGGATTCTGTAGAAATTAATGGCTAAACCGTCAACTTATTTAGGCCAAGTTGCAATCCAATGCAAAGTCTGTATGTTAGGCCAAATTTGGGAGATAATTATTTCTAACTTGAGGTTCAAAACCCATGTCTAGCATTCGATCCGCTAATCAAGGAAAATCTTTTGAGATCATGTGATTACTTCTATGTCTGTGCTTCTTCATTGGGGACTCCTGTGTTCCTGCATCAAGGGGATCAAAGTTGCATTTACCACTGTTAGCTAATCTGTAATTTGTAAATCAATATACTACTTCTACTTGATACATGACTTTATTAAAGCCCGACAAACCCCACTTAATTCCCAAGTTAGTAGCTTGCTCTAAAAAGGGCTTATCCGACATCATTCACGATAGATGAACATTTATGAGCTATCATTGTCCATTTGTACCCAAAATTCATATACATGATGTACATGGTATATAGATGTCTA
This sequence comes from Adiantum capillus-veneris, assembly GCF_014529385.1. Taxonomy (NCBI): domain Eukaryota; kingdom Viridiplantae; phylum Streptophyta; class Polypodiopsida; order Polypodiales; family Pteridaceae; genus Adiantum; species Adiantum capillus-veneris. Next base: position 51,769,633 of record NC_140937.1, read on the forward strand.
TCATGGCTTCATATTTGAAAAAATTGCATCTTTGGTTAAGGGTTAAACTCTTTTTATTTTTGGTAAACCCTTAGCTTCTTGTACTCTCTATGCATAGCCTCCTGACAAAGTTTGGCTTGATTTGGACTTTTATTCGACACTTTTTGAATTTCAATCTTGAAAATGACTGAAGGGCATCACTGGCACCCTCTGGCTACCAAACACATGGAGAACCAATAATGATGACCAAAATTGAGCTTGATGCCTGCTTGCTCCTATAGACGTTTACTGTGATAGATGACTAAACTATCATTTCTACCCTCTTTGTTCTTGTAAGTATTGTTAGTCCCTTTTGTTTGTGAGGCTTCATTAATTCACATACAAGATAAAAGATTTACAATATAAAGGTCTACTTCCTGTATACGGCCTTATAGTCGCATGAAGTACCAATGGCAACTTTACACTTGATGGCTGCTTTTTGTTTAGTCAATCACCAACTTTCTTTGTCCTTGAAGGCCATCTCAAAGTGTTATGACCATTCTCAGTCATTTTTGGCCTCATGTTGTTGTTGAAGGCTGATCAGCATTCTTTTCTTACCTCTAACATTATCCATTGTGCATATGGCTTTTGGGACATGCTTCATAAGTGTTGTCATTTTCTTGGACCTTCTTCGTATTTTGTACTGCTCAAGCATCCGTTCAATATTTTCTTTATCTGGATTATGGATTTTTTTTCATTTTTCTCAAGAAAATCTAAAAAAACGACTAAATAAAACCAAAATTGAACTCAACAAAAAGCAAAATAATTTGAATAGAATTCTGAAAGCTATGTACATTGTACACATGTCCCTAGGGGCTCATATATGGCTTTTGTCCTCGTACTCCTCTTGTAATGCTATTATGAGGGCATATAGTCTGAGTTTTGTCAAAAAATAATCACAATCAAACACAAAAGTTCAATACAACTCACTGCCCTCTAATATTCATAATATTAGGTCCACGTTTAGAATGCCTCCCCCCTCCTATTTGGAGTCCTCCTTGACGAAAGGGTATCACCAAGGCCCTATGTGTTGTGCTTGGGCAATTAAAACTGGTGCCTATGCAGGCCTTGTAATGTAGCCATATCATGAATACACAGCCAATGCATGGAAAAAGATGTATGATGTGCAAGATGTGGGTATAAGCAATTTGCTTATTAGCATTTGCTGGTGAAGCTTCCTATTCTAAGCAATGTGATGTTTTTTGAAGCTCCTGTGTCGTTTGCTTATTGAAGGCTATAAAGCTTTTTTGATGGCTTAATTATTTGTTTGATGCTTCTTTGGGATCCATTTTAGCCTTGTGGTTGGTTGTCGTATTTGGCATTGTTCCATAGTATTGGGTCCTGACTTGAAGTGGGCTCTCTTCTAACTGTACTATAACCGAAGGAGGAATTGAAAGAATTCAAGCGACGACAGCTCGTCTATTGGTTTCCTTTTGGACCCACTTCTTCGTGATTGTTCGCTGTTTTGTTGATGTTACTCGTTTGGGAACCCATACATGTCCCTGCTTCGTTTGTGTTTGAAGAGACTTCTTTGGGATCCATCTTGTCTTTGTGTGAGTCTTCAATGGTCTTTGCTTCAGCATGTGTATGCTTGGTTGGCAACAAGATTCAGACTTTGGCACTTGATACTTTGGGAGTTGAAAATTTAGCCATTTTGGAATCCAAATGAACTCCTGACCTCTTTGTACTTGAATCAACTTCTTTGGATCCCAAATCTAATTTGAAAAAGATTGCAATTTTGCTATTTTCTTAGATGTTCTTGCAGGCTTCAATTGTTTTCCTTCTGGTGTTGTATCTTGTGATTTGTCATCAGAGATATTGGTCTTCTTGATCCATTGCTTTTGTCCAATTTGGCTCTTTGGTATCTAGATTTGTCGAACTTTTTGGTTTTGACCTGTTGTTCTTTTCTTTTGGCCTTCTTTGGTTGTTGTGAAAGCTGTTAGTGAGGGTGATGACCTAAGTACCTGGTAGGGGATGTCAAAAGAATCATCACTATCGCTATTATCTTCAGTAAGATTGTATTTTAGCATTTTTCCTTTGTGGTTTAGCTTGTTATGGAAAGTTACTGTCTGTTTGCTCTTGGATTGTTGTTTATGGGATGAGTTTAGTATCCACTTGATTAGAGTGTTGGTAGCTCCTTGACATGACTGTGTTCTCCTTGGATGAGTTTTTTCTTCATGTATAGGAGCCACGTATGAGGATGCTTGTTGCAGTTGCGTTTCCACCGAGGACTTTGGAATCCACTTTTGATGCACTTTATTATTGTAGCAATGACATTGTTAGGCTTGGGTCTTTGGTCTGGAGAATCATAAAACCATCATTTATTAAAGTGTTATTCATGTCACGTGCTGGGTTGTTTGGATTTTCATTGTTGGCATCTTCTTGAAGCTCCAAGTGTTCTACAGAGTCGTAGAACTCGTCGTCTTCTTCATCTTTGTTTCCATGGATTACACTCATTGCAAAGTAAGAAGTGACATCATAACCATTTTCATCACAAAACTTTGTTGTTGGATTGTCTTGAATAACGCACACATTGAGAGTATCCAAGATGTGTTCCCATTCAAGTGGCTCTAAAGCTTCCTCAGGAAAGGGTTCTAGGATGTAATCCGTATCTTCAATTGCACTTTCTAGGATGCCTTCCTCTTGCTTTAAACTTCCACATTGAGAATCTCCACACATCCACAATTCTTTAGGCTTACCCAACCATGCTGAAAGTTCTGATCCTGCTACAGTAAGCGGAATCAAACTCCTCCATAGGTGTTCTCGTCACATCCTTGTAACTATGGTCCTTTAGATTTATCCTTGTCGTGGTTTCCATATGTCTTAGGTAGATATACTCATATCCCCAATCTTAGACCATTTTCATTTTTCACCACATTAATGGCCTTCCTAGAATGATATCATTGTTGTCCTTCTTACCGAAGTCAACAATAGCAAAAATTTGCTCATATTCAATGCCACAAGAAGTGACAACTGCTTTTTCTAACAGTCCGATGGGCCTTTTCATGTGTTGCTATGCAAGATGTAGTTTCATCCTAGTAGCCCTTATTGCTAGTTTTGCCCATTTTTTCCAGACCTCTTTTGTTGCGATGAAACACCAGCTCCATTGTCAAGGATTGCCATGGTTTTTATAGCTTGGAATTCCACGGGAAGAGTGGTGTTCCCATCTTCTTCCTCATAATACTCTCTGACCTTGTTTAAGGGCATTGGTCTAGCATTTAGCTGAGGCATTTCCAGATCTTTGATCCCTTCCTCGATTTGAGTCATTGGTTTTTTAACACTAAATTTCTCTAGGAATTTTTCCACAGTAGCCCACATGTTTGGTCTTATTTTGAGCAACTTGGCTAACCTTATCGTACAAGTGAGTAGTGTCAACAAAATTTCTATCAATCCTTTTGAATCGATGACCTTATTGGAAGAGAGTCTCTGTGATGGGACTACAACAACCTCTAGCTTGGCCTCGTGCTCTCCCGTATAGGATGGTAGTGTTCTTAGCGAATGGGGTTGACTGTCTATAGATTGTACAGATCGTTTGTCTCCCCAATACGACACCACTTCTAGATTCATTTGAGATCTAGTCTCAATTTCTTCTATAGGTGGAAGAGACACTCCTCTTCCATCACCCGTATGGTTTACTTGTCTTCTTATCTCACTCGCTTCATTGGCCTCTTTGATTTGTTTCCACAATTCATAAAGACCATCTATTTCTTTACAGTTGTCAGGTATAGCTATGTGAAATCCCTTGAAAGAGTGAGTCCATGGTATTCAACACTATCCTTGACTTTAATGCTGAGTCCTTGAGCTTTGGTCCGTGCTCGTGACTAGAATCTGGCTCTTTTCGTTCCTGGCTTGGTGAGATTACTGGTGTAGGTGGGTCAAGGATCACACCCTTAGGTTTTCCAACTTGTGGTTCTAGTAAAGCTTGGGCTGTTCGAATCATTTTCTTGCACATTCAAGCCTATCCTTTTCTAGTTTCGCATATGGATATGTCATCCACCTCTGTTCTTGGGTTTGGTTTTTTTTGAGCCGTGTTTCATAGGCTTTCAGGAGGGCACTTAATGGCTCATTAACTTTCTCGACCAATACTGATCCTCCTGAGCTAGCACTTCTTGGTTTCTCATTTGTGGATGGTTCTTCTGGAGGTTGAGATGTCTACACAAGAGAAGGAGCAACACTTTTCTCATGTTGTCTTATCTTCTCTTCAGCTTGGGTAAGCTTCTCAGCCATGGATTTTTTCTCTCTCCCCTACGTGATATCATTCTATCCTTTCTAGCTTTCCAGGTATTCCATTTGCTCTTGGTTTTCTGACTAGGTGCGTCAAACTTTGGTTCACTCGTATCTGGACTCGCGTCAATTTTTGTTTTCTCTATCTTTGGGTTCTCAGCAGCTTCCTTTTGAGCTTGCGTTCTCGTAACTACTTAAATTGATACGACGTTTTTGCTTTCCAAGCTACTGGGTAGCTAAATGATTCCTGAGACATTCGTTGTGATCTTTCTGACTCGGTTTGGGTTTTTTGGATAGTGGGGGATCAAGTGAATGACACCACAGTCAAGACAATAGGCATTTACTTGTGTGATCTCCGTCTGTAGACATTGTTTCACCAAGTGGTTAACACGGATTTTGTGACACTCTATCTCTAGTTGAGGAGCTTCTTCTTGCAATTTCTCTTGGCTGTAAACAGGCTCTAACCTAGCTAAGCTTCTATTCACAAAATGAACTGTAATGTCCTTTCATCCATCTCGTACCTTCTTTCTTTAGGTCAAAACGCATGAGATGGAGGTTGTACCGGCCGCGTCACCATTGCATGTGTTTCTGTCATCTTCTGTCGCTTTGAAGGGCTACACCCGTTTTGGTTGTTATAATACATTAGGAAAAATATGAACCCTCTAGGGGCCCTTTGGGATTAAGGTTAATAAGAGGCCACCCAATAGGAAGAGGGTGGTGACACACTCTACACCCTCAAAAAAGTAGGGGGACAAGGTAGCCTTACACCTCTTAATGGCCTCTTACCTAGTGAGAAGGTAAGGGAGGTGGCTAGGGGAAAGGGATGGGGGGGGACCACTTTGACCTCTTTTCCCCCACTTTTTTGGCCCGGGTTTAAGAATACACTAAAAATTTCAAATTTCAAGTTTTCCCTCCTTTAAAGGTCCCCAAACCTATTTCATGGTCAAAAAAGTATTTTTGACCTCCAAAAGTAAAAAACGTGCACTAAAAAATCCAAAAAATTGAATTTTTCAAAAAAATTCAAAACATCATTTTCCACCCTCCAAAGTCTTTTCAAACCTATTCTATAGCTAAAAAATGATTTTCTCTCTCTACAAACCCTTTTCCAAGCTCTCCATGGCTGTAACAATCACATGCACCCCTTATAGTCCAACATTATCTCTCTGCTAGCTTTCTTCCACCTCCATTGTAGCACAAAGCAAGCTTCTCCCCCATCTCTTCCCCTTGCCCACCAGGTTTCTAGACATAGCGTTTTCACAAGCGATTTAGCAGTCGTTTCGACATCAGTTTCTCTACGGACAGATGCATTTTTGTGTGAGCACATCTAGTGCTACTGAGCTCTTTTGAGACCAGATATCCCCATAGGATCACTTTTACTGCATGTACTAGTTCTTGGTGCTTGTTTGAGTGCGGTTCACTCATGTACATTGAGTTGAGGACACTGCCCATTGTACTACGTGTGGAGTCATTTTTGGCTATTTTGGCAGTTTTTCCTAGCCGTTTTTGAGACTTGGATTAGAAGATCCTTTTTTGAGACTGTGGCTAGTCCACTTGTGTCTGCATTAGCCTTTGGAGGGTCGATAGCGTGAGGTTTTCTTTGAGTTGGGATGTGCTCAAATGTTGAGACACCTTCGATGATAACAGGTAGATGGAGTTTCCCACTTCGGTACCCTCGCCATAGGAAATGTATCCGGATGGTTTCATATGCTTTTGACGTCGAGTTGGAGATCTCATTGGCATTAAAAGTATCAGGTTTTTGATGCCCAGTTAGTGCAGTTGATACATTTATGCGTATTTTGAGTTGAGTTTTGACTTCTCATACAAAGGAGACTCTATCGGATTTCCTTTCCGTGAGTCGTGACTTTCATTGTTGGCACCTTTGAGCCTATTTCAGTTGAGATTTTACTCCTGATACAAAGGTTACTCTGCCCAAAATTTTTCACCTTCTTGCCATATTTTGGCACATCTCAAACCCTCATGTCAGTGATGGCTTCTTCTTCAGAAAAGGAGGAGTATTTCATTTGCAAGTTCGATGGTAGTAACTTCACCATGTGGAAAGAGCACATGGAAGATTTTTTGACAAACAAAGGCATATCAAAACCATTGAAAGAGCGTGCAGAGAATGATGACTATATGCAAGCTCGATGGGAGCTTTTGGATGTGAGAGCCATGGATACAATATGACTACATCTAGCCAAGTTAGTGTTCTTCACTATCATAGGGAAGACAACAACCGAGGAACTTTGGGATAGAAGGTAGCATAGTTTTTGGTCACTTAAATGAGTTTAACTCCTTGTTTAGTCAGTTAACATCTCAGGGCTTTAAGGAGTTTGACGAAGAACTCAAGTCTATAGTCTTATTATGCTCTCTACCCGGTTCATGCGACATCTTTTGCACAATCATTAGAAATTCAACTCCGAATGGAAAGTTAGTATTCAATTACGTCACAAATGCATTGCTCACCGAAGAAATTTATCAAAAATCTCTCGACGGTGCTAGTCATGGAGATGCATATATGACTGGCAATTCAATGGAGGAAAGAGGCCATTACAGGAACAAATACAAAAGCAAAATAAAGAGCGAAATCCTCATAGTCCTAGCAGACACAAGAACTCAAGTAGAGACCGCAGTGCCAAAAATGTCGAGTGTTACTATTACCATAACAAGGGCCATCACAAAAAGGATTGTTGCAGTTTTCTAAGAGACCAAAAAAACATGCAAAAAGATAATTATGGCAAAGGCAAAAGTACGGTAAAGATCGAGGAGCTCAATGTGGTTGAGTCTCCCATACCTACCACTGCAGTAGAGGATGCTCCTCCTCCAGTGATGAACATTATGCCAACAAAGATTCATGTAGAGGTGATAGCACATCCCTCAGATGTTCTCATTTTCACTGCAGATCTCACTCCAGATGCTTTGGTTGCACAGGATGAGGCTTATGCACAGAATTGGATTCTTGATTCTAGTGCAAGTTTTCATGTCACACTGCATAGAGAGTGGTTTACCTCTTATGCATCCATGCATGGAATAGTCAAGTTTGGTGAATCCTATGAGCTTGACATTATTGACATTGGTGATGTGAAACTTTAGATGCATAATGACACTACTTTTGTGTTGCAGAATGTCAGATCTATGTTGCCGAGATGCTCTCTACTAAGTTGTGGCAGAGCTGGCTAGGGAATATTAGCCAAAAGGGAATGAAAAGACTTCAGCGTTTTGGCTACTTACCTATGTTAGATTACACGGACTTTACATTGTGTGAGCATTGTTTATAAGGCAAAAATACTAGGTTCACATCTTCGCCATCGAACAAGAAACTAGGCGAACCCCTAGATTTAGTGCACAGTGATTTGTGTGGCCCAATGCCACATAAACTCTTGGGGGGGGGGGGGGGGGGGGGAGGGGGGCAAACTACTTTCTCGCGTTCAAAGATGATTCTACCAGAAAGGTGTAGGTGTATCTCCTTAAGTGTAAGGAAGAGTTCTTTTCTACATTCCAAAAATTCCTCGCCATGGTTGAGAACCAATCAGGAAAAAAAGCTCAAAGCTTTTTGAAAGGACAATGGTGGAGAATACGTCTCCACGGAGTTCAAGGATTTTTGCAATCGAAGAGACATTCGTCACGGTAGTTTATTGCTCCATACACACTTGCACAAAATGGGATAGCTGAAAGAATGATCTGCACGATTCAAGAGAGAGTTATCTCTATGATGTCTATGGTAAAGCTTACTCCAGAGTTTTTGGGGGAAGTTGTTCTAATAGCAATGCACATCATCAACATGTCACCTAGTTATCCTTTGAATTTCAAAATTCCAGAGGAATTATGGACTAAGAAAACACCAAGCTATGAGCATTTACGTGTATTTGGATGTGAGGCATATGCCCATGTGCCCAACGAACTTTGTCGCAAGTTAGATCCCAAGTCACACAAATGCATTTTTATCGTCTATGGTGAAAATGGAGAGATGAGATTTCATCTTTGGCACCCAGAATCCAACAAAGTCATTCGTAGCTCACACATGATTTTCAATGAATCCAAAATGTACAATAAGCCCATCAAAGAAGTTCAGTACAAACGCGTTCGTTTTGAGGATGTAGCGGCCTCCGAACCAACTCAGTTCAGTAGTGTTGCACCTAATCCTCAAGTGCAAGATACTACTATTGCTCCAAAGAGAGCAGAGTCTAGTAGTCAGGTGCTACTAAGACTCTCTGTAAGAGTATCACATGTACCCGAGCAGTTTGAGCCAGGTATACACGACATTTTGGTCACCAACAATGGAAAGCCAACCTGCTACAAAGAAGTGATACAAATGGATGATGGCATTAAGTGCGACCAGTCTATGCAATCAGAATACAGTTTGATTGTGGCTAATGAGACATGGAATTTTGTTGAATTACCCCCGGGACGGTCACTTTTTAGAATGTGTATGCTATCACGTGAGTTAATTGGAGAGGATTATTAAAAGATCAAAATGTATACATACAGAGGGGGGTGGGGGTTTTTTAAATAGGCACGTAGTGTAAATATAGTATGTACATTGAGGTATTATTAATAACCTTTTGAACGCACGTGATATAGAAAGCTTTTGATAAGTGACCGCCCCGGGGAATTACCAAAAGGCAAAAATGCTTTACCTTGCAATTGGGTATACAAGAAGAAGTATACAACAGAAGATCTCGAGCTTAGGTACAAGGGTCGTCTAGTTGCCAAGAGTTTCAAGCAACAAAAAATATTTCGATGAGATTTTCTCTCAGTAGTCAAATCTTTCATTAAAAACTGGATGCTTAGCATCTTTTTCAACTGATTGATTTCATCAATTGATTTGCCTACAATAAGCATATCATCTACATACAAGATCAAAATGATTAAAGAACCATCATTCAACCTCTTTGTGTATAAGCACTAATCCTCTTCACTTCTTATGTAACCTTGAGATTGCATGAATTTGTCGAATTTTTGATACCACTTCCTTGAATCTTGCTTGAGCCATAGAGTGCCTTTTTAAGTCTACAAACAAATTCTGCCCTCGTTGGCTTTTCGGTTTCACATACGAAGCCCTCTGGTTGTTTCATGTAAACATCTTCATCTAGATCCCCCCATGAAGAAATATTGTGTTCACGTCCATTTGGACAAGTTCCATGTCTCGGATAGTAACCAAGCCAAGCACAATGTGAAGTGTAGTAAGAGCTTCAAAAAACAAAATCACTACCTATATAGTACAAGGACACACTCTAAAGAGAAGAAAACGCTAAAGAGAAAATAAGCAAAAGAAAAACACATATGTATCAATGTGCACTCGACCATCTCTTTATATGGACACAAAAAGTCTTTTGACTTTTCATCTTCATGGGTCTTTTCATTTAGTAAACCCACCCTTCACTTATGAAAGGCTTTTATTTTTCGGAGATTGGGAAGACCTAATTGGATGCTTGAAAAAACAAATGACCTAGTGTAAACAACCTCTCAAAGCAGGAGGCTTGCATGTATTAACGTTGTGAGCACATACAAGGTGGGAAGGAGTAGGGAAAGAAAAGTTGCATGTTATTAGGAGATGTTCAATCGTGTGCTGAGAGATTAGCTCTAAAGTTGGACATAAATTTAAACCTTGGAAGACAAATAGGGCATCTAGAGTTCATTTATATGGTTCTATGGTGATAATTCCAAAACTATTATATAGCATGCAAAGATTTTTTTTAGATTGGGACTTTATTTGTGAGATATATACTAGATTGGAACTCAAAAGAAATGCATTCTTGTGGTTTTAATCTACAAATGCCTCTCAATCATGGCTTTCCATTGAAACACTGCAAAATCTTTGAAAAAAGCTTTGAGAGACGATAATTTGATTCACTCTAAGAATTTGCCAAATTATGCTTTAAAAAAAAAAACAAAATTGAAGTACACATGAAAACTAGGCTTTGATGGATACTTCTCATTTTCGTGATACAAAGATCTCACCCATTTTTTTTCTTCATAAAATTAACTAAACAATACAGATACAGATAAAGTTGTCTATAGTTTCACAATACAGATACAGTTGTCTATAGTTTCACAATACAAATACAAAAGTTTGGTAGGAAAACAAGACACTAACTATAGAACTATAGTTAGTCCTAACTATAGCACTTGAACTTGTAACCGTAAGTGATGACATTTTGTTTTACACAGTGTTTCATCCACAGTGCAAGGCCCCTTTTCTTATATTGTCTAATTGAGCACTTACAACACGAACTTTTGTGCGGATCATGTTCGCTTGAGAATCTTAAGGATATCAATTCAACAAGAGACCTTTGCTGGGTCTCATCACAACAAGTCATACATCAGGGTTTTATACGTTTGCGGTAGCTCGGACTTGACCATGCGTAGGAAAAGTTAGAATATCTTCTTGTGCTGTAGGATGTCTGTCTTGAAAGAAATGTTCAAGAAAAATCAATTTCACAAACATACAAACTTACCTTCAGGATAGTATTAAAGAGGAAGTTTTGCAAAATAACCGGCATTTTTTGCAATTTAACTCTATTTTCGTAAGTTTTTCAAGCAAATTTTATCCTTCTTTCCCTCTCTCCAACTGCTCAAGGGTAAGCTGATTTGATTTTTTAACCGGTGAGGCACACTTTTCCCGAACACTACTTCAAGGATTTATTGCGTAGACATTTGCAAGTTGTTTCAAATAAAGGAGATGAACATGGGCAGGATCGGAGCTCAAACATTAATACGTAAAATTGAATTCTTTGATGTGCTTCATCATTGGTTGGGGGGGTTGTTGTGAAGGAATTGTGTGCAAAGTTAGTAGGTTTGGAGCAATGGCTAAAATCTGTTCATTAAAGTTGAATTGAGAGTGTTAATAGATTTTTATGAGGGCTAGGTACATTAGCTAGGTAGTAACTCATCTCACAATTACACTTTGGAATAAGATTGGAAGGGTTCACAATTTTTGGTGTCTCCAAAGGTGGAAATATGGTGCGGCTCATCTGGATCAGAAAGTTGTCAAAGAATAAAATAGTCTTATATAATATAACTTCAATGAATTCTTGAACAACAAGTACTGATTGATGTTCAATAGCTTAGTAGCTAGCCTTGAAAGCTATTCATAAAGGGAACACAGCAAAGATACTTATCTAATAATTGCATTGACATCAATGAGACTTTTACTTCCTCTTTCCCATGACAACGTTTCACAGTTTATGTATTGGAAGGTGGTAATGGTTGGAAACCATTAGTTAGGCAAAAACCTTCATTTTGGAATGGCAACTTATATTGGGAATTTTATGATTGTGGTAGAATTTATCCTTAATTACATGAAAAATAGGTATCCGAGTTTAAAAGTTGCGAGCTCTTGTGCTCCATATTATGCCTACTTGACTATATATGGTTTTGGTAATCATGAAAACACTAGTACATTGATGATTTCTTGCATGGTAGACCACATCCAAAGCGTTCTCGCACAAATCAGGATATTGTATGCAAGATTTGTGCTCGATATTATGCCTATTTGACTATATATGGTTTTGATAGTCATGATACACTATTACATCGATGATGTCCTGCACGGTAGACCACATCCACAACGTTCTTGCACAAATCAGGATATTGTATGCCATAGCTTTGTACAATGCAACCCACTCTCCCCACATCTACTTGTTGCAAAAATAAGGATAGAGAGACATGTATGAACTAAAAGGAGACTAAGAGATTAGAAACTTAGAAAAGATTTGTTGGAAAGAAAAATCTAGAGAGGTATACACTGATTTTTTGAGACTAGACTATTACACTTAGCTTCTTCTGAAACTATAAAAATGAGAAAATATACTTAGATGGAAAAGGTTACAAAGTATTAGACCAGAGTTCTTAGTGACATTAGTTCAAACAAGCACAACACCAAACATTCAATTATTTTCTACTTGAATTGTAGAGATGAAACATAGTAAAGTTTCAAGTCTTTCCTTGTTGTCTACACTATTTTACTTTGCAAAATGAAAATAATATTTTTCTCAAAACATTCAATTATGAGAAAAGGTGTGATGGAATATTTCTAATTCTTAGCTCAAAAATATCGATGTGAAAGAATCGTGGTATTTTTAGTTCTTTTATATGTATTTGTGTCAAAGAAGGGAACAATTCTAAAATGCGATAGATCAAAGAAAATTTGTGTATCCGAAGCATGGAGTCATATTTTAAAAAGCATCACATGAGCCTTCTTAAGTAGCAAGAGCCCAATTCTGTTAAAAAATGAAAAACATAAATGGACTTGTAAAAATGTTACTTTTTAAAACCTTGATGACTAGCAGTAAAGCCTCCATCAACAACAAGATTGAGACCACTTACAAAGGCTGCATTGTCAGATGCTAAATATAGGGCCGCATGGGCAATATCTAGTGCTGAGAGAGAATGCCCAACAAAACAACTAGTTTCATCGCATGCATCTTGAGCTTGTGCAGGTGTTAACGAAGGGTTGGATGTCACCTTTTGGAGGAATTCTACAACCAAGGGTGTCACCACTCCTGCAGGTGAAATGCAATTCACTCGTATACCATATCTTCCTAGATCACTTGAAGCTGCCCTTATAAGACCCAAAACCGCATGCTTCGAAATTGTATATGCTGTTGTTGCTAAGCCTCCTAGATAGAAATTGAAAGAAAAAATAATCCTTTAGTCAAAGAAAAAGAATAACTATGAAGGACAATGGTTTCAATATACTTAGCATTGACCCCTTACCCACACAAGACAATGGTTTCAATATACTTAGCATTGACCCCTTACCCACACAAGACAAGTTTGCATTTTTGTTTAGCTATAAATCCAAATCTTAAGCATCGAGTAAATATAGAATTATTTAGTTGGCTTCACTCTAATTATTTGTGTTAGAACTAGTAAGTTTATGCATGGGGAAAACCATACATTTACACTCTATGCTTACACACATAGAAGTCCAGACATATAGATGTGCGCACAAGGTGCAAGTTGGGGTGGTGAAAAACAAAGTAGTTTTCCTTTTTTTAGCATCGAGGAGTGGCAATAACAAAGATATTTTCATTTTTTAGCATCGAGGAGTGGCACGTGTGCATGTGAGGTTCTTCAACAGAATGGAATCATGATTAGGGTCCAAACTGTTCACTATAACTTATACTCTGACAACATGACGAGCCTCTACTTAAGATCATCTCTTTTGTACCATGGTAGACATAAGCACTTCACAACCAATTATACATCCATATTGAGCTACAAAGACAAATTAATTAAAGGCCAAATCATAGCATGCAGCTAACACACACATATATTTAGATACATGAATTGCATAAGCATGCAAGTATGTTGAGATTGAAGTCATTCAATTGACCTCAATGGGAGAAAAATGTAAGTTGTAATATTAACCCGCTCAATTTTTGACTCATAATCATACCAACTTTGTAGGCATATCATGTACTCCAATGATCCAAAGAAACACAAAGATCAAGCTCACTAGATTGGCAAAAGAAGACAAGTAAACATACCTGATATGCTAGCAATGCTAGAGGTACAAATGATGGAGCCTTTAGTCTTGGTTTGCAACATGGCCTTGCTTGCATGTTTCACTCCAAGCACCATTCCACGAGTATTCACTAACATGACATGATCAAAATCATCCATGTCCATGGTGGAAACTTCTTTTGTCAGGCTCTTGCCCAAAATTCCGGCATTATTGAACATAATATCAAGCTTTCCCCACTTTTTTATTGCAAAGTCTACAAGAGCTTCCACATCACTCTCTTGTGTCACATCACAACGCTTGTATACAACCGTGTCAGAGCAAAGTTCCTTGGCCAATTCCAAACCCTTTTCATCTTGTACATCTGCTATTACAACAGATGCTCCATTTTGCACAAACAAACGTACACTAGCTTCACCTGAAATCAAGATCTACAATTATGTGGAAAGAGTAAATGCTAGCACACCTTAGAAAGTACTTATATGGTTTTGTGGGCATAGAATATATATAACTTGGAAATTATCTCAAATTTTCAAACACATTGATAAGCATGTTTGAGTATTATATATTTTGACAAAAAGCTAAATCATATTGTGGGGTTTAATAATGTCTTCTGACAAAAATCTAAATCCTACTATGATGTTTAATGTGAGGGAGTGTGGGTGCATATGTGCGTGCAAGAAGAGCAAGGAGAAGGAGAAGAGATGATAGCCTTTTGGGGGAAATACCACTCAAGAGAAGGAGAGAGTGAGTGTATCCTTTATTGTATGCATATGAATAGTAAAATGAGTTAGCAAAGATCTCGAGGGGTGCACTATGTAATCATGTTAATGTATAACGTGAGTTCAAAAGGATTGGTTTTATAATACAAAAGTTTTAAGCAAGTTAACATAGATACATTAAAATAAGGGGTTTTTATATTCAATTTTGGAAAAAAATCCTAAAATAAAGGGTCATTTTATTCATTCAAACATGTTAAAAGAGGGTTTTTTTAATACCCACGAACATACGTTATATAGGAGGAGACTGAACGGTCAACCCCCCGAGGCAAAGATAGCAAGTAGAGGGTGTTGGTCACAGGCAGATGGCACATGCCTTTACCCCAACAATCTCCCACTGAAAGTTTAATGTGGCCATACATGGCTATGACTAAAGCTAGTATGTACAACTATGAAGCACACCAACTTCACTTTTGTACACTTCTGTTCACCCTACACCCATTGAAACAATGCAGAGTGATCCATAGCCAAGATTTTTGCAAGAGCATCCATTAGATTGTCATTAGCGTGGACATTGATAAGAAGAGCTTATGTGTCAATGCATCTTGAATGAGATAATACATAACCTCAACATGTTTCCACATGTAAAGAAACACAATATTTCTTACTAAAGTAATGGCACTCTTACTATCACAATGCAAAACTAGAACCTGGTGATGAATGCTAGTATCTATCACTAAACATGCCAACGATATAGCTTCCTTGCTAGCATCTCGTGATTTTATCCAAACTCTACAGTGAAAGAAGACATAAAATCTTAGAAAGATAATATGTCTCCTCTTGCAAAAATATGAAAATATAGCTAGGTATATATCTCTTACTATCTTTGCAATGAGCACAATCTACATTGATGTAACAAAAAATAGATGCATTGCTATTACAAAACTGTAAACACCTGCTCTTTGTACCCTTCAAGTATTAGAAGATATATTTCACCACACTATCCAATGCTACTTGCAAGGATTAACTGTATACCGAATAACAACTCCCACTGCAAATGCAATTTTAGCCTCATAGCCACCATAGCATAGATAAGACTACCTACAAATGAAAAAAATGGAAAACTTTCCATTTCTCCTTTCTGAGCATCTAACTTGGGATAATCTTCCTTGCTTAGTTTCAAATCTGATGGTAGTGGGGTACTCATTGCCCCCCCCTTGCGCCCCCCAATATTGACATACCTTATGGATATAGGATTCTTGAGACAACTCAAGAACATGGAACACTTTGCATTTGTGCTCTTTCAATATCTGACTTAGGAGAATCTTTCTTGATTAGTTTCAAATATGATGGTAGTGGGGTACTCACTACCTTTCCCCCTTGCATGTTGAAATATTGCCATACCTTATGGATATAGAATTTCTGAGACAACTCAAGAATACCCGTTTTCCTGTCTCTCTTGATACGCATATAAAGAAAATGATTTCCTTCACCCAAGTCTTTCATAGCAATTTTTTGATGGGTTATGGTAGGTAGAATAATGTGGCATTCATTATGTGATCATAATGATGGATGAGAGAGAGAGAGAGAGAGAGAGAGAGAGAGGGAGAGGGAGATTACTTAAGGGTTAAATCAATGCACACGATATTAGAATTTATACACACACTTGATTATTCAATTCCAAAAAATGATTACAAAGCTTATTATCTAGGCATAGCACCTAATGCTCACACCTATCTAAAGGTCATTTGACTCTTCATGAAATGGAAATATGATCCTTGATCCTCGACCCCTCGTGTATGACTCTTGGTTGAGAAGATAGAGGGTGAACTTAACTAGTGGTAGCAACATAACCATTATACTTAATTGACTTGGCATGAACAATACTTTGTAAGAGAGAGAATTAGAGAACTTGACAACAATTGAGGACCGGAATTATGTGGAGCTGGTCCCCCCTCCAAAAGGCTTTTGTATTATAATTTCTCCCATAAAGAGAGACTTGATATAATACAAGCTTTGTGTTCATTGAGGACCTTGATCGTGCAATGAAGGTAGAGCTTCATGCACCACAATTATGCTCCCCGGACTCAGTCCCAAGACCTCAAACACACCTTCGAAGGTGGAGAGAGCTAGCAATGAATGAGGATAGGGAAGAGGAAGAAGCAACATTCTTATGAGAAAGAAATAGTTCCTCATTTATCATCACTTCCCTTGCTTAGCGTAGCATAATAGCATAGTAATGAAGATAGAGAAGATCGAAAGCTTTAGCCTTGGAGCATGGCTCTTGGTTGAATTTGCATTCCATAGCCAAGAGTGTTGGTGTAGGCTCTCAACTTCTCAACAAGCTTGGAGAAGGACATGAAGTTCTTGCATTTGGCACTTCACACAATGAGAGTGTGTGTGAGAGAGTAGCAAGACCTCTCCTTGCTTTGGTCAACCCCCTCTTCTAGCTCATACATGAAGCTCATTGGCTCTCTCAAGCCTAGCCAATGATAAGCCTGGGTCAAGTCAAGCAGTAGAGGTAGCCTTTGTACAAGTGTCATCCTTTCCCCTTTGAGAGAGAGAGAGAGAGAGAGAGAGAGAGAGAGAGAGAGAGAGAGAGAGAGATTGATAAATGCCCAAACAATTAATTGATTATTCTAAATGCTCATTGGACCCCTCTTTAGCCTAGCCAATAGGATTCAAGCACCCCATATGGCTAAGCATAGGGAGAACTTGACATGTGTCCTTGAGTCCCTTAAGGAAGGGGTGCCCTTTGGGTAAGTGAGAGGTTGAGTCAAACATTCTCCTAGCTTTGGGGCTTGCCCCCTCCTTTGTAGGGCATCTCTTTGAATCAAGCCCCTTAAGTACCTTACCCTCCAAGCATGGGAAGCTTCTCAAGCACCTTAGTCATCAAGCATAGGCTTAGCATGAGCATGGGTTCTCTCTCTCTCATGCCCCTAGCTTGTAGGCTCGTCCCCCCCCCCTGTAGGGTTTCTTGTTGACTTTGGAACACCTTAAGGATAGGGTCAACTTGGCCAAGGACCTTAGTCATCAAGCATGCCTAGCATCTTAATTATTAAACACCAAATGCATGGGCCTAGCTTAACCTAAGGCCCTATTTCTAAGGAGTTTTAACACTAAACTTTGGAGGTCTTCAATGAAGCTAACCCTAAGGTCTTTAAGCTCCATTAGCTAGCATTGCTCTTTGAAGGACCATCTCTCATTTGGACCCATTGACTTTGGCCCCGTGTTGAGATAGATCCATAAGCACATTTCTATATTCTAACTCTTGTTCCTGTTTATTCTCCCATATTAAATGATCAATTTAATATGAGAAAATCATTTGGGTTAGTTAGATATTAGATTTTATGACATTACCTCTCTCTTGAAATCATAGTCGTCCTCGACTATGAGGTAGAAGAGATAAAGCCTTAGTCATTAGTCAATGTTTCTTAGCAGGTA
Source organism: Adiantum capillus-veneris (assembly GCF_014529385.1). NCBI lineage: Eukaryota > Viridiplantae > Streptophyta > Polypodiopsida > Polypodiales > Pteridaceae > Adiantum > Adiantum capillus-veneris. Next base: position 51,787,504 of record NC_140937.1, read on the forward strand.
GAGGATCCCGTTTTACCCTACGACATCATTCCAAGATGGATGATTAATCCATTTGGGGCTTGGGAGACTTAGCTGTCGCAAGCATGTCTGCTCTTGAGTCCATTTGATTATCCCAAAGTAGAGTGACAAATTCTACTTGGTGTTTGAGAGACTTCGTCATCACGAACATGATTCTAAGAATGCATACTACTTAAACTTTTGCACAAGAAAAAGAGAATTAGTCTTATAAGACAAAAACATTGATTATTTAAACGAAACATGTACATTTCCTTACTCTAATGTAGCATTGTAAGCATTAACAAGGTTCATACTATCCTTAAGCTGTATTCCTTGCATCCATCTAGCATCTTCAAAAGGATAATTTTTGAATTTAATAGGATATCGTCAGATAATCTTACCATGTAGTAGCACCTTGTCCTCATGGACGAAAAATAGCTTTGGGTTGTAGCACCTCTTCTTGGTCCTTGATTTCTGGGGGGTCTTCAATAATTGGGTTTGTGGTGGCTCTCCTTTGTAGGGCTTGAGTAGGCTCACATAAAAAGTATTGTGTATGAGCCAATGGTTGGGAAATTTGAGTTGATAATCCATGTCATTGATTGGCTTCAAGATTTGAAAAGGACCATAGTATCTTTTTTCTAGTTTAACATAATACTTTTGATGGCCCGTAGGATTTTTTCCCGTTGTTTGCCTGAAATGGAGCCTTGGGAAATTTGATAAGACCCAATCATTTCCCTTGAACGTTAAGGCCCTTTTGTGTTTGTCAACAATAGCCTTTTGCCTTTGTTGAGAGATGGATATAGCCTCCTTAATCTTTTGGAAAGATTGTTGTAGGTCATGGCTATACTCATCCGACAACTAAGATCTTCCCATGTACTTTAAGTAGCAAGGGAATTTTAGGTCTTTCCTCTATGATCTCAAAAGGTGCCGTTCCCATAGTAGTATGGACAATATTATTGTACGCATACTCTACAGGGGTAATTACTTCTCCCATTGTGAGAGTTGATCTACTTATGTAACATAAGTCTTTAATAGATTGCAAATTGTAAGATTGGCTATCTCACTTTGGCCATCCGTTTGTGGGTGATAGATCAGAGAGAAATTCAATCTTGTACCTAGATTTTCAAAGAGACCTTTCCAAAAATTATTGGTCATTCTAGCATCTCTATCTCACACGATGGATGTTGGAAATCGATGGTGTTTGAAAATCTGGGATATGAAGGGGGTTGCCATTTGGTGTGCCTTACTAGTCTTTTTGATAGGAATAAAGTGTGCTTATTTTTTAAGCCTGTCAACTATTGTCCATATTCTCGTATTCCCATGGATAGACTTGGGTAATCCAAATATAAAATCCATGGATAGACTTGGGTAATCCAAATATAAAATCCATGGATACACTCTCCCATGGTGAATTAAGGATTGGAAATGGCTGGAGTAATCCAGGTTGTCTCCCTCTATCATACTTTTTCTTTTGGCATATCACACATTTGGATACATACTCTTGTATGTCCACTATCCTGGTAGTGCAATAGGAGTATGTTTCTACTTATCAAAGAGTAGGTTGAATCCCTTGATGCCTCGCATATGGAGGAGCCTGGGATTCACACATGACTTCCTCACAAAGGGAGTGAGTAACACATAGCCTGTTTCTATGGAGAAGATAACCATGTTGCAAGGTGAATGGTTCCTCTTTCTTCCCTAAAGAGCTGACATTATGTCTTTAAAATCAGGGTCAATAGCATACTCATCTATCATGGAAGATAGATCATTGTGAGTTGCTATAGACACTGCATTTACCTTTGGCCGTCGTGATAATGCATCGGCCACTTACTAGCAATGTGAGCAATATGAAAACTAAATTGCGAAATAAAATTTTCCCACCTCATTTGTTTGTTGGAGAGTTTGGTTTGCATCATGAAGTACTTGAGACTTTGGTGGTCCGTTCACAAAATAAATGGAGTCCCCAATATATAGTACTTCCATGTGTCTAGGGCATGTAGAACAACTAAAAGCTCTTTTTCATATATGCCCAAGACCCGATCATCATTATTGAGCCTTCGGCTCTCATATGCTATGGCATGCTCCCGAAAACTATCAGTACATATGGCCGAAAACATTAATAAAAAGATGACCACTCCGAGACACGCCCATTTATGGCTTTATTTTGTTTTGAAACCTTCGTTGCATCTAGCAATAGCAAAAGCAAAAGTCGAATTAATGCTCTTCTTGAAGCAATACTTCTCCAAGGCAATCACCACAAGCATCACATTGGACCTCAAATGGTTTTGAGAACTCCGAAAGCATAAGCATTGGTTGGGAGGTAAGCTTCTCTTTGAGCTTGTCGAAAGAATTTTGCTCTTTAGCAGTCCATGAGTACTTAACGTTCTTCTTTGTTAGGTCATGCAATGGTCTTGCTATTTGAGAAAATTTTTCCATGAAGGGTTTGTAGTATGCACACATACCAATAAAGCTTCGTAGCTCATGTAGATTCATTGGACTAGGCCATGCTTTTATTACCTCCAACTTTGATGAATCCATACAAATACCACCTTGAGAGATAATATGACCTAAGTGTTGAATCTCTTGAAGAAAAAAATCACTCTTTTTTTAATTGATAAAAAGCTTGTTCTCCCTCAAAGCTTAAAAAATTACCTTCACATATTGTTGCTTGTGTTCCTCCAATGACTTGGAGTCGATGATGATATCATCAAAGAACACTCCAGTGAACTTGTGGTAGGGTCTAAAGATTTTTTCCATTAAACGATTGAACGTGGCTGGAGCATTTGTTAAACCAAGAGGCATGACAAGACATTCATAAAGACCAAACGTTGTACGGAATACGGTCTTTACGATATCTTCATTCAATATCCTTACTTGATGATAGCCACTTTTAAGGTCCATCCTACTGAAGAAGATCAAACCTTGTAGCTTATCAAACATACCTTCTACCCATGGTACGGAAAGTTTGCTTTTGATAGTGATACAATTTAGTGCTCGATAGTCCACACACATACGGTATGTACCATCTTTCTTTTGCACTAAAAAGACGGGGGAACAAAAGGGAGAGAAGCTAGGACTCACCAACCCTTTGTCTACCAGCTGATGCACTTGCCTCATAATCTCCTCCTGTTGAGCTTGAGAAACTCTATAGGGAGGTTTATTAAGCGATGAGCTTCCAGGTAGAAGCTCTATCATATGGTCATCATCCCCTCGGTTTGGAGGTAACTCCATAGGGATGTCGTCAATAAATACATTTTGGAATATATTTAGAAAATTAAACAAGTCTAATTCTTCTTGATTCCTACCACTTTGTTTTTGTTAAAGCACTAGCATCATTTAGAGACTCTTTGATAAAAATCATGTACGAGGAAACTGAACTTTTCATTGACTTATCAAAAGTAGATGAAGTTACAAGTGGTGTTGGGGTATAAAGCCCAATGTGGTCGCCCAGGTAAGTGGGTGGGCCGCCAGGTATGTACACATGTTCTTTTGTAAAAACCTAATAAGAACTCACTATGCTCCACACATTACAGCAGAGCGAGTTCACCATATCGTCGTGCTCTTCTTCTCGCACTCTCTCTCGTGTCGCACTTCCGCTCATACTCCTTCAACTGGTATCAGAGCTCAGATCGAGGCTCGGGGCAGCACTGCAGGAGGCTAGAGTCACCAGCTCAGATTGGAGTGAAATTCGACAGGCGAAGACACGGCCCCAAATCCTGTGGGAAAGCTGGAAGGGCTTGGTGTTCTCATAATTTCACTCTGAGGTCATCTCGGCCACCGTTCGGCTTCGACAAAGGTCTGCGCAGGCCATTTTCGACTACGTGGTCTCGATGGATGCAGATCTGACTCTGCAAATTTGGGGTTTTTGGCCTACGACTGCAGGTGCTGAGGATATTGACACTCCCAGAGTGTTGATTTGTGGCTGTCTAGACATCGAAGGACGGCTCACAGTTCTTGGAGGCCTGTCACATACGACACGGGCGCATCTACACACAGACTGTAGGCGACATCCACTAGTTCATCAGGTAGCTTGTGTTTGCTGCTTGATATTCCAGATTTCATCCTGACATTGCAGGTACTTCCACATGGGATGTATTGTCAGAGATGATGTATGTCTGTTGAGGGTTTGTTGGTTGTGAGTCACGCAACAAACAACCGCCGCAGCGGTTACAGCATACAGTGGGAAATTTGTGGATGTATGACTTTGTGGGAAGTCTATGTACTCTCAGATTTACTGCAGCCTTTGTTGAGGGTCGAGTGAGGTTTTATTGAGCTGGGGGATTCTCGAATGTTAAGATCCTTTCGGTGATACAGGTCTTGGAGCGATCCCTCGAGCACCCTTAGGTAGGCAGCTAGGATGTATTGACTGTGAGTTAGACAGTTGGGATTGCATCTTTGCTTTACTGCCGTTGAGGCATTGTCGCAGTCTATGCTTACAGGACAGTGACAGGACAGTTAGAGACAGTACAGGTGCAGGACAGGTTTACCCGCAGCTTACAGTGTCAGAGAGACAGTGTTTTTTGAGCTGTTTTTTGGTCTGTTTTTAGTACACCAGAGCCATTTTACAAAGGAGACTCTACCAAAATTTCTACAGAATCTAAAGCTTTCTTGGTTCATTCGACAGGTTGATATTGGTTCAGAGGTCAGTTTACAGGGGAAACTCTGCCGAATTTTTCCCAGAAAAGTAAACTACTGTGAAGCGTAGCTATGGCTGGATCACAGGACACTGCTCTTTACAATATCAAGAAGCTGGATGGAACCAATTTCCCATTGTGGAAGAAGCAGATTTGGCACGTGTTGGTACAAAAGAAGCAGATAAAACCTATAAAGCTCAAGGGGATAAAACCAGAAGATATGGATGAAGATGAATGGAGCGAAATGGATGAATTGGCACTTTCTACCATTATGGTGACTTTGGCAGAAAGCGTTTACTTCAATGTAGCAGACGAGATGTCGGCTTATCAAGCATGGTTAAAGCTGAGTGATCTTTATGAGAAGCAGAGTGCAGCTTCACAGGTATACTGGCTTAAGAAGCTTGTTGACTTGAAGATGAAAGAAGGGACACCTATGTCCAATCATCTGAATGAATTCAACACAATCTATTGTCAGTTGTCAGCTCAAGGTGTCAAGTTTGATAAACCTGCTAGAGCTATGTTCCTGTTGATCACATTGCCGAAAAGTTGGGACACTTTTCGCACAGCTTTGAGTAATTCTGCACCTCCAGATGGTTTGAACATAGCAGGTGTAGAAGGAAGTCTGCTTACTGAAGAAACCAATAGAAAGACAATGGACAAAGGCAAAGGAACAGCCTTATTTGTCAGGGGAAGGACCAAAGAAAAGTACAAAGGTGGAAAGAGGAATCAGTCTCGTAGCAAGTCCCGCAGTGCTAAAGGCAAGAGTGACATAGAATGCTACCATTGTGGCAAGAAGGGTCACATGAAAAAAGACTGCAGAGAATGGAAAGCAGAAAAAAACAAAGAGAAAGTTGAAGACCATGGTGAGAAGAACAAGTCCTCAGTGAAGATTCAAGAAATAAATGTGACAAACACTGTTGCAGAGGATGACAGTCTAGTGTCAGGAGACATCTACTTCTTGAAGAATGCAATGGACTCAGCTCTTGTTACAACATCTGATGGAAATGCACTGAGTGACTGGATTATAGACTCAGGGGCATCACTTCATGTGTCTCCAAACAAGGAGTGGTTTACCTCTTATGTGACCACTAAAGATCATGTTCGGCTAGGCAATGGGCAGACATGTGAGATCTTAGGTGTTGGAGATGTTCAATTGAAGTTTCAGAATGGCTCTTCTTTCATGCTAAAGAATGTGAGACATGTTCCCACAATTACAAAGAGCTTGATTAGCACAGTTTTACTTGATGATGCTGGCTACGTCACCACTTTTGGACAGAACATGTGGAAGATATCCAAGGGTTCTATGACAGTAGCACATGGAGTAAATTCTGGAGGACTTTACATGATTTATGTATCAAATGTCTCTAAAAATGTAATCAATGTAACCGCGCAGCCGAACGTTTCTTTGTGGCATAGCCGGTTAGGACATATGTCCAAGAAGGGAATGGAAATCTTGTCTCGTTCTGGTTATTTGCCTGGCTTTTCATTTAATGATTTTGAATTCTGTAAACATTGTCTGTATGGTAAGCAAACACAACAGCCACATAAGCATAGAAGCAGTAGAAGAGATACACAGTTGGCACTTGTTCATAGTGATTTGTGTGGACCTATGCCTAACCTATCTCTAGGGGGAGCTTCTTACTTTATGACATTTATAGATGATTACTCGAGGAAAGTATGGGTTTACTTTCTCAAGCACAAGGATGAAGCGTTTAGCGTTTTCAAAACGTTTGTGACACTTGTGGAGAATCAGAGTGGCAAGAAGCTTAAATGCTTACGCACTGACAATGGTGGAGAGTATGTTTCAAAGGCCTTTCAGGGATTTTGTGAGTCAAAAGGTATAAAACGTGAACTTACTTCTCCTTACAATCCTCCTCAAAATGGTGTTGCTGAGAGGATGAATAGGACCATACAAGACAAGGTCAGAAGTATGTTGTCTAATGCACAGCTGCCAAATGGGTTTTGGGCTGAAGCTGTATCAACAGCAGTTCATCTTGTAAATAGATCTCCTAGCAAGGTTTTGCAAAAGGATTCAGTGCCAGAGATGGTATGGTCAGGCAAAATGCCCTCATACAAGCATCTCAGAGTCTTTGGCTGTGAGGCATATACTCACGTTCCAAAGGAATTTAGGAACAAACTTGAGCCAAAGAGTAGAAAGTACATCTTTCTAGGCTATGGTAATTCTGGTGAGATGGGGTACAGACTTTGGGATCCCGAATCCAGAAAGGTTGTCCGCAGCAATGATGTTCACTTTAATGAATCCAAATATCATTCTAAACCAGAGAGGGTTGAGGAGATTAGAAGAGTTGTCTTCCAAGAAGATGGACCTGCACGTGCAAGACATAATGTCAGGGCTCAAGAGGAGCAAGGACAGGATAGAGTGGAACCACAGGTTGTGGCTGAGCATGAGCCACCTATTGTGCGTAGATCTGGACGTGTCACGTGACCTCCTGATAGGTTTTTTCCATCTATGAACTATGTCATGTTGACTGATTGCAATGAGCCTTCATGTTACAAGGAAGCAGTGCAAATGAAGGACTCCGGGAATTGGCAATTGGCCATGCAGTCAGAGATGACAGCTCTGCATAAAAACAAGACATGGAAGCTAGTTAAATTAGCACGGGGCAAAAAGGCTCTACCTTGTAAATGGGTTTACAGGTATAAGATCACCGCTCATGATAGTCAGCCAAAGTACAAAGCAAGGCTTGTTGCCAAGGGCTTTAAGCAATAACAAGGCATTGACTTTGATGAAGTCTTCTCTCCGGTGGTCAAGATGACTACATTGAGATGCTTTCTTGCATTGGTTGCCATATTAGATTTGGTGTTGCACCAAATGGATGTCAAGACAACGTTCTTGCATGCTGATTTAGATGTGGAAATTTACATGCAGCAGCCAGAAGGGTTTGTTGAGAAAGGCAAGGAAGATTGGGTATGCTAGTTGTTAAAGAGTCTTTATGGCTTAAAACAATCACCGAGGGCATGGTACCATAAATTCCACAAGTTTATGCTTTCTCAAGGCTACAAACGTAGTGAGTTCGATCACTGTCTATATACAAAGAAGGCTAAGGATGGCAGTTGGTTGATCCTTATTTTGTATGTGGATGACATGTTGATTGCTGGCAAGCACTTGGAAGAAATTTCAGCTTTGAAGTCAAAGATGGCAAAATCGTTTGACATGAAAGACATGGGTGAGGCAAGTCATATACTTGGTATGCGCATTGAGAGAGACAGATCAAAGAAGTTGATTTGGTTATCTCAAACATAGTATATTGACAAGGTTTTGCAACGTTTCAATATGGAGAAGGGAAAGGCATTGAGTGTTCCATTGCCACCATATGTGAAACGTAGCAAACAAGATTGTCCTGTGTCTAAGGAAGAACAGGCTGAAATGGATAAGATTCCATATGCGTCTGCAGTGGGTAGTTTGATGTATGCAATGATTGCTACTCGCCCAGACATTGCATTTGCACTGGGAGTAGTAATTCGATACATGTCAAACCCAGGCAAGAAACATTGGGAGGCGGTGAAAGGAATATTGAGATACCTGAAAGCTACAAAGAGTATGCGTATATGCTATGGGAGTCAGGAGCTAAGTGTAAAGGGTTTTACAGACTCAGATTATGCAGGTGACTTAGACAACCGAAGGTCTACGTCAGGGTATGTCTTTACATTGGCTGGTGGAGCAGTATCATGGCGTTCTAGATTACAAGATTGTGTTACTCAGTCTACTACAGAGGCTGAATATGTTGCAGCATTAGAGGCATGCAAAGAATCAATTTGGCTTAATCGACTAGTAGCAGATTTGGGAATCAAAGAAGAGATGCCTGTGTTATATTGTGATAGTCAAAGTGCTATACAATTGGCTCGCAATCCAGTTTATCACTCAAAGACAAAGCATGTGGATGTGAAGTATCATTTCATCAAGGAAATGCTCGAGGATAAGCAACTTCAGCTTGTCAAAGTTCACACCACAGAAAATCCTGCTGATCTACTTACAAAAGGACTTCCCTCAAAGAGCTTTGCGCATTTTCGCAAGCAGTTAGGTGTAGGGTAGTACATCACGTCTCTACATCTCTTGTATATTAGCTTGTATAGTAGCTTCTCTCACACTTAAAGTACCACATTGGACTTTAAGTGGGAGGTTGTTGGGGTATAAAGCCCAATGTGGTCGCCCAGGTAAGTGGGTGGGCCGCCAGGTATGTACACATGTTCTTTTGTAAAAACCTAATAAGAACTCACTATGCTCTACACATTACAGTAGAACGAGTTCACCATATCGTCGTGCTCTTCTTCTCGCATTCTCTCTCGCGTCGCACTTCCGCTCGTACTCCTTCAAGTGATATAGTACGACTAGACTCATTAGCATCTATATACATGCTCTTTTCCATGTAGGTAAAGTAGATTCTCCTTTTAGGGAACTTCATGTTGGCAGCCATGCGGTTGAACCATGGTGCCCCTAGGATAACATCCTCATGTTAGAGAGGAGAGATAAAATAGTCTTCTTTGTCGATATATCTTTGGACATGAAGCCTCAACTTCCCAATCAAGGGAGTAACGGAGGCTTGATGTCTCTTGAAAGCTCCATCGGCAGTTACAACATCTCCCATCTCAAAAGCTTGAATGCCCAACTTAGTGGCCAACTCCACTGATATGAAATTGTGAGTAGAGCCAGGGTCAAACAATATGAAGGAATCATGCTCCCTTACCTTTCCCCAAGCATAGGAGAGAGGTCATCCTTTGCAATGAGAATCCTCTTATGGAGCTTCAACCGTGGAATCTCTAGGAGTCTCATTGCGGGCATTTCTTTTGGGGCAAGAACGATAGCCATGTCCTTGCTTCCCACACTTAAAGAATTTGCGGTCCTTACAAAAAGCTTCTAGCTCTTCACGAGAGAGTTCATTTTTACCTTTGTTAACTTCCTTCTCCTTGGACCGATTGTTGTTGTTGTTGCTGTTGGAATTGAGTTGGGAAGAGTTTTGAGCATTTTTCTTCCCCTTTGCATAATTTCAATCTTTGTTTTCCTTGGGCTTGGAATTCCTTTTAGTCCCTTGTTGAAAATTGATGCGAAAAGAAACCATAGTGTGGTGGATTACTTCGGTAATAGAACCAGGCCGTTGGGAGTTGATATACTCAACCATTTCTTTAGGTAATCCCACACAAAATTGTTGCTTTTGCTTGGCAAATTCTATCTTTTGAAAGACAGCAGCCTTGAGATGTAAATTCCAAAACTTGTCGACATATTTATGGATAGATTTGTTGAAGAGCAACTTCAAACTCCACCATTTGATAAGCTCTTTGTCCTTTGCATCGCTTGTAAGGAATTGTTTCATAATGGATACTCCTAGAGTTTTCCATGTCTTGGGGCTTCACCATTGCCACGAAGGCTAGCCCACCATTGACGAGCAAAGTTTTGGAAGTGCATAGATACATAGCGTAGCTTGGAAGACTTCATGAAGCCCTCGTTTCCAAAGGCCACATCAAATTGCTGGATGAAGGCCAATACTTTGTCAGTAGCACCAAAGGTGCCATCATAGGTGAGAAAAGAGATACTCTTTCCTCCCTCTTCAAACTTCTTAAGCTTTGGGACCTTCTCCAAGCAGGGTAGGATTTTCGATGTCCTCTTCTCTTGTATTCTCTAGGAGAATAACCGTTGTTTTTGCGGAAAAGTAGAAAGGTAAAGAAGAAGGAGAAGAGGGTGACCTGTTTCTTGCCTTTTTTTCCCTTTGTTTTCTCTCTTCCCTTTCGGAGTGACGAGAAGAAGGACTATAGGATGATCTTTTCCTCTTGGGAGGAATTGGGGATCGTCGAGACCGCCATTTTCATGGAGCCACATCTTCAAAGAAATTCGGGGATTCACTTCTTGCTCGTTCATTGGATTCCTCCTCCTCTCTTATCGGAGAGAGTCTTCTTTTGGGAGTCTCAAAAAGAGGCTTCCTAAGCTCTCTCTCTTCTTGGAGAGGAAGGGAAATCCCATAATCATAAATTTGTTGGGTAACTTAGGCTTGCAAATCAAGGTTGCCCATAGCTTATTGCAATCTAGTAACAAGATAGTTAACAAACATTGGGGCATTATCAGTAGCACTTTCATGTGCAAAATCAAAGTTGTCAATATTCATTATACTCTCTTGATTATTGTCAGCCATGCTAATATAACTTATGTATAAAATAATTTGTGCTTTGGTACCCTCAAAAACCTTAGTTGCTACTCTCCTATACCTTTAAAAATTAGTTCTCAAGAAGTCACACCTATGGTTTAGAGACTGTTGATTGCAAATAATAGTGGAGAGGGTCTAACACTGTTGGATTGATTATTGTTCCTGTTGAACGTGCTAGTAGATCAATAATGGTTAAGCCAAAGGAAAGCCTCGAGAGACTCCATTATTAAAACTATAGTTCCCAACAGTGTATCTCAAACTAAGTCCTTTTCAACCAGATAATAGATCTTTATCCCACTTACCCTATTGCAATGAGCATGACCAACCTTTGATGGACAACTTAAGGACCTCTTTTCTCAAGCAAGAAAAGAGAAACCAATAGCTATGATACCAATGTAATGGAAATTGCCTATGAACATTGAGAATAGCGGAATTAAGAGAACTATAGTGAGAATTTTTATGAGACTACTTTATGACGATAGAGGGTGAACTTAACTAGCTGTAGCAACATAGCCATTATACTTAATTAGCTTGGTATGACAATACTTTGTAAGAGAGAGAATTAGAGAACTTGACAACAATTGAGGACTAGATTTATGTGGAGCCAGTCTCTCCCCTCCAAAAGGCTTTTGTATTATAATCTCTCCCATAAAGAGAGACTTGATACAATACAAGCTTTGTGTTTCTTGAGACCTTGATGGTGCAATGAAGATAGAGAGCTTCATGCACTACAATTATGCCTATAACTTAGTTGAAGCATTAACTTGTCCCCGGCCTCAATTCCAAGACGTCAAACACCTTCGAAGGTGGAGAGAGCTAGCAGGGAATGAGGATAGGGAAGAGGAAGAAGAAACATTCCTATGAGAAAGAAATAGTTCCTCACTTATCATCACTCTTCTTGCTTAGAATAACATAATAACATAGTAATGAAGATAGAGAAGATGAAAAGCTTTAGTGTCGGAGCATGGCTCTTGGTTGGATTTTCATTTCATAGCCAAGAGTGTTGGTGTAGGCTCTCAACTTGTCAGCAAGATTGGAGAAGGAGATGGAGTTCTTGCACTTGGCACTTCAGACAATGAGAGAGTGTGTGAGTGTGTGTGAGAGAATATATCTTGTAAGCAAGCCCTCTCCTCGCTTGGGTCGACCCCCTCTCTAGCTCATGCACTAAGCTCATTGGCTCTCTCAAGCCTAGCCAATCATAAGCCTGGGTCAAGTCAAGCAGTAGAGGTAGTTTTTGGACAAGTGTTGAGAGAGAGATCTTGATAAATGCCTAAACAATTAATTAATTATTCTAAATGCTCATTGGACTCCTCTTTAGCCTAATCGATAGGATTCAAGCACCCCATGTGGCTAAGCATAGGGAGAACCTGACATGTGTCCTTGTGCCCCTTGAGGAAGGGATGCCCTTTGGGTGATTGAGAGGTTGAGTCAAACATTCCCCTAGCTTTGGGGCTTGTCCACTCCTTTGTAGGGCATCTCTTTGACTCAAGCCCCTCAAGTACCTTACCCTCGAAGCATGGGAATCTTCTCAAGCACCTTAGTCAACAAGTATAGGCTTAGCATGAGCATGGGTTCTCTCTCTCTCTCTCTCTCTCTCTCTCTCTCTCTCTCTCTCTCTCTCTCTCTCTCTCTCTCTCTCTCATGCCCCTAGCTTGTAGGCTCGCCCTCCCCTTTGTAGGGTTGCTTGTTGGAACACCTTAAGCACAAGGACACCTTGGCCAAGGACCTTAGTCATCAAGCATGCCTAACATATTAATTATTAAACACCAAATGCATGGGCCTAGCTTACCGTAAGACCCTAGGTCTAAGGACATTTAACGCTAACCTTTGGAGGTCTTTAATGAAGATAACCCTAAGGTCTTTAAGCTCCATTAGCTAGCATTTCTCTTTGACAGACCGTCTCTCATTTGGACCCATTGACTTTGGCCCCGTGTTGAGATAGATCCATAAGCACATGTTTATATTCTAACTCTTGTTCGCGTTTATTCTCCCACGTAAAATGGTCAGTTTAATATGAGAAATCATTTGGGTTAGTTAGATATTAGATCTTATGACATAAGCGCTGAAAAATAATGCAAGGAGTAGACCAAATCCTTGTAGGGATATCTGCTCTCAAAAGAGATCAATGGAAGTCTAGGTGCTAAAAGAACAAGCATTAGTCGATGCATAAATCTCTCGTTCAAACCAAAAATTGATGCAAAAACGTGTATCCAGCAAAGTTGTAATCCCTCTATCAAAAGTAACTGAAAAACTAGAGGAAATTGAGATCTATAATCTCTCATTGAGAAATCTCAACGATGACCCACAAGTGCATACATCAAGCCAAAATGCATATGGCAAGCTATAACTTCTCTGAAAGACGCAGAGAGTTTATTAACACTTGTGAACTGCAAAGAAATCCTGGGGGGTTCACTATGTGTAAAACTACCATATCACGTGCATTCAAGACATGTTTGTAAAACCCCTTATCTGTGATTTGTGTTAAGAATATAATGTACCCTTTTCTTTTAAAATCTGTAAGTTTTTTTCAAATTTGAAAAAATAATGCCCTTTTGTATATATATTTCTGTAAGTTTCAAGAACTTTAAGTATCCTTCTGTTGAACTCACGTGATAGGTTACATTTTTATTAGGTGACCTCCCCGGGAAAGAAATGTATTCTCTTGCTATGTGTCCCCTTGTAACTTTGATGTGAGAAACATGTATGTCGGTGTAAACTTGAAGTTGATGTCGTCTTCCATCGTTGGATGGAATTGTCAAAAATGTTGAGGCCAAAAGTCAAATGCGTTCATCAAACGAGTGCCAAAAGCACCAAAAAAAAGGGGATGTTGATCGTTGTGTGCTAGAATATGAACGCCAAAGAGGAAACATCGATGCCGAGGATGCAAACAAATAAGGTCACTGATGCTTGAAGACATCGAGATGCCGGAGAGAAAATATCCCTCTCTATGTCACTGAGAAAAGTCGAGAGTGGGTATCGATAGTAGGCCGAGAAAGGTTGTCAATGTCAAAGGTACCGAGGGAGGTCGAGGCCAAGATGGTGTTAGAGGAGACTTGATGTCCAATCAGAGAGCTTGGATTGTTGATGGTAAAGCCAAACACCAATGTCAATTATCAAGAATTAGAGAGAGACCTGCATTTGTAGAGAGAGAGAGAGAGAGAGAGAAGAAAAAGAAGAAGAAGAAGAAAATTTTAATGTCGTAGGAAACTATCCCAAGAGACCTTAGAGATCTAGCCGACGAGGAGAGTTGAACTCAAGACCTGTTATTCAAGAGGGAAATGGCATAACCGATCTACCACACTTCGTAGATAGATAGAGAGAGAGAGAGAGAGAGAGAGAGAGAGAGAGAGAGAGAGAGAGAGAGAGAGAGAGAGAGAGAGATGTATCTGAGGCCAAGTCGTCTCCCATCGTGCGTGTATGTGTGTGCGTATACCGATGTTAAACTCGAGTGCCCCCTTGTAATGCTCCCTTGTCATTTTTGATTGCGTTGATTTCAGCCTAGCCCAATTTCAACACCTTGCCAAGGTTGATCCGCTAGCCATTTTTTTCACCTACAGAGCTGTTGTCCGTTTTTTATTTTTGGGTGCAAAACTCACAAATTATGAGTGAATTATATTGATCATCTTAAAAAATTACAAGAACTTGCCATGCTCGTGCCGAGCCATGACACCATACAGAGCTGTTGTCCGTTTTTTAATAATCTCTAGCATTACTCTAAGGTTGAGGTTGCATTGACTTGCATCAAGGTGCCCCCTTGCTAAGGTTCAGCTTTACTGTATGTATATGAAAGGTAAAATGAGTTAGCAAAGTTACTAGGTAGAGGGTGTTAGTCAGTCACGAGCGGGCGGCAAGAGGCCTTTACCCCAACATTTAATTATATCTTTTGACATATTTTTTATTAATGTTGTGGGGTTTAATTAATGCTTTTCACTCAATAGAAGATTGAGATCATGAGCTATTTCTAGGGAGTTTCTATTTTTTTTAAAAGAGAGTACAAGAACTTTGAAACACACGCACACACCCTATGTACAACGGCCTCATGGGTAGGGAGAGAGGCATCCCATCACACGCACACACCCACATATGGAAACAATCCTTAAGGACTTGGAACATGTCTTCAGGTCACCAAGCGGGGATTGAACCCAAGACCTTAGGCACAGAGGCTATGACTCTACCAACTGAGCTAGCACCCGTTGACATTCTAGGGAGTTTCTAGTTAGGGATATAGAGTACAGAGTCGAGACAAGAGAAACAAGTATACCTCATAAATTGGAATAGCTACACAATGAAACATTTCAATGACTTCTTCTTTCATGCTTAGAACATAAAATGCTATCAAATATTGTGGTACACACATGCGATCGGAATATTGTGGTTTTTACGCACCTATACCACTCGCTCCCCCAGTGATAATGGCCACCTTCCCTTCAAGTCTGTAACTACATTTGCAATGATACAATTAGCCAACCTTACATGGTGAAACCATCTAAACATGTAAAACCACTCGCTCCCCCCAGTGATAATGGCCACCTTCCCTTCAAGTCTGTAACTACATTTGCAATGATACAATTAGCCAACCTTACATGGTGAAACCATCTAAACATGTAAAACCACTTTAGTTGAATCATCTAACACTCTTAAAGATTTCTACCATACCAACCATGGAAGCTCTCTACTTCATGAAGGTGTTTGGTCAAGCTAAGATTAATGCTTGCATATTATTTTCCATAAGCATTGTAAATCTTTCATGAAATGCATGTATGATGTAGACTATGATCATGGTGACTGTCTTTTGGGGTGGGTTTTCTTTTCTAACTTTTGGGAGAGAGAGAGAGAGAGAGAGAGAGAGAGAGTCAGAGAGAGTCCACTTGTTTACTTAAGCACTCATTTGTTTTTGTTTGTTTTCGGAGTCGGGTAGGACACGCCCGGCCGCTCCCCTTATACACCAAAAAATTACTCATTTGTGTGTGCACAGTCATGCACCTATGTCGCGGGCGCGCGTGTGTGTGTGTGTGTGTGTTTTTTTTTTTTTCTTTACATGCATGATATGTTTTTCTGCCAAATAAGTAAGTAAATTATGTGTATGATTATATCCGAAATAAATATTTATACAATGTATAACTTATTAAAACACATACTATTTGAATAGTTGAGAAATGGTAAGTGCATCATCATTAGAGGATTGAATTGCATATATATATATATATATGGATGAATGTAGCAAAAGCCAAAGTTCATCTTGGCGTTATGTCTCTTAGCACTGGCTTGGCGGGCAAGGAGAGTGCGAGCGCAGGGCAATCTTCTTGGTGGCAACCCCTTGTCAGGTCTAGCTCTTTCTACTATTTTCAATTACAAGGTGCTCCCTTTATCAACTGATGTATCTGGTGGTGTGGGTTTAGGAAGGTAGTAGATGCCATGGCTCAGGAAGAGTATGGCTTACTTTGTAAGTTTTTTGGTTTTTAATACATTTATTACTCACTATTAGTGAGTTTTTTTTTTTTTTGAGGGGCTCTTTATCATTCCTAGTCAGACAGTTCTTAGGTAGCTCTCTACAAACTTAACTTGCACTCTTTTCGGCCTCTTACGTACACTTATGTGACATTCAAATAAGGCCCTAATTGGTTAGGATCGGATAGGTGCAAAATCATTTCTACGAAAAGCTCAGCTACTCCGTGCACTGGAAGACAATGAGCAATGTGTGAATAGTGATGGTGATCTAGCTACTTTTTCTCTCTTCTAGTTTGTCTCCACCATACCTCAGGAGCTCATGGCCTATCTACAAAATGGATCAAAGTATTGGACAACACAACCTAGTAGTCCCTTTTTACTAAGACATGAGATGTGTTTAAGATCATACACATGTATGTGGTGTACTTCTGTACAAAACACTAAAAATTTGAGAATTTTAGATAATACAATATATAGATGCGGACATGGCCTTGTGACTATTATATCATTGGGGAGGCCACATTGCCTTGTATGAAATGGCTAGGGTGAGCACACAAACGGTTGTGGATGTAGATTAGGTTATGTCCATGGGAATTCCACATCGCGAGCATTGGCAAATCAAAGAATCTCTTGACAAGTTAACAACGAGATGCTTTTTGTCAAGGGTTGATCAATGCCACGGTAATCTATATAGCGTTAACCCACTTAATACACATGGGGGGGGAGAGAGAGAGAGAGTACATTGCTAGGTAATAAATAGATAGGTACTTAGTGATGCAAACATGAAGAAGAAGGATAGATAAATGGATGAATAGATATGAAGATAGATAAACACTTGAATAGTTAGATAAATAGAGACATAGATGGATGGATAGATAGATAAGCAAATGAACAATCAGGCAAATACACAATTATGATCGGAAGTTTTTGTCAAAGCAATTGCCAGTTTCCGCATAGTTTGAGTCTAATTATTCACCTAAGCATGATACTTCGGGATGAATAATGCAATACAGCATGAGGAGGGTAGAGAGCAATACGAACAATTGGTGATGATGCACTCTTGAAGAAAAAATCTTGCATTATTTGGAGATTTTTACTTGATCATGATACCTATCGTCTTGCAGCAGCAATAGTGGATTCAAAAATTTCAATACACAACCACCATTAGACACCAACTAAGAACTTGCCATAGCCTACTTCTCAAGTAGCAATGAGGCCATATCTCTACTTGAAGTTGCTTATCTAACTTACTTGTAGCTTCTACATTCACAAGAAGATTTAGAGATTTTCTCATGTAGGAAAAGGGAGACTTTTCAGTGTTTATCATACAATGCATAACATCATGAGCTTCTGCTCGAGAGGCACCGCATACCTAGCCAGGTACGATTGGGAGCAGGGGACAACTGGCCCCCCCATCGGGCTAGCGGTCCCCTGCCCCCAATCGTCCCTAGCTAGGTATGCCGTGCCTCCCTCACAGAAGCTCATGATGTTGAGTTAAGTCATAATGTGGGAATTATTGTGAGAATCTCTCCAAAACTTCTTGTGATTAACTAACACTTGGACAATACTTATTTTCCTTGTTCGTCATGTTAAGATCTCCATGGTTTTGACTTAACCACACTTCAAAGATAGGCCTCTATTCAAAACAAAGAAAAAGAGCGGAGACTTACTTGCTGGCACTAGAGCCGCTCTCCATATCTGCATCGCCAAATAAAAGGAAGTCAGCCACACACACACACACACACACACACACAGAGAGAGAGAGAGAGAGAGAGAGAGAGAGAGAGAGAGAGATGGACCTTGGTATTGATAGCAGCCCACTTATCCACAAGCTAAAGGGGAGCTGGAATGCCTGTAATCTGCGGAGAAAAGAGGGGAGCTTGAATGGCCCTGCATCCCTCTCTACGCAGGTTATAAGAAAGGAGACAAGCGCTGTCTAAGCGTCTCTCTGCGCGCACGACTGCTTAAAATATTAATTAAGCGCAAAATGATGTCCATCCACGATACAGAGAGAGAGAGAGAGAGAGAGAGAGAGGCAAAAGTCTCGTTGACCTACAAATACGTGCATTTTACGTGCAGATGCTATAAGGATTGGGGACAGGGTTTGCACCCAACTCATCGGCCCACACGTACAAACATTCGTTTTTGTGATGCACTTTAGATTCCTCTTTCTGATGCATTTTAGATGCCATAAGGATCTAGGACAGGGTTTAAAAACTTTTACTTAGACACTATAGTGTGTGCAAGCCTTTGCTCCCATAGTGCCATCGACAATCCCCCCCCCACTCATACACACCCGAGTGAGAGAGATTGAGAGAGAGAGAGCAAGAGAGAGAGAGAGAGAGCAAGTATTTCAACACTTCGACACGTCGACAACTCGTCGTTCCGCACCGGACATCGACGACTCGTAACTCTGAATCAACACCGACTCAATCTGAGTTTTCGGCATCGCAGACTCCCGTCGAGCGACGGGAGGTGGCCTTGGCATCGGCGATTCACCACTGACATTGGTGAGAGTGAATCGACTCTCAGCTAGTCTTTGACATCGACTCGGTTTCCGACATTCTTCGACAGCACGGCGCATTGATTTCGACACCAATGACACCTCTCATTACGCGGCGGATTTTCGATATCCAACCCCAACACTAGTGTTCCCGCAGATGAGTGTTTTTCCATGGATGACTGTGCTTGCGACATGCGTGGGTGAGTGTTGGAATTAGGGTTGCAGAGAAACGCACACAGCTTGGAGAAGACGAAGGAAGCTCAAGGCACACAATAGAGAGTGTGTTACTTAGTATGCAATAGAAAGATAGATAGCCCTAGAGTGATGGGCGTATATACAATGCTCGGGGGGAAAAACCTCCTAAAGAGGGAAAAAATGCCCCGGCGGTCCTAGTGTGTTCACACACATCACTACCACATGTATATGGTAACAGATCCCCCTTGGAGTGATGCGGTGAACGAGAGTTGGCACATGAGTAAAGGGAAGTGCCATGCCCTAAGGACATGATCAGTCCACAAAGGGGAGTAAGCCCAAAGCTTTGCGGAAAGCTTCAAGCTTCTCACGAGACAATGCCTTTGTGAAAAGATCTGCACGGTTGTCCTGTGTTGGCACATAAGCCAAGCTAATCTCTCCTGCTGAGAGCCTCTCCCTGACATAGTGGTAATGCACCTCAATGTGCTTTGTGTGAGCATGAAAAACTAGGTTCCTTGCAACTGCCAATGCGCTCTGACTGTCAGTGTAGATAGGGTTGGCAATGTCCTGTCCAACACCCAAATTAGCCATTAGGCGTTTGAGCCATACACACTCAACCGTAGCTGTGAAGACTGCCCTGTACTCAACCTCACAACTCGAAGTGGCCACAGTAGGTTGCTTCTTGCTCAACCATGATATACATGAACTGCCAAGCATGAAACAAAAACCACTTGTGGACACTCGCGTGTCAAAACAACCAGCCCTATCTGAGTCCGAAAAAGCATGTAAGTCTGGCGGCAATGATCCCCCCTTGGGATAAAATAAGCCAAGATGTAAAGTGCCACTAAGGTAGCGGAAAATCCTCTTGACAGCCTGCCAATGCTTAGACCCTGTGCTATGCATAAATCTGTTGACCTGTGAGACTACAAACTGAATATCTGGCCTCGTGTTGCATACATAAATGAGGCAGCCAATAGCAGTTTGGTAAAGAGTGACATCAGCAGGATCACCAGCATCATGTAGACTCAACTTCAAACCTGTTTCCATGGGAGTGGCAATAGGTTTGCAATCCTCAAGTCCAAACTTACATAGCAATGTCTCTATGTAACTTTTCTGACACAAGGCAATACCACCATCACACTGCTTAAACTGTATACCCAAGTAATGATGCAACAGCCCCAAATCTTTCATCTTGAAAGTAGCATTCAAATCAGCCTTAAATTAAGCAATATGTCTTTGGTCCAGTGATCAGCAAATCATCGACATAAAGAACCACAATGAGAAGTATATCACCCTCACGCTTTACATACAATGTGCTTTCTGTTGGACTGTTACGAAAGCCTTGTTTGACCAAATGAGTGTCAGCTTTCTCATACCAAGCACGAGGAGATTGCTTCAATCCATACAAAGCCTTGTTACATTTGCACACTTTGTCCTCTTGTCCTTTTATGACAAAACCACGAGGCTGCGTTACATTAACTTCCTCAAATATGTCACCATTCAAGAAAGCAATAACAATGTCTGATTGATGTACATACCAACCAAAATGAGCTGCCAATGCACATAAAAAACGGACAATAGTCATACGACAAGTGGGAGCAAAAGTCTCTTCATAATCTATGCCTTTTTGTTGTGCATAACCCATTGCAACAAGTTGAGCCTTATGGCGATCGATCTCACCATCCGGCTTGCATTTCAACTTGTAAACCCACTTTGTACCAATGGCCTTTTTTCCAGGAGGCAAATCACATAAAAGTCCATGTGTCATTTTCTACAAGTGCATCATATTCTGACTGCATGGCAGCCATCCAATTTTCTGAATTATGTGCTTCATCAAAAGACAGAGGCTCCTCAACATCATGTAAGCTAGACACAGCCAAAGCATAACAATCTGATGCATAAGATGCATGGTGAGAGCCTGAACGAGTACGACTAGACAAAGGTGCATCCAATTTACTGTCACGCAAAGTGGCATACCTCTAGCCCTTCAACCCTTTCCTCATCAAGTACATCATGTACATATCTGCATCAGTAATAGGCTGATCTGTAACATTTTCATAAACCCCCATAGGCTGTACATTTGCCTCATTTGAAATTAAATGCGTATTTCCACCACTGAAAAGAGGCAACAAAGTGTCATAAATGTCCTGTGAGCTTACATTACTATCTCTAGTGCATGACAGCAAGGGCTGAACAGAATTTTCCACAAACACTACATCCCGTGAAACCAGAATACGCTTTGTTTGCGGATTATATAACCTGCAACCTTTTCTTTCAGCACTATAACCAACAAAAATACATTTGACAGCCTTATCGTCCAATTTTCTGTGCTATGTTTGTGGCACCAAAGCATATGCCAAACAACCATAAACACACATGTGCTCAATAGAAGGCTTTCTATCATGCCATGCTTTATATGGAGTAATAGGCTGCAAAGATTTCGTAGGACACTTGTTAAGTACATAAGTGGCACACATGATGGCCTCAAGCCAAAAAGAATGCGGCAAAGCTTGACTTTTGACCATACATCGTGCCATTTCCGTCAGTGACCTGTTTTTCCCCTCAGCAACACCATTTTGCTGAGGTGTATAAGGCACTGTACATTGGCTTTACAATAATGGCAGTGCATCTTCTTTTTGCCCTTATCACCAGAATTTCCAGACGAATTGCTGCCAGCAAAAGCGTTAGGAACAGAAGTTTTGCCACTCGCAGCAGAACCATAAGAAGTGGCCACATTGTTGTTAGCACCCTTTCTTTGAGAAGCAATAAAAGCCTGTTCCACTGCACGCTGCCTAGTTCTGTTTTTTCTGGAAAGTGACTCTTGCAACAGCAATGTGCATAATGCATCAAACTTGACAACTTCAGGATTTCCTTGGGTCATCAGTCTCCAAGTACTAGCAAAAGTCTGGTAGGAATCTGGTAAGGCATCAAGAACAGTCTGCACAAGGGAACTATCTAAAATGACTTCACCTGTAGAAATAAGTTGCTCATTGATATCCTTGACACTAGCAAGGAAAGTGTCCATATCATCTTTCTCATGCATAATCTTCGACTCCAACTCTTTACGCAGCAAAGCAATTTTAGCCTCATTGCGGCTTGCAAAAAGACCTGCTAGAATATCCCAAGCCTGTTTTGCAGATTTTGCTGAACGAATGGTGCGCTTCACAGACAACGCAATCAATGCATGAGCCTGCACATGCTTTACATCCCAGCAATCTTGTTCTACCGTAGGCAAAACAACTCTAATAGCAACAATCCTTGCAGCAAGACCTGCAACATCCTCAACATCGCCTACATCCTCAGAACCAGGACGTACATCAATGCCCTGCACAATATTCCAAATGCCCTTTGACACCAGAACACGTTGCATTATATAAGCCCACATAGGGTAGTTGTCCCCATCCAACCTGCCCTCAGCAGCACCAGCAAACATCTTGAACACATCTGTGTTGTTTGTCAGCCATGGTAAACGCTGCACCTGATGTGAAAACTGCCCGAAAATAGGAGAAACGAAGCGGGAACAACACGTAGAAGACTATGACACCTGTTATGCAAAAAACAGCACTGACAGAAATTATGCACAAAATGACAAAATAGCCTGTGCAGAGTACTGCCTGTAGTGGAAACGGAGGCCGAGATGAGCCCGAATCAAAAATCTGAGCAGACTGAGCTCTACGAGTTCTCCTGAAATTTTTGTCGACCTGTGAACGCTTTCCAAAGCTCACTGAAATCGGTGAAAGTGAGCAAGCGTGTGCTGGAGCAGCTGACGACTAAGCCCGGGAGGACGCAACCTGCTCTGATACCAATTGTTGGAATTAGGGTTGCAGAGAAACGCACATAGCTTGGACAAGACAAAGGAAGCTCAAGGCACACAATAGAGAGTGTGTTACTTAGTATGCAATAGAAAGATAGATAGCCCTAGAGTGATGGACGTATATACAATGCTCGAGGGAAAAAACCTCCTAAAGAGGGAAAAAATGCCCCGACGGTCCTAGTGTGTTCACACACATCACTACCACATGTATATGGTAACAGTGAGGTATCTCTATCATAGAGGAGTGACACCTGGAATTGGCACCGAGCGCACCAATTACGCTCTACGGCCCGGTTTTTAGCTTCAACTTCTTTGGCGGTCGGCTATTCAATTGGCGCATTTTGTATGGCGGCAAAAATCGGCACTAAAATTCCCATTCTACACCGACACACAAATTTACAGGGGGCTTTTGAGCCCACATACAGCAGTGTCTCCATGTTTTTCAAACGTTTACAAGCACAGTGCCTTCACATGCAATTTTGGTAGTCATTTTGATAGCAGTTTCTCTGCAGACAGATACGTTGACAGATGCATATTTTTTTGAGAACACATAGTGCTATTGAGCTCTTTTGAGAGCAGATATCCTCATAGGGATCCTTTTTATTGCACCCAAGAGTTCTTGGCGCCTGTTCGTGCACAGTCACTCATGTACGTTGAGTTGCGTCATTGCGTATGTACGTTGTTTGTGGCACCGATTTGGCATGATATCTTGGTAGTTTTCTCATCCGTTGCTGAGACTCAGACCGGCAGAGCCCTTTCTGAGATTGTGGCTAGTCGTTTTGAGTTTGCTTTAGCCTTTGGAGGGTCATTGCGTGAGGCTTTCTTTGAATTGGGGTATTCTCGAATGTTGAGATACCTTCGGTGATACATGTAGCTGGAGTTCCCCTCTTACGATACCCTTGCCATAGGATTTGTATCTGGTCAGACTTTTTTTCTTTTGACATTGAGTTGGCGGTCACACGACAGTTGGTTTTAATCAGTTTTTATACCCAATGGTTGTTTTGAGCAGTTTATGTGATTACTTTTTGGGTTTGAGAGTTTGCTCCCCGTACAGAGGAGACTCTGTCGAATTTTTTTCGCGAGTCCATTTTATGCATTCTTGGCACATTTGGTTGTTTTTACACAGTGACTTTACTACTTTTTCTTTGAGATTTTGCTCGTGTTATAGAGAAAACTCTACTGAAATTTTCCCAAGAAATTTGCCATAAGTTTTTGGCCACATTCTCTTGAGTCGTGGCTACGAGTAGTGCTTCAGAAAGATAAGAGTACTACATCAAAAAGTTTGATGGCACAACTTTGCTATTTGACGGTAGCGTATGCAAGATGTTTTGATCAACAAAGGCTCGATAGCACCCTTGCATGAAAGAAGAGAGAATGCGTATACTGATGAACAACGGAAAGACTTGAAAGAGCGTGCCATGGCGATCATTCATCTGCACCTTGGTGAATCCATTTACTTTACCATAATGGATAAGACCAATGCCAAAGATTTATGGGATGCTCTATGTGCAACATGGGATGGCAAAAATGCCTTGAACAAGGTTTTGCTAATGAAGAAGCTTATGCGCACAAATATGAAAGAAGGCACCAATGTTAGTTCTCATTGAACGAGTTCAACAACATATTTTCACAGATTACTTCAAAAGGTATCAATTTTGGTGATGAAATGAAGGCCATTTTCTTGCTATGTTTGATACCATCGTCTTGGAGACCTTCAACACAGCCATAAGCAATTCTGCACCTAATGACAAGCTAGTTTTTCAAGATGTTGCTAGTGCATTGGTCACTGAGGAGATTCGAAATCAATTTCTTGATGTGAGTGGGCATGGTGATGCGCATGTGGCTAGTGACAATCGTGACAAGCAAAGGCAGCGTGGTCATAGCCGCGGTCATTCTCAGGATTGGAGGCAAAGTTGTAGCAAGAGTCATGGCAAAGACATGAAAAATGTTGAGTGTTACCACTGCCATAAAAAGGGACACTTAAAGAAGATTGACGCACATTGCAACGTGACAAGGGCAAAGAGAAAGTGAAGCATTAGGTGAAATTTGGACTCACAAAGGGGCCCTTTAAGGAGTTTGATTTTACCTCTCTCTACAAAAAATGGATAGATTTTTGCAAACAAACTCCAAAGTTGGCGGAGGTTTGACAGTTAGAATGTTCTCTTTAAGCTCTATCTACTGATATATAGCATGCCATTAGATTTCTCATATTTTAGAAGATTCTTTTTTTTATTCACCTATGATGTGACAACTCTGTCGGAATCTAAGTGAATCAAAAAAAAGAATCTTCTAAAATATGAGGAATCTCATGGCGTGCTATACATCAATAGATAGAGCTTGAATTGGACATTCTAATTGTCAAACCTCCGCCAACTTTGGAGTTTGTTTGCAAAAATTTATCCATGCACCCATTTTGGTAGAGAGAGGTAAAGTCAAACTCCTTAAAGGGCCCCTTTGTGAGTCCAAATTTCACCTAATGTATGACAAACCTAAAAGCAACGTGAAAATTGAAGAGATGAATGTGGTTGAGTCTCCAACTATTGAGATGGTTTTTTACGTGCCAAATGATGTGTTGATTTTCACATCTAATTTAAGTCTTGATGCATTATTATCTCTTTACAAGTGTTATGCGCAAAATTGGATTGTGGACTTAGGTGCTAGCTTTCACGTGACTCCTCACAAGGAGTGGTTTTCTACATACACTACCACGCATGGCACAATGAAGGTAGGAAACTCTTAGGAGCTTGATATATGCAGTGTGGACAGCATCAAGTTTTCTATGCATAATAGCATTGAGTTTATGCTACATAATGTTAGACATTTACCCAAATTGACAAAGAGTTTGATGTCTGTTGGGGAGAGTTGGATGATTTGGATTACACTACCATATTTGCTCATATTGTGGTTCTTGGATTATCAAAAAGGGGAATCTGGTCATGCTTAAAGGCCAAATGTCTAGCTCATTGTACTCACTTTATGTCTCTTCCATAAAAGAGAATTCTATTTGTGTAGCCAAGCTTCTGTCTACAGAGTTGTGGCATAGCCGGCTAGGTCATAAGAGTCGGAAGGGAATGAAAGTCTTGCAACATTTTTGTTATACCCCTGTGTTAGATTACTTTAACTTCTCTTTATGTCAGCATTGCATCTATGGCAAACAAACTAGGTTGACATTAGCGCCTAAATTTTGATGAATATTTTCTCTCGTGGTCAAGATGACTACACTGCGTCTTGTGCATGGTCTAGTAGCCATTGAGGACATGGAATTGGTCCAAATGGATGTGAAGACAACATTTCTTCATGGGGATCTTGAAGAAGATGTCTACATGAAACAACTAAAAGGTTTTGCGGATAAAGCCTGAGAAGCCAACACAGGCAAAACTCGTGTGTAGACTCAAGAAAGCTTTGTATGGGTTAAATCAAGGCTCAAGGCAATGGTACATCAAATTTGATAAGTACATTTAGTCCAAGGGTTACGTATGGAGCCAAGAGGATCACTGCTTGTACACAAGGAGGTTGAACGTAGTTCCCTCATCATTCAGATTTTTTATGTGGATGATATGCTCATAACAGAAAAGTCCAAAGATGAGATTGCACTTCTCAAGGATGCCTTAAGCAAGCATTTTGCTATGAAAGATTTGGGCGATGCACGTCACTTTCTTGGTATACGTATGAAGAGAGATTTCAAACATGGTATACTTGAACTCTCACAAGAAGAGTATATCACAAGGTCTTGCAACGTTTTAATATGCAAGGGGGGAAAGCATTGAGTACCCCAATGGCTGCATTAAAAAGAAAAAGCAAGCATGATTGTCGAAATCGAATGCTGAAAAGGCAAAGATGGCAAAGGTGTCGTATTCTTCGATAGTTGACAATCTCATGTTCTCCATGGTTAGCACACGGCCAGACATTGCATATGTAGTGGGAGTGGTCAGTAGGTATATGGCAAGTCCAGGCAAAAAGCATTGGGAAGAAGAGAAACACATCTTGAGCTTTGTGTGCATGAATAGCACTCTGATTGCAAAGGTTTGTATGTCCACTTGCTCCATTAACTTTCTAGGTTTGTGCTTTTTCTCCTTATTTTGTAGGGCATCATGTTTTTGGATGTTGCAATAAAAGCATAAAAATAAAGTATTTACACTAAAGTAGGGTGCCCATCTTCCAAATCTTGAGGCTCATGCCACACATACTCGTAAGCATGGATAAGTCCTAAGAAGTATTGTTTGAATGACTTTCATGCCACACATGAAGGCAATCTATAAACAAATTGGTTAATAGAGGCTATTAATATAGTAGGATATGGCATGTGGGAAGGTTGAGCATTCATAGTAGTATCTCACATGCTCTCAAGACTTATGATTGATGTTCGTGTTTTTCTCGTTTTGTATGTCTGCGTGAAGTTGGAGATGACAAAGGAAAGGCTCCTTTGGTTTGCAAAGAATTTTTCACAAAAAAACTTGCGAACTAAACGACAATCAGTTGGGGCTCAACTTTAAGGGGGTGGTGACCAACAAAAAAGAATCCGTAGATGAAGAAAGGGAATTAAAGAGGCGGCATTTGTTTCTATCCAATAAAGTAATGGTCAAGCGATGCATAGTTATCGGTTACTTTTTGAAATAACTATGCCACATGCATGGTTACACATGCGCCACTTTTTTGTCTTATGCAAGGCCTTTTGTAACTATGCGGATTTTGGCATAGTTGCATCATTAAGATGTTACAGATAACTATGCATAATGTGACCATATCCTCACACCACAAGGATGTGAGATGGCTTGCTCTAAAACATTAACTAGACCACCAGAGAACTTGGCTATTACGATTCTAAACTTCTTCACAGCTTGCCTAAAATATGAACAACACCAAAGGAGTATGAGCCGGCTTGCTTTATCCATGAGCAGCTTTTGCCAACTTAAGGTGGATTCGCACACTGCCCATGACAGCATTTTGTTGTTGTGCGCAGATTTTGTATCCTATAAAAAATGATGCCTACCGATGTTCAACTCCACAAAAATTGGTAGAGTTGGCTCAACATTGCCATTCTCTCTCGTGTATTTTTCCTTTCTCTTGGTTTGCATGTGCAACTTCCACAATGTTTATGAGGAGTAGCCAAAACAACTTGCGCCACTCAAAATGTTGCCGCTACGACGTGCAAAGGTGCTCTTATACACACAAATGTCAAAGGGGAAGTGTGTGGCATTGAAATTAGTGACCATTGCAACTATCCAAGGAGTCCACTTTGGCAAGGTACAAGTGGGGCCAATGAGCCTCAACACTATCTAGCACAAGGTATTGAATCAGCAATGGGATCTAGGGTACTGAAGTGAAGCACATTTTTCGTGAAGTTTGGACAACGTCCAATTTGTCCTTGTTTATTTTTTTTGTCTATGTTTATTTTTTTGGTCCGTGTTGACTTTTGCCTCTGTTCAAGTTCACTTTATGAGAGAGTGATGTTGCCTTGGGGACAAGCAACCCCATTGTGAGGATGGAGATCTGTGAGCGCAAGAGAGGGAAGGAGAGAAGGGGGAGAAGAATAAGACACAGTATTTTGGTGGAGCTTAGAGAAGAAGTAACTTCTCTCTCCTTATTCATTCACTATAACCAAAGAATGTAAGTGGATGGGCACCCGGTCAAACCGGCCATGGGCCACTGGCCTGAAACATAACAATCTCCCACTTGAAGACCAAGGTGGCCCACGTGCCTAAACAATGTAGGGGTTAGTATGTACAACTGTCTAAATGTGAAATATGATTGTAGCTTCACCCTACACCCATCATCTCTATGCAATGTGCAAACCGCTCTGAGACTAAGCTGTTCGTTTGAGCATCCACTGGGTTGTCATACATGTGAACTTTGACTAACTCAATGCGTTTGCTAGCCAAAATATCTCGTACCACATGATGATACCTGACCTCTATTTGTTTCAACTTGGAGTGAAACACGGGGTTCTTTGCTAACGCAATCACACTTTGACTATTGCAATGTAGCACTAGAGTTTGGTGTATACCAAGGTCTCCCACTAGACAAGATAACCACACAGCTTCCTTATTACTGGAACTAGAAATTGCAACATACTCTACCTTAGTTGTGGAAGACAAAGTGCAATTCTGGAGACACATTAGGAAAAGTTTGGACTCAAAAAAGGACTTTTTGACGTTAGAGAGAGAATGCTGTTCGACCAATAGAGTTTGAGTCACCACAACGGTAGCTCCAATTTATTTGATTTTTATCTCAAATTTTTGCATTTTCAAAAAAGAGTTTTTTCTGTTAAAAAGATCTGAATAAGAAGATATGACTCGATTTGTGCAAATTATTCCCCTGCCATGGGCGACGAACGCCAAATGTGCCATAGCTCACATTCAACGAGGCACACCTTTTGATGAACACTTTTCAAGCTACTACTTCTTGTGTAAACTAGTGAGCCTCTTTTCTTTTATCGTTTTTGCATAGTGTCACTTCGCAGCTAATAGAAGCAGAGATGGAAGGAAGATGACCACGACAACCATCCGCCTCTGTTAAATCTGTGGAACTATTCAACAGCTTTGACTTAGACCATGGTCGTTGGATGTCTACCACAGTCACCATTGGTAGTTGGGTTCTGCTTCAAACAAGAAGAAGAAAACGGATGTCAAATGAATTCATCAACAGCTACAAAGGACGTGTGAAAGATTTTCACTTGTCTCAAACAGGAAAGACAGTTAAAGAGGTGCTCATTGAGCATGCATATATGCACTCCGAACTACGACTACAACAGTCACCTTTGGGGTTTCCTGCTCATAGACCAAACTGTGTGACTACTATATTGCTAAAAAGTCTTTAAAGATCCTTCAAGTTATTTTGTTGACTATTTCTTGTGACCATTCTCTTATCTTTTGTTTTTGCAGATATTTATCCTTCTAACAAAGAAGACAACCAGTTGAGTGCATAATTGGTATTTTTGATGTTTTTCATGCTTCGGTGGGAGAACTTATGTACAGAACTAGTGCGAGAAGAGCTCTCGCAGAGAGGGGAGTTTTCTTTTACGACTACTTTTACAACGCCCCTTGCTTTGTCCATGGATTTGGCACTTTGAAACCTTTCCCTCTTTCCCAACAAGATTCCCCAAAGTGGCCAGTTCCAACTTCAAAAACCTCTGACTGTTTTAAACTCAAGCTTCATCAGGAAATTTTGAAGTGTTTGCGACCAAGCATTGCAAGCAGGCAAGTACGAGTCAGTCTATTTATGCCATTACATGTCTTTATAGATTTCTTCCACGATGAGGAGGTTAGAAAAACAGAAACCATGTTCATCTGCAAATCCCAAACTTTCCTTGATTTTTTGGATGATAATTGGGATGTCAGTGATTCTGAAGGCATTTTGTGCAAAGTTGACAAGCGCTCGGTTGTGTGCAAGTGTATGATAGCATCACAGAATTTTATAGTTTCTTTCTACTACATGAGGTGGCATCGAGTGAATGGTCAGTTGGTAGCTATGGATGAGATTTAAGTGACAATGATTTTAATCCCTTGATGTCCATCAAGATATGGTTTTCAAATTATTTGCTTATAGTTGTTGTGGTCATATCAAATGTCACTTTAAGACAGGTTCGAGAGGATTTGTTAAATTAGTCCGATCTCAATTTGCCTTCAAAATTTGTTTTCAAGTGTAACATGCGAAAGGTACTAAGCTACATGTATTACTTTTATACATTGATGTTTCTATCGTGCTCATGTATCCCAATGTCTTATCGCGTACGTTGCATTGCAGGTACCTCACAGACAAGAACATACGACTCTTTCTGCACAGATTACCAGCGACAGACTTGAAATAGTGAACTAACTGTACACAATGATTCAAATATTATTCTCAAAGATTACTCGACAAAGGCAGCTCTCTACATTACCAAACACCATTGGATCCTTACTCTCCCATTCTTTTGGAAAGCTGTACACAACATTTTGTAAACTTTGAACCATAATCAAAACAAAAGTCAAATTTCGATCCACTGCTTGTAATCAATTTGTCAAAAGTACATTTCATAATCTCTTTCTAATCTTGTGCATGCGGTGATATGGGGGCTGTTGGTTGAGGTTGAGGAAAGGTGGTGGCTTGGGAGTTTGGGGACTCTGGAGCTGCTTCATGAGTAGGAGAGGTGCTGGGTGGGGGGTTTGGGGGCTCCAGAGCTACTTCATGAGCAGGAGAGGTGTTGGGTGGGGGGTTTGAGGGTTGTGGAGCTGTTTCTTCAGGACGAGAGCTAGTGGGAGCTTGGGTTGGGGAGGCATCTGGGGAGATATTGATATGTGCTTGTGTTGGTGTGGCAGACATGGAGTATCTTGTTGGTGGAGGCCTAGGCGTGGGCCTTGGTGCTAGCAGGATAAAAGCATCACGTGCTCCGTCTGGACCCATGGTCGCGCAATTGATCAAGTTTTCAATCATTCTGTTTCTAAACAAAGAAACATCAGCCTTTGAATAATCTACCAAATTTCTTACCTGCGTTAAGAACATCATGTTTATTAACATAGGTACTAACTTATTAAGATACAAATCTGTAAACGAGTGTCAAATGCTTACACTTCTACGACTTCCATCAAGCATGACCCCTAACAAAAATTTTGCATTGATTAAGACCCTCCATCCACAAGAGTAGGCATCGTCCTGCTTAGGGACTTTGCAACTAATAATCGTAAGATTCTCATATATCTGCTCTTGCGTTAAAGCTTCAAGAGCAGACACAAGCTTCCGAAAAGATCTGCGCAAAATACAATTAAATTTCATAAGCGACTTTTAACAAAATTCTATGCGATGTCGAACAAAATACAAAACCTCTTACCTACGTACTTCACCATGAAATCCATGGGATGAATTAGCAAGGTAGCACCGGTTTCGTTCAAGGTGTAAGAGAACAAGACTTCAATGAGATCTGTTACAAATAAACATAAGCAAAACATATGTCATCATAACAAATTAGAGTTCAAGATAAAATAATTTCACTATTGAAAACATTGCGTACCCTTCATGATAAGCCATAACAAAAAAAAAATCCATCTCCATGTTCACTGACTGGAACCAGTCAACTACTTCCACTAAAGATATATCCTCGGCCATCAAAACGACCAAGAGGTTCGAGTCAAGGACGGCGACATCATCTTGCATATTCCAAGGCAAATTTGAAACTACAAAACTGTAAAGAAATTCGTGTCATACAAAATTGAATATATTAAAAGAATTTATTGTGAAAAAAAGAATAGCACGCACCAAAGCAAGCAATTGATGATTGAGTCTGTGAGTTCCCTTGTCCGGTTCTATAAAATTGCAATCTCGTGGGGGTGATAGGGAAAATACAGAATGCGTCCCCACACAGGAAGGCCAACATGGAAATATGGAAACAACAATGACAAATCATCAGCGTAATTGGCATCACTGATGGCATCTGCCATTTGTTCCTCCATCATCTCAAGGCGTAACTACTCCAATCTTTCACTATCGTCTTCTGTTGTGTCCCACTTGGTGTTGAGACGGGTGCTGTATCGATGCATTTGTGTAGACACTTCATGAACTTTGACCTTGTCAATAGGTGGTATTCTAAGAATATTGTCCATCTTTCGGTCTGAAATACCGGCAGGCGGTATTGTTTTGTCATACCTGAACCTGAGAAGGCGCAGTGTGTTGATGTCTCGCGGCATCAATGTTGTCCTATGGGCGTGGGCTGAGAGAATGTAGCTGTCCTGGAAAAGCTCTACAAAATAATCCTCGGCGGCCTCGTGCAAGCACCCCATTGCACTTCGAGACCACCGGAAATTCAGGTTGTATTGCTCGCAAATCTCGCGAAAAAACTCTCTGGGATGGCAGTTTAGGTATTGCCAATGAAATGTGCTTTTGGAGCTTACGAAGTTCGAGTAGAACGCTCCTATTCTGCTCGTATCTTCTTCTTCGCATTGTTGCCCGTAACTGCGGCATGGTCTTGCCCAGAATCACCTGCGATGTTGACGGTTGCACTGTAGACACTGTAGACGAGCTAGCCTGGCCCTGTGGACCAGACTGGCTAGGATAAACCTTCCTTGTTCTCTGCTTTGTGCGGGCCATGACCTGAACGAGGAGAATGCGAGGAAATATGGAAATCTGGATGTGGGTAAAAACGCAGAGTGACTAGAGACACTTCGGAAAAAACGGGGGGGGGGGGGGGGGGGGGTATGTTTATATTAGCGGATTAAGTATAATGAGAAGAGGCGGCTACATTAATCATGACATTGCGAGGTATGACAGGAGGCATGCGAGCATAATGATTACGCGCCACGTGGCACATCGAGACTCAAGCGATATTGGTGGTGCCAAAATTAGTGGCACTGCCTATTCGCGATGTGGCACGACGAGGAAAGAAGCGCCTCAACGGGTTGCCCTAGCAACAACAGTATGTCGCGGCACAACGTGAGGAGGCGGACCAGAGTACTCTGGACTGGCCGTATCGCGTTATGACGCGACAACAAGATGTCGCGCCAAAACGCGATAGCGGTGCCTTTGTGGAGCGGCGGCACCAGTTTCGCGTTGTGGCGCGACCATTCCAGGGCGGTTGACACGTGGCGTAATCATCACGGTGACTCCATGATGCACGGGTGGCGCGACAAAAAGGCATCGCGGCACAACGCGAGGAGGCTGACCTGAGTACTCTAGACTGGCCGTATCGCGTTATGACGTTGTCGCACCAAAACTCGATAGTGGTGCTTTTCTGGTGTGGCGGCACCAGTTTCGCGTTGTGGCGCGACCGTTCCACGACGGCTGACATGTGGCGTAATCATCACAACGACTGCATGATGCACGCCGGCCCCATGATGCAGGTCAATCGATGTTATCATTGTCCTCGGGAGTCCTTGCTCCCCCATTTGCCCTTTGTTTGGATGTTGTGCTCTCTCGTCTATCTTCGCTTTTGAATTTCCGTTATGGACCCCTTCAATGTTGAAGCAGAGGAGGAAGTGCCTTGCTCTGAGGATGCCCCCCAAGACAAACTATCTCATTTTCTATACCGCATTGGGCTTCAGCAGCGCGAGACAGAGATCATGCCGATGTTCAATCCAGATTTTTATTTGCATGAGTGGATTGTCTCCGTGCAACATTACCTATCAGGTTTTGAGCAGACCTACCAGCAACAAACGTTTGGTGGCACTGTCGAGATACAAGGAGTTCGTTTTGTTCACATGAAGGATATCAATTCGGACTCCTCCAAGAAACACATATTTTCTAGGAGTTGCCTTAAGTTGCCAGTGCACTTGCGGATAACAAACTACAAGTGTACACTTCATAACCGCAAGTGTCGAGTGGCTGAATATTATGCAGGTTTTATTTTATATTTTCATTTAATTTTGGATGAGCATGTTGATGCTACAGAGGCCTCACTAGAGGATCAGACTGGGGAGGGTCAAGAGCCCAAGTCTCGGGGAAGCCTTGCCTTGCCGGTTTCAGAGGGAGTCCAGCTTCAGGAGGGTGCTTTGCCTACTAGTGTTCTACCTACCATACCTATTGGTGATTTGCAGTATGTCATGCTTAACGACATTATGGAGCTTTTTGACCTTTGAGAGGACTATTGCCTTGCCATTGTGGCACAGAATCTCGAAGATGATGATGCTGACATTGACCCTGAGCACGACAAGTATTATGTTATAGGTGTCCATGTAAATGACGATGAGTTCGTTGACCCCGCAAGTGCACTTGTGATGATTTACAATGATGTTGCTAGGTATGAGCGCACGCTTCCAACAGAAAAGGAGTTCATGGAAGTGCAAAAAAACCTAGGGATTGAAGAAATGGGTAAGGCAAGCACTTCTTCATCATCTTTGGCCTCAACCTCCAATGCGCCCACTGGAGGTCAGGGCGGCATCAACCTATGGAATGAGGACTTACTTGAGGAAGATGAAAACCAGAAGGTAATCTTTTTTTATTTGCCTTACCTTTTTGGTTTCTACTTATCTCATTTCATAACTTTAATTTATTGCAGTTGGTGGTCTATGATGATACCTTCATTCCTCGCCCTCGTGGATGAGGCATGGGAGATTTAGGGAAGAATTCCTCTCTCGGCCAATACTTAAAGAATCTTAAGTATCCGAGTTTTTTGGTCTTCCATTCGTCCTTCTCCAATGACAACGCAGAGCTACCCTTGATGACGTTGAAGACACTTTCAAGATATTTAGGAGGGGCCGTCATTAGGTGGAACGCAGATAAAATAATGCTTTTAGAAAAAAAGGCCGCATTGTATATGTTTGGCCAAGGGCCAGGAATGTATGGTTTGCATAGTCGCTATTTTTTGGCCCAAGCGGCATATGGTTTGGCATGCGGAATCACTGACCTTGTGAAATTACTAGAGTATGACAAGCATGCTATGTTTCGCAATAAACAACCAATTGCGCATCTACCTACTGAAGAAATGTCTCTTGTGGCTGTGGAGGTGGAGACAAATGTACTGTCGATAAACGAACCTGCAGGACTAGGTTGCAAAAGATCAAGGCAAGAAGAAGACGATAACACATAGCAGGCAGAAAGGCCAGAATATTTTGTAACTTTTCTTGACGAAGATGAATAATAGAGAAGCTCCAATGTATATTGTCGATGCCAAAAAATAGTACATTTTCTATCAAAACAATGAGTACATTATGTTTCTCACTTTTGTGACTGGTTGTCTTCTCTTGGCACAAAAATATATATTGTGTTACAATGCGCTATCTTTAGGAAGTCTCAAACAACTTGGGTCAGAGTTGTCGAAGTTTTTCCAATGCGTTCTTTTTGAAGTCGCCACTCTGCATGCCGCGATGCCACAGAAGATGCCTCCCATATTTCCTTCTTCCGTCGTTTGCTTGCTAATCTCATTGCTTGGCCAATCTGACTGTCTTTGACACATTCCTTTCGGTGTGTTCTATGCATAAGTTTTCGATAAGTCCATTGATGTAGTTCCTCCAAACTGTTGGCTTTGTTTGCACCACCTCCGTGACGAGTGTGGCTAAAATAGCCAGTACGGGCTTGGTAGTGAGTTTTCTCCATACCTTGTGTAGACCATATAGCCAAGCTACCATACTGCCTAGCAAACCAAGGCATGTGGTTGCATATGATATGCTGCAAGAAAAAACTAGCCTATTGTTTATATGTAAATATATAATCACAATTTTATCAAATAAAGTAATATACCATGTAATGAGTTATGTGTTGATTTGTCCATGCAGCTATGAAAGACCTGTGGAAGGTCTCCAAAGCGTCGTGAAACAATGTATTATCAGTATCTCTCCAAGTATTGAGCTCACAAAACTTGAATATGGAATCCAAACTTTTCCACACGTTCACTTTGCGAGTCCTTGCTGCACTATTGTCTGCGTGGTCAACCATTGCATTGTGCAGGTTTCTCCACCGGTTGTATCTCAATGTCAACCTTTCTTGAGCATTTTGGCTTTTCCGTTGTCTGCCACTTGTTGGCATCGACAAGAAGAGATGGGCTTTCACACCGCCAATAGACAACTTCTTTGGCACATCTCGACCATTCTTAGACCTCTTCTCGTCCTGCTCTATTTTCACATGTCCTCCATGCAATCCCATGTCTGAGAAAACTGTTTCCAATGATAATATAGCCCTTTGTTTTGCTGATGCTGGCCGAGTGGTCCAAGAAAAACAAATGCACAGAAACATAAGTTTCTCAATGATTCTGCAAAGTGCATGCATTGTGCAAATATGTACTCTGGATAGTGGAATATCTAACACTGGGCGGAAGTTAAGGTCCTGCAAGTGCCTGTCTGGTGCTCTCCTCCAATTTCTTTTGTCAAGAACAATGACTCCTCCCATGCAATACAAACAAGGGCTTTTACTTGTTTCTCCTTTTGAGATGTTGTACATACACTTTAGGGTTTTGAGATCTCTAGCCATATGCCACTCTACTGTGTATGAACCCATGCCTAATACATCGAGTGTCTTTCCATTTGTCTGTTTGCTTATGACTTCAGGAATACTTGTTTGATGGAAAACCCAGTTAAGAATATCAAAATTCTCTGCAGGCACCTGAAATGGGAAAACCAAAACAATCAAATGAAACATGTCTAACCATTTTTAAAGCAAAAACTTGTTGATATCAAACCTTGAATGTGGCTAATAAGAAAATATTGTTTTCGGATTGCATGCTAAAGTTTCTAGGGTCGTCTGAAGCAATGCTTTCATCTAATTCTCTATTCATAAGTGTTATTGTGACACGCTCAATCTTTGTCTCTTTCACTAGCTCGCACTCATCCAGTTTAAGCACAAACTTCAAGACTCCATTGCATTCCTCTTAAGAAACCTCGAACAATTGAACAATATATGTCTACAAAGCTACTAAATCATAAAATATATTATTGTATTTGTCATAGACCACTTCCTCTGCTGATGGCGATCTGTACATTGCTTCACTGTGAAAAGGAGTGCCCAATGTCGGAAGCACTTCCTGGTTGACCTCCAGTCTTGTCTTTCGAATGGAGAAAGGATTTGGCAGCAACGTGTGCTTGAGATTGAACTTCTTACTTTGTTGCTGCATAGTTCTATAAACAGAAAATTAAGTAAATAGACTATTTCCAAGTTTTCAAATGCTACATATATCCAATATACCTAAAAATTACAGACATTTGATTTGATAGGTGAAGACAATTGATTCAAACACCAGACATACCTAAAAATTGCAGAATAACCTTTGTTGGATATTCCGGCTTCATCCAGAATTGACTGAACATCACGTGTTTGGAGTTGATTCTGTTTCAAAAGAGTGTCAAGTTGCTTAGCAACAATCTTGCAGTAGCACTTATCGTCCAAAAGTCCGGCGACATCTTTGCGTTTTAGTATGAGACCATAAGGAATTGAAGAAGTTGGTGTGTTGCTGTCAATATTTGACTGACGATGCAGCAACGATCTAAGCATAAATATGAAAAGTAAGATATAAAACTACAAATGTAAAGATGAATTAAACCTGCTTGAATGATAATCTTACTTGATTGCTTTAACCCTCTTCTTCAAACCCCCAGAACCAACCTTCAGTTGTTCAATGTCTCGTAAGCGTCGTTCTCTTAACCGAGGACCCAAGACAGTATTTTTTTCTCTGAGATCCTACGTGAGCTGCGTAATGCTTTCATCCTTGCCTTTCAGTTGTTGAGCGCAATCTGTCACAGTTTGCTTCAAGCAAAATTTTTCTTTGTGTGCAAGGTCTCTCTCAAGCTTAAGAATATCACTTCTGGCCGCCAAATGCTTGGTGTAGCCATATAAACCAGAATAACCATCTCCTACATAGTTCAGCAATGACGTTATGTTTCTGAACGGTGGAGTTGATTTGGTGATAGGATGCTCAGGATATATCCTGCCATGCACCCAAAGATCGACACTTTATTTACCTTGAAATATGAAGTTCTCTTTTGAAGCTTCGGAAAGGATGCCTCTCTTATTCTTCTTGTGGAGGGGCTCGTATTCTCCGGGCAGTTCGATATGCATATGATACACATCGTTTTGACTCCTCGTCTGAGTTTTGTGTGAAGATGATAATGACATTGAGACGAATTGGTGAATGAGAAAGCTCAAAACAGAGGAGAGTGCAAGAGTGGAGCAAATGGAAGAGAGCTCAAGGAAAGAGACTGCGCGCAGGCGGAAAGCAAGAGAGACGCAAAACTGAGGAGAAGAATAACATTCAATGCACCTCGTTGAGCGCCAAATCTTAGTTTTGAAAAATCCAAAAGATTGAGATAATCGGCGTTCAATTCGGAGCCGTCGTATGTTATCATTGTCTGAACACTTTTTGAGAGTTTTAATAAACGTACCCCCAAATCTGATATCCGAGTTTTTTTGAAAGTGAATATCAAAAATGAAATTAGGGACTTTTTATTATCTCCTCTAAGCTGACCTGGCATTTCTAACAAGGCCCATTTTTGAGTCCAAAATTTTCCTAATGTGATCTCCAAGAGACTGCCGCTCCAGCGAACAAGAAAACATACTCGGATGTGGATTGCCTAGTGTCCACACAACCCACATAATCCGAATCCATGTATCCAACTATGGATGCATCACTGTTCCCAAAGTGTAAGCACTTGTTGGCTAAGCCATGGAGAGGAAAGAAGTAGAGAGACATGAACATTAGGTACAATCTCCCCCATCCAAAAATGAGCTTTTTTTTTGCATGTATTTAAAATATACATAAATAGTCAAGGTTAAAATAGCTACAATCCACTTTAGTAGCTAAAAATAGGAACTAACCATAGACTCTAATTACAATAGAGTGTGACAACTCTAATAATTATTGGTGTAGACCTTCCACATATATACTTGAAGCATCACCAACATGTCTTATACCGAGCCAATTATTCATCTGCTAAACAATGTCATACCAAGTGATCATTATACTCATCATCGTTCCTCGTTGCATCATCAATAAAATCAGTTCCAACTAAATAATAAACACTTATTCAAATTTCCATTTCCATTATTTAGCTCTATGCTAAAAAATAAAATTTGTCCACAAATGTTACCATATCCAAACTAATGGCAAGTGGTGTCCAATTACTTGTAGAGTGGCCTAGCTACCTAAATAGAAAAATCTACATCAATTGGTGTGTTACCTAAAGTATTTTTCATGCATTAAACTCCAAAAGGTTAATAGTTTGCATGGTTTTCTCAACTAAGAAACTCTCTACAAAATAAGTTAGCTAAATTTATTGATGATGTTATTGACAAATTTCAAAACTTATAATCCTTAATTTAGACAACAATATGAAACATTTCTTGGTAAGTGCATATCAATCTACTCAATTTTGTCATTCGTTACTGAAAAACCTACCAATAAAGTATGTCAAGTGCTAAGAGATATAGCAAAGCAGAGAACTTGAGTGCTTACAAGCATGCACGTGTGAACACGCGGGCACACACACACACACACACACACACACACACACACACACACACACACACACACACACACACACGTGCGCGCGCGCATAGAGATGGAGGCAAAACCTTCTACTTATTATTCTTCACTAACTCAAGATAAGAAGTCTACAAAGCATAAAAGGGAAAGTACAACATAAGAGGAAACTAATACATTGTTCTAGTGTGAACCGCTAGTGAGTGAGCTGAATGGATAAGTGTGCCATCACTCCGATAGGAAGACCAAGTTAGTGTAGTAAAATTGTAGTACCATTTGCAAATATATGTGTATCCACCAAGGTGCACTAGTGATGATAAATGCTAGTGATAGTCATCTCAAAGTAGTACATGTTGAGCTTGAAATCTCAACACTCCTGCTCAAACTCAATGCCATCTCCCATATGACAAGCATCGTTCTAAAACACCACAGCTTCTGCACTCCAAGGGCTTTCATGAAGATATTTGCAACTTGGTCATCTATTGTATTTGCTCTCTGATGAAGTGTCAATGCACCTCAATGTGATTTGTCGTTGCATAAAACATTGGGTTCCAAGATAAGTGTATGTTGCTAAGCTTGTCACAGTAGATTACAACATGCCTCTCTATTTGTACTCCAAAGTCATGAAGTAGAAATCCTAGCCATGCTACTTCACATGCTGCCACTATAGCACCTATGTATTGTGTCTTTGTACTCAATAGAAAAATAATAGATTTTTTCTTGTTTCTCCCTGTGATAGCAACACTCCCAAGTGAAAACATGAATCCATTGGTAGGCCTACAATCATATGTGCTACCATACCAATCCGCATATGTGTATTAGAGCTACAACTCGACATCAACCCTATGAAAGAGTACATAATTAAAAGTAGCACTCACATAGTGCAATGTGCACCTCATTACATCCAAGTGTGGTTTCCTATGAGACTGCATATATTGACTCACCAATCCAACTATGTAGCTTAAGTCTAGATGTGAGATAGTCACATAGATTAATCTACCAACTATCTTCTTGTACATGGTAGCATTCTCAAGCACTTGAGTTGCATCATTTCTCAACTTAAAATTTTTGTTGTAAGGTCATTGCAATTGGATAACAATCATCCATACCATACTATGTTAGCATTTCCAAAGCATAATGTCTTTGATAGCTATACACCCTCTTCTGTGCGAATAATTTTAATGCCCAAGAAGTACCACAAGTCTTCCAAATATTCATCTCAAACTCTTGCATAAGTAGAGCATGTACACCCTCTACTTCAACTACATTATCACCTCCAACAATCAAGTCATCCACAAAAATACATATCGCCATAATTCTTGCGTCATTCTCTCGCACATACAATGAATGATCTACATCAGACATCTCAAAATCCAAAGACATGAGGAATGCCACAATCCTCTCATACCAAGCTCTAGCTTCTTGATTCAACCCATATAATAATTTCTTTAACCTGCATACAAGATCATGTAGCCTCATATTCACATAACCTTGTGGTTGCACCATATAAATTGTACATTACAAGGTGCATGCAGAGTATGAGGGAGAAGAAGATAAGATACACAGAGTGGGTGGAGCAAAAAGTGAGGATTAGACTACCCATAGATACTTATTCTAGTGTGTATTAATGAATAAGTTTAGATGGGTTAGTAGTGGGTGTCCCACTACTTGGCATGAACACCAACAATCTCCCACTTGAAGGCCAATGTTTCTTAAGTTTCTTACGTATATAAACAACATGTATAATCATGAAGCATTCCACTGGCTTCACCCTACACCTATCATCTCAATGCAATGTGAAAAACCCTTTGCGGCTAAGTTGTTCATGAGAGAATCTGTAGGGTTTTCATCTCTATGAACCTTGACTATTTCAATGTGCTTGCTAACCATTATTCCCATATCACATACTACCTAACCTCTATGTGTTTTGACTTGAAGTGAAACATGGGGTTCTTTGTTAACGCAATAGCACTTTGATTATTGCAACGCAATAATGGAGTTTTAATACTCAGCTTATGTAGGTGTTGGTTATGGTGGTTGCTATCGAGGTGTAGCTGTGGCGTGATGAAGGGCATGCAAAGACAAAGAGAGAGAGAGAGAGAGAGAGAGAGAGAGAGAGAGAACAGCAACAACAACAACATGACACCAAAAAGAAAATGCTATTGTATTGTGTATATCTTATGAAAAGCCTTACATGATTAGAGAAATCTTGCCATGCAAAAAGACTCCACTAAACTCGGGTTGTACTGAATGCTACATAAGAGAATTTTTCCATGGGTTGACACCAAACTGGACTTGGGCTTGGAAACCAAACAACCCCCCCTCAAGCCCAAACTAGATACACCACACTCATGATATTTTTGGTGTACTCGTTAACCGTGAGTTTTAGGTTCTCTCACAACCAAGGGTTTTCGTATACCCATGAC
Organism: Adiantum capillus-veneris; assembly: GCF_014529385.1. Taxonomy (NCBI): domain Eukaryota; kingdom Viridiplantae; phylum Streptophyta; class Polypodiopsida; order Polypodiales; family Pteridaceae; genus Adiantum; species Adiantum capillus-veneris. Next base: position 51,829,543 of record NC_140937.1, read on the forward strand.
TTGCTGCTACTTTTAAGCTACCAACAAGATGGAGCTTTTGGTTCACTGCCAAACCTTGGTTTTTTGGTGTACCCAATAACCTCATGAGAAGTGGGACAAAATAGGACTTGAACAAAAAGAATATTTTTTGGAAGGTCTTACCACATATGTGTGTGTGGCAATGTCTATAACCCATACATGTTTGTTTTTGGGACAATTTTGGGACATGGCAGTAACTGACAATTAATAGGCTAAAAACAAGGTTTTGATATATAATTATGTGAACAAGAGGTATAATCATAATAGACCTATGACATGGAATAGAAAAAGAACTGTTGAAATCTGAAAAGAAGATCTATGGTTCCGTTTGAGAATACTCATGTCAAAAATCCTTTGAGCATCTGGAGGCATGGTCGCCATAAACGCTCCACCGTTTGATTTATTGAATCTCCAATCTTGAGAGAGATGGTGTTCCAACCCTTTGCAATGGTTAAGACCAACTGCCTCTACACCAATGTTTTGAAATGCTTGGCGGTCGACTAGCCTTTGTTGGTCCTTGATGAATAGCGGTCGGATGGCTTTAATGAGCTTTGTATCAACCTTTTGAGATGCTGCAAATTTCTCTTATCACTGCGATCATTGAGGCTAACTTTGATGCAACATATTGAGAATCTTATCCTTTGTATCAACCTTTTGAGATGCTGCAAATTTTTCTTATCACTGTGATCATTGAGGCTAACTTTGATGCAATGTTTTGAGAAGCTTATCAAAAACGTTGATGGCTGGCTTTGCAAATTTGACTATGCTACAGAGCCCATTAGGAAAAGTTTGGACTAAAAAATGGGCCTTGTAAGAATTGTTGATGTGGCATAGCTTTCAAAAAGTGGGGATTGGTAAATTTTTTGCAAATAAGATCCAAACTTGTCAGAGGTTGGATATTTAGAATCTACTCTTCAAATTCTATCTATTGATATATAGCATGCATGTATCGGACATTGCCTTCATGTAGATCTAGAAAAAGGTGATTTTAGATTACCGTAACGGTAACAAAACGTGGCTGATTGAAAAAAAATGGCATAACTTTCATAGAAGTCATCCAAACTTTTCGGACCTTGGCTCTTTAGAATCCATTTTTCAAGAACTTTCCAATGATAGGTCATATCATGGGGTTCTAAGCAATATTTAGAGGGGTCTACGGGTTGCTTTCTTTTGTACAACTTTGATGATGTGGTACTCTTAAAAGGCCCAAAAATGAGTTCAAAATTTTCCTAATGCAAAGGCTCACCTTGTCACCGCCACAAAATAGGGGAAGTGTTTTGAGATGCTTCTCGTCCAAAGGTTCTTTGTCTAGACAACACCCACAGAGAGCAACAATGTTTTGAGAAGCACCACCTTGTCCAAGGGCATTTTGAGAGGAAACCCACAGAACCTCTTGTGATTTCACTGCCTAGGACAGCACCCAAATGGGGCAGCGTTTCAAGACGCCCAAACATTACTTGGCTCTGTGATGTTTGGATATGCTTGTTGATATTCCCTGTCTATGAAATATATTAGAACGCTTCCCTAACCATTGCCTATAGCCCTTGCATGTCTGCCTGTGTGATCGCCTATCAAAATGATGAGCCCTTGCCCGCATGGGCTCTTATACCACTCATAGGTGTTGGCTGTGGTGGATTCCATCAAGGTGTAGTCATGGCGTGATGAAGGGCGTGCAGAGGCAACAAGATAGAGAGAGAGAGAGAGAAGAGAGAGAGAGAGAGAGAGCATCACAACACCAAAAATACAATGCTATTATATTGTATATATTTTATGAAAAGCCTTACATGATATATAGAGCCATCTTGCCATGCAAAAAGAGTCCACTAAATTGAGGTTAAGTGCATGATACATAAGAGCAATCTCCCATGGGCTGACACCAAATGGGACTAGGTCTTCGAAACCCAATAGCTTCTAAGGTGGAAGAAAAAGTGAAACCCTAGAGATATGATCTTCATGACATGGATGCTCCAAAAAATAGGATTACACATAGCCTGATGATTTGGATCTTTGACTATCCATGCACGCATATAATCCGCATTCGTGTAACCCAATATGGATGCATCAATGCATCACTGTTTCCAAAGTGTAAGCACTTGCTTGTTGTACCCTTATTAAGGTATCACAGAATGTGATTCACTACCTCACAATGCTTTGTGCTAGGATTCACCATAAATCTTCCAACCACTCCCACTGCAAATGCAATGTATTATTTGGTGGCTACCATGGCATACATAAGATTGCCTACTAATGAGGAATATGGCACATTTTCTATTTTTACTTTCTCAACATTAGATATGGAAGCATCATTCTTGCTAAGTTTTGCATGTCCTTGAAATGGGGTACCTGTTTCCTTTCCCCCTTGCATATTAAAACATTGCAAGCCCCTTGTGGATATACGTTTTCTCTGATAACTCCACTATTCCACATTTTCTATCCCTCGTGATATGCATACCAAGAAAGTGACTTGCATCTCCAAAACCCTTCATACAAGAGTGCATGCTAAGTGACTTGTTCAAGATGGAAATATCTTCTTTAGACTTTCTGGCAATGAGCATATCATTGACATAAAGTATCCAGATGATAAGTGAACCGTCGTTCAACTTCTGGATATACAAACATTGATCTTTTTGGCTCCATACATAATCTTGGGAGTCATGTACGTTTTGGTACCACTACCTTGAGCCTTGCTTTAGGCCATACAATGTCTTACGTAGTCTACACACCAGTTCTTTCCTCATTGGCTTTTCAGGTTCAACCTCAAAACCTTCTAGCTATTTCATGTAGGAAACTTGTTCAAGATCCGCATGAAGGAAATCCATCTTCACAACCATCTAGACAAGTTCCATGTACACAGTGGCTACTAATCCAAGCACAAGATGCATGGGATTATCTTGACTACTGGAGAGAAAACCTCGTCAAAGTCTTAAATCCTTTAGAAACCAATCTATCCTTATATTTTGGCTCATTATCTTCTGCTGTATATTTCCTCTTATTAATGAGTTATTTGATTCTATTGTGTGCTCTCAATTCACGTTATCTTCCATCTAAATAGTCTTTTGGTAGCATGTAGGCTCTCCACAGTCAGTGTGACCAACAAATAGTCTAATCTTGGCTAAAAATGCTCAGAGGCATGAGAGACTCGTATACATCTCCTCACTACGTGACCATTGGACTTTGCTCTCTCTAAGGCACTACTAGTGGTAGGAATTTCACTAGTAAATTGATTATATATTCTCAGTTGAGGCTACATCCTCGAATCTAACCTTTTGGTACTAAACCTCTTTTACAGGTTGTCTATGAATCTTTGAGTCATTAAAGATAACCTATGAACTGAGAAGGATTTTCCTAGATTTTGAGTGCCAGAGATAATATCTCATCTTTACATCTACACCACCAATGAAGATGCATTTGTGTGATTTGTGTTCTAGTTCTTTAGGGACATGGAAGAATGCTTCACACCCAAATATATGTAATCTATCACAATTTAGATTCTTGCCAGTCTACATCTTCTTAATAATCTTATAGTTCAATGGCATGGTAGACAATCGATTGGTGATGTAAATTGCTATCATAATAGTCTCTCCCCAAGTTGTGATACCACTTGTAGAGTACAAGGTGTGTGCAGAGTGTGAGGGAGAAGAAGAGAAGACACACAAAGTGGGTGGAGCACAGAGTGAGGATAATGTTGCCTCAGAAATCCTTATTCTATTGTGTATTAATGAATATGGTAGTAATGAGCATCCAACCAATTTCCTGAACCCCAACATACACAAATTTCTCCAAGTCTTTGTTCAAGAAAGAATTCTATACATCCATTTGTTTCAACATCCATCCTAAAGCTACAACCACTACAATAAACACATGAATGGTAGCCATCTTGGCTACAAGGCTGAATACCTCCTCATAGTCAGTACATATGGGACTCTCCTTTGTAAAATCTATCTCTTTTGCCTTGTAAAACCCCCCTATTTTACACTCACATGATACTATACGGTAACCCTTTTAGTTTAATACCTCGTCGGGGTTTCCATTTAATCTCATGTGGGGACATCACTACTACCGAGTATGGCTATTTTTGGAACTACCTAATATATGTTGAATACAAAGTGATCCTCTACCTTTGCTTGTACCTACTAGTTAGCTGAAAGCAGGGGGTGGTGGAAAAACAAGGAGTGTCCTTGACACCACATTGGACTAGGGGTTTTTTCAAGAAAACACCTATTTTTGAGTGAATTTGTGAAGGTAAAAGAGAAAGTGTTTGCTATTTTTCATTGATGGCTCTATTTTTTATAGTCTTTGTTTCAAAATATAAAATGTAGGACCTTTACAATATGGGTAGATGGGAGTTGATCAACTATGTAGTGGCTTCTATAATGTTGTTGTTTCACTCTCTCCCCCCCCCCCCCCCCCCCCCCCCCCTCCCCCTCTCTCTAGCTTGCTATACCTTTAGTGTAGGACGTCAATGCCCACCACAGCCAGCATCATAAGGCTATGGACTGACCACATACATTGGATCCCATGGAAATTGGAGTGCTTACTTCCATTTGCAAACCTCTCACTAACCAAAATTATATTTGTAGTTATTGGGCGGAAAAGAAGCGTGAACAACAAAACAAGGAAAGGAGTCATGATATCCAAGTAAGACTGCCATTAACTAGGTCAAGAAAGAACATATTCTTAGTTGTGCAAGCAGACCTAAGGGCTCCAAATAAATGAACAAAAGGAAATACTTAGCAACTCATGCACCACCAAACATTATCCAAGTTCAAAAATCAAATGTCAAATGGAATCTCGTCTCTTGATGTTTGCAACACATAAACTCAGCTCAAGGTCCCCCACTCAACAAGTGAGATTTTGTCAAGAGAACCTCTTTAATGATGTTGTTGAATATTATTGACAACACAACATCAATGAATCAATCTAGAATTTCTAGTGTCTTTGGTGCCCATTGAAGGAATATATTAGAGGGATATAGCGGCCAACAAGTTCTTGATTGGAGATGAAAGATGAGGATGAAGTGTTGCCATTGGTTGCTTCACAGACAATTGCCTCAATGTATCATTAGTACAAGAGAAATAAGAGATTTGGTCTATGCCTTTTGGACATCAAAGATGAGAGTTTCACCTAACAAAAGGACATATGTAAGCAAAGAATTAGAAGAAAAAGCGTTGTCAAACATCCATTACATCTTCTCAATGACTCTTAGGTAGCCTCTATTTCCTAGAATCATCATTCCCTCGTGTTTCATTTGTACGGATGTTCAAGTAGAGTACTTTTTATAATGGTATATCCTATGGAAAACAATGTACTACAAAGTAGTGGTTCCATACACCACCAAAAGCACCAAATTGGTACTCACTTGCTTTAGAGTAATACTCCATACAATGCATTTTCTAAATCTAGTATTTGTTATAGGGCAGTAACTCCATATGCTACCAAAAAAGATAGGTATAGTACTCAAGCCACTCAAGAGTACCAAAATAGGTAGTATGATGCATAGAAACTGCTACATACATTACTAAAATATAAAAAAAGGCCTTGAGTAATGCTCTTTATACCACCAAACCCCATGTGGACATCCAAATTTGGTAGTCTTCTATAAGGTAGAGGATTTTCTACAACTATTTGTACCGTGCATAGTATCCAAGCATACAATAAGCACCAAATTTGAAGCTCAAGTGCATGGTAGGAGTCACACATACAATATCAAAAGTGAAAAAACTTTTACCCAAGCCTCTATGCAATACAAAATTTGGTACTATGTTTCCTAGCAATGTTTTCGTATAGTACCAAAGAAATAAGGACGAGTACCTTATCAAATTTATAATGCCACTTCTGGTACTTCCCTACTTGAGAATGGAATACCAAAATGTTTGCAAAAATTATCTATTGGAATATTAGATAGAAATAATGTATGTAATACATCAGTAATACTGCAAAAAATATGGTGCGTTATTGTACCAATTATAGTACAAAAGACTCATTGTGCAGTACCAACTTTGGTTAGATATAAGTGAAATTTGGCATTAAGATCATTTGAGACACTAAAACTATACTATGTTTGGAAGTTGAAAGGACAATTACTTACTGCTATGTATCATGTCTAGATGATATATTTCAAAGAGGTATTCAATCAAATGTGGAAAAACAAGTTTGGGCATCATGAAAAAGATTATATGTGTACATGCTCCAATTGTTGTGCAAGTAGTGGTTCAAGTCAATGTTCTACAAACCAAGCAGTATGTCAATAGATCATTAATCTTTGGGAATCCATATTGTGCCCAAAGCCTCTAGAAAATGAGTATTATGCAAAGAAATTTCTGTTTGGAGATTGTCCCAATTATGTTGTAGAAGCCAAGTTGAAAAATTTCTAGAACAAGAGTTCAATGGATAGTAGGGAGTTGACATTGTGAAAGTTTTGAAGGATGTCAAAACTGGACATGTTTATGCTACTGATAGTGAAGAGAAGAGAAAGGGATTGATTACAAAAAGAATCCAAATTGCTATTTTTCTTCACCTCTTTTAAAATCATCTCAAAAGCTTCATCAAGCATAACTTTCTCTTTAAATGGCAAACCAATAGTTCAAAGACTCTTGCGTAACTTTCCTAGTGATGTTGTTGTGTTGGTTGTTGATTTTTGAGGTAATTATTCATTTAATATTAAGAATGAGATTCAATCCATGCATTGGCAACCAACCTAGGTAACCATATTGGTGCACATCACTTATGTGAGAAAATCATTAGGTGTTGTTGAGAAGACACTAAATCTTTACATTTAAGATAACAAGCTTCATGACAGGTTGTTTGTTTAGCACTATTTTTTTCTTTATGATAAGTGGTTGAAACAACAGGAACATCACTTGTGATATCATTATGTGTGGTCAAATGGTGCTCCTTCATAGTGAGATACAAAGAGATTTCTATTTTGTGGCAAAAGGCCATCAAGGACTTCAAAATTTTAAAGTGCACAAAAGCAATATATCAAACAATGAGAACACATAATGATAAGTATTACAATAGAATTTTATGAGGTGTAATAATAACTGAAGACTTTTACTATGGCCAGATTGAGGAGAAGGCCGATGCACATACCTAGGGATTTAATATTTACGTAATTATGTCAAATTTTGTGTGATCACAAGGTCTTATTGACACATTTACATGATCACAGTAAACATGATCACACAGAACCCGGTTAGTGGTGACTTGCAAACCCACAAAATTCCCGCCGGGCTTTTCCGTATTCCCGCCGGGGTTCATTATTTTCCCTGCGGGCCCATCGGGAATCCTAAAAATCCCAACGTGCTGTTAGCGTTATATATACGCGGGCACGATCGGGCCCGTTGGGTGTATTAGTGCTAGTCTTGCTTTCGTCTTCTGTGAGAGAGAGAGAGAGAGAGAGAGAGAGAGAGAGAGAGAGAGAGAGAGAGAGAGAGAGAGAGAGAACTCTTGCGACCACCTTTGCAGGTACATCGAAGAGAGGAGAGCGGGAGAGAGGGGGTCGTGTGGGAGCGTGCTCTATGTCGCAGTGCGCGACAGTAGCAGAGTACCCGACCCCCGAGGCGGTCACTTTTTAGAATGTGTATGCTATCACGTGAGTTAACCGGAGAGGATTATTAAAAGATCAAAATGTATCAAAATGTATACTTGTATGTATACATTAGAGGGGGGTGGGGGTTTTTTAAATAGGCACGTAGTGTAAATATAGTATGTATATTGAGGTATTATTAATAACCTCTTGAACGCATGTGATATAGGAAGCTTTTGATAAGTGACCGCCCCGGGACCTGACCACACGATCCGGGTATGTGTTGTGTGTGTGTGTGTGTGTATGGGTTGTGTGGTAGCGTGCCTTTTGTCGTAGTGCGTGGCAGTAATAAGGTACCTTACCACACAATGGGAGTGTGTGTGTAAGCTGTTCTACGGAACAGTGCTTATCACGCGGGCATCACCTCGGTGACGGGGGGACGATGGTGTCCTTGTGGTAAGTATTGGCTTACTGTTTGGGTACTACGTCGGTAATGCGGAAAATCTAGTATCCTTATGGTAAGTCAACTTGCCTTCCCCTTACTCAAAAAACATATGGACATCGGTCGGTAACGCGGCTATATGATGTTCGTATGTAGGCCATTGTTTTTCCTTAGATTCAGGCAGCACTCGGTCGGTAGCGCGCGAATAGAGTGTCGTTTGTTAGAAGCATATGTTTTTGCATAAATGTGGCGTTCAGGTCGTTAACCCGACCGTATGAACATCATATAATTTGTATGTACATGTGCAATTAATTTTTTAAGTATTAAGTATATGAAATACTTGGTCGGTAACGCGGCTGTGAAGAGTATTTCATATATAAAATGTATCAATTGTTAGATTTTGTTGTTTTCAACTGTCCATTTGAAATTATATACCAGCTAATCATATTCAAAAGAATACTTTATTCATCAATCATCTCTATTTTAAATGTTTCATTTATATAAAATACTTTATTCATCAATCATCACTATTTTAAATGTTTCATTTATATAGAATACTTTATTCATCAATCATCGCTATTTTAAATGTTTCATTATATAGAATACTTTATTTATCAATCATCGCTATTTTAAATGTTCCATTTAAATTACATGTTAAAAAAATTTTGCACACAAATTGCATGTTTAATATTCGTTTTTAATCTTTTTAAAGGACTCTCAAGCATTATCGCTATTTTTAATGCTTCATTTACATAAATTCTCCACAAAAAATCTAAATGTACATAATTTGCATGTTAAATATTCTTTTGTATCTTTTTACAGAGCTTCAATTATCATCACTTTTTTATTACTACATTTACATCAATTCTATGTAAAAAAAAAAGTGCGTGAACACAATTTGCTAGTCCAATTCTATGTAAAAAAGTGTGTGAACACAATTTGCTAGTCCAATTTGTATACTTCCAATGTTTTAAATGTTTTTGAAGATTTTAAGTCGGTGTGTGCTTTGTTTGAATTAGTATGTGCGCACGGAGAAAAATATAAGTTAAAAATTCAATATATGTTGAAATGTTAAAGACCGTTAACATGTATTTTTTATCTAAATTAAGTTCTTATAAACCACTTGTTTGAACTGCTTTTTACACGTGTAATAGATTGCAATTTTAAGTGAAGATTATATTCAATTTTTATCAATATTTCCTTGCATATTTGTTAAAGTCTTCAAGTGGTGGTTAAGAGTTTACCTGAGATAGTGTGAGAGTGGTAGTGTCATTCGCAACCATGAATTTGTATTTGATATGCTGTTTTTGTATTGTCCAATGCAAATATGACGCCAGATCAAAAGAAATGTATTATGCGTGCCATTCGTAAAGAATGTATTTTGGCAATCTCATCATGTGCAGCTTATCGCATACAGCAGATTAGTGAAAGCGATGTCTACATCAAAGACATCACTAGCGCTATATGGGAGAACACAGAGTGCAGGTTGCGACTTGAAGGCCAATACGAGTTGTTGAGTCCAGCTGGGATACGAGAATTTGACCCCCACCACAAGGTCAGGACAGTGTTGGGCAATATGAAAGTATGTTGCAGAGACTTAAAGGAAGATATCCCACCTACTTGCGACATGTCAAAATTAGAGCTCTGGGATAAATTGTGGGAAGAACAGAAGGTAAAGATGAAGCGTGTGAAAGCGCAAGACCAAGCAGCCTTACCCAAGAGATTGACGATGGCCCAACATGTGCAAGCAGCTTTGGGAGGTCGATCCGATGCTAGCAGCACCGGCACAATCAAGCGCACTGCTTTGAATCCCGGGGCGATCACTTTTTAGAATGTGTATGCTATCACGTGAGTTAACCGGAGAGGATTATTAACAGATCAAAATGTATCAAAATGTATCCTTGTATGTGTACATTAGAGGGGGGTGGGGGTTTTTTAAATAGGCACGTAGTGTAAATATAGTATGTATATTGAGGTATTATTAATAACCTCTTGAACGCACGTGATATAGGAAGCTTTTGATAAGTGACCGCCCCGGGCTTTGAATGCAAAGTGCTCTCATCTTGTCGGCATCCCTCACGAAGCCTTGGTAGAGGGTATGAGGATTGGAGCAGGCTCCTTCGGTGTGTGCACATTGTACACTATCAAAGCCATCTCATTTTTTTGAGACCACATTACATATGTGGAAAAATGTTACAAAGGAGGGAGTGAGGCAAAATTTGACAGCTTTAAGACAGAGCAAGGAATGCAAACGCTTCACCCCTCCATTGTAAGGTGCATTGGGTTTACTATAGAAGCTCCTTGGATCACGATATTCCCATACTATAATGGGGGTACCGTGGGCGACATGATGTGCCGCTTACCGTTCGCTCACGGATTGTTCAGACGACACATGCACAGGCTACAGCACGGCTGGAGGTCATTGCTTGTAGCAAACAACCCTGTAAGCGAGTTAGACAAGGTGCGGATCAAAGCAGTGGTCGAGCAGATGTCGGCAATCTGTCATGCCTTAATCGACGGCGTTGCGGCTGCCCACTCAGCCAGTATAGTGCACAGTAACTTGCACCCGTTCAACGTAATGTTGGACTTTACTCGCACCAATAAACCCCACGTCGGTATCATTGATTGGGGTATGATGCTGAGAACACCTGCTAAGCACGTAGCAAATAATTATCTGTCTCCAAGTGCACAGTCGGACGAAGCAGTTTTGAATGCACCGAGAGCAGGGAATGCCGAGATGGCTAAGCGACCGTGGATTTCTCCCGAACTATACAATCCACAGTGCGTAGATGCATACACAAAAGCGAGCGATATTTATGCATTGGGCTACCTGTTCGACATGCTGGCAGATTTTTGGAGTGCAGCCAAAAAATTTTATTTTCTAGCAGAAGTTTTTCACCACCCGGACGAAGATGTTATGAGGGCTATTCGAATTAAAGTAGATTGTTGGATGAAGTTAAAAGAGCGGGACAAAAGAAGGAATGATTCTAACGTGTTGATATTTTTTAAAGAACATTTAAAGACAGACTGTAACCCTGTCCAACGTCCACTTGTTGAACTTGCACCATCATTTTATCCGATTTAAACATTTCTATGATATACATGTCTTGTCAAATGTATTCTTTTTTTTATTGAAGTGTATTATCTGGTTTGAAGTGGTTCACCTAATTGAGTCAAGTATCTTTAGTCATTTCAAATTTGTCATTTAACTGTCAGTATTTCAGATTTTCCTTATGGTTCAATTAGTCGCATTTGTTGTGGTTTGATTTAGTGGATTCAGCACAGTGTTCCAATGCGTGAGCCAATATATTTGCCAATGATATTGAATATTTGCCACTCTTTTGATTGCAGATCTAAGAGAAAATGTCCAATCAAGAACAAGATATTGGCACCCAATCATTGCATGATGATCAACAACAAGCGGCTGTTAATGCAGTTCAACGCATGAAGTCTCTGGCACACGGCATGTCGGCACAACAAGCGACACGTACTGCTTGTCGACTCTCAAAGTGGGAAAATCCAAACCATATGCAATGGAAAGAGATCAATAAAGAAGTGACAAAGGACATGATCAAGACAATATGGCCATGTGAGGACGCAGAGATCAAGAAAGGAAGATGGAAGGTTTAGAAGTGCAACCATGATGGTATCAAAGATAACGCTGAGAGGATTTATTTGGAGGTTTATGGCCATCCCCTGCACAATGCAGATTGTTCGCTATATTTTGCAAAAATGTTATATGTTCACTTTGTGCAACAGCGACCAGTAGACTTCTTGTCAAAGGAGACAACTGTTTCCACTCATGATTTAAGGGAGAGTTGTGTCACTTTCACCCGAGATGAGCTCGCATTCATAGTGGAAGGCATCGACCTATAGTTAAAGAGAGAGAAGGATATTTACACGACACAGTTGGCAAAGAAAGATGCAAAAATAACACATCTTTCTATAGCCACCCAGACACCGCAACCCTCACAAGTTCGGATGGAGAAAAGCATTCACCGCTTAAGTCAAGACGTTCAAAACCTGACACAGCGAGTGAATCCAACACCTGTACAAGGGACACACATCAGCCACCTTGTCTTCCATCTGGATTTGGTCCCCTCGTCTACTTCAGAAGCATCCTCATCTTCCTAATGTCCAGTTTGCTATAAGAATTTTGAAGGATGGAGTGGGTACTATACATTGACATGTGGTCACTATTATCATTTAGTTTGTCTTATTCGTTTGATGCAAAACAGTAGTCGACGCGCAATCTGTTCACAAGATATTCCACAAGGAATCTATATTATGTTTGGCATGGCAAACGAATATAAATTCAAGCACACACGCCCAGATACCCCTTGCACAATTAGAAATCTGTTTGATGAGCAAGATGTTGCTTCAGGGAAACACAATTGAGATCTACAAACTATGTAATATCAAGAATATGAAGCATTGTAATTACTCAAAACACATTTGAATACAAGGTCTTTTACAATGGTTTTTAACATTTACTCATTCTACTCTCAAGTTATACTGAATCAGTTGAGTTGTTATCTGGTTCTAAGTCTGAGTGTTGTGGTTCTCCTTGTAATTCAACCTCCACATCTATTATCAAATTCTCTTCTATTTCGTCTATAGTGCATTGAGATACACCAACATTGAAATCTTCTTCGTCTTCGTTTTGACAATTTTACAACTAGGTTGGTATTTCCTCTTCGTAGCCAGCACTTTCGATGTGATTCAGTATCTTTTCATTGCAATATATATACACTAATTTCTCTGCTCTGTTTATTAATAGTCTGTTGTGAATAGTGTTGTGAATATACTTGTACATACTCCAATTTCTCTCTGAACTTGAATTTGTTGCACATTGTGCGAGTACTTTCATTGCAAGAGGGCGTAAGGTAGAGTAATGTTCTCCACCATTCATCATCCACCACTTCCATGCAGGTTGCTCTTTTGCCATTACCTGTACAAAATCATTCGCAAAAGGATCCTCTTTTAATCTAAATGCACTCATTTCTTTGATGCAATCAATTCGGTCCTGAACGTTGGAGTAGAACGTGTTGACCACGTGATAGAAATCGCCTACCACCTTTGTATTGGACATCAAATCTAAATTCCAATACTCTGGATTGAGCATGTAAGCCACGCTATGGAGTGGACTATGAGCGCTCTTCCACTTTGCATGAAAATACTTAGCCAAAATTTTTCGTTGTTTGCCAGAGAATGGTAATTGCCACTCCTTCTCTACTACAGACTCTTTCAGCTCTTCAGGATTTTCAAGACTCTGTTGGACTGACCACCATGTCATCCACACTTTGCCCAAGTTTGGCGCCCTTTGATCAAGATTGCGGATCACAAACATAACAGGCATCATTACATGGTATGCATCCATTACACTCCTCCACCAAGCAACCTTGTTTACATTGCCACGTAGACATGTAATTTTATCTTTCACTGTTTCTTTCTGCTCAAGCTGCCATTCATCAAAGGCCGTGCAATTGAATGTGTCAATCACAGCACATTTATTACGGAGAAGTGATTGCAAGGTATAAAAGTGTGTGCAGAACCGAGTTTCAGCAGGAAGTTTCAGCATCACTGACATGCACATCCTACACAAATCGAGCACTCTTTGTCGTTTCAAGATAAATTTCACAACCTGACGTGTTGTATCAATTATTTTGGAGAACTATGTGGTTTCTTCGCTAGTGTACCAATCTTTCAGCACCAAGTTCAAGTTGTGCATATTACAACCATTGGCAAAAGTGTGTGGAAAACACTTCTTTATTAATTTACTGGCGTTTTTACAATTCTTTGCATTGTCCATCACAACTTGAACGACATGTTCAGCACCAATTTCTTTAATTGCATTAATCAAGACCTCAGAAATGTATTTGCCACTTTTAATTACACCAGAACTATCAATCGCCTTTATAAACGTTTCTCCCCTTGGACAAACCAGCATTACATTGATCAACGGTCTTCTCTGAACGTTTGACCAACCATCACTCACAATTGTACATCTTGAAAGTGAAATATTCCCAAGTATTATTTTGCCAACACGCTCTTTGACTTCGACGTAACATTTGTCCAAGAGAACATTTCTTATCGTGTGATAAGTAGGAGCTAAAAATCCTGAACCAAACTGACCGATTTTCTTCCAAGCAGCCTTCCAATGATTGCTGTCTACCATGACCAAAGCACTTCCAGTAAATAATATTGCTTTGGCGAGTGTTGTTTGTGCTTCCTCTAGAGACTGCACTCGAAATCTTTGATGTAATTATTTTTGACGCATTTGACAAAGTCTACCTTCATTGTGACGTTTAAAAGGAACACTGCTTGAAATTTTCTCTCCTTGCGCAGGTTGTTCTCCAAGGTTAGTTGGCGTCACTACAAGATCTGTGGAGTTAATATTTGACTCTGGGAACTCTTGATTCGAAGGAACAGAGCTATATATCTGTCGTCTCTTGCTATCCTTTTTGGTGAGCTCTTCTCTCAAACGCTTTGCAACTGCAGGTGCCTGAGAATGTTCACATTTTTTACAATAGTTTTTAGCGCTACCCAAAAAATGATCCCTAATACGTGGTGCACCGCCAGATTATGTTGTGTGACAAAATTTACATTGCCACTCCATATATCGGCTGCATATGTTGTGAGCATAATCCCACTCTTTGCCAGGAGCTTTTTTATTCTTTGGCTTCTTCGTACCACTTTTTCCCACATTTTGCTCCATTGCTTTTAAATTAAAACTGAAGAGAAAAGAACATGATGTTCAGTTCTGAAAACATTTTTTTTATTTTCAATATATATTGTAATTTAAAAACCATTCAATATGAAAGTAACCATGATGCACAATATGAGATTTTCAATGCACGTTAGTCAATCCACATATCGATCACCTATATTGTGAGCAACCGTACACATTGCAATGTAGTCTATACATGGCGTAATAACCATAACAATGCTACAAATCTCTCTATGCAATTATTATTATAATGATTATTTATATGTCCACTTTGATTTGCAAACAATAAGACACATCTAATTTCATTTGCTACAAAAAACCAAACGAAAGCAATAAAATATATGATTGGTCATTTCATGCACTAGTAATCTATCGTAATACATAATGCACTCTCTGTATAAACCAATGCATAAACTAACGCAAATAAATCTTCAATATAATCACCCAATTAGAGACTACTCGTACCCAGTGAAGGATTGTAGCCCACCCATGCAACCAATTCATAAAAGATATTTTAACCCAATCAAGGATTATAGCTCTTATATTGTAAATCAACTCAAATGCAAGACTTCAAGGATCTTTATATGCCCGGTACACTAGTAGAGGATATCCGACCCTTGACTATCGACTCGTCATTTACATATGCTCATCTTCTAAAACCAATTACAGTCCTCATTTGGACCAATGGCTTCTTCGCAATGAGCATGATTCCCCAAGTTTTCAGTTGTTTTGGTTTCGTACCTTTATATTGGTAAACGAATTAAATTTTTTTAGAAGTGATTACCGAATTAAGAATCACGTCGGTCCAAAAAAAGGACCTGTGACTCTGTAACCTTAGGTCAATTCACAAGGAGATGACAATACCCGGCACTCGGATACACTCCCCAAGGATTTGCCTAGCTAAAAGACCGGGGTTAGCACACTATTTACTATATATAATTACGCCCGTTGGGCTATTGCATTTACCCAACGGGCCCACCGAGAAAATGAAAAAGCCCGATGGGCCCCGCAGGGAAAATTGAAAAATAGCGAGGGCTAACCGGCTTTATAGGTTTTTGCAGGTCAAAATCAAAGTCACGTTAACAATTAACGTGATCGCGTGATTTTTTGTGTAAATACTATAGTTATTTACGTAATCACCCGATCGTGATTACGTTAATGAAATCCGTGACATACCTTAATGGATGAGACACCTCCACTGATGATCTACTACCATCTTGAACAAGCCATATACTTCTCCATGGATCCTATCCTTGGATTCCATAACCAATTTAGATTATCCATAGAGGTATCTGAAAACATATACAATAGTATGCATTACAATGTAATCTTGTGCTAAAGGATATGCAAAGTGGATACATTAGCACCAAGCAATTCAATTAGAAAGCATGTATCTCTCTAGTTGGAGTTCGTTTACCATAAGGTAAAGCATGTTTGCAATTAGGTTTAGTCTCTTCATGTTAAATTTAGGTTCTCAACCTTGCATACTAGCTATAGAGGGGTTGTTTACTGATGAAGATTGATAAAAAGTCAATGACTTATACTTTGCTGATGTGTTGCGTTAGCCAGTTACTTTCATAAAAAGTGAAAAAAGGTACTCTTTTGGGTAGATCCTAGTTGTGATAACTCGTGTAGTATACTCAAGTGAGTTCTAAATGAAGTCTATATGCTATGTTTGTTATGGGACAATTACACAAGATGGTGACAAAGGGACAATAATGTGGACAATCAAGATACTCTTCTTGAACCTTCTATTGGACCATGCTCTGGTCAAAAGGGTAGTTGGATCCATGAAGGATGCCACTGCTGAAAACTTTAGTGTTCCTCATGACGGTATCACCAGTTTTTTTTTCGAGGACAAAAACGTGTCTCCAAGGGGGGAATGATGTAAGGCCGAGGGCAAACGCAGGGGGGTCACGGACCCAGGCCAAGGGCTTGCTGCCAAGGTGTGGATAGGGGAATACTATTTATGGAGGCCCAAGGGCCTACTTAAAGGGTGGTAGGGAAAATGTATTTCCACGGCAGTTCCTTGGTCTTTACAAAGATAAAGTGCACCGGTGAAATTTTCAAGGGACCAAGATACACGCGCAATGACAATTTTCATAATTTTCTTGAAAATGCTAGAGGCAATCTTCAAGCTTAGAAAATCCTTTACATATCAGGGGGTTCAAAGCGGTACAAATACCCCTCTAAAGATACAAAGTAGTTGGCAATGTACAAGGAAATGTCATCCTCGGCATCAAACAAGGGTGTGTAGCAGTTGTAAGTGGTGGGGAACTTCTCATCTAGAAACCCACAGATCCATGAAAAAATAATATCCATAAGATACTTCGGCTTTGGCTCATATGATCGAATACAGCAACACAAGTTGTAATCATTCTTCAAGGACTTGTATCTTGTGTCGTCCACAAGGAGGGTGTTTGCTTCATTGAACTGTGGATGCTTGCACCACACTCTTCTTAGGAGCTTTATAAAAATAGGCTTGTCTCCAAACTCCTCCGAAAGTGCTGGCACATCTCTGAGTCTGGTCAAAAATATATGTGACAGATAAAGTAAGCAGTTAGAACAGCTATACAAATAAGAGTACCAAAGCAACAATAGTACATAGTAGTGACACAGTACCAAAGTTTGTACAACACAGTACTAAAGTAGCAAAGAACCAAAGTACAAAATAGTAAAAAATTGTGTACACAGTACCAAAGTACCAAAAACCAGAGTACTAAAGACCCAAACAATACCAAAAGTACCATATTTTGTACACAACGGTAACAGTAAACAGTACCAAAGTACCATATAGTACAAGAATGTGTACAATCAGTAACAAAGTGAAAAACAATACCAATTTAGTAAATCCATTTTGAAAGTTAAGGGATAAATACCCAAAAAGAGGTCTTTCATCTTCATCAATTTAGGGAAGCAAGCATTCATTATGGCCATCAAATTTTTCCTCTGGCTACATGACTAGAGCATCACGTAACATTGCGTCCTCAAGTTGATGAATGAAGTCCTTTGCATTAGGTCTGACCACACAATATTTGTATCGGGAGACTTGCACACCTTGAGTCCTACATCCCACTGGGAATGGGATATTCCACAAACCCTTGGGTTCTTTATCACAATGCTTCAGTAGAACTCCATTGACATCCAAACTAACAAGGCGTCAATCACACGCCATTACATCTGACGGCATTGATGTATCCGGTCATTCGTCATTTAGGCACCATAAAAGTTTACCAATTTTTTGCAATGGGACATGAAAATTTACAAACACATTGACATCTTTCAAGAGTAGAGTGACATGACACCAAACAAATTGACATAAGCAAAATGGGCTAGTATTTCATATTAAGACAAAAGGAAGTACAAAATGTTGTCACAACAGCTAATTCTTGCAGGTTTGCGACTTGAGGCCACGACCAATGGGGTGCTTTCTAGATTTCATAAGGAAGAATTGGAAGAGGGTGGTTGATTCAATGCTATCACTTGTTTCTAAGGGCATCGTATCAGGTGTCTCCTCCTCACCTTTGCCCCTCCATAACCTTTGGCCTCCTCCACTTCTTTAGCCTCCTTTGCAACTTTAGACCCTTTGGCCTCCTCCATGCCTTTAGCCTCCTTCGCACTTTGGGCTCCTCAGCACCTACAACCTCCTGTGCACTTTTGGTCGGTTCCGCCGTCCACTTTGCCTTCTTCCTCCTCTTTCTTCCCACCTTCTCCTCTACAATTTTCAATGTCACATCCAAAAACTATGTCACCGAGAGAACTTCACCTGCCACCTCTTCAGTTGGCATTTCTTCGTTGATGTTCTCGCCTTGGTCAATCTCCATTTCAACAACTTCCTCAATCAGATCACTTCCCCCTTGTTGTTTCTCAAAAAGAACAATTAACAAGGAAGAACACAAGCAATACCAAAACAACATTAAAACAACACCAAATAGGGACCAAGACAGTATCAAAACAACTGTACCAAAACAATTCTAAATAGCACTTTATTGGTACATGGAAGTACCAAAAACTTCCAGAACAAACCCAAATAGTCTTTTCATCACACTGACATCCCCTATAGTAATCTTGAGATTAGGGCATGCACCATAAAGATCTCTTTGTTATGCATTGGCAACTCATATATGCCACCCATGGTCTATGTCAAAAAATAGGCCATTTTCCTCTCAAGTACAAGCTCTTTGACATAAGATTTATTTTTTGACTCAAGGTTTTTGATTTGGGTATTTCAAATCAAAGTGCACACCGATAGATATGTATGCAATCAATTTGTAATTTTAAATTCAGGAAACATCATTTCAAAGTTTTTGCTCATTGTAAGCCTAATTTTCATGTCAATTTCTCTTTTCCCACTGATGTTAGCCATAAACTAGAAGTTTTCCCTCATTATAAGCCTAATTTTTATGTTGATTTCTCTATTCTCACTACTATTATCCATAAATTATGCTCTAAATCTCAATTACCTCTTGTAATTAGCCTCTAATTATCATTAAAATCACAATTCATCTCTAATCTTGATTATACTCTTTTTAGCATTCAATTCTCTTTATCAGCGTTCTAGTTTTCTGGTTTCTTACCTAAACTAATCTCAATCACCATCAGAGGCACAGAGCTTACCATGTCTCCCTTGGAAAGCAACAAACCTCGACAATATGCTAATAAAAGTTAAGTTGTTACAAGCTCTTAGTGGTGAACAATTCAATGTATCCCTTTGTCTATGGACATTTTGTGAGTGTCATGTTTTTGGTGGTTTGTGCATTCGAAAAAAAATTGACATAGTGTTTGCGATTTACACTACCAGTATTTATACATTATACACTTGTACTACTCACTCTACTTTTATTATTTACAATTAATCGCTGAGATTCTCTCCTTCTTCTACTCTCTCCTCACAAGTCATAATGATTCACTACCCTTACAAAAAGGGTAACACGGATTCGAACCTCCATCTAACCAAGAAGTCCTTATGTATGCTCCCGTACCCACTTCAGCGAGCAAGTCAACTTGCTCTATGAAGCCACTTTTTAATTAAGAAAATAAAAAGTTGTGCTTGCCCTAAGCAGGCAGCGCTTGTTGCATCGCCCCGCCCACAACAAGCAGCATCGTCCAACCCCGCCCACAAGTGTTTGCTTCGTGTTGCGTCCTCTCTCTCTCTCTCTCTCTCTCTCTTTTTATGCGCTGCAATCGGGACATAACGACGCCAATCTCGCTTTCATGCGCATCTCCCAAGATTCGCCTTCGACTTTTTTTTTGAGAAATCGTAGCACCTATCACTAGAATATGTAAAGATATATTTTGGAAAGTATGAATGTGGAAGATTGTTTCTATGGCTTACTAGAATTCCATACGTATGGCTTTTAGAAACTAGATGAGAATTTATAGATGAGAATTTTATGAAGCTAGTATGTCAACAACTAGTTACTTTATTCGCTGATGTTTATTAACAAAAGTTCAAATTTTCAAACTCTTTGTGGTAGAAGTTGTACAATTATGTGATGTGCTAAGGACACTTTTGTGGTTGGTATGCCTTTGGTAGCTACAATTCACTTGTTTGGGTTATAGTGTTTATTGTTTACTATAAAAGTAGGTGTTTTCTCTCATCCAAGGTAACAATATAGTATACCTTCCAATCCAAATGTTGCTTCCAAATTGCTTATCTAAAAATTCCTAGTAGGCGGACATTATAATGATGTGGTTTTCTCGGATTTCAGTTCGCTAAAAAATTTACGCTCGGTGAATGTAGATACTCAATGACCGCTATGAAGAAACATTACACAAAGCCAAAGCTATGAATGGCGAGTAAAGCAACTAGAAGAAAAAAGGGATCAACTTATGAAAGAAGTGGAGGAGCGTTCCAAGAAGATAAAAGCAGATCGGCTAAGAGCACTTTTTGAATTTTTCTCAGCAGCACAAAAAAGACAAGTGGTGGAGGCTGCGAAGTTGGTGGATACAATGAAATAGCTATCCATGGATATCCTGCAAATGAAGATCAATTAAGAATGGGAAGACTGAGAGATGGAGCACACCATGCCAACACGAGGTGGCTATGAACTCCTCGACAATCCAACCAAGATGTTTTTACCAAGGGTTTTCAAGATGGACAACCAAAATGGAGAATGGAATGGTTTTACCATTTCTTATAGAAAAATCTATCATGATTCAACTCAAGAGCATCATGTAGATCCCACTAGTTCAACTTCTTGACGCCACACATAGGATTATGTATGGTGCTTAAGGAGGAAATTCCCACTAGCTAAGAACTTTCCAACCAAGAAGATGTTGATAGAAGAATGGTTTCTAAAAGCTGTCAAGAATATGATGCTAATGTATAGTATATTACCTAAGCTATATGCATAGCTAATTATAAAATTCTAATAGGTATTTATGTGGCTAATAGAATACCCGAGTATATGCTAATGTATAGCATATTATCCGAGTTCATAGTATAGCTAATGATAAAGTTCTTACAGGTACTGATGTGGCTAATTGTAGAGAATGTAACATTGGTTCTAATGCACCCAATGATGTACACATTAATAGTAAGAGAGCACATAATGGCCTTCAAGCCAAATGACTTATTTGTAAAAGAGTGGATTGTGCATGGGTTCTTTTCACGTGCTTAACTTTTCTCTAGCCACTATCTCCTAGCCATAGAAGAGATGGTATAGCCTGGATTCTTCTAATACTTTCGCAACCAAGCCTCCTTTAGAAAAGATTCTCAACAAAATCCCGACTCAAATGCAACGGCTTGAGCACGGAGACATTGAAAAATCTTGAAAACAAGCTCAAAAACAAGACCGAAGGGCACCCATGAGAAGAGAGGCAGAGATGGCAAGGTTGGCTAAGTTGGCAAAACCTTCAGTAAAGCCCACAAGTACAACCAGTGAAACCCTCCACAATAACAAGTGAATCGGTAAAACCACCACCAGAATAACTACCCATGCAAATACAAGATCCTTTTCCACTACCACAACCAAAGTTAGAGCTTGCAATTACTTCTTGCATGACACAGCAAGCGTGAAGCTGAAAATTGCATGAGCCATCACCACTGCCTCCTCCCAAAGGATTAATAGGATCCTAGGTCAGAGTTCCACCTCATCACATGGAAGTTGTGTATCTGTAAGTGTACACAACCTGAAATGTCTGGCAAAGGTGTGAAGCAATCAATCACTAAAGAGTTTAAAATGAAAAAAATGGACTGAAGGATGATGAAGGTCCATAGACAACCACCAATTTTGCATCAATTTGTTCGCAAGCCACCATGTGGTTGTAATTTTTAGAGTTCATTTACTAAAGCCACTATGTGGTTCAATTCTTGCCCTTAACACTCAAGTGCATCCTCTTCCTAGGGTGGGCCACTCGAGGAGGAGATTCCTAACTGGTTGCTACGAGTTCTCTCTATTGTTCCCAGCCCGTGGTATATCAATTAGGTGGCCATGGTGACGCCTACGCATGGATCTTCCCCGATGGTACGTGGTCCTTGCCCGTCCATGTATGGCTAATATTTGGAAGGGGATAAGCACCTCCCCCTATGGGCCCTTTGGTGCGTTGAAAAAAAGAAAAGAAAAAGACACCGCCATAGAACCCATCCCTACCATCAAAACTAAAAACAAAAAGGGGATCAAAAAAGGAGGTGAGGGCAACCAGAGCAGAGTATACATCCTTTGTAATATCTTTTGTGATTTCAAAGCATACAACCCCTATTTTTGTGCAAAAAAACAAGTTGAGTCTAAAAGCATGTGGGCATTCTAAAGGATGAAACTTTGAGTAGCTTCATAAAAGACTAGTATGTGACCCGTGCGTTGCTGCGGGTAGAAAATGCATGCTTTCTATTCTTACAACTATAAATGTGGAAAATTATATAGATTCTATTTTTAGTTTGCTTATGCCAAATACTTGCATAATGCCACATACCTTTGAGATATAAAGATACAAAATTGTATCCAAACACGAGCCCTCACCTTGCCTCATGTGAAAACTACTCAGAGCTTCCTTACCCTTACCCTTCTCCTTCTAGACATATAAGGCATCCTAAACTACAAACATTTATACCATCGAGAGCTTGTTGTGCGTTTTTCAGAACATGATCACACTTAGTGTACATGTTGAGGAAAGCATTTTCAACCATAATCTGTTTTTTGGGCTTCTCCAAGAGCCCTTGATATGAATCTAAACTCATGAATTCTTTCATTCATGTCACTCCTTAAATGTTGACATCAGATAATACTAACATACCTTTAAGGTGCAAGCCAATGTTGACATCATTTAGACCATTTAATAAGCAGAAAAAAAGCTACTTGTGCTGGCACGCGAAGCAAGTGACTTGGATGTAAGTTTCTAGGAAGGGAAACTATGAGTGATGACTTCTCAAGTTCCTTAGTGAAAGCCCAAAGATTGACACCGACAAAACACACTCTAAAAAGATCCACAAGGTAGAGAGCTTGAGGAGTTGCAAGTTTTGCTGACTTTGAGACCAATTAGTAGGGATGAATTACAAATCAGAGAGGACGCATTCAATCATCATCATACATGCAAATTGAGAAAATTAAACTTGAAAACCTTCAGAATAGTAGATTTTCTTCTAAAATTTCTCATACTGAATAATTTTCTGTAGAATTGGCCCTTGATGGAAACCTCTAGATTTAGTAAAAATCTTCAAATTTTAGATGCAAATCTCCAAGCTTTAGAGAAAAAATTTAGAAAAATTGTGTAAAAATCTTCAAAATAGTACATTTGCCTCTAAATTTCTCATATGGAGGTGTTCCAAGTATTTGGAAAAAAGCACTATATATTCAAGTGCTCGAAAAAACCCTAAGTGTAATCCCACCTACAAATTTTGAGGTTTGCCTCTAAATTCTAGATTTAAAGGTGAGAAAACCTACAAAGTTCATAAAAATTAGCAAGATGAACTACATATAAAAGGGGAGGCATACGATCATCATCATACACACAAACTAAGAAATTCAAATATAAAAACCTTCAAATTTGTCTCTAAAAGTTTCTCATATGTAGGTTTTTCAAATTTCAAATTTTTGTGGGATTCTCCAAGAGCCCTTGATGGCAATCTCCAAATTTCGTATAAACCTTCAAATTTTTAAAGACAAATGTCCAAATTTTAGGAAAATCACGAAAAGACCTTCAAATATACTTTTCTCATATGTAGGTTTTCTAAGTTTTTGAAAAAGAGCACTATATATCAGAGTGCTAGTGCTAGGAAAAAGGTTAGTGTAAATCCAATCTATAAATTTTAAATTCTAGATTTGAAGGTGAGAAAACCCATGAAGTTTATAGAAAAGCACTATGTATCGAAGTGCTCGAAAAACCTTAGGTTTGGTGTAATCCCACCTACAAATTTGTAGATTTACCTCTTTATTCTAATTTGAAGGTGAGAATGTCTATGAAGTTAATAGGGAAAAACGTAGGTTTAGTGTAATCCCACCCACAAATTTTAAAATTTACCTTTAAATTCAAATTTGAAGTTGAGAACACCCACAAAGTTCAAAAAAATTTAGCACAAAAACCTTAAAAAAAGTCAACAGTTTACTCTGCCTTTCGTATTTGTTAACTTGCAATTACTCGCCACCCGTCCTAGATTTTCTCCATGTCTTGGACTCATGAACTTGGACTTACTCCTCTTTGTTCGTGATTGGCTATGAGACCAACTACTCTCTCTCTCTCTCTCTCTCTCTCTCTCTCACACACACACACACACACACACACACAAAGAGCTTTGGGTGCGCACACGGGCTCACTCAGCTAGAGTGGACTCTCTCACAATCGCATTGTAGGTTGAGATTTGAATCTCATACACACCCATAGCCAGTGGCCAATCGCGTTGCTTATCTCTCTCTCGCGTTGCTTATCTTCTCTCTCTCTCTCTCTCTCTCTCTCTCTCTCTCTCTCTCACACACACACACACACACACACACACACACACATGAACACACCACATACACACAACATGGACATAAACACACACGAGTATCTGTTACAGGTCGAGATTGATCTGAGACCTTCAAGTGTTGAGGTCATTGAGTTGTAGTTATTTCATGGAGTTCCAAACATAGACGATTGTGCAAGTTATAGTGGATGACACGTGGGAGGCCTCCCCTTGCTTAAAAAATTTAAGCTCCATTATATATGTATAGATTTACTTTGAAATTATTTCGATCAAGAAAAAAAAAATCGGCACTCTCTTTGAGACCTCTCTCTCTCTCTCTCTCTCTCTCTCTCTCTCTCTCACACACACACACACACACACACACACACAAACACACGCGCACGCATGCCTTTTCACAAAATCCTAGCCAAATTTTAAGATCGTCTTAAAGTAAATCGAAAAAATATTGATAACATACAAACGAACAATTTATTAAGTTCTAAACTTCTATAGCCATTTGCTTTCCAAAAACAAAGTTGAGTCACCCTTCAATTGAAAATCAAGATTTAATGTATTAATGGCAAAATTTTAACCAAATTTTATTAAGATCGTCTTAAAATAAATCAAAAAAATATTAATTACGTACATACGAACAATTTTTTAAGTTCTAAACTTTTATTGTCATTGGCTTTACAAAAACAAAGTTGAACCACCCTTCAATTGGCTTTCAAAAGAAAAATGAAAGTCTGAAAAAGTAGTGTCAATCTATTTTTTTATTACTTGAAAGGTTAAAAGTTGAAAGGTTCACAAATTCCAACATTCCAACATTCTGAACTTCAACGAAATGAGAGATTTTATAAGGTTTTCTCTTAACTGAAGCAATCGGTGACACATGGAGGGTCTCTCCTTCCTTGAAAATTTTAAGCTGCTTCATACATATTATAGATATGACAAGAAGTATGGAGATGGACACAGGGAGTGCCCCCCCTACCCAGCCCCCAACAACATACAAAATTTGAAAAAAAAAGTCAAAAGATGTAAGGTTGTCACTAAGGTTTTTCTTGTGCACATGGACCTAAATTTCCTCAACCTACACCCTGTCTTTCTCCAAAAGGAAGTTGTGCGATTTGCTATAAAAAAATATAACTAAACCATCACAACTTTACATGAAGCCATTAAAGATATGAACAGAAGAATCATCAAAATATAACATGTAGGCCATTCTCCTACCTTCTCTAAGGAGGCCAAGGGCGGGCGGCGCACGCAAAAGGAATGCAGGGAGAAGGAGGATGCATGCCACGACAGAGGAGCAAGGGCTGCACAGACAGTAGGGCGCTTCGCAAATCATTTGACAGCCTAACACACTTGGATCGATATGATAGTTCCCTGCAACAATGACCCAGCCTCCCTCTCTTAATTCACAAGTTAACCTTTGACCCTTGTAACACCAAACAAAAAGGCAAAAACACCTAGAGAAATTGGATCTCTTGAGTAGTCTTATCTCAAATGAATACAAAGCTGGGAAATGTTTACAACTATGCATGCTAATCACCCAACCACCACAAATGTTGCAATCAGGTGTTGCTGACACAAACGGCCCGATGCACCTAGGCACGCAAACCAAGCAGGGAGAGATGTATACATTCAAAGCCTTATTTGGGTATGCTCATGACATCACCCGCATAAATATCATCATCATCATATCCATTTGCAACTTTCAAATTGTGCACTGAAACCTGCCATGAAGACATCATCAACACACTAGTTAGGAGCAGTAATCATCTGAGTAATATGGCTATCTTCTAGAAACATCTAGTACTATCTAGACAGAAGCGGATACATGCTTATCACCTTCAAAAGCTTCACCACAATGCAACTTGTGTTAGACAAAAACCACCAAAAAGAAACTCTCATAGGAGCAGTAAGCCACCGAGTGAAGACGCATGAATACAGCTATCTTCTGGAAACATCTAGTACTATCCATCGGCACTCCTCACTTGATACATGCATATCACCTTTCAAAGCTTAGCCATGATGCAGCTTGTGCTTGGCGGAAAGGCAACTCTTATAAGCGTAGAGTAATCTCTACAGCTATCTTCACAAAAATCGAGCACCATCTAGAGGTATATGGATACTTAGACCATAAACATGCAAGGCCGAGTAAATGTATCTTTCCCACATCCATGAATGAACAGAAGAAGACAACCACAGTACGCGTGCAAATACATACACACTTGGCCCACCCAGTTACATGAAGAAATAATGAATGGCAGCTTGCCTGTTTGTGCATGCACATGCCTATATGTCCAAACTACATATTTAAGCCAAAAATCTGCTGCAGCCTGTAATTGCCTACACGTGTTTGTAACTTACGCCTTAGTTATCAAAATCATCAATCTCTCAATAGTGTCTCTAATGCTCACAACCAGAAATGAACACACTGTGTGCTTAACAATAGTATATTCTCTCAGAACCTGCATTGCAGAACGTGTAAAGTTCTGATTGTGTTGAAGTTTCTGAGCTTTGTAGGGACAAAAGAAACACTTAAGAACACATAATGACACAAGCAGATCATCCAAAGTGACTAATGTATGAGAGTGTGTGTATGAGCGCGCGTGCGTGTATTTGTGAGGACTTGATTGACAAGAAAAAAATCGTGTGTTTCTTTCCACGCATGATAATTACTCATACATGCACAAACAACTTTTTGCCTTTCCTTTCAAGCTCACAAGAGGAAATAGCAGGTCAGTAAATTGCCAGAAACAAAACTGTAGGAAAACGTATGATCCAATGATTGCCAAGCCACATATGGTCAAAGACTATTGGCAGCATTCTGACGATTTAAAAACTGCTCAATCCAAATGCTGTACAATGAATGCTTGTGTCTTTATAGTCGCAAGAAGTTTTGGACAAAGTCTCACAATAGTTCCCACATTGTGACTTACCTCAACATCATGAGCTTCTGTGAGGGAGGCACCGCATACCTAGCTAGGTACGATTGGGGGCAAGGGACCGCCGGCCCGGTGGGGGGGCCGGTGGTCCCCTGCCCCCAATCGTACCTAGCTAGGTATGCGGTGCCTCTCGAGCAGAAGCTCATGATGTTATTCATTGTATGAAAAACACTGGAAAAGACTCTGTTTTCCTACATGAGAAAATTTCTAAAGCTTCTTGTGAGTGCACGCATGGCAACATGCACAATAGCTCTTTCACTCTCTTTCCTTCTTTCTCTGATTGTTTGGGTGTGATTATACTAGCATGGCCCATCTCATATCTGCATTTAAAAACTACTCATTCCAAGACAATGTGCAATCTTGAATGCATGAATGTGTGAGTTGTCGAGTACATGCACCGGACTACCATCTACTTTCACTCTCTTCCCTTTTCTGAGCATTTTTTTGCCACCGTTCTACGGAGGGCAGGGCAGCGCACAACTGCCCACCATCACAATTTTGCAAAATTGCAGGGAAAAACACAATCATAACCCTGTCAAACGGCTTGAAATGAGAGTAGCTTACCCCATTACGGTGTGCAATGGAGTAGAGAGTGTCCCCTCTCTCGATGTGGTAGGTGGTGTACTTGGGTTTGCAGAGAAGCGGCTTCACCGTCTTGTAGACACTCCATGCAACGCCGCAGAGAATGGCAACACCTGCCGTCTTTGCCACCACACCGTCTTTACTCCCATTCCCGCCTGGCTTAGCAGACGACATGCTCTCGGGTCTCTTCTGAAGCTGCAGGCAGGGCACAACCCCAGGAGCACAAGTCTCAATCGACTGTTGTTGAAAAGCCAGAAGCCTTCCAGTCGACTCTCTCTCTCTCTCTCTCTCTCTCTCTCTCTCTCTCTTCCCCCCTTCTCTCTATCTGCAGCATTTTCTTTGGTGGTCGACATGGCTTGGTGTGATCGCTTTCGCCACGTGTTCTTCTCTCAACGGCACCAAGGTGGACATTGAGAATTTGATAGCGCAACTTTTTCTGGCTGAATGCGAATGGTTTTACATTATGCAAGCAAGAGGAGAATCGAGAAATACTCTCTCTCTCTCTCTCTCTCTCTCTCTCTCTCTCTCGTGACGCGCACATGATAAGCGTTCGTCCTCGATATTTGCATGGGCCCGCCGCATATTTATCCCGACCTTCATCAATTAACATTGCCAACGATCTAATTCATGTGGCTCTTGAGGAATCGTTCGTTCAAAACGCGAACTATTGTCCTCCTATGAGCAAGTGGAACGAAGCGCCGTGTCCTCAGCAAGGAGCGCATAGCAACTGGCCACAAGATATTTAGCAAGTATGTCCCTCTGAGACACACACACAAGCGTGCACACCCACACATATACACACACAATCACACACACGTTCATCATACATTTAAACTTGTGGTCACCAATCAACGATCAATACAAATTAATTCTCAAAACCTTGCCGACGAATCCATGCATGAAGTGATTGAGGATAAATGTTGTGATCGTTCCAAGATGTCGACACCACCCATAGCTTAACTGCGGGCGAGGCAAGGGAAAAAGTCCACCTCCTCTCCACCAAGTTGGGCAATCCACCGAAGAACATTGCAAACTGGCCTCCACGATGATCTTGAGGAGTATATCCTCTTTCACAAGAGAGCATCTTTGATAAGTTCTCTTTCATGGGGATGATGGATGAAGCAATGGCCACTCTTCCAAAAAACCCGTCGAGGATGACCATCCATCCTCTATGCTTCAGGACTCCCCACTTACGCACAACAAATTACAGGAAGGACGTGTATCCCAAGGACACGACTGCACCGGTTGGGGACACTTCTACACTAGTGGGGGACACCCCAAGGGACCACGGCAACTATGAAGGGCACCAAGTGACCATCCATCCTCTATGCTTTAGGACTCCCCACTTACGCACAACAGATTACAAGAGGACGTGTATCCCAAGGACACGACTGCACCGGTTGGGGACACTTCTACACTAGTGGGGGACACCCCAAGGGACCACGAAAACTATGAAGGGCACCAAGTGGCCAAGAGTAGCCATTGCCCATTGGGATCATAAGAGCATCCACACTCTTTTGCGAGTGTATGAAGAGACATGGACTCACATCAAGAAAGGAAACGTCTGCACCAAAGACTAGGAGGACTTGACCTTTGCACTTAATAGGGATGTCAATAGCAACTACATTCCAGAGCATGCTTGGAATCACGTTGACGTGCTGAAGAAAACGCACGACAAAGAGGTCAGCAAGTAGAATTCCTCCGGTGCATCTCCTAGTTATTGGCCGAAAAAAGGAAGTGCCAACACAATTTGAAATCTTTGAAGAAGATTTCTTGGCAAGACTCTTACTGAATGAGAATGCAACATTTAATGGCCTAGTAACTTGTGTGTAGTGGAAAATAGCATGAACATAGTGAGCATTTCATTAGAATAGATTCCTAATGAGAATAACAAGAGTGCTTGGGTGGAGAGAGCAACAAAAAGTATAACACCTGGTTAGATAGCATGAACAATACTTCAAAAGAGAGAGAAATTAAGCAATTGGCAACAGTTGAAGACCGGATTTGCATGGAGCCGGTCCTCAGCTGTTGTCAATTGCTTAATTTCTCTCTCTTTTGAAGTATTGTTCATGCTATCTAACTAGGTGTTATACTTTTTGTTGCTCTCCCCACCCAAGCACTCTTGTTATTCTCATTAGGAATCTATTGTAATGAAATGCTCACTATGTTCATGCTATTTTCCGCTACACACAAGTTACTAGGCCATTAAATGTTACAGAGAATGACTAAAATTTGGTGCAAACGATGGCAAGCATCTTGGTGGAGATAAATTATGTGCTTCCTTTTATGAGAGTGTGCCAAAAAGTGCTTTCCACCCACACAAACTACTAATTCCAATGGGTGGAGAAAATCATTCTAGCATCGACCTTAGAAGGAAGGCTCTCGAGAAAATGGGTGAGGATATGAGGTAAAACATTCTTAAACCTAAACAATTGTGCACTTTTCTTACATTTAGTGATGATGTTCTTTATAATGTTTTCAAACTATATACCACATTGATAAGTTTGCTCTACAAATTGGAGGCTCTTGCAATGTGCTTGTTGGTAGAGATAGCTCCTTGTGGAACTAGTTGAGTCACATGGGACTATCCATTCTTTGAGGTATTCATGTAGAGTCCTTGAAGCATGGTTGTGTAAAGCTATTCAAGGGCAAGGCATTGAGTGTCATCCATAGTGAAGATGCCCCCACTCTCAATACCAACAAATGTATACTAGTGTGCATACTCGTGGATTGTGAGGCCGTTCTATATGCCTTTGCAACAACCATGGGTTAGTCCTATCCCACTATGCCCTAAGATTAGATCAAGGGGTGAATTTTTTTGAAGAGATTATAAAATCCTTTGAACCTTGGCATGAGGCCCGCCATTTGTTCCATACTAGCTGATGTAGGTCACAAAAAGACAAGCACTCCATGATGTAGGTTCAAAAAAAACAAAGAAATAAAATTGGTCTTTTTTGTTGTATTTTATCTCATTTTTCACATTATATTTTTAATTTGTTCAATATGTTTATACAAACTCAATTAAGGCTGTGTGTGTGTGTGTGTGTGTGTGTGTGTGTGTGTGTGTGTGTGTGTGTGTGTGTGTGTGTGTGTGTGTGTGTGTTAGCGGATTGCCGCAATCGAACGTCTGTAGCACAAGTATTTGGCATTGACATAATAATGTCAATGCTCATGGAAGTGACTTGGATGGGGCACATAGACTCTTTGGGGGTGTCAAACTCAAGAGGTGAACGCAGTAAGCTAGCCAGCCAACACAACCAGCAAACCATCATTCTCTAATTTGGAAACCTGCCTATATCCTATCTCACCACTCAAGGTCATCACGCCATTTAGTTGACCAAATGTACTCAGATTGTAATAAAGCTTTAGGGGAAGCTATATTAGGCCTAAGGTCACTAATCTGCAAAATTTGGAGGTCATCCAACAACATACCAAATCCAAATCCATCATTGTTCAAGTTGTAAAAACTGCAATAGAACAGTCTAGATAGGTCTCTCTAGGGCTTAACAACATTCTCCTATGGTCAAAATGTATTAAAAAAACCATTTCGGCACTCAAATTTGCAGATATAACTCACAGACACATAGTCATGAGCTTTCAACAAAAATGAAAAAGATTGTACTTAAATGAAAGATCAAGAGATAAGGAACACAATGCACTTCAAGGAATCAAATTCTAATTACCAGATCATGAGAAACATTGATTACAAGTTGTTGTTGAGTAGCCGCTCACAGTCCTACATACAAAAGCTCTTTAGAAAATGTTGGATAATGTTACAATGTGTTCAAACTAAGGGTTTTTTGAGATTTATACTTCGGGCTTTCCATATGGCCAACGGTGGACTTAGAAGGCTTTGGGCTCATGACCAAATAATACAACTCGAGGTGTACAACATTCGGCACAAAAATCATAGAGACTCTTTTACAAGGCTTTTCCATAAGAATAGAATAAATTACAACAAAATTTGTGACTTGGAAGGGTGTGGTCGGCTAGGAGGGCACCCGTCAACTGCATTGACCAAACACTTCCCCCTTCCTAGACATTGTATGTCCTCGTGCAACTTGCTGTTGTTCTTTAGTAGTCAAGCTGCCTTTTCTCTAATGTCTTGGTGATTTGGTTGAACTTGGCAGCTCAAGCATTTAATCAGTCTTGACTGATAGATCTTTGAATGGGTTATTTAGAAGTGTACTTGGGTAAGCTTTGTTCCTGGCTTGAAATTCCTTGGTGAGAGCGTTGAAGATGGTTGTCATGAAGGCCTCCTCAAAATTCTACATGTAATGAGAGGGGACGAATATTGGCTGGACATACATGCCCATAAGCATGTTCCTTGAGGGGAAATTGGTTTCTAGGTTCTAGCTGATTCCCTCTATGTCTTCAAGAAACACCTACCACGGGTGTTTCATCGCATCGCTATCTTCAAATGCTTCTATGCAGGTGATGATCATCTTTGCAATATTTGTGAGCATTTGGCATGTGAGATCGGGTGCATCTCTCATCAAAGTGATTACTCCCTTCATTATGTGGACTACATATGCTTCAGTGGGTGTGTTTTTGTTGGCAAGCTTGGGGACTTGATAGTTTAGAACCGATAACCTTCAACTCCTCCATGTGTAGTAGGGTTCCCAAGATCACCGTCTTGGGATTGAGTAGTAGCTTCGGTCGATCCCGAGATGTTATGAAACACTTATGTAAGTAGTCTCATCTTGGGGAGTTTTCTCAAACCACCTATTTCTCCAAAACAATTGGCTCTCTAGGATGAAGAGCACTTGATCAGTGGTTACTGGCACATCTTCATAGTGTTTATAAGGGTGCTTCTTGCTTCATGAGAGGGAGTGCCAATATCTCATGTCCAAAATTCTTGACAAGCTCGTATGGCTTGACCATGAGAAGTGCTACCGATTCGAGTACTGTAAGCTCGTATCTCATATATTCCTTATAGGATCCCTTTGACATGTCTTCAATCCATCTCTTGCATTTGTGGATTCTCTTTCTTCTTCAAAGTTGTGAAAATATTCCCTAGATGATGTGCTTGAAATGTCCACTAGGGTTAAGTCCGTACTCTCAAATTCTATCATCTGTTGTGTCTAAGTGATGGGCACAATAGCTTTTGACTATAAGGCACTGATCTCCAAAGCTTTGGGCTGAAGCTCCCTCATGTCGATTTTTGCTTGGCTTTTGAGGCCGTCTTGTGATTTTGCTAGCTGTTCCTTCAACTCTTTGAACTTCGGATCTCTTTGGGAGTTGGTTGTCATTAATCTAGTCATGAGAAGTTATTGTTGAAACTTATTTTGTTCTAGTTTAGATTTCAAGGCCTTCATCTCCTCAGCAATTGCGATAGTTGCTTGAGATGTTGAGGCTGGTGCGAGCACTTCTTCAAGGGTCAGGAAGGTGGAGAGCGTGTGCTTCACCATGTCATAAGACTCACATAGCTTTGAGTACTTCCTTGTTTGGTCCTCCAGAACCTCTTCCAAAGCCTGTTGTTGTATCTGAACTTCAGTGTTGGCTTCTATTTGCCTCTCCAAATCAGGATAGATGCTTGTCATATCTGCTTTTTCTCTCTTTAGCTCTTCTTGGAGTTTATCTTTGTCCACTTGTAGATTGCTTACTTGTTGTTTCAATTGTTATATTTCCATGTTAGCCTTTAGAGATCACCTTTTGGCATCTGAATTGCAATTCAATCATCTCTAGGGTTTCTTCATATCAAAATCCCATAGGATTCTCTCGGCGGCTGTTGCATCCTCTTTTGACAAAGGTGGTACCTCCCTTCGTACTTGTTTTTTCCTTTGTTGTGAAGTCTTTGGAGCTTGGTCTTTCCTTGGTGGATCATCTTTTCTTTGTTCGCCGGGTTGCTTTTGGTCTTCTTTGCGGTTTTGGTCTTGCTTTATTGTTTCAAAACCTTTCTTCTCCACTTCAAACTCTCTCTTTTCCTCTTGATCTTCAGTCTTTTCTTGATCTTGATCCGTAGGAGGAGGGATGGCTCTTTGGTAGAGTCATACTGCTCCTTTTCTTTCTGCTTCTGCTCATCCTTTTTTGTTTTTGTAGCTATATCTTTGGTAGCATCTTTTTCCATAGACCACTGGCTTCTTAGAGAATCTATGGGAGATTCAAAATCCGTATTTTGGTGCTTAGTCTCCTCTTCAATCTTTCTTCTTATTTTCTTTTAATAACATCATGGATCCTTTGAAGAGAGGACCCAACTAGTTTAACATCCATTTGGACCTTTTGGCATCATTCCTCTTTGATATTTTTGATCTTTTGATCAAGATCAATATCATCTTCATCTTCATTTGAGGGAGGTGGACTTTGCATAGCTTCATCCATCTTTTTCTTTTTTGCAGATATCTTGGAAAGTCATTCTTCCCATTGTTTGGCTTCCTCCATGGATCGTTGTCCTAGGATTTGGGAATCTAATCAAATTGTGATCTTTTCTGATCATTGAAACTTCTACATCTGCTTTGTCTTCTAAGGAATGGTACTCAGAGGGTACATCCTCTTTACCTTTGATCTCTCCACCCTACTCGAAGTTTGATTCGATAGCCTCGCTATCAAGTTTACTTGCTCTTGAGATTTGCCCCCTTGTCCTTCTCTTTGTTGGCATGGTGGACGAGCTTCCGCACTGATCTTACTCCATGCTTTTTATTAAGCAATAGTTTTAGCTATGATTTTGCTTCGAGAAAATCTTCAATCATACCCAATGTCTGGTAGGCAATCCTTGTAAGCTGTTACCATATACATGCAGTAGTGATGTGTGTGAACACACTAGGACCGCCGGGGCATTTTTTCCCTCTTTAGGAGGTTTTCCCCCGTGCATTGTATATACGCCCATTCATTCTAGGGCTATCTATCTTTCCATTGCACACTAAGTAACATACTGTCACTTGTGTGCCTTGAGCTTCCTTCGTCTTCTCCAAGCTGTGTGTGTTTCTCTACAACCCTCATTCCAAAAATTGGTATCAAAGCAGGTTGCGTCCTCCCGGGCTTAGTCGCTAGTAGCTCCAACACACACCTGTTCACTTTCTCCGATTTCAGTGAGCTTTGGCAAGCGTTTGCAGGTCGACAAAACTTTGAGAGAACTCGTAGAGCTCAGTCTGCTCATATTTTTTATTCGAGCTCATTTTGGCCTCCGTTTCCACTACAGGCAGGTCTGCACAAGCAATTTCGTCATTTAGTGCAAAATTTTTGTCATTGCTATTTTTTGCATAACAGGTCCCATACAGTCTGCGGGTTGTGCTATATAGCACGTGCTAGTCTCACTCAGTTTCTCCTCATTTTGGGCAGTTTTCACATTAGGTACATACATTTTCCATGGCTGACAACAACACAGATGCGTTCAACATGTTTGCTACTGAGAACAAGTTGGATGGGGACAATTACCCTATGTGGGCTTACATGATGCAACATGTTCTTGTGTCAAAGGGCATTTGGAATATTGTGCAGGGCATTGATGTACGTCCTGGTTTTGAGGATGTAGGCGATATTGAGGATGTTCCAGATCTTGCTGCAAGGATTGCTGCTGTTAGAGTTGTTTTGCCTACGACAGAACAAGCTCGTTGGGATGTAAAGGATGTGCAGGCTCATACGTTGATTGTGTTGTCTGTGAAGCGCACCATTATTCCTCACATTCGTTCAACGAAATCTGCAAAACAGGCTTGGGATATTCTAGCAGGTCTTTATGCAAGCCGCAAAGAGGCTAAAATTGCTTTGCTACTGCATAAAGAGCTGGAATTGAAGATTATGCATGAGGAAGATGATTTGGACACTTTCCTTTGCTGGTGTCAATAATATCAATGAGCAACTTATTTCTGCAAGTGAAGTCATTTCAGACAGTTCCCTTGTGCAGATTGTTCTTGATGCCTTACTAGATCTTACTTTTGCTAGTACTTGGAGACTTATGACCCAAGGAAATCCTGAAGTTGTCAAGTTTGATGCATTATGCACACTTTTGTTGCAAGAGTCACTTTCGAAAAAAAACAGGACTAGGCAGCGTGTAGTTGAACAGGCTTTTATTGCTTCTCAAAGAAAGGGTGGTAACAACAATGTAGCCACTTCTTCATTAGGAAGAGAATGGGGTCTAGGAGGGCCTCTTTATTTGGCAGTTTAAGGAAGTCAAACCTTTAGTATTAAGAAAGTAATCAAAGGACAGCTTTTGAATTCAAATAGGTAAAACGGCTAGTTTATTTGAATTCAAAGTTTAGCCCCAAAATGGAATTTAAAATCTAGCGGGTAAAACCATATCATGTAGCATATCTATGGAAAGATCTTGACGCGTAGATTGCAGATCTACGATCTCCACTCAAATTGGAGATCATATGTGGGATTTATGGAAGACTGAAAATCATAAAATTTTGTGTTGGGAGATGGGACTTGAGGGGTAGCTCAATTTCTAAATAGATAAGATCTTTGTATGTGATCATGTGCCCCTGCTACTCGACAAATGCTTTGTCATTGTCAGCTGCTCTCGTCTTATGGAGGAGATTGTGACTTCGTGTTGGGAGATGGAGAGCTTGGTTGGTAAGCTCATCAATGATCTTTACTCCGATTGATGCCCCGTATTTATCTGTAAGGGGGCTTCTCCATTGTATTGGATGAAGCTCATCAATTTGTGGGCTCTTTGAAAATATGTGGCCCATGGTGGTATCCAAAAAAATATTTCTAGTTGGAGGCACCTCGCACTGTCTAGTACTTTTTCTGCTTCTAATGTAAGGTCCAAAAATCTTTAGGGAAGATTGTGGCTTTGACCTTGGTGTCATCTGTAGCTTGAAACTTCCCGATGAAGATGTTTGTTGTCAGCTCCTCATCTGTCACATGGGTCTTCTTGTTGGAAGAGATGTCTATAATTTTGTATGGTGCAGCCTCCCATTCTGTTTTAACCTTTCCGTGTGGTGTCTTTCTACCAAAAGGTCAGTTTTTTAAGGTCCACAAACTCATTCAAAAGTTGTAAAAAAGTTGAAATAGTGCAAACTTCACCATAAAATGAAAAATGAGCATAACTTGATCAAAACAATTCCAAATTTGACCAAACTTCACCAGTGTGACTAAGACAGCTACAAACACTACTTCAAAGTGTTGCAGGTCAATTTTGGGTCAGAGGTACATTAATCACAATCCATGTTGAAACACATTTTCAAAATTTGTTTTCACCATTTGATTTAGATTGTTATTGGGATGCTATGGTTGAAATTTTTTGGGATTTGGATCACTCGTTTGGGATCTAAGCCAAAATTTGAAATTTTTTTCGCAAACTTAGAGATTTTTAGCACTTTTACAAGGGTTTGATGTCCAAATGACTTGAAACTTCGGGGTTAGGCTTTATTTGGCATTTAGGATTTGATGGCTTGGTTTTGGTTTGGAAATTTGAAAAAGGTACATGGATCATGATCCATGTTTGGTCACACTTGGAAGTGAAAATTTGGGGACATGTTCCTATAGCCTATCTTAGCACACTGGTGGAATCCTTTCAAATTTGGATCTATTTTTTCCTAAGTTATCCAATTTCTCAGCATTATAGCCTAGTGTTGCCGACTTTTGCCATATTGGTTTTGTGGTGCCTAGTTTGATTGATTATTGTGGCTAGCAGAAGTTGATTTAGGTTGATGTAATGCCTTGAGATTGAATTTTATCCCCAAGTCTACTTGTTTATCAATTTCCACTTTGTTCTAAGTTTATTTGGCCATCCTGGCTGAGTTGACAAGATTTGCCCAGTAGGCAAGCATTTCTTGATTTAGTTTTACACTTTGAAGCATCCTAAAAGTTCACTTTACTCTCTAAGCCTTTGCTTCTAGAAAAAACCCTAAATTGCATTGCCCCAATTTCTTGACCACTTGATGATTTCTACTTCTACAAACACTATAGACTTTGAACTTGAAGCACTATAGACTTTGAACTTGCTAAATTTTCCCCCTTGAGGTACATGGATTGCAATCAATGTTTTAGGCCCAATTTGCACCAAACTTGAGGGAAAGGTTCTGTGCGCTCCTTGCCGCACTGTCGAAGAAAAGGACTTGCCGATACACCGTGTGCGAGCCACAAATGGCTCCAAGCACACAACAAGCCTAAACTAGCAAGCTCAAGAGAGCAAAGGGTGTGTCACTCACCGCTCTACGCTCGCCTTCGTAGTGGATTCCTCACCGCGATGAAGAAGAAGCTGCAGTCGTGCCGCGCTCAACCGCCTCGCCGCCGTCGTGCCGCCGCAACGCTCGATCGCACACACACTCTCACACTCTCTCTCTCTCTTTCTCTCTCATACGCACACACACAAGGAGATGGTGAAGGAGAAGGTGGAGATGGAGCAAGAGCAGCTTCTATTGCACAATGAGAGAATGACTCAATTTTAGGTTTAATTGTCTTTTATGTGAGCTCACCCCATTCACACTTGGGCGCCCATGCTTAGCCAACTAACCCTAGCATGTTCGTGTTAGAGTGCGCCTCTCATCGGCGATCACTCTACCTTTCCCTATTGGACCGACAAGCCCGATGCCTGACTCTACTTAAATAAATAATACGGTTACGGTGTCCATCGTATGCGATAGGGTGTCCGTGAGCCACGAGGGTTAACATTGCCCCCCTTCCTGATGTAGATTCCGTCCTCGGAAGCTATTGAGTTGAAGCTTGGTATGTCCATGTTGTAGAGCATCTAGATTTGAATCTGCAAGGCAAAGTCACTGTTTTAGCAAGCGGAATTATATTGCCATAAATCATGAGGGGAATGTAAAGTACATGGAAAATGAGTAAATGCAAGATTTATGAAATGTTAGACTGCCATTAAGGACAAATAAATTGCACTTTGAGTAAATTAATTAATCAAGAGTTTTGAGCTTATGGGTGAGTCTATCAATTAGTTAGCTATGACTAAGGTTAAAACAACTACTCTAGTACTAGCTAAGCTAAGAAGATTATCTAAATGCAAGATTCCCTAATTATGCTTTTCAGCTTTGATTAGCCAACTCGCTCTCACAACTGCAAACAAAAGCTTGAAATGTTAACTGTAAGCTCAATGGAAGTCTTTTATTTTTTTTAAAATTTTTTTTCTGTTTTAAATATTTTTTTACTTTGGGTCACAATCATGTGACGTGTGTGCTTATTTTGTATGTCCGGGGTTTTTTGCTTCTCAAGGAAAAGCGCCCACACTGGGAACCTCTAGGGCTCTAGTACCATAGACAATACATGTGAGTGAAGTACCAATTCAAGCCAGGATTTCTCTTCCAGCGTAAGATT
Organism: Adiantum capillus-veneris; assembly: GCF_014529385.1. Taxonomy (NCBI): domain Eukaryota; kingdom Viridiplantae; phylum Streptophyta; class Polypodiopsida; order Polypodiales; family Pteridaceae; genus Adiantum; species Adiantum capillus-veneris. The sequence goes on from NC_140937.1 coordinate 51,868,888, forward strand.
TTTCATTTGTGGCACTTATGTTGTTTTTTTTTTTTTTGCTTCCATTTCTTTGGTATTCGCACTAGTGTTTTTTGTTGTTTAAGTAAGCAAGCCTTTCTCTTCCTAAAACATTCCTAAGGTCTCAAATACTCGGATAATTTTATTAGCTAGGTCTAGTGGTCAAGTAAATGAGTTAACCTAAAGTCACGGTCTCCTAATCTCCAGGCTCATCCATAAGATTAAACTGGAGTTTAATCAACTTAAGCAAAGACAAATTTATACATCTATAATGGCAGATAACAATCATAACTATTGCACTCAAACAAAGCATGAAAAATCATTATTAGCAATTACACATATCCACCAACATGAATCATGGAAAGTAGTACACCTGGAGGTATGGAGTGGCTCATTTCGTTGAAGCAGATGTCCTCAGCCATGTGGATGGAGATCCATATAAGTCCTACCTAACACATCCAAAAACAGGCACTATACCTCTAGGAGGCATGTCAGTGTGAAAAATTAAAACTCCTGAAAAACAAACTCAAAACACAATCTAGACCCCTAACCTACCTATCTGTCACCCCTTTTAGAATCAAGGAAAGAGGATATTATATAAACCGGGTGGCCACCCTAAGGCTAGGCCTCTATCCTCATCATCTAGATAAATAAAATCGTTGTTCGTGAGGCCATAGTCTTCCTCGGTCTCTATTAGTTCCTCTTCATCATCCTCTTGTGCAAGCATGCTAATCAAGAACCTCGCGATGCGTGGATACTCATCTTGTGCAAAAGAATGAGCATGTGCCACTGGAGACACATTCGCTACTGGGTAGGAATCACTAGTTAGCCAACATCATCTAGATAAATAAAATCGTTGTTCGTGAGGCCATAGTCTTCCTCGGTCTCTATTAGTTCCTCTTCATCATCCTCTTGTGCAAGCATGCTAATCAAGAACCTCGCGATGCGTGGATACTCATCTTGTGCAAAAGAATGAGCATGTGCCATTGGAGACACATTCGCTACTGGGTAGGAATCACTAGTTAGCCATAGACGTATCATCCATTCTAACTCCTCAAAATTTCTCTCACATGCAAGGCTCTCTATCAAATCCCATTCACAAGAAAGTATAGGGTAGCATACGTAGAACACTTGAGGAAAAGACAAAGGGTACCTTTCATCAAAAATAGAAGTACATGCCTCTGGTGAAGTAGCCATTTCTGACAATACAGATAGATTTGGTTAGGCCTTTAAAACATAAGAGTTGTTTTTGTGTGTTGCTTGAATTGACACGGTGAATTTGGACTTATATGTAAGATCTGATAGGGTGCTCTCTCGTTGCTAGTCGCTCTTGCTCTTTACTATTTTTGTTTTTTGTGAGTATAAGGCTATATATATACATTCCCTAAGATTGGAATTGAGAGGTCAGGGAGGAAGGTTGAGAGGGGAGCGAGTGAATGATTGATGTTAGCAAACACTCCCCCCTTCCTTGGGTAGATCATACCTTTTGGAATGAGGTCGTCACCTTTTGAAACCAATTGTTCCAAGTTGTTATGGGTGAAGGTTTTAACCAATAGTTTTCGACCGCCCTATGCGTTTCACCGAGTTGCAAGGGTGGTAAGGTACTCTCCCATGATTTTATTTGCAACATTGTTGTAGGTGGTGAACTTACCCCGGGAGGTGCAAACTCTTTCGTGCTTGTATGGATATGTACAGTGGTAGGTGGAGGTTGTGTCGAAGCTTCTATTTGCGTATAGGAACTACATGAAGAGCAAGAAGCTTCATTTGATTTCCCTGTTCCTGAGCTAGGTGGAACAAATCGTTCTTTCTTTGGTACCCAAACTAGCTCTAGAGCGGGTGTGTAACATTCCATGATTTTTTCCTTTCCGCGATTTTCAATTTGTTTTGGAGCCACAGGATTGGGTTTACATGGGCCAGGTGACAGGTAAGAGTACACTTTACGTTTGGGCACCCAGATTTGATCATTTCCTTCATAGTATCCTTGGGCTTCCAATAGTCGTTTAGGAATCCAACGCAACGTTTCTTTACATTTCTTGGAGTGAGTGGGACGGTTCTTACGAGGTTTCTGTTTTTTGCATCAACCAAGCTCACTACAGAAGCTTTAGGGATCCACTTGTATGTTTTCTCTGTTATATTAGGATGGTTCTTACGTGTCTCAAGCTTTCTTTCAACTACATCAGTTGAAGCTCTAGAGAGTTGGGCTATGGGGACGTATGGTTCAACCTCCTGGACATGTAATGTCTTGGGTTTTATTTCCTTAGGCAATATCTCAGGGACTATGGCTTGAGTGGTAGGGCTAAGAGTTGGTTTTTGCGTTGTAACACCCCCAGTCCCCCAATCAATAGTGCATTTGGTGGCTATCATCCACGTGCGGCCTAGGTTTATATTACCCTCCATAGTTCCAGTAGGCATGACCAAAAAGTCTTGAGCTACAATTCCATTGTCATAACTGACAGAAGTGTGCTAGATTCCAAAAACCGTAGTTTTTTTCTTGTTGACACCCTTGACTTGGATAATACTCTCAAATAGAGGTGGCTTCCCTAACTGACACCACACCCCATAGGATAGCAGATTATATTTAGCACCCGTGTCCAATAAGGCGTTATATAGCACTTTTCCATAGGCACTATTTAACTCAATAGGGTATCGTAGAGGTGTGTCAGAGTCCAACCAATCCTCTTCCATTTCCACGTGGAATGGATTTGTGACTCCAAGGTTAGCCTCTCGTTTTTGTCTTATACGTTGTTGTCGCTCCTTAGCCTCAGCTTGAGCTTGTATCTTGTTTAACTCGGTTTGTGCTTTGGCGGCCTTCTTTTGATGAATGGCCCGTAGTTCTTCTTGGCTTAAAGGATCATAATATCTTTTGAATTTACTCCCATTGAGGAATCCAATGGTTTCAACTCCATCAAGAGTTTCCACACGAAGGGTACCTTGTGGGGTAATTTCACATACTCTATATGGTCCTTTACCAGCATATTTCAACTTTTTCTTCTCTTTACGTACTCCATACATAAGGACTTTATCACCAACTTTGATGTCCTTGTCTTTCACATGGCGATCAAACCACTTCTTTCTCCTATCCTTTTCCACAAGAGCATTTTGCACAGCCAACTGTCTCTCTTCGTCTAGTTTTTCTAAGATATACAAACGCTCGGTTAAGGGGTTACCATTCCATCCTTCTTGCGAAGCTACCTTAAGACTAGGAATGACAAACTCCCAAGGCATAACCGCTTCTTGGCCGTATACCATTTTGAATGGCGTACAATTAATAGCCACTTTATAAGCAGTACGATAAGCCCATAGAGCAGATGTCAACTTCAAATCCCAATCAGTGCGATGAGCTTCTACCGTCTTGGTTAAAATAGAGATTAGAGTCTTGTTGGTGCTCTCGGCTTGTCCATTAGCTTGCGGGTAATAAGGTGTAGACTTATGGTGGGATATCATAAAGGTCGTGGTAAGCTCTCTTATTACCTCATTTATAAAATGGGTACCATTATCACTAACAATTTCAAAAGGGCAACCAAATCTTGTGATAATGTTCTCAAAAAGAAACTTAGCTGTTGTCCTCGCGTCAGCTTTTTGTGAAGCCTTAGCTTCAGCCCACTTTGTTACATAGTCCGGAGCAACTAGAATATATTGAGATTGAGTGTTGCGAGCTGCGGGACTAATTGGACCTACAAAGTCTAAACCCCATTTTTCAAATGGTTGGGTTACTTTAATAGGATGTAAGGGCATTCTGTCTTTGCGCTGTGTGGTCTTGTAACGTTGGCACTCATCACACCTTTTTGTAAAAAGTGATGCATCCTTAAATAAAGTTGGCCACCAATAGCCTGATTGCAGCACCTTTCTAGCAGTTAGGTCTCCTGAGAAATGTCCTCCTGCTATGCCCATATGTGCTTCTTGCAAGATATACAAATATTCATCCTCGCGGGCACAACACCTAAGAATATCGTCCTTGCCTAATCTATACAGAGTTCCGGCAATCAAACAATAGGGTTCACATTCTTTTACTAGCCTTCGAGCGATATCCTTACGAAGTTCCTTGGGTGGAAAACCATTAACTAAAAAGTTAACAATGTTCTCACTCCATTCAGGCATAGTCTCAACTATGAATAGGGAAGTATCGGGTAATTCATCATCAACTCCTGTAGGGGCTTCACCATTGGGTATGCGAGACAAATGATCAGCCATGACGTGCCTTTTATCGGGTCTCACTACAATCGTGAAATCAAACTCCAGAAGAATTAACAACCATCGTGTGATTCTTCCTGTGGAGCATGGCTTGTTTACCAGATACAGCAACGCTTGATGATCCACATAAAATACAAACTTGTTTGCCAGAAGGTAGTAGCGAAATTTCTTTACTGCATAAACCATTGCTAAACCTTCTCGCTCTGTAGTGGTGTAGTTTCCTTCAGCATCGTTCAATTGACGGCTTGCAAAGCTAATGGGATAGTCCAATTTATGTTCTCCTGGTTGAGTGAGAACACACCCAATAGCAAAGTTTGATGCATCAATATGCACATGGAAAATGACATCCCAGTTAGGTGTCCTTAAAATCGGAGCACTTGCTAGTGTTTTCTTCAATTGTTCATAGGCCTGGTCACACTCTTCAGTCCATTTAAATTCAATGAGAAGCTTGTACAAAGGACGTGCTATCTCAGCGAAAAATAAAATAAACCGTCGATAATAACCCACGTGTCCCATGAACCTTTGAACTCCCTTGCAATTGGTTGGTGGTGGTAACTCTAGAATCACTTTAATTTTGCTCTCATCGGTTGAGATACCATTCTTAGATACTATATGCCCTAAAATAACTCCATGCTTGACCCAAAATTGGCATTTAAACGGGTTCAATGAGATACGATATAACCTACACTTTTCAAACACCTGCCGCAAGCATGATAGATGTTCTTTCCAAGAAGAGTAAACACAAAGGTCGTCTAAGAAAGCTTCACAAAACTCTCTCAAATATTCTTTAAAAGCAGTGTTTATTAATCGTTGGAATGTAGCAGGGGCATTTGTTAAGCCAAAAGCCATCACACGAAATGCAAACACGCCAAATTCTGTGATGAAGGCAGTTTTAGCTTGGTCCTCTAGCGCTATCGTGATTTGGCTGTAGCCTGAGTACCCATCTAGAAAGCTATAAGCTTCCTTGCCTGCAACTCTTTCGAGTACATGTTCGGAATATGGTAGGGGGTAATGGTCTCTTCTAGTAGCTGCATTAACTTTTTTGAGGTCCACGCACACCCTGAGTTTCCCATTCTTTTTTGGCACGATAACTATTGGAGACACCCATTCAGAGTGTTCAATAGGATATATGAACCCACATTTGATAAGCTTTTCTAGTTCTTCTTGAATGATCTTTGCGTACTTAGGATTCATCGGGTAGGGTCTTTGGTGTACGGGCTTCGCAGTGCTAATCATAGGGATTGTATGTTGGACCACAGAAGGTGGAACACCTTTCATATCATGGTATGTCCAAGCGAATATTTCCTTGAATTCCTTGAGAAGCTCTTTGAGGACCGCCTCTTCAACTTCTGTGAGGTCTTGGGCAATAAAAACAGGTTTTGATTCTTCACCGGGGTCGGCTAATTCTATTTCTTTAACTATTGCCGGACCATCATAGATTCCATTATTCCCATCGATAGGTATTCTTTGGGCTTTTGTGTACACAACCTTTGCTTCCAGTGTGGTGTAAGATTTGAAATGTTCTGGTGCATGATGCAAGTCTGTGGATTCTGGTTGTGCTTTGGTCTGTGCTTCCATTTCTGCTTTCTTGTGTTGTCGAGCTAACTCTTGGTTTTGACGCCTCCTTGCAGTGCGGCTCAACTTTGGCTTGTCTATGATCTCTAATTGGGCTATGTCATGGGGTCGTGGTCTACACCACATAACATTTTGGAGATATTCACCCCAATCGTCTACCAATTTTCGATGAGCATCACATGCTCCTATATAACTGAGCCATTCTGCTGAGGATCTCTTCTTTTTTATCCTAGCACGTACATTGGCTCGATATAGACGCCTCTTAAAGTTTTTCTTTTTCTTATTTGAGACCTGATTTTGATTTGCATTTAGATCTGGCTCACTAAAGGAGTCCTCGTTGGTGTCCTCTTCATTCTCGGAGGAGCTATCATCGGTTGATGTGCTCGGTCCTTCCGAATGTTTTGACTCTGAACTTGATCCACTCTCTAATTCATGAGATTCAGAATCCGTTTCACTCTGGAAGTCAGTGTCTGAGTCGTGTTGGTTAAAGTCTTCTATTGAGCTATCGGTGTCACTGTCAGATTGGTCCACAATTGCCTTGCCCTTAGAAGATGCATGTATGGAACTTATCATGTTCAGAGGTGCAATTTTTGGTACCTCTTCCCCTTCTGGTGTGACCCAAGTGGTTCCTCTATTTCCCCAGGTATCTATGGTTGCAGCTAGGTGTACCCAGTCTACGTTGTCTGATTCCGTCATACCCGGCAACACATCCATGTGAGGAGAATCTTGGCCAATGTCTGTATCCTTCTTACAAGTGTAACAATATTGTAGTGGGGCCGAGTGAACTGTGGTGTCAGAGCGATGATCAATAATGGTTTTACTCCCTAAGGGGTGTACCTTACCAGTCACCAAATCCACTCTAAGGACAGAGTCTTGGAATTGCAAATAGACATGATTTTTAGACCAATCATGAACCATTTGTGCTTCCCTCATGAGTGGTCGTCCTAAAATCATTTCATATGACATAAGGTGTTTAGAGAAATCCATTACAATGAACGTATGTCGTACCTTGTGTCCTAGAACTTTGATCCTAAGATCCTTGAGCATCCCCATAGGTTTGGCTATGGTACCATTTGCCATCTTTACCACAATGTTAGTAACACTGAGGCGGGGTTTTCCCATGGATTCCCAACAATATTTTGTAACGATGCTAACTCCCGCACCACCATCAAGAATTCCCTTTATAGTTAATCCCTTGGTAGTGATGGGTAGGGTCGCATTAGACTCGTCGCCTTCAAAATACTGCCCTAATTCATTAATGGGTACCTCGATCACAGACTCGTGTCCATCTAAGTCAAGTGATTGCACATGATTTTCCTCATCAATCATAATCGAGTTAGGCCTATTTGGTTGCGCAAACTGCGGTAATCCCGTTCGTAGCTCTCCGTTAAGGAATTCTCGAAGTGCAAGGAATAACTCAGGATCTCCATACAGCTTTGCTATGATGGTGGTTCGGACCTCAGAAGACATGAAGTCCACCAGTTTGGCAACATTCATTGGCATTTTGCAGGGTGTAGGTCCTTGACTAGGAACTGGTGAGGATGGAATCTCATATTCCTCAATGGGATCAGGTATTCCTTCGTTAAACATCCTTTCCAACAAGAAAGGTGTATGCTCACTTTCTGATGTCCCGTCCTCACTCCCTTCTTGGATGATACTATATATGGCTAACGGTCTATGGTTCATGTGGGGTGGATGAACTTGCGTGGGAAACATTGTGTCATGAATTTTGACATGCATGGGTTCTGGTTCTAGTTTCCTTTGAGTCTCCTCCACTAAACCTCTTAGATGTTTCACCTGCTCAATCTCGTCTACTGGGTTTGGGTACGTCCCAATCTTCTTTTTACGATTCTTCCCTTTTTGCCCCTGCGGTTTATCTTGGGGGTCTTGGATTGGATTTGGAAACACTTGTGGTGTTTTCAGAGGCTCTTTATGGTTTTCTCTTATTCGGTTTTCATTTGGTTCCATGTTACGGTTTTCTTTGTCGGTCTTCCCCTTTGTGGTATTGGTTCTAGTCTCCATTGTCTCGATTGAATCTGAATCATCCTCGAGGTCATTCATATACACGGGGTCATCTCCTGTTCCTATGTTTGTTTTGGAACTTGGCTTTGAATTTCCCGTATTTTGCGACCTCTTCCTTCGTGTCTTCTTTTTCTTTGCTTGGATAACTGACGCGGTATCTCTCTCTTCGAGGATATGGCCTGGCCCTTGAAGCATGGACCGTGTAATCGCATAAGCGGGTGCGACGGGTGGTATTGGCGATGTCACACTAGCAATTTCGACCAGATTTAGGGGTGTGATTTTAGGCGCATTTGGGTTATAGGGGCATTGGGCAATCAAGTGATCTATGCCACAACGATTACATGTGAGTATTGGCATTGCAGACGTGCTCCCTTGATTCATTTGCATCTGTGCAGCATTCTTTTGCAGCCTAATAGGGTACTCCGCTGCTCGACGTGGTCCACCACACTCGTAGCATTGAAGAGGTGGCCTCCTAGCCTGGGTGTTGATATTTTGACCTCTGGATGCGAGAGCAGCAGCTTGATAAACCGGCTTGACTTGCCCCCAACAATCTTCCATGTAGTATATAGGACACTCTTCCAATGTATCAAGTCCATAGGCAATACTAGTGTCTATTTCCTCCTCACAGCCATCTGCATAAGCATTTGATGGCTCGCAACCCACTTGGTTCATAGGGGCAACTCTTGGATGCGGGGGCTGCGGTCCTAGCACAGGAGGTGGTAGCGGTGTAGCTTGTACAACATTTTGAGATCTAGGGACCATGTGTTGCGGTAGTTGCTCAACAGGTGGAGCAGGCATCAATACGGGAGCTCGAGGTGCATCTGCCCAGGCTACAGGTGGTCTATTTGCCATCATACGTTTGATCATTAAACAATCCTTAGCTTGGTGACCATACCTACCACATGCGTTGCAAGTTCCATTAAATTTTACTCTAAATGTAGGGCACTCACTAGTGCTATGTGGACCTAAGCAAATGGAACACCATTGTTGCTCCCTTCTTGGATACATGTGACTATTTTGAGGGGGTCGATTATCCTTAAGAGACTCTTGGATTGCCTTGGTGAGGCCTGTCAAGAATGTCTCAAATACCTTTGGCTCATTGGCAATGGGCTTTGCAGTCATGGGTTCATACTCAATGGCTTGTGAGCTAGTGGATCTCGTGTCAGTAGACACCCTCATGCCTGCTATCATCAAGTTGTCCTCTAATTGGATTGCATTGGCAGTGACATCTTCCCAGGTTGTGATACCTCTAATCACTAGTCCATTATAGATTCCTTCATTCCTCAACCCTTGAATGAATCGATCAAGCAGTTGGTTATTGTTGAAGCGCTCATTTACAGGGCAGCGAGAGTTTAAGTGCTTTAGACGACTAATGAAGTCCCTTACTGACTCTCCTTCCTTACGTTCGGCCTTCTGTAGCTGAGATGCTACACCCCAAAGCACACCTTCTCGTATGTACTCCTTTAGAAACAACCTTCGAAGGGTAGGGTAGATTGTTTTCTTGTCCACCCTTAGGGTTCTATACCAATCTCCAGCCTTCCCACTTAATGTCAAGCTTAAGGCATTGCACTTATGTAGTTCGTTGCGTTCCCCTAAGGAATCACATACTTGTTCAAACACTTCAATGTGTTTTCTAGCATCTTCGTCCCCATTGAATTTTTGCGTGAGTTTGGCAATTTGTACTGCCTTACTTCTAGGCTCTCTATCAGATGCATGATGCATATTTTCCGCGATAGATCGACCTATGGTTTGAGCAAACGCTGCCAAGTCACCTATGTGAGGAGGCAGGGCTGGTGGAGGTACTCTTGGAATCATATGTGGGAGAGGGAGGGGTACCGGTCTTGGCATATGTGTGGATGATGCAGGATATGGAACATAACCGGGCATAGGTCCACTCGGATAAGGGCTAGGGAGCGGCACTCGAGGAGCATAAACAAGTGGTACAATTGGAGGTGTGGGGGCCATGTGTGCATAAGGGGCTAGAGGCACATACGATCGAGGCCCCATATTAGGTACTGCGACACTAGGTAGTGGCACTGCGCTAACCGTAGACGTCATCGGTACATTCTCTGTCAGGCTTATCCCTGGAGTGAGCACTGTGTTTTCCTTAATAGAGGGTTGAGCCAAGTTAGGGAAGCTAAAGTTGTCGCTCGGAGGCTCAGATTGCATAGAGACCCCAGGTGAAATGACGTAAGATGGGTCCATGGGGCTCATTAGAGGAGTCTCCATTTGTGATAGAGTAGGCTGTTGAGCCTTGCTCGTATCCAGAAATCTCATGGGGCCAGTTGAGAGTATATTTACCCCTCGGTTTTGCCTTTCTGATTGAATAATGCCATGGATAACATTACAAATCATTTTCTGTTGATCTTCGAGGCTCGCGGCACTAGAGGTGGATCGTACAATCTCTATCCATCCTACATGGTAGGCGTGGCCAGAGTGTAGATCCGTCAACACCTCAGTGTGGAGGTCGTATGTCCAATGATCATTAATGAACAATCCTTCTAGAGTCGACGTGTTAACGGTTTCTTGTGAGGTAGAAGCAATGTTGCTCCCCGTGGTTTTACTTGTCACCAACGGTAATCTAGAGGGAACTTCTGAAGGAGGCAGCTCAACAGGGCCTTCTTGGTAAGAAGTTGGCAGGATATCCACATGGACACTCTTTGGGGGTGTGGGGGCCACGTGCGATGTGAAAGGAGAGTCCACTTCCCCAGCCCCTTCGTGTGCTTCATTTGCATCAGGTTCCGAGCGAGTAGCTCTACCTAATGTTTCCATGAAACGGCTAAACATACTAGTACTAGGCTGTGGAGCTTCTGGAGGTGCATGGCCTTCTCTCTCAGTGTTTTGGGTAGGGTATGCTTCCATGATTTCTGATTCGGAGGAGGAATCACTAGCGGCTATTTTAGGGTTTTGGGTGGTGCTACCTTGTGTCCCCGCTGAGGGTCTAGAGCCTATCGTGGATGGGTAATGGGTGTCCGTATGAACAGAGGCACCCTCAATATGCTCGTGTTCTAGCACCCGCCCAGAGCGTAAGTGCATGTGCTTTTGATACCCTAAGGTGTCAAAAAGCTGCTCTAGGAGGCCTTGTGACTAGTTTTTTGTTAGTTTTTTGTTTGTTTTTTTTGCTAGATTTTTTAGAGCATGTCGTGGAATGGGCCATGTGATAGCTCGAAACGAGCGTATCGCTAGGAGAGACGCGTTGTGCTTTACAGCCCACCGTTTGGTTCTATTTTTCTCTAGAAAAGCCCGAAACAGTCTTTTCCTAGCTGGGGAACTAGGCTCCAAATAGCAAGTCTAAGGGTGCAAGTGGGAAGAGAAGGGAGGAGAGTGGAGGACTTATCCCACATGCTCTCATTCCCTCTTGAGGAGGTAGGGTATATATATAAGAGTGAGTCTAGTATATATCATAGGACTGAGGCCTGGGCCTGGGCCTGGGCTTGGGCCTGGGCTTGGGCTTGGGCTTGGGGAAACGATCCCGATCTAACTTTTATACAAACCAACCCGTCCGTTTTTATAACTCACGTTTTTTATTTTCGAAAAATCTAACCTCCCCCTCACTCACGTTTTTATTTTTCGATTTTTTTTTTGAAAAAGATTTTTTTTCTTTTTAAATTTTAAATATTTTATTATTTATTTTATTATTTATTATTATTATTTTTTTGCCGCGGCCGCGGCGCCGCACGCGCGCACACACACTTAACCTACACCTACCTTATCTACTTACAGCTAATGGAGATACTGCCACACACACTCTAACACTGTTTACACAGTACTACAGTAGCTAACAGATCTACAAAACTAACCTTACAGAACTAACATTCCATAGCTAATACCTTAATTCTAACAGTACATTGCAAAAAAATGTAACTCCTTCTTTAACAGAAAACAAAAAAGACAGTACAGTGTAACAAAAAACCTTCTCCACACAACCACACACCTTCCTTCTTCACAAATCCTTCTCCACACAACTACACACACTCATTCCCTACCTTTCCTATGATAGAAATTGCACCACAAGAAAGCGTAAAGTGCTTAACCGAGCTTAGTGTAGGGCATTTCCCCGACAGCGGCGCCAAAAATGTGCGCTCCTTGCCGCACTGTCGAAGCAAAGGACTTGCCGATACACCGTGTGCGAGTCACAAATGGCTCCAAGCACACAACAAGCCTAAACTAGCAAGCTCAAGAGAGCAAAGGGTGTGTCACTCACAGCTCTACGCTCGCCTTTGTAGTGGATTCCTCGCCGCGATGAAGAAGAAGCTGCAATCGTGCCGCGCTCAACCGCCTCGCCGCCGTCGTGCCGCCGCAACGCTCGATCGCACACACACTCTCACACACTCTCTCTCTCTCTCATACGCACACACACAAGGAGATGGTGAAGGAGAAGGTGGAGATGGAGCAAGAGCAGCTTCTATTGCACAATGAGAGAATGACTCAATTTTAGGTTTAATTGGCTTTTATGTGAGCTCACCCCATTCACACTTGGGCGCCCATGCTTAGCCAACTAACCCTAGCATGTTCGTGTTAGAGTGCGCCTCTCATCGACGATCACTCTACCTTTCCCTATTGGACCGACAAGCCCGGTGCCTGACTCTACTTAAATAAATAATACGGTTACGGTGTCCGGCGTAGGCGATAGGGTGTCCGTGAGCCACGAGGGTTAACAGGTTCCCAACAAGTTCCCTAAGCTATTGGTCATGATCTTTTGGAGCTTGGATCAGTTTATCATTGCATGGGTCAAAATGACCATTTGTAGAATGAAATCCCAAGATTTTGGGAGTTTTGGGTCTAGAGGACTCCATTTTGGCTATAATTTTCACGGTGACTCCCCCATGCTATTGTCTAACTGCTAGTATAATTTTATCTAAATTTGGCATACTAGGGTACATGGATCGCAATCCATGTTGTACAAAATTCCTCAGATGTAATCACATAGTTGGAGAGGCATAGTGGTATCAAACTAGTGAATTATTTTTGAATTTTGAGGTGGGGAAACATGGATCACAATCCATGTTCCAACCCCAATCTTGACTTTGATGGAATGGTTTGATTCTGTCCTGCTTGGATAGTCCACTGGTGAAATATTTTTGAGTTTGGACTCTTTTTGACCTACCTAATGGCCTCTAATAGTTTGCTAACAATCTGTCTTTGATTTGATTCGTGCAATTGATTTGGTGTTTTTTGTGCATTGTTGGCATCATACATTGGTTAAGGGTTGTCTGGGTTGTTGCTTTGTCCTCCGTTGAAATGTTGTCCTGGTAGGTTGGGGTTGATCGTCTGGTGTGCACTTTGAATCCATTTAGACTTGGGCTGGTGTGCTTTAGGTTGTGCTAGATTTTTGGGATGCCATTTCCAAGTATGGCTGCTTCAAGATTTTTGAGATTTTTTTGGTGGTTGTTTCTTTGAGGTGCTAGGCACTTACGGAGCGTTTGGCTTGGGTAACCATATTTTCTTTGGCTTGTTTTCCATGATGGATTTCTTTACTCAAACCTGTCTTATGATTTGTCCGTTGTATTTCCGAGCAGGTTTAGATTTCAAATCTGGCTGTAGCTTTGTATGAATGAGTTATACTTCCCAAATTTAACCAGTTTGTGCCAAAGGAGTGACATAAGAGGTGAAATTAAGGTTGAGCTTCAAGGTTTCCTCCTAGCAATCTGGAATTGCTTTATACGTGTGCATCCAAGATACACCTAAGATGATTTTCTTGTTCCTACCATTACATGAAATTGATGTGGGAATTGATGGCTATCTATGCTGATTGGCACATTTTCTTGACCTAAACTAAACATCATCCCTCGGATTGAGCTTTGAGCATGATTTCAATTGTCGTTAATTGTACAATATGACATCTTCAGATATGTAAAGTACTTCATTACATTGGCTCGTGCTCCAATGTCAACAAGTGCTCGCTTGGTAGATCCATTGGCCATTTGTATATAGATGTGTACATCCATACCTCCAAGAAAATTGGCTCTATCTGAATTGCTTTGATAGGAGGAGGTGGTGTTGCAAGTTGTTAAAATTGGAGGTTGTTTTATCATTCCCTGTGCTTAAAAATCCGCAACTTTGTTTCCTCCTAAGCCCGGGCTTGATTAGCTTGAGCTTTTTGCTTCCCTTCTGTTGTGTTGTGAATCTTTTCTAGCAATTTTGTGGTTAGTGGTAGATGATATTTCTTCAACCTACATTCATTAATCTCTTATTCCTCTAATATTGCAAGTTTTATGGCACCACTAGATGATATTTCATTAATCACGAATGGGAATGGGCCATTACCTCACTTTTTAGACTTTTTGGAGTGTTGTTTTAAAATGTATACTAAGACGTAGTCACCCTTTTATAAATCCTTTGTGAGAAAGGAATTCCTTCATGCATCGTTTTCGCGTGTAGATGCCAACGATAGCTCGTAAGCGTATTTCATCCAGCTTTTCTAACTCTGTTATCCTTATAACAATTTATGACGTGTCCACTCTAGGTTTTTGGCTACTCGTAGTGTGGGAATCGAGAACTCCATGGACTAAATTCGAAAACCATATTGTTAGATGTTATTCCAATTTTTGTTTTGTAAGAAACTTAGTATGCCCAAAGACCTAAATGTAACTTTTAGTCCCAATTTTCTGTTGACTCACTCACTATCTTTGTGAGCACTATGCATAATATCTTGTTTGTGCTCTCTGCTTGTCCATTATCTTGAGGTTGATATGATGCTGATTTGCAATAAATTACTATGAACTCATCTAGTAAGAATTCAATCACTTCATTCAAGAAGTGAGTCCCTTTGTCGCTCACTACCTTGATCAATAACCCATACCTTGTAAAGACATTCTCATATAAGAATTGCACTGTTGTTTTTGCATTTTTTTAATGTGTTTCTTTGGCTTCAACCCATTTGGTTAGATAGTATATGGCCACAATGATATATTGAGCATGCATACGTTATGCGGGATGTGCAATAGGTCTGACAAAGTCAATGCCCCACTTGGCAAAGCCCTTGCTTCCATCATGGGTCATAACGGCATTTTGTCTCTCTGCATAGGTGCTTTGGTACATTGACATTTGTCACAACTCTTCACATATGCTTCTGCATTCATGAACAAGTTTTTCTTCCAAATTCTTGTAGCAAGGATTTATTTCACAATTTTATCTACATAAAAATCTCTACATGCTGCGTGTCTAGCATGATCTTGGTCAAGAATTGAATTATTCTTTTCTGTGGTGCACATTTGCAAATGATTATCCTTTCCTCTCTTGTAGAGAGGTGATCCTTGATGAAAACATAGCTTTCTCCTTTGGCATGAATGTATTTTCTTCTCGATTTTCTCAACCCTTGTGGTAAGACACCTTTGGTCAGGTAATCCACAACGTACGAACTCCACTTAGATGCAACCGCCATTCTAAATAGTGTTGTATGTTCTATAGGTTCCTCATTTGCATAAATGCCACATGAACTAATATAGTCATGAACACTTTGCTACATTTTTGGCTAGTACACACCAAGTTTCCTCAATCACTAAAATGTTTGCGCTTTCCTATTATGAACTCTCGTAGTTTGTGCATGAGCTTGGCTCAAGCACACATTTCCTCTATACATAAACTTAATAGTCTATCATTCCCCTACTTGTATAACATTCCAGCTATTAGCACAAGTGTTCGTGCCTGCTCAATGATTGATGACTGCATTTCAAATTGGAGTGAACCAATGGTGAGCAATGGTATGGCATGTTTGATCCACCTTGGCACCATCCCAATCTTGAATATGTATGAGTCTAGCAAGTCATCATCAAATTCTTTTGGTGCTTCTCATGAGTTAATCTAGACAAATGGTTAGTCCTCTAATGTGTAGTTCCCTTTTTTACTACCAATATAAAATCAAACTAAAGCAATGTAATAAACCATCAAACAATACATCCTATATTGCAGGTTTTGTTTACCATGTATAATAGTGCTTGATGATCCACAAAGAACACAAACTTGTTCGCAAGAAGGTAGTGTCTAAACTTTTTCACCACATAGACCATTCCTAACCCTTATCCCTTAGTGGTTGTGTAATTCTTTTCTGAGCTATTAAGTTGTCTACTAGGATAACAAATGGGACTAAGTTGTCTACTGGAGTAACGAATAGAAAAATTCAAGTTCTCCCTAGGCTGTGCTAGGATGAATAATATAGTATAAGCCGATGCATTGACGTGGACATAGAATATATTTGTCCAATTAGGAGCTTTCATAATGGGAGAAAAATAAAAAAACTCTGCTTCTTCATATTCGTCAATTTACTCTAATTTTTTGATGAGAGCATAGAGAGGTTTGGCAATAATTCCGTACATATAGATGAATATCCTATAATAACCACAATGGCCCATGAAGGCTTGTAACTCCCTAACTTTCATTGGTCTCAATAGGAAAAAATCACTTGTATCTTGTCAAGATCAGTGGAAATGCCATTCTTGGACACATTGATATGTCCCAAAAAAATTCCTTGTCTTACCATGAAGACAGATTTCTCCGGATTCAAACAAATGCAACACGTTTTTCGTTTCTCAAAGATCTTCTTCAAATGCTTTATATGCTTGTTTCTCAGGAGAGAATGTATGCATAAGTTGTCCATGTAGATTTTGATGAATTGTCTTAGATATTCTTTTATTGTATTACTCGTCAGGCTTTGGAATGTGGCAGGTGCATTCGTTAAGACATATGGCATCACTCTATAAGCAAATATGCCCCCTTGTATGGCAAAGGTTGTCTTATGATGATCCTTACCCTTTATAGCAAGCTGGTTGCCAGCAACAAGCTAACTCGAATAAGTAGATACACCCTCTTTATCTACCTCCTCTCTCTACACCTTCTCTATCTAGGTGTGTAGATTAAGTAGAGATTAATGCAAAAAGAGAGGTAGATAGATGGATAATAATATTCTGTGTGTGTGTGTGTGTGTGTGTGTGTGTGTGTGTGTGTGTGCAACATTGCAACCCTAGCCTTCTCTTTCTTGCGTCGTCCTCAGCCTCCCCCTGGGTGAGGGGATACCTTGTGGTAGAGCGTTAACACAGCCTTTCGTTCCCAATCAACACCACCTTGCCCACATATCTAATCATTTTCATGATTTTGACTTTGTTGGAGCTAACCACTACCCCGACTCAACTAGCCAAAACTCGACTCTTCCCAAGTTGCCCTCAACAATCAGACTCATCTTGAGCAACGACTTTGACTCTATGCGAGCTTCCCGTGACTCTCTAGTAGTGTTGCTTTGAGTCTCTCCATAGGAAGCTTTTACCTATCATGGCCACTCAACCCACATCTCAAGGCAAGTCATCATTCTCCCACTATGAAAATCTCAAATTGTTTATCGCGGCCCTTTACCGCCTTTTGTAGAGAGAGTCCAAAATAGGCTGGGTAGAGAAGAGAGAAAGGAGGGCAAACAAGGGGGGGGGGGGGGGGGGGGGGGCGCTTTTCTTGCATTTTAAATATTCTTGTGGGTATATTCGTGTTTATTACCGCCATAATTGCCACAAAAATTACCATATTTCTTATTGAACCCCGCTTTAGCACCTAAACATTCAAATTTTCGTGTTTCCCTCTGTTTTTTTTGTTAATAAAATTAAAGAACATTATATAAAATTTCAAAAAAATAGAAAAAATGATATGAAAACATGGAACAATAGCTAGCTATGTGGATAAACATGAAACTAGAAAGGGCCTGCTACGCCTCCACGTAAAGCAAGCATTGTCAGAGATGAGAAGCTAAACATGGACGACATCTTATGTCAAGGCATGGGCATGATAGAGTGAATTATGTCCACATTTTACCAGACAACATCACCTGTGTTAGTTTCTTCAAGCTCTATCTTGCAGCAATGTGCACATGGCCTACACTTTTCTTATCAATTAAATGAATCAGAGGCACTTGATTAACATAATTTAGTATGCTTCACAAAATCAAAAAGAGAAAGAGGGGGGAGAGAGAAATGAATGGACGACACGACAAAAAAAATTCATAAATTAAAGTATACAAAATGTTTATGAATCATCTTCCAAAAGATCTCTACAAGAAGCATCATCCAAATCAATAAAGAGAGAAATAGAATTTCGTTTGTATTGGCTTCATTATCTTTGAATTTGTCATCCTCCGTCTCATCATCATCATTATGGAAATCATCCTCACTAAGACTTGCATCCACAGGACTTGAATCATCTATCTCCCTCTCCTTTGTCTCTCCCCATCCAAAGTAGGAGGTGGAAGAGGGTCGAAGATGGTCTCCACTTCATTAGTGGCAAAAATGGTTCTCCGCTGAGGTGTTACGGGAACTACGAACCAAAGTTTTGGTTGGTCAATTGCTAGGATATAGATGACCTATAGAAGAGAAGCTCAAAGTGAGTAACATTTGTATTATTAATGCTACAAGCAAATAAGGATAAAAAAGGTAGTCACTCACCTGCTCACAATTGCGTGGCAAAACTGAATTGTCATACCTCCCTGTGTGATGCACACTAGAGTCCACCATGTAGAGGCCATTCTCATGCTGTCTAGACACATTTGCAAACCACTTGCACTCAAAGATGAAGGTATGAAAGGTTCTAAAATTAACATTTAGTATCCTTTCAATTGTCTCACAGTACCTAACTTCATCACCATCTCTGTCAAACTTTCCATGATGCCACAATCCATGGTGGTCCGACGCTCGTCAATGTGGCATGTACAAAAGTGTCGACCCTTTGACCACATAGAGTTGGAGGAAAGGCATTATAAAATATAAAAATATATTTTATCAATTACAAAGATAAAATCAAGAAAAAACTATACAATATGGTTTAAGTATATGAGTACTCTACCTTTGGTATGCAACATCGTGCATATCCCATTATTTGTCGGTGATGTCTTCTCCGCGTGCTTTTGCTTCGGTCATTCTCTCATGAATCCACTCAGCACTAATGACATTTTTTTCTTTCCAAGATTTTCTATGAGTCCTTACTGTCAAAATTTTGAACTTTGTTTGAATTGGTAGTTTTTTCTCATTCTTAACTAGTGTGTTTTTTGCAGCTTTCCGAGCCTAAGCTCTCGTCACCACATTGATCGGAATTTTTCACTCGGTTTTTGATCCACTCGAACAAGGCAAAACTCCAATGGAATTCATCGTCACTTTTTTGTTGTTTTCATGATTTTTGGGACAGTTCAAAAGTAAATGGTCTATCACACAACCATCATAGAACCCAAAAATTGTTGTGTGCTCACCCTTGTGTGGACCAACACTTGCCCAATGATTACCTCCACATTCATAGCAGAGACCTTGCTGAGCAGCTTGTTGTGCCCCATGGTTGTCCTGTGCTAGGAGGATATCTCTAGGTTTATATTTCTGTTGCTATGAGAATGAGCATGTTTTTGTCCATTGTACAATGATTCTTCACTAGTTGAGCTATGTAAGAGGGCTCTGCATCCTTGTTTGAGCTTACCCACAAAGTATAAACCTCATCAAAATATGCAATACCCTCAAGTTCTCTTATGTAGGTCTACTCTAGTTCTTCATAATATAAAGTTGGTGGCAACATCGTTTGCCTTGAGAGTCAAATTGCCCTACTGTCTTGGGGTAAAGGAGGTTGTTGGCCCAACACGGGTTGAGTTGTGTTGTGTTATTAGGGCCTATTTTGTACCTTGGCGGTGGCGACAAAGGTTGCAGCTTTGGAGGTCCATATGGCCTTTCTCTCATATAGTTCCTACTTTGAAAGCATTGTTTGTTTTGTGGCTTGTATACTTCTACTCTATCGCACACCACTTCAAGACTTGCGATACATTAGCTGTTGTTGTTGGTTGTCATAGGTTCAAATTTTGTCAATAGCTGTGCTTCATTCTCTTGATCAATTCCTTGACCATTTGATCAAAATTTGATGCATTTCGAGCCTAATCACTCTGTTTTGTTGTGAATTTGCTTGTGGTTGAAGAGCTGGTAGTATTGTTTGTATCTTTCGATACCTCTCCGTAGACCTTGCAATTGTCAACTAGATACAATGCTTCTCTAGTGACTAGCTCAAATTTGGTGCACGATTTTAAGTGCAGGTCCTTTTTTAGAGTTTCATTTCTCAAGCCCTCAAGAAATATCACTGATAATATCTCATCTTGCAGTAACTCTCTAACATGACAACTCTCTATGTATTGCTTGAAGCAAAGCAAAGCTTCCTTCACCTTTTCATTCTCTTTCTGCTTGAATGCGTAGATTTGGGAAATTGTATCATGCTTGATTCCCTTAACCCAAATCCTTCTTATTGAGTATGGAAATTCACCCCTTGTTTACCTCTCAAGACTTGCTTAAAGAGTGAAAAATGTGCATACCGACCCATTGTACTTTTTGGCAACACACCTCCCCACTTGAGATGGTTGCATCTGTCACATTTCGGCAATTGTTCTCCTAACTCTAGGTTCTCCTAAAATGACATCTCTAGATCTATAACCCCCACTAGGAACTCTAGTTGGAGTTGTCTCGGTGAGTCTCTCGTCTGGTCGCACATCCCTCACTTTAGTCCAGGTATCTAGAACTCTTGTTGTATGGATTATGCTTGGAGCTTCATTGCCCTTGTGTGTAGTCATTGGAACCCTTGAACCCAAGGATCCCGTCGGTCTCAAAACTAAAAACCACGGTTGCCTAAATGAGTCTTCCACCTTGGTTCTATCAGGACTCACTTTTTTCATTGTTTGTCTCGTCTCTGAGACAATAGGTCTAAGCGTGATAGGAGTGACATAATACTGATAGAGTGGTCCTCCAAAGTATATATATCTCTCTCTCTCTTGAGGGGAGGGGTCACTATGTGTAAATTGTGTATATCGTGTGCGTTCAAAGATTATTTTTAAAATTCCTTATTTGTGATTTTTTGACAAATAAAACACACCCTTTTCTATTCAATCAGTAATTTTTTTTCGTTCCATTTTATGATATCCTTCTATATGTGAAAATGTAAGAAAAAATAAAATTTAATAATCCCTTCTATTGCACTCACGTCATAGTCACATAATTATTAAGTGAACCCCCCCCCCCCCCCCCCCGAGATCTCTCTAGCTTGAGGAGGGTTACTATGTATAAATTGTGCTATTGTGAATTTTTAATAAATAAAATACACCCTTTTCCTATTCAATATGTAAATAGTTTTCCCGATTCCATTTTATGGTACCCGAGAATGAAATGCCTTTTGTAATTCACTCACAACTCTTTTTGCCTCTCAAGAGTAGACCTAGCAAGGCCCCGACTTCTAGCCTCTATCAAGCACTAAACCCCGTGCCTAGCTGCTTCATTTTGCTAAGGTGTAAATAGAATGGGTAACAAAATCTTTTGAAAAGAAGGCTATGAGTACAACTAGGTCACTCACCACCTGAGGATCATTCCCTAGCAATGACGCCAATGTTATTGGGTGACTGCGATCGAACTTTGTAGCATATCATAATAATGTTAATATTGAAATAAGTGACTTAGAAGACTCTTCAAGAGTGTCAACCTCAAGAAGTGAACCTAGCAAGCTAACCAATTAACACAACCACTAAACCATCAATCTCTAATCTAGAAACCTGTCTATGTCCTATGTCATTGCTCAATCATCTTGCCATTTCTTCAACCAAATGAACTTGGATCCTAAAGAAACTTTTTTTTTTTTTTTTGAGGGGGGAAGGGGGGGGGGGGTGGGGGTGGGGGTGGTCTATATTAGGCCTAAGGACACTAACCTACAAAGTCTAGAGGTCATCCGACAAGGTACAAAAATCCTGATCCATCATGGTCCAAGTCTTGAAAACTGCAAGATCAATCTAGATAGGTCGCCTTGGGGTCTAACAACACTTTCTTATGGTCAAAATGTTAAAACACAACCATTTAGGCATTCAAATCTGTAGACATAGCTCACAAACACATAGTCATGAACCACATTAAGATTGAAAATGATTATACTTAAATAGAAGAGCAAGAGACAAGCGAAATCAGATTCTAATTACCAAATCACGAGAAAGATTGATTACAAGAAGTTGGTGTTGAGTAGCCGCTCACATTCGTACTTAAAGCTCTTCAAATAAAAAAGGATAATGTTACAATGTGTTCAAACTAAGGGATTTTTTAGCTTTATACCTAGCGCTTTTCATATGGACAATGGAAGACTTACAAGTCTTTGGGCTCATGACAAAAGAATACAACTCGGAGTGTACAACATTTGGCACAAAAATCATAGAGAATCTCTTACAAGGCTTTTCCGTAAGAATAGAATGAATACATCAAAATTTGTGACTTGGGCAAGGTGTGGTTGGCTAGGAGGGAGCCTGTCAGCTCCATTGACCAAATAGTGTGTCCATAATGGCTTCCATATAAACCCCCCATTGTAGGGTCATAGTTTGGGTGTGTCGGGGTGAATGTTGGGTAAATTTTCTTCAAAACTAGGCCATGAGGAGGCTGGGAGGAAGGTGTGGGGAACCAAGGCATATTGTGATGCTTGGTTGGGCAAAAAGCTAGGCCAAAATGGCCCCTTTCACGATGACATGGTGCATAGGGGATTTTAGAGCTTAAGTGGCTAAGTCCAACTGGAAGGAGATTGAAGAGGTGCATATGAAGCCATCAACAACCTAGCATCAATCCATGCTTATATGGAGCTCATCGACACAAGCTAGCACTTTAAAGCAGTAAAAAAATCTTGTAGTCGAGAAAGTAATATCCAACATCAGATTTGGCAATCACCTGCACATGGACTATTCCCAGGCGCCCCGCATTGGCTGTTTGACCAAGAGCTTCTATTTTTGGAGTGGAATTTGGGGGGAAATTCTTGAGATCTATCCCATTTTTGTAGCCATGGAAATAATGAACAAGGTAAATGAAGTGATTTTGCAACAAATACACAGTAGAATGAAGAGTAGATACGGTAGGCAAAAACAACAATGCACTTGCCCTGCACACGATAGTGATGTCACATATACACACGCTAGAGATGATGTTACTATAAGTCAAAGTGTCCTTTTTTATTTCAATCCTATTCAAAGTAATTTTATTTTAAAGACCTTTAGCATGTTAAGTGATTATTCACACCAAAATCAACATGTTTGAATTATTATTGACCAAAGCCCATGAAGAAGATCTTAATGAACCATGCAACCATGAATACAAAGAAGATCAAAGCATGAATACCAAGGAAAAAGAAGATCAAATCATGGAAGACCAAGGACAAAGGACTCAAGCATGACTCTACATGAATAACTCCATTTTTTATGTATGAATCATGTACACTCTAGAAATTGAACCTAGGCATGACTAAATGGCCACCTAGTGAACCATAGAGAGATGTATCATGTTGAACCTCCTATGATGTAATAGTGGACCATCACAAACCCTAGATAAATTACCCTAGAGTACACCTATGACTAGTTCAAGGGGGAGTTTATTGGGATTTCCCTAGCCATGCATGCTATGGGAAAGACCTCTTACCTTGCATGATATATATGACATGAGGCATGAGACACATAATCCCATCAAAGGTCAAAAGTATCTCAGCCTAGATAGAAATGCATGCATCTCCTAGAAATCCCACGAGTCAAATCAAGAAGGATGTTCTCAAGAACATCACGCATGAGGTCATTCATCCTCCATCTCACAACCTCTACATAAAGAGCCCCTTTTGTATGAATTTTTTAGATGAGTTGAGTTAATCAAAACTAGTTTGAATTCAAGCTCTTGTTAAAAGTGTATTATATTATTACATCTATTATGTCTAACTATGAACAGTTTAACCCCAATTAGCCTAATCCTATCTAAGACCTAAAACATCTCATGTAGAGCATTGCTACATTTCCTCCCATCCCCATGACATGCATTTTTGAAGTAGACTATTTTGTCTCAATAGTATGAGAACTTTGTTCCTCCTTGGCTACTTCAAATTCCCAATGAACTATACATATCGAGGAAAAATGCACCTTCTGTAAAACATATGTGCTGCAAATCAATATAGATGACTTTAGTTCAAATCCACAAGCACTTTGACTATAGAGACTAAATCCTTTTTCACTATGTAATGTGTTATGTGTGTTTCCCCCAAAGCATCACCCCTTGGGTATGTGAAATTATTGATTGAAAACTTCAAGGTGGAGAGTTCATCAGGGGTTGGTTTTGCCTTCTCAAGAATGTAGGTGGTTATCTCATACACCTTTTTCCACAACTAAAACTCATTGGGACTTTGGGAGTCTAAATAGTTTGAAAGAAGATGATTTGCTTTTCTAGCACCCATACATATTTCATTGGACGACCTTGTGTGCTTCCTGATGGATTCTTGTCCTTTTTTAGCTCAATTGCACCACCATGGAGATTGACACTTGATAGAATGGCCTCAAGTTCTTTTATAACTCTTCCCCTCTTTCTATAGAGCATAATTAATATGGATTATTAGAAACTTGTAAAGAATTCTTAAATGTGCAAGACAGGTGCAAAACACATGCATATTTGCCAATGGATTTTGTAAAATAGGATCCCAATTTGTTGGGTCTTTCGTATTCTGATTAGTGGGTACATTTTGGTCAAAAATAAGGATACCTTCGAGCCATTGTTATCGTGCTTTAATCAATATTTGTGTAGCAGACACACCTTTCAAAAACTTGGCTCTACCTTTGCCACCCTTTGACTCGTTGGCCTTTACATCCCTGCTTTCAATGATCATAGAGACTTTATTGTGGCAACAATAAATGCATGGAAAGAGAGTCATGGCACCTTGTTTTCACCCTAGCATACATTTAGAATTTTCAAGTCTCCTGCCAAGTTCCATTCAACTTGGAGCATACCCGAACTTGAAACCTATAGTCTTTGTTCTCCTATTGTTGAAGAATAATGTCAACAATTGGAATGTGATTAAAATACCACATGAGGAAATCTTGTGTCTCATGTGGGAGAGATGAAAAGCTTCTAACCGCTAAATATTATTCTCTGATTGAACCCAAAAACATGTGTTTCCCTTCTTATTGGCATTTAACTCAACATAGACACCCACCAAATCCCTGTTCATCAAGGTACTACTTACCCTTGTGAGACATTGACCTTACATGACCTGGCACTCATTGAGTTTCACAATGAAGACAACTTTATCATCACAATCTTTTTGTGTAAACCCATAAAACCTAATCATTGACTTTTGAAGCAAGTCAACATACACATTGTTGAACTTGCTATAGCATAAGGGTTTGCTATTTTCCATGGGACATCTTCCACACATTGAAACCCATTTAGTAAGCTGGTAACATCATTATTGGCACAATTCTTTCCTAAGCTCATATTGTAAGGTATTGATAGGAATCTAAATAGTCCCTTTGCCCTATGTTTCAACATGACAACTTTGTACAAGGCTTCCTACTAAGCTATGAAAATTATATCCATACTATCACATACCTCCACCCTTTCCTAAGGTGACACAATGTTCTTCAAGAAATACTTGTGCTGCAAAATTTTGGCAATGCTAGCATTGGATGGGTCATCCAATAACTCGAGAAGCTCCTTTGTTTTGATGATGTGTTGTAGTAGTGTATGTCCTATTTCTTGACCATTGAAAGTGATTATCATCATCATATGCGCCAAATTCCTTCAAGTTGAAATAAAGTTTTAGTAGCATGAAAAAATCATAGAATACATATCCAAAGTGTGCACCACTACCTATACTTGATTTGTTGGATACATTTCTTTCATGCCACCGTCTGACGTTATCACTAACATTGCTTATCTCTTGTGATTGAAAATGTGAAAGCTAAGGAGATTGTGTGTGAGATAATGGATTCTGCACCACATATAATGTAGTGTGATGGAGCTGAACATAGTTTGTCAACCACTGCTCTTGTTCTTGCTTTTGCTGGCCTAATTTCTCTGTGAGCTTTGCCATTGCTTCAATGAGCTACTTGGACTTTTTATTGGCTTCCTCTTGGACTTGTTGAATGTCCTTGACATACTTTGTTTGCAGCAAGGATTTTCTTTTTTACTTTCATTTCATCAAAGAACATAGAATACAATATTCTTCAATAGCAAAACAGGCCCTTCTTTTGTATCCCCCCCCCCCCCCCAACGCACACACACACATACATACACAAAAGGCAATAGCTCAATGTGACATTATGGTGATGATGCATTGGTTAGAGAATCGCTCGGGTAAATATGACCACCAACCCATAAATTGATTCCTTTGCACCCAATGCTCCATAGTTGATCTTCGGCATAGGGATTGGATGTGTCAACTCGCACGATTATATATTCTTGCTCCGAATCAACATTTACCGTTTTGGATTATTAGTAATGTCTTGAAATGGAAGTGGATTGAGTGACAATTTAGAGTGAGCTGGACCAAGCTAATTAGAGACACAAGATGTAATGGTGATTCACACAATGAATAGTTATTAATACTAGAGGATGTTGGCTACGGAGGGAAAAACTGGAGAGAACTTAGAGATATGAGATTTTGATGACTTGTTGGAGGAAAGAAAGGGAGGGAATGTTGATTAAACTCCCTTTAATTCAAATTATTGCTCATGGTTGTGGTAGAGAGAGAAATGTTGATTAGCCTTCTTTGAATTCAAATGTTTACTCATGGTTGTGCTAAAGAGAGAAATGTTGTTGCACATAGGTAAAATAGTGTCTCACATTGCTCTAAGCATCAAGTGGAGATGGAGAAGCATGAGGTAGAGAGGGAGAGAAAGGGTGGGAGGGAAGGGAGGAGAGAGATAATAAGAAAGAGCGAGCAGATCTGTAACCTTAAGAGATCTCCATTTTTTATCGGATCTAAGCATCAAAAAATGTCCTTTTAATGATTGGAAGAAGGAAGTGGCTTTGATGTAAGAGAGAGAGAGAGAGAGAGAGAGAGAGAGAGAGAGAGCTCACTGTTTAGAGAGAGAGAGAGTACATAGAGAAAATGTGAAAAATCTAGTTTTCGGCAGGTGGAGGACTTAAAAATGTTTCCTTTAATAACCTCCAAGTGAGAGAGTGTGGTTTCAATGTAAGAGAGAGGAGAGTGGTGAAAAAATAAAATTTAAAATCATAAAATGTATATTTCAAAAATTAAGTTATCCATCTCGCTTTTTGATAACACTGCTTATTTTTAAAGCCAATGATAGAATTAGCTTTTTTTAAAAAGCCTAGCATAGGTTTTTTTTCACCACTCATCTAGGCTTGGTCAAAGCTAGCTTAAAGTGCTAGATAAAGAGGCCCTCCTATATCCCATTCACTTTGTAATGAATGTAAAGTTACACATGTAATACATTGAAAAATACTGACATTGAAAACTCTTGTTTTTAAGAGATATATTACCTATAAAGATTATCATTTTTTTCAAAATTAATAACTCATAGAAAAGTCTTCAAGAAAACCAAATAGAGCATCTCCAATCTCCTTTTCATCCTTGTTTAGTCACAAGTTAATGTTTTGACAAATTTTGTCCAAAGTTTTTCCAAATGCGGATCAATTCATACCATTTATGGAAAGACTGAATCCCCCCAAAAAATATAGTTGAGTGGTTTTAACCTATACAATTAGTTTAGATCATAGCTTTGTAGTAAAATCAGATTGATTTTTTAATATGAGCTTTGAAAGATCATAAAATACCATTTAATCAGCACGTTTAAAATTATAACATTTGACTTTATTTATAGTGGGCATGAAAACTACGTTTTGAGGATAATGTTTCATTTTTTAAGTGTTATTACCTATTAGGTCTCCCCAATCTCAAAAAATTTATATTAAGTGCATATGTGAAGGGGTGAGTTTAGGAAATAAAAAGATAGATGAAAGTGGAAAGTCAAAAGACGAATGCAAGTAGAAAATCAAAAGACAAATGAAGATCAAAAGTCGAATGCAGGTAGAAAATCAAAAGACAAATGAAGATCAAAAGTCAAAAGACCTTTTGTGTCCATATAAATAGGTGTTTCTCTCCTCTTTCATTTTTCCTTTAACGTTTTCTTTTAAGTATCCCCCCCCCCCCCCCTCTCTCTCTCTCTCTCTCTCTCTCAATGTTGTATTCATCTTTCTAAGATAATATTGTTGCAAATCTATGTGCTTCGTCATTGTCTGTCGTTACGTACTATAGATTAACGCATCGTTTTTCTTGTTTTTGAGTGGAATCTTTGAATTAGAAGCATCTTTTAATTTTTTTGAAGCCATTAGAATACCTTTTAATTTATATATTACCTATTAGAAATGACTCATAAACATGAGGAATAAAATAAATGAAAAGATTTGGTAGGAAAAGTATCTTAAGAAACTTGAATATCCAATCATAGGACTACTATTATACTATTTTAAAATTCCACTGTGGCCTTTCACCTTGTCTTGTATTGGAAGTGAAATGTCTTTGACCTTTGATAACTAGTCCTCACTCTAGTATCTTAAGAAACTTGAATATGCAATTATAGGACTACTGTTAATTAAAATAGAATGCCAAGGTGACCTTTCAATTACTAGTCTTTTCATGGTCCAAATTGATCTACGTACATTTTGGCATGCAAAAAAACAAGACATAGAGGAGAATTATATTAAGCATACTTCTTTTTCAGCTGTCCATTTGGATGGTGGTAAGTTTTTTGGACCTACCTTTTGCATATGATGCCTTGAAATTGATTCCCTTCATAAATGGGTCTCTTTGATTTTACTCTTTTGGCTTTCTGAAAATAGAACTTTTGTCCTGCCAAAAGGACTTGATAGAAGGTTAACATAAAGGAGCGGGTTTAGAGACATTTTCTATCAGGTTAATAATTTTTAATATTTTTGGAGAGGATTTTACAAATCTAATCATTTTTATTATTTAGACATTGCATCAAACTCCTCATGAAAAGGCAAATCAGATGATACTAATATTGATATTTTTAAAAAAAATTCAACGTCCATTTGGAAAGATTTGGTTTTCAAATTTTTTGAAGCATTAGAGACACTCAAGGCCAATAATGGTACACTTTTCACCAAATCACAACATAACACATAAGAAAGATTCTAAGAATATTCCGATTTTTTATATATCTAAATTGGGGGCGGATATATCTCTAGCTTGGGGGTCAAAATTCTTTATCTCTAACGAGGCTCCTTTACTTGAATGGCTTTAATGCAAAAAACTTTGCAATATATACTCAGCATGGAGGAGGCATCTCCAGCCACACGAGTTGCCATTAGTTTGTAAAGGCACCGTGCCTTCCTTAATTTTCGACCTATACAACTCTAGATTCCTGCATAGCCTCCCATATACATGCAACAGTCTTTTAAAGCATCTGCAAGTAGGAGGAGTTGGTATAAACCCAACACAATAACTGTCTCCATTTTCTATAAAAAATAAAACCA
Organism: Adiantum capillus-veneris; assembly: GCF_014529385.1. NCBI lineage: Eukaryota > Viridiplantae > Streptophyta > Polypodiopsida > Polypodiales > Pteridaceae > Adiantum > Adiantum capillus-veneris. The sequence goes on from NC_140937.1 coordinate 51,897,951, forward strand.
ATTTATAATTTTCAATACTCACAGTCTAAATTCTGGATACGTTCCTTGAATTGAGTTTAGTGTCCAGACAGCTGGCTTGTCAAGTTCAATGCAAATAGGGATCTAGTGGCGATTGCTCTCATTTGGAAAAATTATGGTTGTTACTTGCAACATTGGACAATGAACAAGCTACTTCTCGAATGTTCTGATATTTTTGGATGGCATTGTGGAGGTAGCTAGCTCTTTATCAAACTACAAGACAATTTGATGTTGCTAGTCTCTAGCCTCAAGGATGAATAAAAATATGCTAGAGATGGTGAAAGCATCTTACTTCAGGAAGATATATACAATTGAATCTGTGATTTGAGCATTTGGATCCATATTGATATCCGTAGAATCTAATGCAAGTCTTCTTATACCATCTTCTAGCTGTATATCTACTATTAATCCTTCCATAGATGACAAAATTTTGTTGTTGCTGACATTGATTTCGTGTGTAACAATGTGGTAAATTTTAATCTCTTCTTCTATAGCATGTACTACCTTTTCCTTCTCTTTCAATTTATTTAAGACTACAACCGATTTTCCTACTCAGCCCTAGCCCTAATATTCACGTCGTGGTGGGTAACTTCTACAATCTTCCCCGCCTCTGGCTTTGATGGAGGAATAAGCAAAATTTCCTTCATTTTATTATCTATAAATTCATTGGGCTGGAGAAGCTTATCATATCTCCACCTTACTGTTTTCAGAGTTTCACTGTCTTTGTCCATTATCGTTACCCTGTGTGCATGTGCTGCAACAATTGTTATGTCATTGAAAAACCATCAAAAACTCTTCTGTTGCCTCTTGTAGTGCTAGCAGTGCAACAGGTTTCCACCTCATTGTCCCAAAACATGCTTCCTCACATAGTGGCCTGACTAATCTTTGGAATGGAAGCATTGGTACTAGAAGCTCGATACATTTTTAAGCCTTCTTAATTTCCTTAAACAGTCTAATGTGTCTTTGTAGCCTATTCATCCTTGGAGCTTTCAAGATTTTCATGTGCTTCCCTAGTCTCTAATTTTTACTAGCAGATCTTCCTCTTGCTTTAGCAGTCAAACTTGGTCCTTTGCATGTCTTTCTTGCAGTTGCCTTTGTTCTTGCCATTTAGCTGTAGTCAATGTCTCTCTCTCTCTCTCTCTCTCTCTCTCTCTCTCTCTCTCTCTCTCTCTCTCTCTCTCTCTCTCTCTCCCTCCCCCCCTCTCTCTATCAAGCTTTATCTCTCTCTCTCTATCTCCCTCTCTCTATCTCCCTCTCACTCTCTCTAAGATTGCTCTCTCTCTCTCTCCCCCCCCCCCCCCCCCCCCCCCCCCCTAGAGTGGCATTATGACACGTGGGAACAATTTAGAGACTGATAGACCTCTAATTTTAGCCACAAATAAAATTATTTTCTATCACACATATGGTACACACACACACACACACACACACACACACACACGGGTCACCATTATGGCACAAACGTTTAGCTAATAATATAGCATTTTATGGAAACTCATCAAATTTTTGGAAGGTTGTCATTTTGGCTTGTGTAGCAATCCCTATAACATACCATTTTGAGTTTAGCATTCACACAAACACACAGAACATTACTCTCTGTCTCCTCTCTATGTCTCTCTCTCATACCTGTAGGTATATGTGAACAACAATATCCTCTGCCACTGTCACCTTCTGCTCTGCTCTTTGAGTTGTTGTCCCTCTCTGTCTCTCTCTCTCTCTCTCTCTCTCTCTCTCTCTCTCTCTCTCTCTCTCTCTCTCTCTCTCTCTCTCTGTCCTTGTCTCTTGCGATGGATGCTGGCACTATCTTTGTTTTCATCTCTCTCTCTCTCTCTCATGATGAAGTTTGTAGGCTACAGAATGTATCTTCTTCTTCTTCTCTCTCTCTCTCTCTCTCTCTCTCTCTCTCTCTCTCTCTTCATAGGTCATGTTTCTTTTTTATAGAGGTTACTTAGAGCAGCTCATTTTATTTGAGAGAGAGGTCCGCAAAAATAGCATCTTGAAGGTCACCATGCCAAGCCTAGGAAAAGGTAACCCCTACTCTTGTTATTTTCTTATTGGCACGATTTAATGTACATTTAGAGATAGAGATAGAGAGAGAGAGAGAGAGAGAGAGAGAGAGAGAGAGAGAGAGAGAGAGAGAGAGAGAGAGAGACGACATTGAGAGAGAGGTTGCACAATATTTGTTGGCATGCTTATTGTAGCACCTTAGAGAGAGAGAGAGAGAGAGAGAGAGAGAGACCAATAGCTTGCAACTTAGGAGAAATGTGTTATCAAACTTAATAAAAAAGTTAAATGTTGGTGTGTCCCAATACTTACCTATTTTTGCATGTATTATGTTTTTCTTAGGATTAAGATCCCACAGAATGAAGAGCTAGAGGGTGGATCCAGAAATTGTCTTAGGTGAATAGGAAGTATAAGAGAGACCACCTAAGTTACTGAGAGGCTCTTTAAAGAGAGATGTGAACTTTGCTCTAGCTAGAGATACATTTCTTGGAGATGATGTTGTGGGGACAGAGGAACCCCGCAATGACTTAGAAGCTTCAGAACAAGAAGAAGTACCTGTAAGCCAGAAGCTTCAAGTGACTAGCACCAAAAAGAGAAACATCGATCTTTGTTTTGCTAGTGAGCCAGCTACAAAATGTAAGCAAGGGGTTGAAAATCGTGCATGTGCGAACTAAAGACATTTTGATTTTGCAGTATCTATAGGAGCTACTGAAATGTTCGACAATGTCTCTTCTATCTTCAATGCCCCATTCATTCTGGATGACTTATAGCTTAGCACAGTGATTTCCTCAAGTCTGAAAGAGACAAGTTTGAGCTTGAGGTCCACAAGGGCTGGGTGGTTCTTGCTGACATGGTGGTGGTGCACTTAAAAGATTGTGATTCCAGAAGACGGTCATACAAGAAGTACCATCAAATGCCTATTATCTATAGACCCTCATGGTGTCCTTTGCATGAATGAGATTGCAAGCTAATCAAAGAGTCCTTTGGGTTCCTTGTATTCTTAAATTCTCTATTTGCTAGTCTATTGAAAGATCCTTCAGAGGTAATGGATGAGGAGGATCTACCACCCGATGAACAAGATGATGAGGACTTGGACTCCAATGAGGTTCTTGAGATTGAGGAGGATATTAATCTTGAGGCAGAGGCTAAAGAGGTGCACCAAAGAAAAATACTTACAATTAAAACATCAGACATCAACCTTCAGATGTCTTTGGCTTTAATTAGAATCAAGGCACATTGATGCTTTTTGGACTGCCAGACTTCAAATTTTGTGAGAGATCATACATTTTCCTCCATGACATTCAAAGTATATTTTATTTAAGGGAGGACTTTGCGCTTGCCACGCTCTCCAAATTTCAAGAAGGGAGGCGTGGATTTTTGTATCTGATGATAGCAGTGACGTCGAGGCGATGAAAACCTCTAGTAACCCAATGGAGTGCCTCAAACTCTGCTTTGACAAGGCATAAAAGTATAGAGAGACACTCCCAGATGAGGCCACCTTCCAAGCTATTAGAAACAACCTCATGCCATCAACCAGTACTTAGGAAGTAGAGGACTGGTTTATGCATCCCACACAAGGGTCCATGAGGTCAGTGGACCTATGGAAGGATGACTTATATATGCAAGATGAGAGCTACATGGTAAGCCCCCCCCCCCCCCCCCCCCCCCACCAAAGGAAAAAAAATCTAGTTGTCACTGCATTTATCTAACTCATCCTTTTGTTTAACAGTCATGGATTGTTGAAAAGGATGACTTCCTTCACCAGCGGTCAAGAGAGTATCGTGGAAGGGATGCATCACTAGGAAAATACCTTGCCAGACTTTGTGAGGCACCCATACTAGTATTTCACAATGGAATGTCCCAAGAGGGAAGTACTGCAACATTCGCCCTCAAGACACTCTCACGCTTCCTATGTGGACCAATGCTACCACAAAATGCAGACAAAGTTATCCTCGTAGACAAAGTTTTTGCTACAGAATGTTTTGGATATTGTCTGGGATACATTGGTGGTCGTGCAACTTATTATTACACATACACAACAATGGCACTCACTTTGGGGAAACAAAACCCAAATGAAATGAACTATTAGATTATGGCAAACATTTAATGATCCGATACAAGGGTAATGTGCCAAAAGATATCCACTATCTGTTATCAAGTTGTGAGACTTGTGACTTGTACTGTATCTATTATATCATTAGACATCTCTTGTACATGTTGTGACCTAAAATCAAAATCTCTTGATCCACCTATGGTTAACATATTGCATTGTCTCTCTCCACTTTCTCTGGCCTTCACGAGCCCTAGAGTTGTTGAATACCTCTACTCTTTTTTGTTTCCTTTGTTGCAAGTTCCAACAATCCAATACATAATTTTGTTGCAGCCAATGAAGGATTCAGTGATAAAACCATTGAAACAACTCTTTCAAACTGTTTGCCGTATCTCAAGAGCCACCATGGCGTGTGTGTCTGAAATATGAATTTTTGGCCATGTAATGAGACTTTTCCAAGCCTTGGGTGTTCCATATGCTTGGTTTTCCATACTTTTGAATTGTTGGAATTAGGGTTGCAGAGAAACGCAGACAGCTTGGAGAAGACAAAGGAAGCTCAAGGCACAATAGAGAGTGTGTTACTTAGTGTGCAATAGAAAGATAGATAGCCCTAGAGTGATGGGCGTATATACAATTCTCGGGGGAAAAACCTCCTAAAGAGAGAAAAAATGCCCCGGTGGTCCTAGTGTGTTCACACACATCACTACCACATGTATAAGGTAACAAATCCCCCCCTGGAGTGATGCGGTGAATGAGAGCTGGCACATGAGTAAAGGGAAGTGCCATGCCCTGAGGACATGATCAGTTCACAAAGGGGAGTAAGCCCAAAGATTTGCGGAAAGCTTCAAGCTTCTCACAAGACAATGCCTTTGTGAAAAGATCTGCAAGGTTGTCTTGTGTTGGCACATAAGCCAAGCTGATCTCTCCTGCTAAGAGCCTCTCCCTCACATAGTGGTAATGCACCTCAATGTGCTTTGTGCGAGCATGAAAAACTGGGTTCCTCGCAACTGCCAATGCGCTCTGACTATCAGTGTAGATAGTGTTGGCAGTGTCCTGTCCAACACCCAAATCAGCCATAAGGCATGTGAGCCATACACACTCAACCGTAGCCTGTGAAGACTGCCATGTACTCAGTCTCACAACTCAAAGTGGCCACAATAGGTTGCTTCTTGCTCAACCATGATATACATGAATTGCCAAGCATGAAACAAAAACCACTTGTGGACACTCGCGTGTCAAAACAACCAGCCCAATATGAGTCCAAAAAAGCATGTAAGTTTGGCGGCAATGCTCCTCCCTTGGGATAAAACAAGCCAAGATGTAAAGTTCCACTAAGGTAGCGGAAAATCCTCTTGATAGCCTGCCAATGCTTAGACCCTGGGCTATGCATAAATCTGCTAACCTGTGAGACTGCAAACTGAATATCCGGCCTCGTGTTGCATACATAAATGAGGCATCCAACAACAGTTTGGTAAAGAGTGAGATCAGCAAGATCACCAGCATCATGTAGACTCAACCTCAAACCTGTTTCCATGGGAGTGGTAATAGGTTTGCAATCCTCAAGTCCAAACTTACATAGCAATGTCTCTATGTAAATTTTCTGACACAAGGCAATACCACCATCACACTGCTTAAACTATGCCCAAGTAATGATGCAACAACCCCAAATCTTTCATCTTGAAAGTAGCATTCAAATCAGCCTTAAATTCAGCAATATGTCTCTCATTTGGTCCGGTGATCAGCAAATCATCGACATAAAGAACCACAATGAGAAATACATCATCCTCATGCTTTACATACAATGTGCTTTCTGTTGGACTGTTACGAAAGCCTTGTTTGACCAAATGAGTGTCAGCTTTCTCATACCAAGCACGAGGAGATTGCTTCAACCCATAAAAGCCTTCTTACATGTGCACACTTTGTCCTCTTGTCCTTTTATGACAAAACCGCGAGGCTATGTTACATAAACTTCCTCAAATATGTCACCATTCAAGAAAGCAGTAACAATGTCTGATTGATGTACATCCCAACCAAAATGAGCTGCCAATGCACATAGAAAACACACAATAGTCATACGACAAGTGGGAGCAAAAGTCTCTTCATAATCTATGCCTTTTTGCTGTGCATAACCCTTTGCAACAAGTCGAGCCTTATGGCGATCGATCTCACCATCCAGCTTGCGTTTCAACTTATAAACCCACTTTGTACCAATGGCCTTTTTGCCAGGAGGAAAATCACATAAAGTACATGTGTCATTTTCTATAAGTGCATCATATTCTGATTGCATGGCAGCCATCCAATTTTTTGAATTATGTGCTTCATCAGAAGACAGAGGCTCCTCAATATCATGTAAGCTAGACACAGCCAAATCATAACAATCTGATGCATAAGATGCATGGCGAGATCCTGAACGAGTACGACTAGACAAAGGTGCATCCAATTTAATGTCACGCAAAGTGTGCACCAGCCATTTCGGCATACCTCTAGCTTGCTCATTTTCAGCCCTTTCCTCATCAAGTACATCATGTACATATGCATCAGTAATAGGCTGATCTGTAACATTTTCAGAAACCCCCATAGGATGTACATTTGTCTCATTGGAACTTACATTCGTATTTCCACCACTAAAAAGAGGCAACAAAGTGTCATAAATGTCCTATGAGCTTACATTACTGTCTCTAGTACATGACAGCAAGGGGTGAATAGAATCTTCCACAAACACTACATCCCGTGAAACCAGAATACGTTTTGTTTGCGGATGATACAACCTATAACCTTTGCTTTTAGCACTATAACCAACAAAAATACATTTGATAGCCTTATCATCCAATTTTCTACGCTGTGTTTGTGGCACCAAAGCATATGCCAAACAACCAAAAACAAGCATGTGCTCAATAGAAGGCTTTCTATCATGCCATGCTTCATATGGAGTAATAGACTGCAAAGCTTTTGTAGGACACCTGTTTAGTATATAAATGGCACACATGATGGCCTCAAGCCAGAAAGAATGCGGCAAAGCTTGACTTTTGACCATACATCATGCCATTTTCGTAAGTGACCTGTTTTTCCTCTCAGCAACACCATTTTGCTAAGGTATATAAGACACTGTACATTGGTGTTTTATCCCATGACTAGCCAGAAATGCATTGAATTCATGAGACATATACTCCCCCCCTCGATCGGAATGGAGGGTGCCCATAGTACATTTCGAGACATTTTTGGGCCATAGCCAGAAATTGTTTGAAGCATATAAAAACTTTGGACTTCCCTTTAAGCGGAAATACCCATGCATGCCTGGAGTAATCATCATTGAAAGTCACAAAGTAAAGGTAATTCCCCAAGGACGGAGTTTGCATGGGCCCACAAACATCACTATGCACAAGCTGCAACTTGCATGTGGCCCGAACTGAACCATCCTTTGGAAACTTAGAACACTGCATCTTACCCAAAATACAGCCTTCACAAACATGTTTGACAGGTGCTTCAAGAGGCGGCAAAGAAGCAACCATACCAGATTTCTGCAAACACAGCAAACTAGCAAAATTCAGATGACCAAAACGTGCATGCTAAAGTTTTGCATCTGAAATAGCCCTTGAATTTGCAACAACATTTGCGAAATTTTGTCCACACTTGTCATACAAAGTGAGCTTATATAGCCCATGACACAAAAGGCCAGATGCAAAAATTTCATTACCAAAACTAAGATCATGAATCGTACATCTGTCATCCATAAATTTGACTACAAGTCCAAGTCTAGCAAGTGCGGATACAGACAAGAGATTCTTCTTGATCCCAGGTACATAAAGTGCATCAACAAGTGTGAAAGAACTGCCATTTGCAACAGTAAGCACAATCTTTCCAACTCCCTGAACCGGATAAGAGGCATTGTTGTCACAAGTGACTGAATTCCCATGAGGGACAGACTCGAGAGAGGTGAACAATTCATGATGTGAGGTAATGTGCTTTGTAGCACCACTATCGAAATACCACACATGTGAATCTGCAGCAACTGATAAGCATGCATCCAGGACAGCAGGATTGAGAAGTGCACTCTGCACTAAAAGCCCATTCTGCATCAACATTAGCATTACAGTCTCCTTTTACAGAAGACTCAACAATGGCTGCATTTGTAGTGGAACCAGCATTTGTAGTGGAACCACCCTCTTTCTTGTTTGCCTCTTTGGCCTTCAACTTAGGACTCTGCTTGATCAAGTGATCATTAGCTTTACAATAATGGCAACGCATCTTCTTTTTGCCCTTATCACCAAAATTTCTAGATGAATTGCATTAGCTACTAAAGAGAGCATTTTAGGTCATCATGGACTAAAGCTCAGATTACTCATTACATGTTATGTATTTTTAACGCATTCTTTTTAATTATAAGGGCTAAAAGGTTGTTTGAAATTCTTGACAACTTGTTTTATAAGTAGCACTCATTTTTCCAATCACTTACCATACTTCATTCATGTCACCATATACATTTGGTAGTGATGTGTGTGAACACGCTTGGACCGCCGGAGCACTTTTTCCCTCTTTTAGGAGGTTTTTTTTCTCCCCGAGAATTGTATATACCCCATCACTCTAGGCTTTCTATCTTTCTATTGCACACTAAGTAACACACGCTCTATTGTGTGCCTTGATCATCCTTTGTCTTCTCCAAGCTCTGTGCTTTCTTATCAACCCTAATTCCAACAATTGGTATCAGAGCAGGTTACATCCTCACGGGCTTAGTCCACCAGGTGCTCCAACACACGCCTGCTCACTTCTTCGATTACAGTGAGGTTGGCAAGCGTTCACAGGTCGACAAGTATTTCGGGCAAGCTCGTAGAGCTTAGTCTACTTAGATTTCTAATTCGGGCTCATTTCGGCCTCCGTTTCCACTACAGGCAGGTATGCACAGGCAATTTTGTCATTTTGTGTAGAATTTTTGATAGTTTCAATATTTTGCATAACAAAACCGGTGCCTTACAGTTTTCATGGTTTGTGCTCTATAGAACGTGTTGTTCCTGCCCCGTTTCTCCCTATTTATTCAGTTTTCACATCAGGTGCATCATTTACCATGGGCTGATCAACAACACAATATTCTTGAAGATATCTGTGTTGTTGTCAGCCATGGTAAATGATGCACCTGATGTGAAAACTGCCCAAAAATAGGAGAAACGGGGCAGGAACAACACGTTCTATAGAGCACAAACCATAGAAAACTGTAAGGCACCTGTTATGCAAAAAATGACACTATCAAAAATTCTACACAAAATGACAAAATTGCCTGTGCATACCTGCCTGTAGTGGAAACGGAGGCCGAAATGAGCCCGAATTAGAAATCTAAGTAGACTAAGCTCTACGAGCTTGCCCGAAATACTTGTCGACCTGTGAACGCTTGCCAAACCTCACTGTAATCGAAGAAAGTGAGCAGGCGTGTGTTGGAGCACCTGGTGACTAAGCCCGTGAGGATGTAACCTGCTCTGATACCAATTGTTGGAATTAGGGTTGCATAGAAACGCACAGAGCTTGGAGAAGACAAAGGAAGATCAAGGCACACAATAGAGAGTGTGTTACTTAGTGTGCAATAGAAAGATAGATAGCCCTAGAGTGATGGGCGTATATACAATTCTCGGGGAGAAAACCTCCTAAAGAGGGAAAAAGTGCTCCGGCGGTCCTAGCGTGTTCACACACATCACTACCAAATGTATATGGTGACATGAATGAAGTATGGTAAGTGATTGAAAATGATGTGCTACAAATAAAACAAGTTGTCAAGAATTTCAAACAACCTTTTAGCCCTTATCATTTAAAAGAATGCGTTAAAAATACCATGTAATGAGTAATCTGAGCTTTAGTCCATGATGACCTAAATGCTCTCTTTAGTAGCTAAAGGTTCTCCTTAAACTTGTTTAGATAATTTTGTGTCTACTCATCTTTGTCACACATTTGAAATAGCACATCCATGGAATGCCACACTTAACCCTTGGCATTGCGAGTTGTGGGTTCGTGGTCCTTCACTGCCAAATGGAGATTTTTCCATTGCTGAAACTCAATTTTGCTGATATAAGTGGACTAATATATCCTTCTACGCTTGGTTAGCTTCTTATCTTTGACTCCTGTTGGATTTGATAAAAAACAAAGTGCCTTGACACCACCCATAGATGGTTTTCAAGGTACATCTTTATCATTTATTGACCTTTTCTCATCCCGCTGGATTTTCACATTGCCCCCATGGAGACCCCCTCTGACAAAACTAGTTCAAGCGCTACTACTAGAACCTTCTATTCTTTTGAGTTCTTGATTTTCCAAGAAAACCCAATGTACAGATACACCAACTTCTCCACAATTCGACAAAGAGCACGCATTGTATAAATGTGGACATTGAAAAGTGGAATATCCAGAACTGGGTGGAAATTAGGATCCTCATTGTGGCGAGTAGGTGCCGTTCTCCACCATTTTGGGTCCATCGTCTTTGCAGGCTCCATACAATACAAGCATGGAGCCTTTACCATAGCATCCATTCCATGATTATACATACACTTCAGTGCTTTAAGGTCACCTGCAAGATGCCATTGGACCTAAAATTCTCCCCTCCCGTTGACAACCAACACCTTTCCTTGATTCATTTGTTTATCAATGATATCAGGGACATTAGGTAAAATTTAGACTCACAAAGGGGCCCTTTAAGGAGTTTGACTTTACCTCTCTCTACCAAAACGGGTGCATGGAAATTTTTTTGCAAACAAACTCCAAAGTTGGCGGAGGTTTGACAGTTAGAATGTCCTCTTCAAGCTCTATCTACTGATATATAGCACCCCATGAGACTAAAAGATTCTTTTTTTGATTCACTTATATTCCGACAGAGTTGTCACATCATAGGTGAATCAAAAAAATAATATTCTAAAATATGAGGAATCTCATGGCGTGCTATATATCAATAGATAGAGCTTGAAGAGGACATTCTAACAGTCAAACCTCCATCAACTTTGGAGTTTGTTTGCAAAAATTTATCCATGCACCCATTTTGGTAGAGAGAGGTAAAGTCAAACTCCTTAAAGGGCCCCTTTGTGAGTCCAAATTTCACCTAATGTAGGGGTTTGATGGAACATCCAATATAAAATGTTGTGGTCTTCTTTCTTTACCTTCAAGATTAAATCCCCATGAGACGTTAAAGTAAATCTAAAATTAAATCTCAAGAGGGCTCACCAAAGCTGAAGAGAAGGTGGAAATGGAATACCTGAAAAGCACCAAGCCACCATATGTTTGTTTCTGATTGAACACTGAAGTATGAAGGATCATCAATGGGGCATTTTGAAAGAGCCCTATTCATCAATGTTATTGTGACTCATTCTAGCTTCTTCTCTTTGAGGATCTCCCACTCATCTAGCTTCAAAACAAAATGCAAAACGCCATCTGTCTCTTCAAATGTTACATTGTAGAACTTAACCATTCTAGTTTGCAACAAAGTGAGGTCCATGAAGATATTATTGTACTCATCATAGGTTACAGTTGTTCCTTGAGATCTATAAATACCATCAACATGAAATGGACATCCAATGAAATATGTATGTGCATGGTTGAGTTGAAGTCTCTCTTTCCTAACACTTGTTGTTGCTGGTATAAGTGTAGACTTCATTCCATTCTTCACAAAAATGGGGGAGATAGAGTGCTGAATAGTTGAGTACCCTCTCTTACTCACACCAAGCGAGTCAAGTGTGCCCTGTATTTCACTTGTAGGCACTGTACTCTTTGTAATCAACAACATCCTGCTGCAAAACCTTATACTTTTTTTCATGCATTATATCCTTTGCAAGACCACTTGTTATCAAAGGCTTCAACGCCTTTCCTACATTGGCCTTTGGATCTATGTTTCATTAGGAAAATTTTGAACTCATTTTTGGGCCTTTTAACAGTGCCACATCATCAAAGTTGTACAAAAGAAAGCAACCCGGTAGACCCCTCTAAATATTGCTTAGAACCCCATGATATGACCTATCATTGGAAAGTTCTTGAAAAATGGATTCTAAGGTCCGAAAAGTTTGGATGACTTCTATGAAAGTTATGCCATTTTTTTTCAATCAGCCAGGTTTTGTTACCGTTACAGTAATCTAAAATCACCTTTTTCTATATCTACATGAAGGCAATGTCCGATACATGCATGCTATATATCAATAGATAGCATTTGAAGAGTAGATTCTAGATATCCAACCTCCGACAAGTTTGGATCTTATTTGCAAAAAATTTACCGATCCCCACTTTTTGAAAGCTATGCCACATCAACAATTCTTATAAGGCCCATTTTTGAGTCCAAACTTTTCCTAATGTCTTTGTCTGGATATATAGCATGTCTACATAGAAAATATAACAGACATAAGAAAAAACAATGTATAGCTGAAATAAACTAGAAGGTTCATAATCCTCACCTCAATTCTTGGATTCTTTTCTTGAGACCTCCAGAGCCAACCTTCAAGGTTTCAAGATTCCGCAGTCTCTTCTTTCGTACATAAGCACCTAAGATTGTATCTTTCCTTTGTAAGTTACACACTTTTTCTTGCAGTACCTGTATTTCTTGTGTACACTGCAAAAGGGTTTTTTGGTCCTCACAATGCAAAGTAGAAAGTTGTATAATATCATTTGCTTGATGGTGAACCATGCTTTTCTGAATTTTTGATTTCCTAGTTAGAGCTTTGCAGTAGCCAAGTAAACCATTATGTCCGTCACTTGCAAAGGTCAATAAAGTAGTCGGATTTACAATGCAGGGGAGGCATTGGTACTAGGATTCAAAGGATAGAGGGATCCATTTGTCCATAAATCTATGTGTTTTGCTGCTTCTACTCTGAGTCTTTCTTTCTCTGTGGGTGTTACTGTTGTGTTTGTTTTACTTCGCTTGCATAAAGGCTCATATTCAAGATCCAAATCAATGTGTATATGATATTTATAATGTTTAGTGAGAAGGTTTGAGGGGGTGGATGAAGAAGCCATGAATACACAGTCAAGAAAATCAAGAAACGAAAGAGTATAGCGCCATTACTCCCTAGACTACCTACTTGATACATCGTATGGAAAAGAAATTCCCTCCTATATGACGAGGTGAATTCAATATAACTGAAAAGGGACATTCCATCAATCTTTACGGCCATTATGACTCTATCAAAATAATCCACTTCAAAGTAAACATTTTGAACGGTTGATGAGGACACCTTTTCTTTTACCACGCCAATTTTCTAGAGAGAGAAGGCAAAAGATTGTATTTTCTTAGAAGGCCCTCCACATGACCTCCAAAATTTTCTAATGTGGGGGTTGTACAAGTATGATAATGGTGAGAAAATGCACTATTACAAATTTGATGAGCCCTACTTGGGAAAGTCGTCAGAGCACAAATGATTGTATGATTTTACAAACATTGAAGGCTTAGACACCAATATAATCATGCTTGATAAGTATGGGTGTAGATACTCGACAGAACTAGAGAGGTATGCATACTTTGGACACCCACTATGATGAAACATTGAAGGCTAAGACACCAATATAATCATGCTTGATAAGTATGGGTGTAGAGACTCAACATAACTAGAGAGGTATGCATACTTTGGACACCCACTCCATCAGTATTATGCCATTCCTAGTACCATTAGACCTACTATATGAGATACCCAACCAAAAACAGAAAGCTTGAGTCAAGAAAGAACGAACATTGGTAACTCAATGAGCCAACCACAATTTTTAATATTTAGACCGATGGGATCCTTGGGTTTGAGTGTACCAATGACTACTTATAGGAGCAATGAATCTCCTAGTACGATCTATATGGCGAGAGTTCTAGATATCTTGATGGAAGCAAGAGATATGCATCCTGAGGAGAGAACCACAGATAGGACTCTGACTAGAGTTCCTAGTGGGGGTTACGAGGCTAGAGATTTCCTAGCAAGAGAATCAAGAGCTCTAAGAATGGTTGCAGAAACATGACAAATGCAACCATAACAGGTAGCTAAGTGTGTTGCCAAAAAGTACAATGGGTCAAGAGATCCATTTGAGCATGTTTTACACTTCAAACAGGTTTTTGACAGTAAGAGCTGGTGCTGGAAAGGCTTGATTAGTTAGTTGTCTAGTTCTACCTCAATGGGACTAAAAGACTTCTGATCATCAAAGCAATTGAGGGGATTGATAACTACTATATGCATGTGTGTGTTGGAATTAGGGTTGCAGGAAAACACACACAGCTTAAAGAAGATGAAGGAAGCTCAAGGCACACAATAGAGAGTGTATTACTTAGTGCACAATGAATAGATAAGTTAGCCCTAGATTGATGGGCGTATATACAATGCATGGGGGAAAAAAATCCTAGTGAGGGAAAAAATGCTCCCACGGTCCTAAGTGTGCTCACACACATCACTACCACATGTATATGGTAACAAACACCCCCTGGAGTGATGCGGTGAATGAGAGCTAGCACATAGAGTAAAGGGAAGTGTCATGCCCTAAGGACATGATTAATCCACAAAGGGGAGTAAGCCCAAATATTTGAGAAAATCTTGAAACTTCTCACGAGATAATTCCTTTGTGAATAGATCTTCAAGGTTGTCTTGTGTTGGCACATAAGCCAAGCTGATCTCTCCTGCTGAGAGTCTCTCACTGACATAGTGGTAATGCACCTCAATGTGCTTTGTGCGAGCATGAAAAAATGGTTCCTCTCAATTACCAATGGGCTCTGACTGTCAGTGTAGATAGTATTGTCAGTGTCATGTTCAACACCCAAATCAGCCATAAGGCGTCTGAGCCATACACACTCAACCGTAGGTGTGGAGATTGTCCTGTACTCAGCCTCACAACTAGAAGTGACCACAGTAGGTTGCTTCTTTCTAAACCATAATATACATGAGCTTCCAAGCATGAAACAAAAACCACTTGGACATTCGCGTGTCAAAACAAGCAGCCCAATCTGAGTACCAAAAAGCATTTATCCCCCTTGGGATAAAACAAGCCAAGATATAAAGTGCCACTTAAGTAGTGGAAAATCCTCTGAACAGCCTCGCAATGCTTAGACACTGGGCTATGCATAAATCTACTAACCTATGAGACTGCAAAATTAATATCTGGCCTCATGTTGCATACATAAATGAGGCATCCACCAATAGCGGTTTGGTAAAGAGTGATATCTACAGGATCACCACCATCATGAAGACTCAAACCTGTTTCCACTTAAGTAGTGGAAAATCCTCTGGACAGCCTCGCAATGCTTACACTGGGCTATGCATAAATCTACTAACCTATGAGACTGCAAACTGAATATCCGACCTTAGGTTGCATACATAAATGAGGCATCCACCAACAACGGTTTGGTAAAGGGTGACATTTGCAAGATCACCAGCATCATGAAGACTCAATTTCAAACCTGTTTCCATGGGAGTGGCAAAAGGTTTGCAATCCTCAAGTCCAAACTTATATAGCAATGTCTCTATGTAACGTTTTGACACAAGGCAATACCATCACACTCCTTAAACTGTATACCCAAGTAATTATGCAACAACCCCAAATCTTTCATCTTGAAAGTAGCATTCAAATCATCCTTAAATTCAGCAATATGTCTCTCATTTGGTCCAGTGAGCACCAAATCATCCACGAGAACCATAGTGAGAAGTACATCCCCCTCATGCTTTACATACAATGTGCTTTCTATTGGACTGTTTACAAAATCCTCGTTTGACCAAATGAGTGTCAGCCTTCTCATACCAAACATGAGGAGATTGCTTCAACCCATACAAAGCTTTGCTACATTTGCACACTTTATCCTTTTGTCCTTTCTTGACAAAACCGCAAGGCTGCATTATATAAACTTCCTCAAATATGTCACCATTCAAGAAAGCAGAAACAATGTCTGATTGATGTACATCCCAACCGAAATGAGCTACCAATGCACATAGAAAATTCACAGTAGTCATACAAAAAGTGGGAGCAAAAGTCTCTTCATTATCTATGCCTTTTTGTTGTGCATAACCCTTTGCAACAAGTCGAGACTTATAGCGATCAATCTCACCACCCGACTTGTATTTCAACTTGTAAACCGACTTTGTACCAATGGCCTTTTTTCAAGGAGGCAAATCACATAAAGTCCATGTGTCATTTTCTATAAGTACATCATATTACAATTGCATGGCATCCTTTCAATTTTTTGAATTTTGTGCTTCATCAAAAGATAGAGGTTTCTCAACATCATTTAAGCTAGACATAGCCAAAGCATAACAATCTGATGCATAAGATGCATTTCGAGAGCCTGAACGAGTAGGACTAGACAAAGGTGCATCCAATTTACTATCACGCAATGCATGCACCAGCCATTTTGGCATACCTCTAGCCTGCTCATTTTCAACCCTTTCCTCATGAAGTACACCATGTACATCTAGATCACTGATAGGTTGATCTATAACATTTGCCTCATTGGAATATACATTCAAACTTCCACCACTGAGAAGAGGCAATAAATCGTCATAAATGTCCTGTGAGCTTACATTATTGTCTCTAGTACATGATAGCAAGGGCTGAATAGAATCTTCCACAAACACAACATCCCGTGAAACTAGAATACTCTTTGTTTGTGGATGATCTAACTTGTAACCTTTGCTTTTAGTACTATAACCAATAAAAATACATTTGACACAGCCTTATCATCCAATTCTTTGCGTTGTGTTTGTGGCACCATATCATTTGCCAAACATCCAAAAACATGCATGTGCTCAATAGAAGGTTTTCTAGCCATGCTTCATATGGAGTCATAGACTTCAAGGCTATTGTAGGACACCTGTTAAGTACATAAGTCACACACATGATGGCCTCAAGCCAAAATGAATGCGGCTAAGCTTGACTTTTGACCATACATCGTGCCATTTATATAAGTGACCTGTTTTTCCTCTCAGCAACACCATTTTGCTGAGTCATATAAGGCATGTTACATTGGTATTTTATCCCACAACTAGCCAAAAAGGCATTAAATTCATGAGACATATACTCCCTCCCTCGATCAGAACAGAGGGTGCCCATAGTACATTTTGAGACATTTTTAGCCATAGCCAAAAAAAATTTGAAGCACATAAATACTTTGGACTTTGCTTTAAGTGGATATACCCGTGCATGCCTGGAGAAATCATCAATAAAAGTCACAAAGTAAAGGTAATTCTCCAAGGAAAAAGTTTACATGGGTCCACAAACATCACTATGCACAAGCTGCAACCTGCATGTGGCCCTAACTGAACCATCCTTTGGAAACTTAGAATTCTGCATCTTACCCAAAATACAACCTTCAGAGACATATTTGATACGTGCTTCAAGAGGCGGCAAAGAAGCAACCATATCAGATTTTTATAAACGCAGCAAACTGGCAAAATTCAGATGACCAAAACGTGCATGCCAAAGTTTTTCATCTGAAATAACTTTTAAATCCACAATTGCATTTGCAAAATTCTACCCACACTTGTCACAAAGTGAGCTTATACAACCTACGACATAAAATGCCAGATGCAACAATTTCATCACCAAAATTGAGGTCATGTACTGTACATTTTTCATTCACAAATTTGACTACAAGACCAAGTCTAGCAAGTGCAAATACAGACAAAAGATTCTTCTTGATCCGAGGTACATAAAGTCCATCAATTAGTGTGAAAGAACTGCCATTTGCAGTAGTAAGAAAAATCTTTCCAACTCCCTGAACCGGATAAGAGGCATTGTTGGCACAAGTAACTGAATTCCCATGAGAGGTGAAGAAATCAGGATGTGAGGTAATGTGATTTGTAGCACCACTGTCAAAATACCACACATGCGAATTAGTAGCAAATGACATGCATGCATCATGGACAACCAGATTATAAGTGCACTCTACAATAAAAGCCCATTCTACATCAACATCAGTATCACAATCTCCTTTCACAAAAGACTAAAAAATCATTGCATTTGTAGTGGAACCAACATTAGTAGTGGGACCAGCCTCTTTATTTTGAGCCTCTTTTGCCTTCAACTTAGGCCGCCACTTGATCAAGTGAACATTAGATTTACAATAATGGCAACACATCTTCTTTTTGTCCTTATCACCAGAATTTCCAAACTAATTGCTGCAAATAGATGCATTAGGAATAGGTAAATATCCACTCGCAGAAGAACCATGAAAAGTGGCTGCATTGCTGTTAACACCTTTTCTTTGAGCAGCAATAAAGGCCTATTCAACTGCACACTGTCTAGTCCTGCTTTTTTGGAAACCGACTCTTGCAATAGCAATGTGCATAATACATCAAACTTGATAACTTCAAGATTTCCTTGGGTCATAAGTCTCCAAGTACTAGCAAAAGTCTGATAAGAATTTGGCAAGGCATCAAGAACAATCTACACAAGGGAACTCTCTGAAATGACGTCACCTGTAGAAAGTTTCTCATTGATATCCTTGACACCAACAAGGAAAGTGTCCATATCATCTTCCTCATGCATAATCTTCGACTCCAGCTCTTCACGCAACAATGCAATTTTTGTCTCATTGCGACTTGCATAAAGACCAGCAAGAATATCCCAAGCTTGTTTTATAGATTTTGTTGAACAAATGTGAGGAGTAATAGTGCGCTTCATAGACAACGCAATCAATTCATGATCTTGTGCATCTTTTACATCCCAATGAGCTTGTTCCACCGTAGGCAAAACAACTCTAACATTAGCAATCCTTGTAGCAAGACCAGCAACATCCTCAACATCGCCTACATCCTCAGAACGAGGACGTACATCAATGTCTTGCACAATATTCTAGACACCCTTTGAAACAAGAACATGTTGCATCATGGAAGCCCACGTAGGGTAATTCTCCCCATCCAATATGTCCTCAGCAGCAAACATCTTGAACACATATGTATTGTTTTTGATCATGGAGAATGCATGCACCTGATGTGAAAACTGCCCGAAAAGAGGAGAAATGAAGCAGGAACAGCAAGTGCTATATAGCACAGACAGTAGAAGACTGTAAGGAACCTGATATGCAAAAAACGGCACTAACAAAAATTTTGCACAAAATGACGAAATAGCCTACGGAGTACTGTCAAAGGTATGCATTTTGCACAGCATTACTATAACATTAAGACAGTTTGGACAAAAATGTGTCTCAGTTCCTTTTTGTTTTTGTTTTTTCTTTTGTACATCGCATTGGAGAAGTACACCATAGAGTATTTTCACCAATATCGTGCCACCCTAATCTAGCATTTTCTTGCAATTTCACATATTGTGAGCATGGATGCATAACAAACCCTATTGGATGACCACATTGTAGAGTTATTACTACTGATGGACTACAAAAAACAGATTCCATAAGGGCAGCTAAGAAAGGACAAGAGCAAGAGGAGGGAGGGACTTCCAAGAAGTGAAATGCTGCAGAGGGAGAGTTTGACAAGGAGAAAAGTCCAAATGAGGGGAAGACCACATAGGAGCAAGATCACACAGATTGAGGGACTGACGAAGAAATAAATGTTGAAACTCCCTCTACATTTGGAGGGTTTTAGAAGGATGAAGTTTATGCAGAGGGAGGGGCTGAGAAAGAACACTCTAACCCTCAAGCAGAGCATACCTATGCCACACCTCCACTTTTTGAGCTTGAAAATCATGAGTCTTTTATGCCTGACACACAAACAGATCATAGCACATTAGAAGAAAATTTAGGTGCAATGGAGCCCTCAACACTAGAGACACAAGAGTCTTGAACAACAGAAGAACAAGAGAAGACGCTCCATGATGTTAACACTGGAGAAGACAACCTCGATGGCAGGCAAACCTCGTATGGACCCTTGCTAGACATCCCCTATGATTGTTCTGGTAATAACCTATATTAAAGAATATGAAAGTCAACCTATTGTCTAACTACTTATTTGTTTTACAAAATGTTTGCAGAGACTGATTATTTTGAACGTCAACGAATTTTTGTTGTTTTGAGAGCCGTATGATCCCCATGCAAAAGCTGTCAACCTACACAACTTTAGGATATGCAATTGCAGATGCATTGTGCATCCAGGAACCAAACATTTTCTACATTTTCTACTTCCAAGGTTCCGGGTTGCGATATGGTCCTCTATGCTGCAGAGAAACCTCAATCCCCTTGTAAATATATTTTGCAACGTAGTGGGGATCGAACGTTTGCAATTTGATTTTTTGTATTTGCAAAAGGAGTGTGTTTACATTAAAGGCGACTACAACCCTACCAAACCAAATGTATTTCTATTCTATAAACCTTTTTTCCAAGTCCATGTCCCACATGATGATATCAACACTCTATTGATAGATGACACATCCCATAAGGTCTTGCTAAATCCACCGGGCACCACTCTCTCCCCACCCTCATTTGAAGGTCATGAGCGTGACTTTTATCTAGAGGACATTTTGATCCCTTATCTCTAGAATCTGTATTTCAACCCATTGACTGTTTTAGAATTTGTACTTACAAATGCTCTCCAAAATGCTAGCTATCTAGATTAATACGATTCTTTGTACTTCTGAATGTGGTGCCATGGAAATGTGTATGTGTGTGTGTGTGTGTGTGTGTGTGTGTGAGAGAGAGAGAGAGAGAGAGAGAGAGAGAGAGAGAGAGAGAGAGAGAGAGATTATACATTAAACTCTGCATATGTTGTTCAAAATATACAATAATCACACTACCAACTAACAAAGGGACATAGGTAGTGAGACAGACCTCATCTTACAATTGAAATAAAGATATAGCCAAAGTGTGGGAATCATCTCACAATTGAAACAAAAGATTTAAATTGCAAGAAATGTTGAAATGGAAGTCATGTATATATTCATTCAAGTTACATTGGCACGATTTGGACTCGGCCAGTTAGTTCTCTACAGACAATCTCTTTTTCCCTTCATTGCATTACTTTGTTTGCACCGATTAAGAAATAGAACAGTGAGGGCTTGTTCTTCGCGGACTTGTCCATGATGTTGTGTTGAAGGTGCACAAGGTTGCATTGATCTCTTATTGTGACCATTGTCACAAGGTTGAGCTCTTTGTCAAATACCTCCACATCTATGATACCATTGTTCTCCAGGCCTGCTGACTCTTGATCAATACGAATAAACTTAGAGTAGCTTGCAACAATTTGAGAGCCCTGGTACCAGAAGGACATAAGAAGGGACTGTGTGCCGATCATGTACTTGTCCACCAAAGTGTCTAGTGAAACCTCACAATGTATGTCGTCCACCTCTTTAACATACCACCCTCTATCAAGCAGCTTGTCACAGAAGCAAGCATCTAGAGATTTACATACCAGCATTGTCTTTGAAACATGTATGTGGCAGGTGTGAAATAGTTCCACAAATAAACTTATAGGACAAAAAATAGCAATCTTCACCAATTTTTTCATAATAATCAATATCTAATTCTCCTAAATGATTTTCTCATGTTAAACTGATCATTTAATATGGGGAAGTGCGAGGGGAGAAAAGGCTAGAATATTGGTTAAGCTAGCAGACAGGTCACCGTAGGGACACAAAGGAGGGAAAATAGGAATCCAAAGGGGGGGGCCATCTACAAAAGATCAATGTGCAACAATGGGCTTAAAAGACCCTAAGGTTCAGCCCATTAAGACTTCCAAAATGCTAAGGTTCCAAGATTCAAAGGTTGTGTCCAAAGGTCAAAAGCCTAGGAAAATTGGACGCTTTATGTCTGTCCCAAAAGTCTTTCTCAAGCCCTACAAAGGAGGGGGTGAGCCCAAGAAGTAGGGGATGAGAGAGAAACTCACACACACACACACACAAGCTTCCTTTGTACACAAGGGGAAAGAGGGACACATGTCAGCTCCCTAGCCCAGATGCCCTCAAGGTGTACTCAAATCCTATTGGATGGCCTTGGAGGTGGACCAATGATCATTAGGCTAGAGTAACTCTAGTTTAATTAATTTAAAAACACTTATTAAAAGAACCAATAGGAACTAAGCTCTCTAGAAGACTATTCAACAGTCACCCAAGGGGTCCAATGAGCATTCAACAGCCCAATGACTTGCCTGATTCCTATTGGCTAGGAGACAAAGGGGTACAATGAGAGTTTAGTTGCATTAATTAATTAGAAAAAGCTCTCACAAAAGGTAAATGGGGACACATGTCAAAAGACTATCACATATGATGCTTAATTTCCATTGGCTAGGCCTGGGGAGGTCCAATAGGGCCATAGCATGAGCAATTAGCAAGGGGGGTCGACCAAGAGAGAGAGAGGGGGCTGATTTTCTCAAGGGATTATTCACTTACACACTCACACAATCAATGTGTGAAGCAAGAAGACTCTCTCTCTCCTTCTCAAGCTTTAATGGAAAGCTTACCACCTACTCCAAGCTTGTGAGAAGGGGAGGCCTACACCAACAACTCTTAGCTTTGTGATGCAAAATTAACCAAGAGCCAAGCTTCAATGCATGCTCATATCCTCTACCATGCTAATTAAGCTAAGCTATGCTAATAAGAGTGATTATGTGAGGAGATGTATATCTTTCTCGTAAGAATACTCCTTCTTCCTCTCAATCTACTCTCATACCCCGCTAGCTCTCACCATCTTCGAAGGTGTGTGATGTCTTGAGTCTGAGACTGTGAGGGAATTGATGTTGTGTTTAATAAGTGTTGTTCTTAGTGCTTGAAGTTTCCATCTTCATAGCACTAGATAGTATTAAAGGAACACAAAGAATTGTATTGTAAAATGTCTCTCTTGATGGGAGAAACCATAATACAAAGCCTTTTGGAGGGGGGACTGGATCCATGCAAATCCGGTCCTCAACTATTGTCAATTGCTTAATTTATCTCTCTTTTGAAGTATTTTTCATGCTATCTAACTAGGTGTTATGCTTTTTTGTTGCTCTCTCCACCCAAGCACTCTTGTTATTCTCATTAGGAATCTATTCTAATGAAATGCTCACTATGTTCATGCTATTTTCCGCTACACACAAGTTACTTGGCCATTAAATGTTACATTGGTATCAGAGCACAAGGTTTTATCTTTTCTTATGCAAGAAGGGAGGTCCTCAAGCTAGCTATAAATGTTTAGTATTATTAATTGCATGTGAGTAAGTAGAATAGGGATTTTTCAGCCTTGTAGTGCGCTTGCCTTTGTGCAGTTAACGGGGCATCACCGTCGAGAGCTATGGTCTTAATAGTGGATTCCTACGGGGCTTGCCTACGAATTAACCACTATTGAGCTATTAGAAGATTGACAGGAGCCAGTGTTGTTTTGGTGTTGAATGACCCTCTCTTCTATTCCTTGCAATTAATAGTATTTGAGACACAGGTACAGTAGCTTGAGTGATTTTTCTAAAGGGGTAAAGAGGAGTAGCAACTAGGGCTTGAAGTGCCAAAGTACACCTAAAAAGTTTACACCTAATAGTTGTTAGAATGGTTGACAATAGTAAAGAGAGTGAAATTAATGTTGATAACTTTGATTTTGCTAATGAGCAGGCTACTAATGATGCCCCGATGCTTGTTAGCTATCTTGTTTCTAGGCTTCAACAAGCCATGGGCAATCCATCCCTCCAAAGTGAAGTGCAACGGCAGTTTCGTGCTCATGGGATTCTCCAAGCTCCCCATTATGAAGAGAGGGCACCTAGGAAGCCTCCTTGCGAGACTTCCAAAAGAGGCCTCTCTTCGATTCGGGAAGAAGAAGAGGATCCATATGAAGGGCTCAAAAATTTGTGCCTTGATTACGCATCTCCTTCTCAAAGGAGAATTCAAGAGCCCCCACCAAAGGAACGAGAAATAAGTGAGTCTCCTGCCACCTCAGTGGAGATGGCTCCACGAAGACGAAGGGCTAAAGACTCTCCATCACCTCCAAAATAGAGAAGACCATCGCATACTTCTCCACACCCTACTTCAAAGACGGATGACAAAAAGCAAGAGAAAGAAAAGGCAAGAAAGAGGACACCCTCTTCTCCATCTTCTTCATCCTCTTCCTTGTATGAAAGTAATGGTGAAGACAAAGAAGATCAAGGCAAGAAAAATGCAAGAAAGAGGTCGCCCTCTTCTCCATATTCCTCAAATTATTCACCTTCTGAAGAAAGTGATGGTGCAACCTTTGAGCCATCAAAAAGAAGAGACCATAGGAAATCCTATGCTGCGTGGAAGAGGTCGTCCAAACTCAAGAAGTTCAAAGAGGGAGGGAAGAGCATTTCTTTCCTTACCTACGATGGCACCTTTGGTGCTACGGACAAAGTCTTGGACTTTATCCAACAGTTCAATGCAGCGTTTGGAGATGAGGACTTCACGAAGTCCTCTAAGCTACGCCATGTAGCTATGCACTTTCAAAAGTCCGCTAGACAATGGTGGTCTAGCCTATGGGCCAACGGTGAAGCTCCACGAACATGGAAAGCTTTAAGAGCTTCCATTATGAAGCAATATTTGGCCACCGATGCCAAAGACAAAGTACTCACCGAATGGCGAATCTTGAAGCTCTCCCTCTACAAATCCATTCACAAATATGTAGACAAGTTTTGGGATTTACAACTCAAAGCCACTGTCTTCAAGAAGTTGGATTTTGGAGAGCAAAAGCAACAATTTTGTGCGAGCTTAACTGAAGAAATGGCAGAGTATATCAACTCTGAAAGGCCACGCACCATATCGGCGGTTATACACCATACTATGTTGTCTTCTCGAATCAGGGGGGCTAAAAGAAATTTTAAGCCCACGGCAAACAGGGAAGGACAATCTCCAAAAGTCTCCTAAGGGCAATTCCAACAAAGCTAAAGAGAAGGAAGTTTATAAAGGCAAAAATAAACTCTCTCCGGAAGAGCTTGAGCGTTATCGCAAGGATAACCGCTATTTCAAGTGCGGCGAGCAAGGGCATGCGTATCGGAATTGTCCCCAAAAGAACACCCACCATGAGCCTCCTAGAGCTACCTTGGTCGAAATCCAAGAGGAGGAAACTCACCACAAAGGATATCCTCTATGCCATGCTTGGGGAAAGGTAAGAGAACATGATGCTTTTATTCTCTTTGACCCTGGTTCTACTCACAATTTGATATCCACAGACTTGGCCCATGTTTACGAGATGGGAGATGTCCTACCCGTAGACGGTGCTTTCAAGGGGCAAGAAGCTTCAGTCACCCTTAATCGGGAAATTGAGGCTCCATGTCCAAAGCTATGTGGACAAAGATGACTTCTTTATCTCTCCTCTCAAGCATGAGGATGTAATCCTAGGGGCACCATGGTTTGATCGCATGGCTACCAATGTTAAATTCCCTAAAAGGAGAATCTCCTTTAAGTTCAGGGAAAAGGATATGTACATAGATGCCAAGCAAATGGGTAACACCATACCCATTGTACATACACAAGCTTTCGATAAGTCAATAAAGAGCTCTATTTTTGTGTACATGATTTTTGTTAAAGACTTTCAAAATGAACCTAATGTTTTAGCAAAAGAAAATATACACAATCAAAAGCAATTAGAGTTATCCAATTTTCTCAAGGGATTTCAAGATGTCTTTATTGACGACATCCCTTGTGAGCTACCTCCTAAACGAGGCAATGATGACCATGCAATTGAACTTGTTCCAGGAAGTTCACCGCCTAACAAACCTCCTTATAGAGTTTCTCAAGCTCAACAAGAGGAGATTATGCGGCAAGTGCATGAGTTAGTTGAGAAGGGCATGGTTAGGCCTAGCTCATCTCCATTTTGTTCTCCTGTGCTATTAGTGCAAAACAAAGACCACACATATCACATGTGTGTCGACTATAGAGCACTAAATAGGATCACTATCAAGAATAGGTTTCCCGTTCCATGGGTAGAAGACCTATTTGATAAGCTACAAGGGTCCACGTACTTCAGTAGGATTGACCTAAAAAGTGGCTATCATCAAATAAGGATACTTGATCAAGACATTGTAAAGACCACATTTCGTACTACGTTTGGACTTTACAAATACATTGTCATGCCTTTTGGCTTGACCAATGCACCGGCCACATTCAACCACTTGATGGAGAAGCTATTCAGGCCTCATTGAACCTTTACTAGAGTGTTCTTTGATGATATCATCATCTACTCTAATTCATTAGATGAACACAAGCAACACCTCCAGGTAATATTTCAAGTTCTATGAAAGAATAAACTTTATGTTAATAAAGAAAAGTGAATTTTTCTTACAAGAGATTTAGTATTTAGGTCACATTATATCTCAAGATGGCATCCAAATGGATCCATCAAAATTAGAGGTAATAAAAGGATGGCCTAAACCAAGAAATCTTCATGCACTAAGAAGCTTTATAGGTATTTGTGCATACTAAAGATGCTTCATAGAAAAGTTTTCACTAATAGCAAGACCATTACATGACCTAACAAAGAAAAATGTTAGGTACACATGGTCTTCCAAGGAGAACAATGCTTTCAAAAAGCTTAAAGAAAAGCTCATCTCTCAACCTGTGCTTACACTGCCGGATCTCTCAAAGCCATTTGAGGTCCAATGTGATGCTTGTGGTGATTGCCTTGGAGCTGTTTTGCTCCAAGAAGGGCATGCCATAGGCTATGAAAGTCAAAGGGCCGACCCTATTGAGCAAGCTCTAGTATGAAAAGGAACTCCTCACAGTTCTACATGCATTAGACTCATGGAAGCACTATTTATTGGGGACTCCTTTCATTTTACAAACGGATCACCAAAGTCTTAAGTACTTCATGACGCAGACCAAGCTCTCCGACAAACAAATGAGGTGGGCAAATTTCCTTTCGCAATTTCATTTTCATATTGCTCACATTGCTGGCAAGAATAATCAAGTAGCCGATGCACTCTCAAGACCACCGAGAGTGAATGCGGTTTCCATAGCAATTGACAATGATCTATATTCTATGATAGATGAGTATGCTATTGATCCCAATTTTAGAGATGTGATTTCAGCCCTTGCACTAGGGAAGAAAGAGCAACCATTTACTTTACAAGATGGTTATCTTCTCTATGGCAATAGACTATGCATTACTAACTCACTCCGTGAGAAAGTAATGTATGAATCTCATGCTCCTCCTTATGCGGGGCATAGGGGGATTCAATCTACCCTAAAGGGGATTGAAACATATTTCTATTGGCCGACCATGAAACAAAACATACAAGAGTATGTTTCTAAATGTGTGGTATGCCAAAAGACAAAGTTTGATAAAGGGAAGCAACCTGGATTTCTTCAACCTTTGACAATCCCTAATTCACCAAGGAAGAGCATATCCATGGATTTTATCTTTGGATTGCCTAAGTCTATCCATGGGGATACGGGAATATGGACGATAGTAGTCAGGTTCAATAAACAAGCTCATTTTACACCTGTCAAAAAGACTATCAAGGCCCATCAAATGGCAACCCTCTTCATTTCACAAATCTTCAAGTACCATGGCTTGCCAATGTCTACAATGTCGGATAGAGATCCTAAAATGACCACTAATTTTTGCAAGGGTCTCTTTGAGAATTTAGGAACAAGGCTAAATTTCTCTTTGGCATATCACCCGCAAACGGATGGCCAAAGTGAAATAGCTAACCCAACAATTCTCAATCTACTAAAAGCCTATGTAACGTAAGTAGATCAAAGATCCCAATGGGAGAAGTACTTACCCTTAGTGGAGTATGCCTACAATAACACTGTACATACTTCCACGGGAAAAGCACCTTTTGAGGTAATTGAGGGAAGATCAAAAAGTCCCCTACTACTTAAGGTACATGGGAAGATCTTCGCTGCAGATGAGTATAGACGAGACCTACAAGAATCTTTCCAAAAGATTAAGGATGCTATCTCTATCTCTCTGCAAAGGCAAAAGGCTGCTGCTCACAAGCACAGAAGAGACCAAGCCTTTAAAGAAAATGATTGGGTCTTACTCAAATTTCCCAAGGCTTGATTAAGGCACATGATGGGCAAGAATCGTATGGGACACGAAAATAGTATGCTAAGTTAGCAAAAAGGTACTATGGTCCCTTCTAGATTCTTAGGCCAATCAATGAGATGGACTATCAGGTCAAGTTGCCTAGCCATTGGCTCATACACTGCTTTTCATGTGAGCCTATTAAAGCCTTACAAAGGAGAGCCACCTCAAGAACCTAATATTGAAGACCCACCGGACATCAAGGACCAAGAAGAGGTGCTGCAGCCTCACTCCATCCTCCGACATGAAGACAAGATACTAAGAGGGGGTAAGACTATCCGACGATATCTTATTAAGTTTAAGAATTATCCTTTTGAAGATGCTAGATGGATACAAGGCATACAATTAAAGGATAACCTAAACCTTGTCAATGCTTACAATGCTTCCCAAGAGTAAGCAGATGTACAAATGTTAAAAATGAACAAAGTGTTTTTGGCTTATAAGACTCTCTTTTTCTTTATTCTTCACAAAAATGAAGTAGTATGCATGTTTAGATCAAGTTTGCGGAGAGGACGTCTCCCGAACACCAAGTAGAGCTTGTCACTCTACTATGGAAGATTGATAGGACTAATGTGCAGACATGCTTGTGACAACTTAGGCTCTGAAGCACCAAATGGACTAGTCATCCATTCTGGAACGATGTCGTAGGGTAACATAGGGATCCTCTACCCGCTAGGAAAAAGGACTAAAGAATATGCTTTATCTTCTCTACCCCATAGTCGAGGACGACTATGATTTCAAGACAGTGGTAATGTCATAATAATCAATATCCGATTCTCCTAAATGATTTTCTCATGTTAAACTGATCATTTAATATGGGGAAGTGCCAGGGGAGAAAAAGCTAGAAGACCGGCCATAGTAGGGATCCAAAGGAGGGAAAATAGGGATCCAAAGGGGGGGCTATCTGCAAAAGAGCAATGTACAACAATGGGATTAAAAGACCCTAAGGTTCAGCCCATTAAGACTTCCAAAATTCAAAGGTTGTGTCCAAAGGTCAAAAGCCTAGGAAAATTGGATGCTTTGTGTGTATCCCAAAAGTCTTTCTCAAGCCCTACAAAGGAGGGGGCGAGCCAAAGAAGTAGGGGATGAGAGAGAAACACACACACACACACACACAAGCTTCCTTTGTACACAAGGGAAAAGAGGGACACATGTCAGCTCCCTAGCCCAGATGCCCTCAAGGTGTACTCAAATCCTATTGGATGGCCTTGGAGGTGGACCAATGAGAATTAGGCTAGATTAAGTCTAGTTTAATTAATTTAAAAACACTTAATAAAAGAACCAATAGGAATTAATCTCTCTAGAAGACTATTGAACAGTCTCCCAAGGGGTCCAATGAGCATTCAACAGCCCAATGGCTTGCCTGATTCCTATTGGCTAGGAGACAAAGGGGTACAATGAGAGTTTAGTTGCATTAATTAATTAGAAAAAACTCTCACAAAAGGGAAATGGGGACACATGTCAAAAGACTATCACTTATGCTACTTAATTTCCATTGGCTAGGCCTGGGGAGGTCCAATAGGGCTGTATCATGAGCAATTAGCAAGGGGGGTAGACCAAGAGAGAGAGGGGGATGATTTTCTCAACAGATTATTCACTTACACACTCACATAATCAATGTGTGAAGCAAGAAGACTCTCTCTCTCTCTCTCTCTCTCTCTCTCTCTCTCTCTCTCTCTCTCTCTCTCTCTCTCTCTCTCTCTCTCTCTCCTTCTCAAGCTTTAATGAAAAGCTTACCACCTACTCCAAGCTTGTGAGAAGGGAGGCCTACACCAACAACTCTTGGCTTTGTGATGCAAATCCAACCAAGAGCCAAGCTTCAATGCATGCTCATCTCCTCTACCATGCTAATTACTAAGCTAAGCTATGCTAATAAGAGTGATTATGTGAGGAGATGTATATCTTTCTCGTAAGAATACTCCTTCTTCCTCTCAATCTACTCTCATACCCCGCTAGCTCTTACTATCTTCGAAGGTGTGTGAGGTCTTGGGTCTGAGAGCGTGAGGGAATTGATGTTGTGTTTAATAAGTGTTGTGATTAGTGCTTGAAGTTTCCATCTTCATAGCACTAGCTAGTATTGAAGGAAGACAAAGAATTGTATTGTAAAATGTCTCTCTTGATGGGGGAAACCATAATAAAAAGACTTTTGGAGGGGGGACCGGCTCCATGCAAATCCTGTCCTCAAGTGTTGTTAATTGCATAATTTCTCTCTCTTTTGAAGTATTGTTCATGCTATCTAACTAGGTTTTATGTTTTTTGTTGCTCTCTCCACCCAAGCACTCTTGTTATTCTCATTAGGAATCTATTCTAATTAAATGCTCACTATGGTCATGCTATTTTCCGCTACACACAAGTTACAAGGCCATTGAATGTTACAAATTTAGTGGGCACTGAATTTTGTAGGGACCTCTACACATCCCTAATAGCTTGCTTCTGAGAGCTTCAGACACGGTGGTGTCTGGGATTGGCCAATCAATACAACTCCAATTGGTAGGGAGAGGGAGTTTAACCAGATTACCTTTTTTATTTTTTTGGTTGAGTTGGTAGAAATGCTCGTAGAAGAAAATCCCCTCATCTGCAAGACTCTTGCTAGTTCTTCCATCATACTATAAAACACCAATGTCAACGTGGTTGTATGATGAAGGATAGACATCTGAAATTGCAACAACAAAATGTAATAGACACCTAGTCTAACTATTGAAACAAATGAGGAACTTATGAGAAATTGATCATGCTCTTTTAATATTGTTCTACCTTTTCAAAAGAAAAACGAAATAAAGAGGACAATAAGGTCTAAAAGAAAGAATAGAGATGGAAGGATATGAACACACTCACGGTTGCATGAAGGATGATAAGCCAATGAGACATCTCTGCCATTAGCAATCACATCGGAGTGACTATAGACATGATGTACCAAAACCTCCGTAACAGTTTTCTTGCCCACCTCCACTTTGAAATCTAGCACTCGTGCTTTCCATGCTGAACGAGATAGATTTGTTGTTGAGTATCTTTTCCTCCTTCTTGGTTGTATAAGAACCCAAGAACCTTTGTATATTGTATGTTGTTGCCATTGACTATCTATATTGATGGAGTTTGAGATAGTGGTAGAGCTTATGGTGCTACTTGGCCTCCTTGGGAGACTAATGGCGAGGTTGACTGGGGAGAGAGCACAAAACCCCCTACAGCTGTTAGGGCACAAAGAAGAAGAAGAAGAAACCATGGCTCTTTCTGAGTGGTAGAAGAAAGCGTGAACTTGCTTCCAATGGAGGGAAATTCGGTTTTGAGTGCTTGGTTAATGGAGCAAGAGCTTTTGGTGGCACGAGAATGATACAGTATCATAGCTGTCTTTCAATACCATAACTACATTCAGACCCTGGGCCCACACATATAGATACGTTCAATGCCGTAAAAACAAGGTTTCACCTCATGTTCTTCTCTTTCTTTTGCATCTTTTGATTTATTTCTTACTATTTCTATGTTACCTTGGCTTGTTGTTTATTGGATGCGCCTCCTTTTCTCTCTCCTCAATAAGGCCCTCCAAATGACCTCCCAAATTCCCTAATGTGTGAGTGACGTTGTCTATGTTGAGCCCTTTGTTATTGAATTTTCTAGCTATTTCACTCAAAATGGGCTCAAAAGGATGCATCCTATTTTAGACAACCAAGGAGACCAATGAGTAATGGACTTTTGAAAATACCTTGTTAGCTCTTTCCACTCCAAAGTCTCTGTTTAGTACATTTCCGTACTAGCTTGCATGTTGTGCCTCCAAGTCTTAGTCTCGTCCACCGCGGGGTAAGTAGTTTGTCATGCACCTCAAGGTTTTTCAACTGACTGCCATCCGAGGAGAGTTGTGCCTTATCAATCATGTCCTTTTTCATAATAGTTCATGCATGGTCCTACTTAGTGGTTGATGTCAAAAATTTGGCCCACTAGGCCTCAACATGAATTACAGGGTTGAGAATTCTGATACCCCCTTGCTCCATAGATCTCGCCGATCGACTCCCACTTGGCCCACTGCTAGGGCATCAAGTCCTTGGTGCTATTCTTCCATAATAATATTTCACTTGTTTCAAGAAATCTTTCCAGTTACATTTGGGTAACTGTAGACATGTAGTAGTGTTAGTGTGTATACGCGCTTCACCAGGGGCACTTTTCTCCCACTGGGTTTTTCCCCTTGGACATCTGGTGTGAAAGGACACCTTATCTCTTAGGGTTTCATATAAGCTTTGTAGCTCTGAGTTTGTATATACTCTATTATTCTAATACAGAGAGAGAGACTACAGAGATCTCGTACACAAGCTCTGTGTCTTCTCCTTCTCCATCTTCTTCCTACACTGAGTTGTTGTCTTCCTTCTGTTTCTTGTTTCATCATCTTCAACAATTGGTATCAGAGCAAGGTGATTTCCAGAGCCTCTACTTGCGTTTTCGCGTCCGCGCGCGCAATCGCAATTTTCATGCAGTTTTCGGAAAATTTGCTTGTGGGAGCATCCTCAACGTTCCGGGAGTATTCTGAGTAGGTGACCTGTGGTTTTACCCCCCTTTCGAAGCCGTTCAAGCCCTCAGAATTTTGTTCTGAGCAGCGTAGCAGAAGTTACTTTTCGGAGGCGTTTAGATCAAGAGGGTGTGCTTTTTGACAGATTTTCTTCAGGTAAACAGTTCTTTTGGGAAGCAGCTTGTCTTAGCTTTGTGCTGAGATTTTGTGTAGAGTTTTGCTTCCATTGGACAGGAGATTTGTGAATCTCTTGGAGGTTCTTTTGCTCTCTTGTGTGCATCCACAGTATGGCTCAATCTACGGAGAAAGAGATTTTTGGTGCGTTTACATCCGAAGACAAATGGATGGTACCAACTATTCTCTTTGGTCTTTTATGGCCAAAAATGTTTTGGTTGGTAAAGGATTGTGGGATTATGTATTTGGAGATGAAGTTCGTCCAGGTAGCATTGCACCTGCCACGCCTGGTCGTGGTGCAGCTGTTGGTGCAGGACCCTCACAAGTCACTCCAGAGCAAAAGAGATGGGATACTAAAGATGCACAAGCTATGGCTGTGATTGCCTTAACCATAAAGAGGACAATACACCACATATCAGATCTTGTAGAACTTTTGAGGATGCTTGGAACACTCTGCAAGCTATGTTTGGAGGAAGAAACGCTGCCAGAATAGAGTTTTTGAAGAAACAACTTGACAAAATACAAATGGACGAAGGTGACGATATCGTCGAGCATCTTACAAAAATCAGGGATCTTGAAGAGCAATTGCTTAGCATTGATGAAGTGATTCCAGAGAAGGACTTGGTTTCCAAAACACTCAATTCACTACCACCATCTTATTTGACTTTTCAGACTTCTTTGACAATGTCTTTGCGAGCTAATCCTGAGCCTCTTCATTTTGAAGAGTTAGTGGCTTTGCTATTGTAGGAGGATCAATCACGTAAGAACAAGTCTTTACAGGTGGATGGTATGGATCATGCTCTTGTTGTACAGAACAAAAACAAGGGTAAAGAGAGTGCTCATTACTCCAAGTCTGGTGCAGGACAATCTTCAGAGAAGTCTAAAGGTGATTCCGACAAGTCCAAGAAGAAAGGTAAATGTCACTACTGCAAGAAAACTGGTCACTACATTAGTGAGTGTAAAAAGCGAATTGCTAAAGAAAAGAAGAAAGAGTCAAGTTTGGTTGTTTCAGCTTCTGGTGATTCTTCTATAGCTAAAGAAGAGTCTGCAAACTTTGTGCAGGATTCTTATGCTTTTGTAGTATGTTCAGATTTTTCTGCTTACAGTGTTGACGAGACACAAATGATTTGGTATTTTGATAGTGGTGCATCCAGGCATATTACTTCAAGGAAGGATTTGTTTTGTTCATTAGATGCAGCTCCAGCAAGAAAGAAGGTGACATGTGCAAATAATGCTTCTTATCCAATCAAAGGCGTTGGTAAGATTTTGATTACCATTTCAGATGGTTCAGATTTATGCTTGCCAGATGTCTTATATGTTCCAGGGATCAAGAAGAATTTGTTGTCTGTATCCTCTCTTGCAAAAAATGGTCTTCGGATCATTTTTGAGGATGACAGATGTGTTGTACGAGATCAAGAGAATGGTTATTCTCTTATCACTACAGGTACGCTGGAAAATGGACTATTTGTGCTAGATCGTTATGAAAAGAAGATTCAGGTATGTATTGAAGAAACAAAGACTCAGGCCATGCAGGATGCTGAGTTGTGGCATGCTAGATTTGGGCATGTTAGTTATGGCAGTTTGATGACTTTACAACGTCATAATATGGTGCATGATTTGTCTTTATTGGAGATGCCACCAAGACATGTATGTGAAGGTTGCGTTCTTGGAAAGATGCACAGATTTGCATTTTCGAAGGATGGTTCAGTTAGAGTGACACGAAAGTTGCAGCTTGTACACAGTGATGTATGTGGTCCTATGAGGACGCCATCTATAGGAAACAGCCTTTATTTTGTGACCTTCATTGATGACTTTTCTAGGTTTTGTTGGGTGTATCCACTCAAAGCAAAGTCAGATGTGTTTGCAGTTTTTCAACATTATGTCGCCATGGTTGAAAATGAAACAGGTTGCAAAGTACAGACTCTTCGTACCGATCGAGGAGGTGAATACATGTCAGGTGCATTTAAGGATTTTTTGGGAAATAAAGGCATTAAACACCAATGCACTATGCCATACTGTTAACCCTCACGGCTCACGGACACCCCATCACCTACGACGGACGTGTATTATGTATTTGGTAGAGTCAGGTACCGGGCTTGTCAGACCAATAGGAAAAGGGTAAGAGTGATCGCCGATGAGAGGTGCACTCTAACTGGGACATTCAAGGGATTAGTTGGCTAAGCATGGGCGCCCAAGTGTGAATGGGGTGAGCTCATATAAAAGCCAACTAAACCTAAAATTCACTCATTCTCTCATTTGTGCAATAGAAGAGTGCTCTTGCTCCACCTCCATCTCCATCTTCTTCTTCTTCACCTCCTCGTGTGTGTGTGTGTATGTGTGAGAGAGAGAGAGAGGGAGAGTGTGTGTGCGATCGAGCATTACGAAGGCACGACGGCGACGAAGCGGTTGAGCGCGGCACGACTGCAGCTTCTTCTTCATTGCGGCGAGGAATCCAGCACGAAGGCGAGCGTAGAGCGGTGAGTGACACACCCTTTGCTCTCTTGAGCTTGCTAGATTAGTCTTATTGTGTGCTTGGAGCCATTTGTGGCTCGCACACGGTGTATCGGCAAGTCCCTTGCTTCGACAGTGCGGCAAGGAGCGCACATTTTTGGCGCCGCTGCCGGGGAATCGCCCTGCACTAAGCCCAAGAGGCACTTTGTGCTTCTCCTATGAGTTGTTTGTAGTAGGAAAGAAGAGGAAGAGGAAGAGGAATGAGTTGTTTTTCTGAAAGT
The DNA here is from genome assembly GCF_014529385.1 of Adiantum capillus-veneris. Taxonomy (NCBI): domain Eukaryota; kingdom Viridiplantae; phylum Streptophyta; class Polypodiopsida; order Polypodiales; family Pteridaceae; genus Adiantum; species Adiantum capillus-veneris. The sequence goes on from NC_140937.1 coordinate 51,933,281, forward strand.
TGTTAATTTCTGTGTTGTCTGCAAGTTCTGCGATTTCTGCATAATGTTGTGTTTTCTGTTTGCACACTGTCTTTGCCCAATTAGTAGTCGTTAGCTTGTTTGCAGTGAATGAATAAGTAGGAAGGCAGTTAGCAATTTCTGTTTGCACACAGTCTGCACACAGTTTTCTGTCAAGGTTTGCCTGCACACAGTCTTTGCACAGTAAGGTAGTGAGAGAGGAAGTAGGTGGACAGTTAACTCACTGTCAGTAAGCAGTTAACAGATTAGTCAGTGGTTAGCAGCACTGTTAGTAAGTAGATAAGGTAGTGAGCTGTTGACTGGGAGGTTAGGTAGGTGACAGTGTGGAAAGGGTCACCTAAACTGCGCGCGGTCATCGCCATTAAAAAAAAAATCAAAATCAAAATCAAAAAATTGTTTAAAAAAAATAATATAAAAAAAAAACCAAAAATATTTAAGCGTGAGTGACTGGATATTTAAGCGTGAGTGACTGGGGGGCTACACTAAAATTTTGATCGAGATCGGGATCATTTTCCCAAGCCCAAGCCCAAGCCCAAGTCCAAGCCCAAGCCTCAGTCCTATGATATATACTAGACTCACTCTTATATATATACCCTACCCCCTCAAGAGGGAATGAGAGCATGTGGGGCAAGTCCTTCACTCTCCTCCCTTCTCTTCCCACTTGCACCCTTAGACTTTCTAATTCGGGCCTAGTTCCCTACTAGAAATTGACGGTTTTAGGGATTCCGAGGGCATAAAGTGACCAAACGGAGGGCTGTAAAGCACGGCACGTCCCTCTGACCGAGACGCTCGTTTTGAGCTATCATACGTTCCATTCTATAGCTGGGTCAGAAAAAAAGGACCAAAAAATCAAAAAAAAAGAAAAGACTTGGGTTGCAAAACACCCAAAATTACTAGGTGAGCAACCTTCACGGGCCCTCACTGAAACTTCTAGGGGATCCAAGTCATATGAACCTACGCTCTGGACGAGTGTTAGAGCACGAGCATATTGGTAGTGCCTCCATTTACGCGGGCACCCATTATTCCCCCACCCTAGGTTCTGGACCTTCGGCCGGGACTCAAGGTAGCACGACCCAAGATCCTCATATCGCGTCTAGTGATTCTTCCTCTGACTACGAAGTCATGGAGGGGTATCCTACACCAAACCCTGATAGTTCAAGTCAAGACATGCATGCCATGGGCCCACGGCCCGGGTCCAGCGTGTTTAGCCGCTTAAAAGAGACCCTTAGTAGAGCTACTCGCTCCGAACATGCGGTTAATGAAATAAATGAAGGGAGTGGGGAAGTAAATTCGTCATTCATGCCTAAAATGGACCCTATGATTCTTGAGAGTGTGCATGTGAATGTTCCATCCACTGCATCTCCTGATCCTTTAGGACTATCTCCCTCTGAGGTTTTACTACCCGATGGTAGGAGTCTTGCCGAAGTACAAGAGATCGAACGCTATATGCAAGCAACAAGGGAGAGGGAAATTGAGAACCTACGAAGGCTAGAACAAAGTTGAGCCCTAAAAGCAAAGGCTCCTATGACAACAATCATGCCAGCCGAGCAACCGAGTGCTCCCAAGGTAGCAGTCACGGAGGGGCAAGCTATGGGGAGCAATAATGCTTCCACTTCAAGGGAAACCTCCAGCACGCCAGGCCTAGATGGGATATTCCTAAACGAAAATTGGGAGTATGACCTACAAGCAGAAGCTTTAACTGATCGGTACATAGGACACACCTATCATGTGGGTTGGTTAGATGTTCTAAAATCCACATCGGGTGCTACTAGCATAGATGAGCAACAACAGAAAGTCTGTGATGTCCTCCATAGGATTGTCGAGTTAGAAAGACAAAACACAGGGATCAACATGCCTTCAACAGGCCTAATGAGATTCTTGGATACGGGAAAGGCCAACCAACCAACCCTGTCACAAATGGAGACTCCCTCAGTGAGCCCCATTGATCCTCCATATGTTGTTTCGCCAGGAGCCTCAGTACAATCTGAGCCCACAAGTGGCAGCTTTACCTTCCCAGATCTAGCTCATCTTTCTCTTAATGACACTACGGCTACCATGCATATCCCAGTGGTGAGCATGACAAGAAGTACACCATGGAGTTCATTTGTTAACACTGCGCTGATGCCTAGTGGCACAGTGCCCCCAACTATACCTACATGTATGTATCAATCATGTGCACCTGTCGTACCTCAGCCTCATGTAGCTCCTACACCTCCGATTATTCCAAGAGCTTACAATCCACAATGGAATTATCCAAGCTCTTATACAAGTGGAGCCATGCCATTTAATAATAACATGCCATATCAGGCACCCCCTATGCCTAGGGCCACGCCTGTAAACTTTGGACCACCGTCTGGTACACCACCATATGAGATTTGGGACCCAAGAGCCGCGCGTATGCCAAGGCCAAGGCCAACTCCCATCTCACATGTGGTTCCAGGAGCACATACACCCATTATACCTGCTCAAATAGGAGATTTGGCAACATTTGCTCAAACTATCGGTCGCTCTATTGCGGAAAACATGCGTAGTGCACCTGATAGAGAGCCTAGGAGCAAGGCAGTTCAAGTAGCTAAGCTCACACAAAAATTCAATGGAGACGGAGATGCTGGAAAGCATATGGAAGTCTTTGAACATGTGTGCGATTCCTTGGAAGAGCACAATGAGCTACATAAGTGTAAGGCTTTGAGTTTGACCCTAAGCGGAAAGGCTGGAGATTGGTATAGAACCTTAAGAGTAGAAGAAAAAACGATCTACTCTACTCTTAGGAGACTGTTCTTAAAAGAATACATACGAGAGGGAGTACTTTGGGGTGTAGCCTCTCAGCTCCAGAAAGCCCAACGAGAAGAAGGTGAATCCGTGAGAGACTTCATTAGTCGCCTAAAGAATTTTAATTCTCGATGCAATCCAAACGAGCGATTCAACAACAACCAATTGCTCGATAGAATCATTAGGGGACTACGACATGAAAGTATTTATAATGGCCTAGTCATTAGAGGTATCACTACTTGGGAAGCAGTCACCATGAATGCAATCCAATTGGAGGATAATTTAATGATTGTAGGAGAAAGAGTGTCTGCCGAGCCAAAGTCTAGTAGCTCGCAAGCATCAGGGCATGAGACAATGAAGATAAAGCCAACCGTGAAAGAGCAAACGATATCTGAGATGACTTTGGCAGATCTCACAAAGGCCATCCAAGAAAGACTTAGGGATAATCGTGCTCCACAAAACACTCATATGTATCCAAGAAGGGAGCAACAATGGTGCTCAATTTGCTTGGGCCCACATACTACGAGTGAATGCCCTACTTTCAGAGTAAAGTTTAACGGGACTTGTAACGCGTGTGGTAGGTATGGCCATCAAGCGAAGGATTGCCTAATGCTTAAACGCATCATGGAAAATAGACCGCCTATAGCTTGGGCAGACTCACCTCGAGTTCCTGCATTGATGCCTACCCCACCCATGGAGCAACAATTGCCATTACAACACATGGTCCCTAGAACCCAAAATGTGGTCCAAACACACCATTGCCACCTCCAGTGCTAGGACCGCAACCCCCTCATCCAAGAGTTACACCTATGAACCAAATAGGTTGCGAGTCATCTAATACTTATGTAGATTGCAAAGAGGACATAGACTCTAGTATCACCTATGGAGTCGACATGCTTGAGGAGTGCACCATGTACTATATGGAAGACCATTGGGGACAAATCAAAATGGTATATCAAGCTACTGTGCTAGCAGCAAGAGGCCAAAACATTAATAGTTTTGCCAGGAGACCACCTCTTCAGTGCTACGAATGTGGTGGACCACATCGAGTAGCTGAGTGCCCCATTAGAATGCAAAAGAATGCTGCACTAATGCAAACTAGTCAAGGGAGTGCATTGGCAATGCCAATACTCACTTGTAATCGTTGTGGCATAGATCATTTGATCGCACAGTGTCCTAACAATCCAAACGCACCGAAAATCACACCATTGAACATAATAGAGATTGTTGATGGGACACCACCAACTATAAACATAGCACCAGTGAATGCACTCACACGGTCGATGCTCCAAAAGCAAAATTACATCCTCGAAGAGAGAGATGCTGCATCCATTGGCCGAGTGAGAAAGAAGAAAACACGAAGAAAGAAATCCCTTAATGCTTCTAGCTCAAAACCTAGTTCAAAGACTAACATAGGGACAGGAGAGGATCCCGTGTATATGAATGACCCTGAGGATGACTCAGATTCGATAGAGACCACGGAGACCAAAACTGTTATTACAAAGGAAAAAGTCAGTGAGGAGGATCACGAGAGGGAATTAGGATGAACACCAAAAGAGTATTCAAAGTTAAACCACCTAGTTGCGAACCCCCAAGATAAGCCACGAGAGACGAAAAATGAGGATTGCAAGAGAAAGATTGGAACCTATCCAAACCCAACAGTGGAAATTGAACGAGTCCAACAACTGAGGGGTTTGGTGGAAGAGACTAACCGAACATTAGAACGTGAACCCAAACATATCCAGATGTCGGACACAGTGTTTCCCACACAAGTTCAACCTCACAAGAACTACAGGCCGTTAGCTATACCCAGTATCATTCGGGAAGAGAGTGACGGTAGGACATCTGAAAGTGGACACACACCTTTCCTACTAGAGAGAATGTTTGGTGAGGGAATGCCCGACCCCCTTGAGGAAGTGGAGATTCCATCTTCACCATTCTCTTGTCAGGGTCCTACGTCCCACAAGATGCCATTAAATGTTGCCAAATTGATGGATTTCATGTCTTCAGAAGTTAGAACCACCATCATGTCCAAACTATATAAAGACCCCGAGCTAGTCTCAGCTCTTCGAGCCTTCCTCAATGGAGAATTACAGGCCGGATTACCACAGTTTGCACATATGAACAAACCTGACTCGGTAATGAATGATGAGTAACATTTAGCACCACCATCTGACCTAGCGGGACATGAATCTGTAATTGAAGTACCCGTTAACAAGTTGGGGCAATACTTTGAAGGTGATGAATCTAATGCTACTCTGCCAATCACTACTAAAGGATTAACTGTAGAGGGAGTCCTTGACGGTGGTGCGGGAGTCAGCATGGTGACAAAGAGTTGTTGGGAGTCTATGCGGCGACCTCACCTTGAAGCCACAAGCGTAGTGGTAAAAATGGCTAATGGATCTATTGTTACGCCTATTGGAATGCTTAAGGATATCAGGATCAAGGTCTTGGGACACAAGGTAAGGCAGACTTTCATTGTTATGGATTTTTCCAAGCATCCTATGTCATTTGAGATGATCTTAGGGCGTCCATTCATGAGGGAAGCAAAAATGGTGCATGACTGGTCCAAGACTCTGTCATTCGAGTTGATATTTTAAGTGGTCCAACGCATCCTCTAGGAAATAAATTCATCATTGATAATCGATCAGAAACAACAATTCACTCAGCTCCATTACAGTATTGTTACACGTGTAATGAAGACACGGATATTGGGGAGAACTCTCCTTATATGGATATCCTACCCGGACTGGCTGAGTCAGACAATGTCGATTGGGTACACCTAGTGGCAACTATAGATACATGGGGAGCTAGAGGAACAACCTGGGTAACACCAGATGGGGAAGAGATACCACACATTGCACCAGTAAACATGTTAGGTGTAGCGTATGTAACATCCGATGATAAGAAAGAGGCACACCTACCTGAGAGTGAAACCGATGATTCCTCAAAGGCTTCAGGCCAATACACATCAGAAACGGAATCTCAGGGAGAAATGGATTCAGAACCTAAGGAAACATCGAGTGAGCCAAGTATAGAAACTGAACACTCAAGGTCTGGTACGACCATCTATGGTAATTTATATGAGAGTGAAGAAGATACAAGCGAAGACCTATCAAGCAAGTCGAGTTCAAACATTTACCAAAATCAAAACCTTAACAAGAAACAAAGGTCATATAAGAGACGACGATATCGAGAAAATGTGAGAGCTAGGATAAACAAGGAAAGATCTACTGCAGAATGGATTAGCTATCTAGGGGCATGTGATGCTCATCGAAAGCTAGTAGACAATTAGGGTGAACATCTCCAGAGTGTCATGTGGTGCAGCCGGCGACCCATTGACCTCGCTCAATTGGAGGTTACAGAGCCGAAATTGAGTCGAACTATAAGAAGACGTCAAAACCAAGAGTTAGCACAACAACAAAAGGAGGCAGAACTAAAAGAAAGGTCTCCGTCAGGACAAGAGCCTGCTGACTTACATACGGCTCCTGAACATTTTAAATCTTATACCACGGGGGAGCGAAAGGTTGTGTATGCCAAGGCCCAACGAATACCTACCAATGAAAGCAGTGGAGTCTATGATGGTCCAGCGGTAGTTAAAGAGATAGAATTAGCAGAACCAGGTGAGGAGTCTAAACCAGTCTTTATTGCTCAAGACCTTACCGAAACTGAAGAGGCTGTACTTAAGGAGCTCCTCAAGGAATACAAGGATATCTTTGCTTGGACATATCATGACATGAAGGGCGTTCCACCTTCTGTGGTGCAACATACAATTCCCATGATCAACACTGCTAAACCTGTCCAGCAACGACCCTATCCAATGAATCCTAAGTACGCCAAAATTGTACAAGAGGAGATTGAAAAACTTATCCAATGTGGATTCATATACCCTATTGAGCACTCAGAATGGGTTTCTCCAATAGTCATTGTGCCAAAAAAGAATGGGAAACTAAGAGTGTGCGTGGACCTCAAGAAAGTTAATGCAGCTACTAGGAGAGATCATTATCCCTTGCCATATTCAGAACATGTGCTTGAAAGAGTTGCGGACAAGGAAGCTTATAGCTTTTTAGATGGGTACTCTGGTTACAATCAAATCACAATTGCATTAGAGGACCAAGCTAAAACTGCTTTTATCACAGAGTTTGGAGTGTTTGCATTTCGTGTTATGGCTTTTGGCTTAACAAATGCCCCTGCTACATTCCAAAGATTAATAAACACTGCGTTTAAAGAATTTCTAAGGGAGTTTTGTGAAGCTTTCCTAGACGACCTTTGTGTTTATTCTTCTTGGGAGAAGCATTTGTTATATCTACGAAAAATATTTGAAAGGTGCAAATTTTATCGCATCTTATTAAACCCTTTCAAATGCCAATTTTGGGTTAAGCATGGAGTCATTCTAGGGCATATAGTGTCCAAGAACGGGATATCCACAGATGAGAGTAAGATTAAAGCCATTGCCGATTTGCCACCACCTACGAACTATGAAGGAGTTCAAAGATTTATGGGCCATGTTGGTTATTACCGAAGATTTATTTTAAACTTTGCCGAGATAGCGCGTCCATTGTACAAGCTTCTTATCGAGTTTCACTGGACGGAAGAATGTCATCAATCTTATGAGTTATTAAAGAAGACCCTAACAAGTGCTCCAATCCTGCGAACACCTGATTGTAATGTACCTTTTCATGTGCATATTGATGCATCAAATTTTGCTATTGGGTGTGTTCTAACTCAACCAGGAGAACATAAATTGGACTACCCTATTAGCTTTGCAAGTCGCCAATTAAATGATGCCGAGATGAACTACACTACTACAGAGCGCGAAGGTCTAGCTATGATTTATGCAGTAAAGAAATTTCGCTATTACCTTCTTGCTACCAAGTTTGTGTTTTATGTTGATCATCAAGCATTGCTATATTTGGTAAACAAGCCGTGTTCCACAGGTCGAATTACACGATGGTTGTTAATTCTTCTTGAGTTTGAATTCACCGTTGTTGTGAGGCCTGGGAGGAAACATGTCATGGCGGATCATTTATCTCGTATCCCGAATGGCGAAGCTCCTACGGGGGTTGATGATGAATTGCCTGATACTCCTTTGTTCATTGTTGAGACAATGCCTGAATGGAGTGAAAAGATTGTTAACTTCTTAGTTAATGGTTTTCCACCCAAAGAACTGCGAAAAGATATAGCTCGAAAATTAATCAAGGAATGCAAACCCTATAGCTTACTGGCTGGAACTCTCTATAAGAGAGGAAAAGATGATGTTCTTAGACGTTGTGCCCACGAGGATGAGTATTTATATATTCTACAAGAGGCACACATGGGCGTAGCTGGTGGTCACTTTTCAGGAAACTTGACTGCCCGAAAGATCTTACAGTCAGGCTATTGGTGGCCCACTCTGTTTAAGGATGCATCACTTTTTGCAAAGGGATGTGATGAATGCCAACGCTTCAAGAAGACACAAAGAAGTGATAGGATGCCTCTACATCCCATCAAGGTAACCCAACCATTTGAAAAGTGGGGCTTAGACTTTGTAGGACCAATTAGTCCGGCTGCACGTAACACACAATCACAATATATCATTGTGGCTACCGACTATGTAACCAAATGGGCTGAAGCAAAAGCAACACGAAAGGCGGATGCAAAAACAACAGGTAAGTTCCTCTTTGAGAACATTATCACACGTTTTGGATGCCCCTTTGAACTTGTGAGTGACAATGGAACTCATTTTATAAATGAATTAATAAAAGAACTCACATCAAACTTCATGATATCTCACCACAAGTCTACACCCTATTATCCCCAAGCAAATGGCCAAGCTGAGAGTACCAAAAAAACTCTCATCTCCATTTTGACAAAGACAGTTGATGCTCATTGCACTGATTGGGACCTAAAATTTACAGCAGCTTTGTGGGCTTATCGTACTGCGTATAAAGTTGTTATTAATTGCACACTGTTTAAGATGGTGTATGGCCAAGAAGCAGTTATGCCATGGGAGTTTGTCATTCCTAGTCTTCGAGTAGCTTCTCAAGAAGGTTAACCCCTTAGTGGAGCGATTATATATCCTGGAAAGGCTAGATGAAGAGAGGCAATTAGCTGTGCAAAATGCTCTAGTGGAGAAGGATAGGAGAAAGAAGTGGTTTGATAGCCATTTAAAGGATAAAGACATCAAGGTTGGTGATAAAGTTCTTATGTACGGGGTACGTAATGAAAAGAAGAAATTGAAATACGCTGGTAAGGGGCCATATCGAGTGTGTGAAATTACCCCGCAAGGTACCATTCGTGTGGAGACTCTAGATGGAGTTGAAACCATTGGATTCCTTAATGGGAGTAAATTCAAAAGATATTATGATCCTCTAAGCCAGGAAGAGTTGCAAGCCATCCATCAAAAGAAGGCTGCCAAGGAACAAGCAGAGCTTTAAAAAATCCAAGCAAGAGTTGAGGCTCGAGAACGACAACAACATCTTAGACGCCAACGAGAGGCTAATCTGGGAATCACGCAAGCATTTTTCGAGGACACAAATGAAGACTCATTAGAATCTGAGCCACCCCTACGATACCCAATTGAGCTAAATATCCCCTATGGGAAAGTACTATACAATGCCTTATTAGATACGGGAGCTAAACACAATTTGTTATCCTATGGAGTTTGGTGTCAATTAGGGAAACCGACCCTATCCCCGAGTACGATGCAAGTCAAGGGCATTAATAAAAAGAAAACTGCTATTCTTGGAGTCCTTCAGATCCCTGTTGTCTATGACAATGGAAGCATAGTGCAGAGGTTTCTAGTCATGCCCGCGGGAGCTATGGAAGGCAACGTAAACTTGGGACGCACGTGGATGTTGGCAACCAAATGCACTATTGATTGGGATACTGTTAGTGTCACGACGCGACCACCGACTCTTACCCCTATCATTCAAGCAAAGTCACCTACGTTGCAAACTCTAGCAAAGTTGAAGGATAGCCAACATTCACAAGCCAAGGTGGTTAACTCGTCTTCCTAAGAGTACATATCAATGGGTCCCCAAGGCCTTACTTCCAACTACCTCAACCCTCCCATCCATTCCAAGAAAAAATTTCCTGGGAAAACCAAGAGCGCGCCCTAGGAGAGTCAAGACCAAATCACGATGGATTCCAAAACAACTATTAGAAGCCCAAGGCTACTATGATGGAAATGAGCAAATTTGGGTACCTAAACATAAAATGTGTCCTTCCCTATCGACAACAAACCCATATGAGTCAAACAGTGTAACGCTAAAGCCAATGGCACACCGTGGGAAGGGAAATATCAAAGAATGCTACACACCTAGTCCAGAGCTAGTTTGGGCTCCAAGGCAAAACCAATTTATTTCACCTAGCTCAGGAAGGGGGGAGTTCCATGAAGCTTCTAGCTCCTCATGTAATACATCCATAGAGGTAAAAGCTTCTACACAGCCTCCATCTATAGTAATGGACCTCCATGAAGCTACAAAAGAATCCACACCTCCCAGTGTTCAAGAATCACCTGATGAACCACTTCAAGTTCGATCCTGGGAGAGTACATTACCACCCTTGCAACTTGACGAGGCACCTAGGGTAATAGAAAACTACTGGCAAAAATCCTCACCTATTACCAACTGGAACAATTGGTTTCAAAGGGTGACGACATCATTTCAAACGGTATGATCTACCCAAGGAAGGGGGGAGTGTTTGTGGACATCCATCATTCACTTGCTTCCCTCTCAACCTTTCTCCCTGACCTCTTAATCTCCGATCTTAAGGAATGTATATATAAAGCCTTATACTCACAAAAACAAGATAAAAAAGTAAAAGAGCAAGAGCCATAACACAAATCATAAAAACAAATTATGCACAAGAACACGACCCTTGTAATATTTGCACTCTAACCATCATCTATTTGCCTGTACAGATATGGCTAGTACGCTAGAGTCATCCACTCCTGCCTTGGGTGAGAGGTACCCTCGTTACTTTTCACAAATATTTCACATGGTCTTTCCAGTGCTTGCATGTGAATGGGATTTGATAGGTACGCTAGCATGTGAGAGGAATTTTGAGGAGTTAGAATGGCTGATACGTCTCTTGACCACGTCTGATCCATACTTAGTAGAGAGCGTTTCTCCCATGCACGATGCTGGAGAACCTTTTGATGTACATACTTATGCAGCAGCGGTTGGTTGCTTGATATATTTGGCAGGAAACACTCGTCCAGACATTCAATTTGGGGTTTCACAAGCAAGCAGATTTATGCACAGCCCAGGTATGCATCATTGACAGGCTGTGAAGCACATACTTCGTTACCTTTCAGGTACCCCTAATCTTGCCATGTTCTTTCCAAGGGGGGATATGTATGGAAAGCACAGTTCTATGCAGCTTCTTGGTTACAGCGATTCAAATTGGGCTGGTGATTTTGACACACGAAATTCCACAAGTGGCAATTGTTTTTTCTTGGGAAATGCATGTATATCTTGGCTAAGCAAGAAGCAACCCACAGTGGCTACATCAACTTGTGAAGCTGAGTACAGGGCAGCTTTCACGGCAACAGTTGATTGTGTATGGATACGTATGTTATTGGCAGATCTTTCTGAGTGTCAATATGCACCCACTACCATTTTCACTGACAGTCAGAGTGCTATGGCAGTTGCAAGGAATCCAGTATTTCATGCAAGAACAAAGCACATAGAGGTTCACTACCACTATGTCAGGGAAAGGCTACATGCAGGGGAGATCACAGTAACTTACTGTCCTACACAGGATAACATTGCAGATCTATTTATGAAGGCGTTATCACGAGAAACGTTTGAAGCTTTCCGAAAAGCTTTGGGCTTACTCTCATACACATGATGATCTGCTACCTTGTACGGATTCACACTATCACTACAGGGAGGATTTGTAGACATGTAGTAGTGTTAGTGTGTATACGCGCTTCACCAGGGGCACTTTTCTCCCACTGGGTTTTTCCCCCTGGACATCTGGTGTGAAAGGACACCTTATCTCTTAGGGTTTCATATAAGCTTTGTAGCTCTGAGTTTGTATATACTCTATTATTCTAATACAGAGAGAGAGACTACAGAGATCTCGTACACAACGTCTGTGTCTTCTCCTTCTCCATCTTCTTCCTACTCTGAGTTGCTGTCTTCCTTCTGTTTCCTGTTTCATCATCTTCAACAGTAACTTGAGGAGAAAACTAGTGAAGGAAATATACAAGAGCATAAATGAATTGGTCATTTTAAACCTACTCAAGAAAGGAATAAGCACATACTCCCACCTTCTGACCTTGCTCCTTATACTATGCAAGACCTAGTGGAATATTTTCTCATGAGTAACGTCAACCCCTAGAAGAGCACCCAATTGGCAGAAGATCTTTCCTTTTAAAACTATCTTGCCGGTCCACATAGAGGGCTCGAATGAGTCATTTTTTGATAGAGAGATCAATTTGGATTTATCAATATTGAATTTTGACCCAAAGTCTAAGGCAAATAGCCTTTCTAAATATATGAGGGGAAGCTTTGAGGAATAGGAGGGAGTCATTTACAAAGAGCTTTGCTATGAGTTGGTTGTTGTTTAGCAAGGTCAATCCTTGGATCTCCCCTCTCACAACATGGTCTTCAAGCATGGTAGCTAGAGGATGGGAGTCAATGGAAAAAACAAAATAGGATAATGGGAAGCCTTGCATGAATGATCTTTTGACTTCAAAAGCGTCCACAATTCTATTATCAATAGGGAGTCAAGAATGGTTGCTAACAACAGCGAGGGTAAAAACTAGCCGACACAGCCAAGGCCCAAAGTCCAAAGATTTCATGACATCTTCTGTGAATGACCATGTGATTAGATCATAGGCTTTGTCTAGATCTAGCTAAAGTAAGATACAATCTTGCTTGGTGAATGATGCATATTCAACCATTGTTGCTAGGAAATTATCACATATTGACCTTCCTTTGATAAAACCGTGTTGATGGGGAGTCATTACTTTCTCTAGAATGGGAGACATCCTAAGAGCTACTATTTTGACAATAATTTTATATACCACTTGAATCATTATTATGGACAGCTAGTTCTTCAGTTGCAAGCAACATATTTTCTTTGGGATAGGTTTTATGAGGCCCCTTTTAATGCTTGAGTCTAGGATGCCATTAATCAAGGGATGATCAGGTCTCCTCAATCTCGTAAAAATAAAAATTCTTTCAAGCCATATTAAGTGAGTAAGTGAAGGTGAGTCTAGGAAATGAAAAGAAAGATGAAGGTGGAAAGTTAAGAGACATATGAAGGTTGAAAGTCAAAAGACATATGAAGTGGAAAGTAAAAAGATCTTTTGTGTCCATATAAAGAGGTGGTCAACTTAACATTGTATATTTGTGTTTCTCTTCTCGTTTATTTTTCCTTTAGCCCTTTCCTCTCTTTGAAGTGTCCTTGCACTCTCTCTCTCTCTCTCTCTCTCTCTCTCTCTCAAAGTTGTAACCATCCTTCTCACGTCCAACCGATATTGTTGCAAATCTACATGTGTTGTCATTGTCTATTCTGTGTGCTATTAAATAATGCATTTCTTTTGTTGTTATTGAGGGAATCTTTGAATTAGGAATACCTTTTGATTTTTTTGATCCATTAGGAATACCTTTTAATTTGGATAGTCATGGCATGATTAGCCATTTGCATGATCAAGAATTTAATATCCTCCTAGAATTCTTTAAAAAACTCAATAGTCAATCCATCCAACCTTGGGGAATTTTCCTTGCCTCAAGCTGCAACACGAAGGAGCATTCCACCTCAATAAAGACCATCTCAAACAAGTATGCTCTTGACTATGATATTGTCTTCTTGACACTCCTAAACAAATTTGTCCTAGATTCATCCACTTCAAGAGAGCGGGTCTCAAGTTGACCAACGATCTAGCATAAGCAATGTAACATCAGCTTATACATTTTATCTTGGCCCTTCACTTTGTTCCCCTCTCCATCAATGACCCTTCATTTGCATGCAACAAGAACGTTATCCAGATGATGCCTCTCAAGTAGGCCTTATTGGGACCCTCCTCTCGGGTACGGCTCTCTCTTGATTTGATCCCTTACTTGAAAAAGAATCTCCTCTCCTTCATGACTTTGAAGCTTTTGTGCGGGAGTTCTATGCAACCTTTGGCGATGCTGATAGAGCAAGGGTTGCTAAAACCAAACTTAGAAATATTTGCCAAGGATCAAGACCTGCATCCATCTATGCATCCAAATTTCAATAGCTCACTTGTGATTTAACTTGGCATGAGGAATATTTCATTAGCCAATTCCGGTGGGGATTAAAGGATGATGTAAAAGATCTTTTGTTGACTATGCCAAAGGTTCACACACGATGCGAGTTCATCTCTCAAGCAATAGAATGTGATAATCGACTATTTGAGAGATGACAAGAGAGACGTCTTGGGGCACCATTGCGAGTCAACAGAAGTGACACATGATGGCCACACACCTCAACAGGGCCATGAATCAAGCATTGAGTCCATGCAGTTTCTCATTTTTGCCATATGTAGTAGTCCTTGAATTATAAGCTTATGAAAGGATTTTCCAAAATGAGTGGATCTACTATGGTTTTGGAAAAATTTTCCAAAACCCTGAAATAACACTTTTATGTCATGTTAGGTTACCAGACTAGTGTTAAATGGAGAGAACTAATCTTCTTTGTAGATACCTTGTATAGCATGTGCATTAGCCTCCATTGTTTGTTAAGTGAAGGGAACTAATCTGCTTTGTAAACAACTCAGTGAGGTCATTACATAGATACCTTGTATAGACCTTATGTACCAAAGTTTCACTTATATAATATAAAATACCTTGATGTATGTATATATCTTGTAACATAATAAGAGAAATTAACCCCTTCTATTGAACTCACATGATATTGTGTATATTTTTTAGTGACCTTCCCCATGTACATAAGGTTGATGTATGTTTCTTCTGCTTGTGGGAAAGAAAAATTCATGTTTTTGGGCCTATTCCAAGATATTTGACAATTTTGCCTCACAAATATGCGCAAGAATTTTACTTAATCCCTTCAACTACTTTATTGACTAGAAGACTTTCATTTCCGTTGAGGTTGTATTGGGTAGTTAGTTTTGATCAACTTCTTTCCAACTCAAGCTGATTCCGTCCTAGAATTGGGCTAGATGTGAATAATTTTTTGCTTGTCATGGTTTTGCACCATCTCACTTGTGTTTCCACCTATCTTAACATGAGCCCAAGGTGGTGCCGCTAGTTTTTCATGAGATCCTACCTTTTTTCATGGGGCCCCTTAAGAGAAGAGTTTTACCTTGTTTATCATATCCCATGTCAAATGGCTAGGCTTAATCTTGATTTTCTATTGACACCACAAACTTGGAACGCTGGGCCTCCCCATGGATCGCCAGCTTGAGGATCCCAATTTTGCCATGTTCCTTAGCTCTAGCAGCCTACTCCCATTTTCCTCACTACCACGATAACATATCCTTGGAATTTTTGAACATATGAAATGTGTGAGAGGTTACAAAAACTCTTTACAATTACATCTGGTCATTTTTAGTATTGGGGAGAAGAAGGATAAGTATAGGATCATAACAAATTGATTACATTAACTTTGCTATGGAAGAGAAGGGGTACATACTCACATCTTCTCATCTTGATCCTAAATTTGTCCATGAAACGTTGAAACTTTTGCTTGCTAGAGATTCCAACCCCCTAGTGGGGCCCCAAGGTGGTGAAACACTATACTTTTAGAAATAGTTTCTCTTGATCAATTTGAGTGGAACAATAAATCATTCTTTGAGAGAGGGAGATCAGCCTCAACTTCTCAATGTTGTAATACGCTCTCCCTCTCTCGCGCGTCACTGAGCTCAGGCAGTTTGTTGACGAGGCGACATGGAGAGGAGGGAGGGGGAGGTTGTGTAGGGCTGTTGTGAAAAGGGGGAGCGGACGCGCATGCACTCGAACTGCAGAGGGAGAGGAGGGTGAACACTGGAAGGTTGACCCTTTGGGGTTTGGGGGGCATCTCGTTAATTAATACCATTCTTTATCATCAACCTAGGTAGTATGGTATTCTTTAAGAAGGCGTTTGCTAAGGGCTCCCTATTTTGCTAAGTAGTAACTTCACATCTTGAATTATGACTGTGTGTAAGTGGCTATAAAAAGTCTAAGGCTTGCACCCTTTGTATTTTGAAGCTCATTGTAAATTCATTTCTGTGTTATGGCACAAGGTCGCTTTCAATTCTAATCTTGATAAATCATGAAATGCAATCTCTCTTTAGTACAAGTTCTCTCAAGAATCCTAAGCTTTTTTGAAGATTAAGGAGGTTAAGTTTTTGCGAAGGCAATGACATAGACAAGTTTTTGCGAGGGCAATGACATAGACAGGTAGCGTAGTTTTTGGAAGGTCGATGGCATCGACAAGTTCTATCAAATGGTGGCTAGCCGGAAGTTTGAAGATACTTGAGTTCCAAGCTTGAAGGGGGGTTTGCACCGCCAAGGGCCTCCGAGAAGAGAATTGCCAGTAGCCATTCTGTTCTGTGGGTACTTGATGCCTCAGACCCCCTTTCCCATGCTCGCAAATTCCAAGCACCGTTTGCGATTAATATATCCTACACTTTGCGATTATTAGCCAAGCACAAGCTTGCAATTATTAGCTACACTTATATCTCTTTGCATAGAGATATTAATCGCTTTTTGCTGCTATTAATCATTTTGTGTTGCCCACCCTTATCCATCTCGTTTGCTCCCAAGCTTGGTGGCTACCATCTACCCTAGCGTGCTAGGTGCCCTCCCCCGCCCCCTTTTCTTGTTTGCATAGAGTGGTGCTAAAAATTGAATCTGAGACCCTGCCGATGAAGGAAGACATCATCAAGTTTTTACAAATGCTTGGGACTAGAAAAATGGCGTCGCATGAGGGAGTCGTACCGATGGTGAAGGGGAAGGGATGACTTTGCATCCTTTGAACGATATTGTCATTGAGGGGGAATCTCCGCCAAGTGTCCCAGCCCAGATGACAATGAAGCTCTATCGGAGGACAAGGCCCTCTTGGCTAAAGAAAAAGGAAAACAGCTAGTCCAAACTACTCAGGGAATCAATTTGGAGGTGAAGACCCTTAAGACGGGTGTGCCCGAGGGACCGATCAACATGAATGGGAATAAACAATCAACATCGTATACTGCTCTTAGACCAGGCATCTCATGCACAAACATTCTGAACGGTCCAAACTCCAAGGATAGCATTGAAGTCACAACAATTGAAGTACCAAGTGAGGGAGGCCATGAAAAACCGAAGAAAGATAAAGCTAGGCTCGAACAAGAGCTTAAAGAAGTCAACATGCATTTAGAATGGGGCCCAAATGGGAACAAAAAAACTTTCTCCCAAGAAGAATGCAGTGGAATTTCCGACAAAGGACTGGCAGATCGAGCCTAGAGTGCTCTAAAGAAGTCTCTGCCACAACAAGTGGAGGTTGCAGAGGCTATCACTGTCACGATTCCTCTAGTACTTATTAAAAAGCAGCTAGCCACACAAGCTAAGCTTAGGCTTGTGTTTTGTTGGGGTATAAAGCCCAATGTGGTCGCCCAGGTAAGTGGGCGGGCCGCCAAGTATGTACACATATTCTTTTGTAAAAACCTAATAAGAACTCACTATGCTCTACACATTACAGTAGAGCGAGTTCACCATATCGTCGTGCTCTTCTTCTTGCACTCTCTCTCACGTCGCACTTCCACTCGTACTCCTTCAACTAGTATCAGAGCTCAGATCGAGGCTCGGGGTAGCACTGCAGGAGGCTAGAGTCACCATCTCAGATTGGAGTGAAATTTGACAGGTGAAGACACGGCCCCAAATCTCGTGGGAGAACCCGAAGGACTTGGTGTCGTCAGAATTTCATTCTGAGGTCATCTCGGCCACCGTTCGGCTTCGACAAAGTTCTGCGCATGCCATTTTCGACTACGTGGTCTCAGCGGGTGCAAATCCGACTCTGCAAATTTGGGGTTTTCGGCCTACGACTGCAGGTGCTGAGGATATCGACACTCTCAGAGTGTTGATTTGTGGCTGTCTACACATCGAAGGACGGCTCACAGTTCTTGGAGGCGTGTCACATACGACACGGGCGCATCTACACACAGACTGTAGGCGACATCCACTAGTTCATCGGGTAGCTTGTGTTTGCTGCTTGATATTCCAGATTTCATCCTGACATTGCAGGTACTTCCACATGGGATGTATTGTCAGAGATGATGTATGTCTATTGAGGGTTTGCTGGCTGTGAGTCACGCAGCAAACAACCGCCGCAGCGGTTACAACATACAGTGGGAAATTTGTGGATGTATGACTTTGTGGGAAGTCTATGTACTGTCAGATTTACTGCAGCCTTTGTTGAGGGTCGAGTGAGGTTTTATTGAGCTGGGGGATTCTTGAATGTTGAGATCCTTTCGGTGATACAGGTCTTGGAGCGATCCCTCGAGCACCCTTAGATAGGCAGCTAGGATGTATTGACTGTGAGTTAGACAGTTGGGATTGCATCTTTGCTTTACTGCTGTTGAGGCATTGTTGCAGTCTATGCTTATAGGACAGTGACAGGACAGTGAGAGACAGTACAGGTGCAGGACACGTTTACCCGCAGCTTACAGTGTCAGAGAGACAATGTTTTTTGAGTTGTTTTTTGGTCTGTTTTTAGTACACTAGAGCCATTTTACAAAGGAGACTGCCAAAATTTATGCAGAATCTGAAGCTGTCTTGGTTCATTTGACAGGTTGATATTGGTTCAGAGGTCAGTTTACAGGGGAAACTCTTCCCAATTTTTCCCAGGAAAGTAAACTACTGTGAAGCGTAGCTATGGCTGGATCACAGGACACTTCTCTTTACAATATCAAGAAGCTGGATGGAACCAATTTCCCATTGTGGAAGCAGCAGATTTGGCACGTGTTGGTACAAAAGAAGCAGATAAAACCTATAAAGCTTAAGGGGATAAAACCAGAAGATATGGACGAAGATGAATGGAGCGAAATGGATGAATTGGCACTTTCTACCATTATGCTGACTTTGGCAGAAAGCGTTTACTTCAATGTAGCAGACGAGATGTCGGCTTATCAAGCATGGTTAAAGCTGAGTGATCTTTATGAGAAGCAGAGTGCAGCTTCACAGGTATACTGGCTTAAGAAGCTTGTTGACTTGAAGATGAAAGAAGGGACACCTATGTCCAATCATCTGAATGAATTCAACACAATCTATAGTCAGTTGTCAGCTCAAGGTGTCAAGTTTGATGAACCTGTTAGAGCTATGTTCCTGTTGATCACATTGCCGGAAAGTTGGGACACTTTTCACACAGCTTTGAGTAATTCTACACCTCCTGATGGTTTGAACATAGCAAGTGTAGAAGAAAGTCTGCTTACTGAAGAAACCAATAGAAAGACAATGGACAAAGGCAAAGGAACAACCTTAGTTGTCAGGGGAAGGACCAAAGAAAAGTACAAAGGTGGAAAGAGGAATCAGTCTCATAGCAAGTCCCGCAGTGCTAAAGGCAAGAGTGACATAGAATGCTACCATTGTGGCAAGAAGGGTCACATGAAAAGAGACTGCAGAGAATGGAAAGCAGAAGAAGGCAAAGAGAAAGCTGAAGACCATGGTGAGAAGAAAAAGTCCTCAGTGAAGATTCAAGAAATAAATGTGACAAACATTGTTGCAGAGGATGACAGTCTAGTGTCAGGAGACATCTACTTCTTGAAGAATACACTGGACTCAGCTCTTCTTACAGCATCTGATGGAAATGCACTGAGAGACTAGATTATAGACTCAGGGGCATCACTTCATGTGTCTTCAAACAAGGAGTGGTTTACCTCTTATGTGACCACTAAAGATCATGTTCGGCTAGGCAATGGGCAGACACGTGAGATCTTAGGTGTTGGAGATGTTCAATTGAAGTTTCAGAATGGCTCTTCTTTCACGCTAAAGAATGTGAGACATGCTCCCGCAATTACAAAGAGCTTGATCAGCACAGGCTTACTTGATGATGCTGGCTACGTCACCACTTTTGGACAGAACATGTGGAAGATATCCAAGGGTTCTATGACAGTAGCACATGGAGTAAAGTCTGGAGGACTTTACATGATTTATGTATCAAATGTCTCTAAAAATGTAATCAATGTAACCGAGCAGCCGAACGTTTCTTTGTGGCATAGCCGGTTAGGACATATGTCCAAGAAGGGAATGGAAATCTTGTCTCGTTCTGGTTATTTGCCTGGCTTTTCATTTAATGATTTTGAATTCTGTGAACATTGTCTGTATGGTAAGCAAACACAGAAGCCACATAAGCATAGAAGCAGTAGAAGAGATACACAGTTGGCACTTGTTCATAGTGATTTGTGTGGACCTATGCCTAACCTATCTCTAGGGGGAGCTTCTTACTTTATGAAATTTATAGATGATTACTCGAGGAAAGTATGGGTTTACTTTCTCAAGCACAAGGATGAAGCGTTTAGTGTTTTCAAAACATTTGTGACACTTGTGGAGAATCAGAGTGGCAAGAAGCTTAAATGCTTACGCACTAACAATGGTGGAGAGTATGTTTCAAAGGCCTTTCAGGACTTTTGTGAGTCAAAAGGTATAAAACATGAACTTACTGCTCCTTACAATCCTCCTCAAAATGGTGTTGCTGAGAGGATGAATAGAACCATACAAGAGAAGGTCAGAAGTATGTTGTCTAATGCACAGCTGCCAAATGGGTTTTGGGCAGAAGCTGTATCAACAGCTGTTCATCTTGTAAATAGATCTCCTAGCAAGGTTTTGCAGAAGGATTCAGTGCCAGAGATGGTATGGTCAGGCAAAATGCCCTCATACAAGCATCTCAAAGTCTTTGGCTGTGAGGCATATACTCACGTTCCAACGGAATTTAGGAACAAACTTGAGCCAAAAAGTAGAAAGTGCATCTTTCTAGGCTATGGTAATTCTGGTGAGATGGGGTACAGACTTTGGGATCCCGAATCCAGAAAGGTTGTCCGCAGCAATGATGTTCACTTTAATGAATCCAAATATCATTCTAAACCAGAGAGGGTTGAGGAGATTAGAAGAGTTGTCTTCCAAGAAGATGGACCTACACGTGCAAGACAAAATGTCAGGGCTCAAGAGGAGCAAGGACAAGATAGAGTGGAACCACAGGTTGTGGCTGAGACTGAGCCACCTATTGTGCGTAGATCTGGACGTGTCACGCGACCTCCTGATAGGTTTGTTCCATCTATGAACTATGTCATGTTGACTGATTGCAATGAGCCTTCATGTTACAAGGAAGCAGTGCAAATGAAGGACTCCGGGAATTGGCAATTGGCCATGCAGTCAGAGATGACAGCTCTGCATAAAAACAAGACATGGAAGCTAGTTATTTTACCACAGGGCAAAAAGGCTCTACCTTGTAAATGGGTTTACAGGTATAAGATCACCACTCATGATAGTTAGCCAAAGTACAAAGCAAGGCTTGTTGCCAAGGGCTTTAATCAAGAACAAGGCATTGACTTTGATGAAGTCTTCTCTCCGGTGGTCAAGATGACTACATTGAGATGCTTTCTTGCATTGGTTTCCATATTAGATTTGGTGTTGCACCAAATGGATGTCAAGACAGCGTTCTTGCATGGTGATTTAGATGTGGAAATTTACATGCAGCAGCTAGAAGGGTTTGTTGAGAAAGGCAAGGAAGATTGGGTATGCCAGTTGTTAAAGAGTCTTTATGGCTTAAAACAATCACCGAGGGCATGGTACCATAAATTCCACAAGTTTATGCTTTCTCAAGGCTACAAACGTAGTGAGTTAGATCACTGTCTATATACAAAGAAGGCTAAGGATGGCAATTGGCTGATCCTTATTTTGTATGTGGATGACATGTTGATTGCTGGCAAGCACTTGGAAGAAATTTCAGCTTTGAAGTCAAAGATGGCAAAATTGTTTGACATGAAAGACATGGGTGAGGCAAGTCATATACTTGGTATGCGCATTGAGAGAGACAGATCAAAGAAGTTGATTTGGTTATCTCAAACAGAGTATATTGAGAAGGTTTTGCAACGTTTCAATATGGAGAAGGGAAAGGCATTGAGTGTTCCATTGCCACCATATGTGAAACTTAGCAAACAAGATTGTCCTGTGTCTGAGGAAGAAAAGGCTAAAATGGATAAGATTCCATATGCGTCTGCAGTGGGTAGTTTGATGTATGCAATGATTGCTACTCGCCCAGACATTGCATTTGCAGTGGGAGTAGTAAGTCGATACATGTCAAACCCAGGCAAGAAACATTGGGAGGCAGTGAAAGGAATATTGAGATACCTGAAATCTACAAAGAGTATGCGTATATGCTATGGGAGTCAGGAGCTAAGTGTAAAGGGTTTTACAAACTCAGATTATGCAGGTGACTTAGACAACCGAAGGTCTACGTTAGGGTATGTCTTTACATTGGCTGGTGGAGCAGTATCATGGCGTTCTAGATTACAAGATTGTGTTACTCAGTCTACTACAGAGGCTGAATATGTTGCAGCATCAGAGGCATGCAAAGAATCAATTTGGCTTAATCGACTAGTAACAGATTTGGGAATCAAAGAAGAGATGTCTGTGTTATATTGTGATAGTCAAAGTGCTATACAATTGGCTCGCAATCCAGTTTATCACTCAAAGACAAAGCATGTGGATGTGAAGTATCATTTCATCAGGGAAATGCTCGAGGATAAGCAACTTCAGCTTGTCAAAGTTCACACCACAAAAAATCCTGCTGATCTACTTACAAAAGGACTTCCCTCAGAAAGCTTTGCGCATTTTCGCAAGCAGTTAGGTGTAGGGTAGTACATCACTTCTCTACATCTCTTGTATATTAGCTTGTATAGTAGCTTCTCTCACACTTAAAGTACCACATTGGACTTTAAGTGGGAGGTTGTTGGGGTATAAAGCCCAATGTGGTCGCCCAGGTAAGTGGGCGGGCCGCCAGGTATGTACACATATTCTTTTGTAAAAACCTAATAAGAACTCACTATGCTCTACACATTACAGTAGAGCGAGTTCACCATATCGTCGTGCTCTTCTTCTTGCACTCTCTCTCGCGTCGCACTTCCGCTCGTACTCCTTCATGTTTGGATTCAATGGGAGAGTCCCTAATAGATTTGAATTGATCCAATAGATTCAAGGACCACAAGTTCTTGGACATGGGAGGGCAATTGAAAACACACTTACCTAGCCAAGGGCTTCTGCTCGATTAGATTTAGGGGGTACTTTGATGTGTTAAAGATCCTAGATAAAGGCCCCTAATAGTTAATAGGGCCACTATGTGCGTGGTGCCATGGGAGCCAATATTTGACTCAGCAGAATCCCTCCAAGGGATACATCTTGTTTGGATATAATTTGCAGGTTTGCCTAGCTAGCTCTGGGATAACATTAGGTTTCTTTCTAATCAGTTGGGCGCCCACCTATTTGTTCCTAACAAGAGGGGACTTGGCACATTCTCTAACCGAGTGTGTAAAGGTGGGACAAGTCCCCTCTTCAACTTCACCTAAGAGCATGGTGATCAATGTGGGAGCTGGACTTATTATTGTTCTGCTCAATTTTGGGATGTACTTTGGGGCGTGCTTTGAGTGCAACAAATCTGGGCACTTTGCCAAGGATTTCTCCATGAAAGTAATGGGAATACTGATCCTACAATGCAAGGTTCCAGTGTAGGGTTTGAAAACCATGTCCCCTTGAAGAAAGCAACTGTGGAAGAGAAGGAGAAACAAATGAAGAGTAATGTAAAGACAAGAGTAGGGGAGGAAAAAGAGGCTATGATGTGTGATAATGAAGCCACCAAATTTCAGGAGAAGTCTATCGAACAGTGGAGCCTCACACTACAAAT
This sequence comes from Adiantum capillus-veneris, assembly GCF_014529385.1. Classification (NCBI taxonomy): domain Eukaryota; kingdom Viridiplantae; phylum Streptophyta; class Polypodiopsida; order Polypodiales; family Pteridaceae; genus Adiantum; species Adiantum capillus-veneris. The sequence continues at coordinate 51,956,897 of NC_140937.1, forward strand.
AATTTAAGGCGCTAGAAATGTTGATATGATTGTTTTCCATGCTGCTACACATAAGCTTCTAACAACATCAACTTTGTCCGGATGTGCAAGTCCTAGGACTGAAGAGGATCAAAAGGGTGAAGGTAGTGGCAAAAGAATCCGTATAGTTGAAGGGTATTGGAGCCCTAAAAGGGAAAATCTCCTCCCCCCCCCCCCCCCCCCCCCCGCCCAATTCCATTAAGGGAGGGACTTGTGTCCTCCCACTCCACAATCCCTTCGAAGCGCTTCAGATGAAGGAACCTTGGGTTTCTAGAGAGCCTCCTGACTCTCCTAGATACAAAGATGCAAAAAGGGACAGGGATTGGATGTTGAGGAATCCGTTCCTCTCTCTCAATGATGGAAGTTCTAGATATCCTATCATGGAATGTGAAAGGTTTGAAGACCCGAAAGAAGCATGCCCTCTTTTGTGAAGAATTTAGAAAGGATAAGGAAGTTAATTACTAGGCCATCCAAGGACATCATATAGATGCCTGCAACATAAGAAAACAAGCATTGGGAAAGAAGTTGGTGTTCTATGGAGAGGGAGTGGACGGTTTCAGTGGCGTCTTCTCTATTGTGGACAAGGACCTAGAGCCCAAAGTGGTCCTTAATCACCCCTCTACCAGAGTCCTAGGAGTGACAGTCATTTGCGTAGATCACACTATCACCGTAGTTAACATATATGGGACCTGCAATGCCAAAGAGAGAGCCAATTTGTGAATGCATCTTAGAGATTCCCTTATTGAAGGAGAGTGGCTACTGATAGGTGACTTTAATATGGTGGAGAGGAGCAAGGATAGAACAATCTCAACCAATATATTGGCAGATTCTGAAAAACTAAATGGCTAGGTCTTTGTGAGAAATGGGCTATGATGGACCTGTGGGAGGTGGGTCCCTAGAAAAGTACGTCGGGCCTCACATACACAAGCCTACAATATGCCCGAACGGCCTCCACACTGTGGCATGTTCTACTACTCTCACCAAGCTAATTGGATCTCATCATTACTTGAGATGAAGGTGCTGTCAATGAAGATCTTGTCGGACCATCTGCCTTTACACATGAAACTCAGGAAGGCCAAAGGGGAGGGGTAGGCCCCCAGAGAGTGTAAGAAGCTGCTTGTCACTATGGCACACCTGTTCAAAGACCCTCTCTTTAGAGGGATTACCAAGAAAGCTTTGAGTAAAATCAATAAAGATATTAAGCTAGAAAAACCTAAAGCTTGGGAGCTCTTTGCTTGGAGTATATAGAAAGCGATTAAAAGCTTGGGCCCTTGGATGAAAAAGGCCCGAGATGAGCATTAGAAGCAGCTTGAAGAGGAGGTTGCTTTTCTAGCTTCCAAAAAATCTATTGGCTAGCCTTCAAAGAAGAACATAAAAGGTGATTGGAAAATAAAGCCAACCTGGCCGAGAAGAAGCTTGAGGAAGTCAGAAGAGCGAGATTATTATCCACAGAGACATTCATTTAGCCATTGAGGGCCCTAGTCACACACACTTTTTTAGGGCCTTGAAAATCAAGAAAAGATGGGGCTCCATCCACTCGCTCACATATGAGAATGGGAATGCTACACAAGACCAAGATGAAATGGCTAGGATGATGCTTGAGCATCTAAGCAAAATCATTGGCCAATCTAAGACCCTCTCTCAAGAAGTGGATGAAGCCAGAGAGACCTTGCTTTCTAAGACCCTCTCTCAAGAAGTGGATGAAGCCAAAGAGACCTTGCTAGAGAGTGTCAATAGGACAATCCCCCAACCTGAAGCCAATCGTCTTGGGATGGCCTTTTTTGGAGACGAGTTCACAACTTGCATTGCAAGCTCTTGTCAAGGAGAAGTCCCCTAGTTGGGATGGTCTAACCATTGAATTCTTCAAGGAGTTCTAGGGTGACCCAAAGGCCCCAGTCACGTATATGTCTAACCAAGATTTTGTCAAAGGGTTGCTAGATTGTGTGAAAAGAGGGCTTATTAAGCCTAACTCAAAACAAGTTTGTTGCTCTCAACTCAAACACTGGCGTCCCATAACTATGATGTTTGTGGCATACAAAATCATTGCTAAGGCAGTTGCTCTCAGAACTGCCCCCCTCTCGAAACAGAGTCATCTCCCTGCGTCACCACGGGTTTATCAAAGGAAGGTCAATATACGACAATATCTTGGCAGCAATGGTTGGCATTGAGTACGGAGCCTTCACAAAGCAGGAGTGCATTTTGATTCAACTAAACCCAGACCAAGCGTATGATAGGATTATGTCGTCCTTCATTGAGGATGTCATGAAATCCCTGGGCTTTGGACCTCTCCTTTGTCGATGTTTCACACTCTGAATGCTACCAATCAATTTTCTAGGTATGAGAAAGCTGGCACTCATTTGGTTAAACGAGTCTTTTTGTAATAGTCCAAGTGATGTATTTCTCATCGTGGTTCTATATGTAGATGATTGGTTAATTACTAGTGTGAATGAGACACATGCTATTGAATTGAAGGTTGATTTGAATGCTACTTTTAAGATGAAGGACTTGGGCCTTTTGCATCATTACTTGGGTATACAATTTAAGCAGTGTTAATGGTGGTATTGCCTTGTGTCAAACAAGCTACATAGAGACATAACTATCTAAGTTTGACCTTGAGGATTGCAAACCTATTGCTACTCCAATGAAAATAGGTTTGAAAGTCTTCATGATGCTAGTGATCCTACCAATGTCACTCTTGATCAAATTGCTATTGGATGCCTTATTTATGTCTGCAATACAAGTGCAAATATTCAATTTGTTGTCTCACAACTTAGTAAATTTATGCATAGACCAGGGTCTAAGAATTGGCAAGTTGTCAAGACCATATTTTGCTACTTGAGTGGAACTTTACATCTTGGGTTGTTTTATCCCAAGGGGGATCATCACCGCCAGATTTACATGCGTTTTCTGACTCAGATTGGTCTGGTTGTTATGACATGCAAGTGTTTATAAGTGATTTTTGTTTCAAGCTCAACAGTTCATTCATATCATGGTTAAGCAAGAAGCAACCTAATGTGTCGACTTCTAGTTGTAAAACTGAGTACATGGTAGTCTTCACAGCTAAGGTTGAGTGTGTATGGCCCAGATGCCTTATTGTTGATTTGGTTGTTGCATAGGATATTGGAATTGGAGCTGGTCTCTGTAGACACTTGATTCCAGTGTTTGAATTAAAGCTACTGGTTATGTTGTCAGTTCGATTAGTGAGACTAGAATAGAGAACTGACTGGACTGAAATAGATAACTGAACTGGAATGCTATACTGAAACTCAAGGACAACCAGTACAATGTATAATGGGTTTAAGCTCAAATGTTTATAGAATTAATCATTATAGAGTGAAGCTAGAGGTGAAGAGATCGTAAAACCAAAAGTGCTTAGAAAGCTAAAGCCAAAATACAAGCAGCTAAGAAGTCAAGAAGCTAAGAACCCCAATTACAATGTAGCCGGTCCTATTTATAGCTCCCATGAGTTACTGTAGTAATTGCCTGCATTAATTACTGCTTATGTGATTGATCCATCATTTGGCCTTCTAAGGGATAGTTCCTACCTAGTGGTACTATCCTCGCCTTCTACATCCTTCCCTCCTTTCTTGAATTTTGGTATGACTCCAAAATTTCTGAAATAAAAATCCACTGTTTGATTCTGATTTGGTGTTGAGGAAACCATCCTGCCTTCTGGTTGGCCTAAACCCTAAACCCTAAACCCTTCTGGTTGCTGATTTGGCCGATGTTCCTCATGGTAATACTCTTTTGGTATTTCTAGCTTTATACCATACTTCATGCATGTTGAGTACTTGACACCCCTATAGTTGTAATTCCAAGGGTGCCCAGCCAAAGAAATTCTAGTGCCTCACTGGGAAAATCCATCGTCTGATTCTAAGATGGAACTACCCAGTATCCTTCCATTGAACACGCTTCCTCTTTCCCTTCTTTTGTCTTGGTGCCTCAGAAGTCCCAATGCCAGCATTGTCCTTATGGATAAGTCTGTAAATGGCCTCCTACTCAAACTAATCCCGCCTTTTAGTGGAGAACTAAAATTCATAAGGCATGAGAGGATTGTAGGGTTTGGTGTCGGGATCATACAGAGTGCGTTTTTTCTTTGTCAGACGGCAACTGGAGAATTTATGACAATGCGAGGCTGTGTGGATCCATCCCTGTAGAAGAGGCTGATTCGTCTTGATTCTAGCTTCAAAGAGAATCTCAGCCATTTCTCTGTATTATGGTCCCAGTCCTGGTTTAGCAATGATATCCTTTTCAAGGATCTTGGAAGACTCCCCTCTGCATTTCTCCTTGCAGTTTCATGACATCATCCAGTTTGAGAGCGTCATTGATCAGTGATTGCCAGGTTTTCCATTCCACAATGGCTCGCTCATACCAGTCCTAGAGTTCATTAGTGATACTGAAGTAGGTGAGCCGATCCATTGGTTTTGGATGCTGACAAAGCTGGAAAAAATCTGGACAGTTCAACTTCTTTAGCACGAAATGCATACAGGAGAACTGGAGAATCGGGCACAAGTTCCAAAAAACTGAGAACAGCCTGGTTCTCCTACTACATCATCTTCCTAGTAACTTGGACTACCTGAAAGAGTCTTTGGAGAGCAGTTGCCTGTTCTCCTACTGCCATTTGAGTCCAAGGTCCTTTACTACTGGAATTCTGCTCTTCAATAATAGCATGCACCCTCTCGTCCAAAACTCCTCTGGCAATTTGCATTTGAAGTAAAACTTCTTTCAATTGATTTCTAACTTCCTTCATGCACTTGTATGTAGGCCTGTTTCCAAGTAGTAGATCTAGTTCAAGAGCTAGAGAGTGTTGGTCTGCAGTGAACTGTCGCTGCCATTGTGGATTGACTATCCTATCATCAGAAGTCGACGCCCACTCAAGTACCCTTTCCAACAACTAGATTCTGTTGGGATTCAGAGGCAATTGGCACAATTCTTGATCATGGAAGGTAGCTCATTTCCAATGCTGAATCATTTATTTGGCTCCAACACATAGCCTTTGAAAGCATTCCAGATCAGAGATAAGAGCATCATCCTCCAAATACATCCTAATATTAGGAGCTTGTTGATGTCTTAATCTCTTGTTTAGTGTGATGAGCTGTAATGAATTCGCGCATCACCCTTTAAGGACTCAATCACAGCTTTGGCTTTTCCTTTGATATCGACAATGTGTCGTGAATGGTGTATCTCCAGTGTTGCCCTTCTGTCCACTATCTGGATGCTGATGATCATCCGACCGTTGATCCCTTGATTGCTGGTCTGACCGGTCCTTCTACTGATATTGCTGGTCTTTGTTGGGTTCACTATCCCTTGTAGCAGCTGATCCACCAGCTCCAGAGCCTGAAGGTGGATATAAAGGAGTATTATCATCATCATCAGGTTTATCTGCTACTGGGTTGTTCTCCCATTCCTTATCCTGCCCTTTTGCCTTCTTAGAATCCTCATCAAGATCATTTTGCTTATCAATATAATCCAAGATAGCTTAATTTTCTAAAGCACTATTGTATTCAAAAATCTTATCTTGAAATCACTTTGCATGGTCTCCATAAGTGCCTTTAGATTGTCCATATTGAGAGTGACATTGCCCTTTGGAGACTAAATATCAGCCAGGTTATTATATATATACCTCGTTGTACGAGAAGCCTTCAATGAGTGTGGTTAGTCAGCAGCTATCATGGATGCTTGAGAGTCAACCATCACTGATGTCGTCGCCTGTGTCATCACTTGCATCATCACCTATGTCATCGTCTGCATCATCACCTATGTCTTTAGCTGCATCATCGCTAATGTCATCACCTGTGTCATCGCCTGCATCATCGCTAGAAGATTCTAGAAGCTTGGAGGAGGTTCCAGAAGAATCTATAAGTTATTGGAAATCTCTAGAAAGTGGAAGAAGGATCTAGAAGGTTCTAGAAGAACTAGAAGGAAGAAGAAGGTTCTAAAAGATTCTAACCTCCTCAAGAAGAACCTAGAAAGTTTTAAACTCCTCAAGTAACCTCCTCAAGCACTAGTATAAATAGGGGTCTTGGTCCACAAGCCCCTCAGTCTTGCCAACACTAGTTGTGAGGCTCCTATGAGGAAACCCCTCTTCTAGTTCTTATGTTCAAGTCTCGTCCTTGCAATCAAGCCTTGTCTTGTACTCAAGTCATGTAATCCAAGCCTTGTATCTAGCTCTCTTAATAAAGTATTAAGTCTTGTAATCAATATTAAGCTTATCATCAAGTCCAAGTTCCTATACATTGTGAGCGCCTCCTCTTGCTTTCTTCTAGCTCTATACGCGCTCATAATAGTTTGGCAAGACTACCATCTCTTAAGCTTCTCAAGCCATCATGGAGCCTACGATGGAAGGTGTCATCAATGCATTGCAAAGCATCCAAGCTCAATTACAAGAACTTTGCGAGAGTAACACTCAACGTCAAGTAGGGCAACCCCTAATCTTGGGACCGGCGTTGCAAGATCTTCAACGTCAAATTCAAGAGCTTCAAGAGACAAGCACACATTGAGCACAAGCTGCAAGATCCAGCTATTGTCAACAACATAAGAAGGAGGCGAAGGTCAACATGCCTGAAAAATTTGATGGGACTAGATCAAAGTTTAGAGGTTTTCTCCAACAAAGCCAAGGAGAAGCAAAGGTGGTGGATTAATGGCTTATGTATGTATTGCGGAGAGCAGGGGCACATTGTTCAACAGTGTCCAAGGAAGAGAAGGATAAAGATTCATGGTGCAATGGCCTCAACATGTTCAGAAAAGATGGCCGTCCAACCTCAATAGAGACCCATCGGTTGGACAAAAGACAAGCAAAAGAAGGTCTCTTTCTTCTCGTTGATTCCACTTCAAGTTTTATGCTACCAGTCAAGCTCCATATACCGGGTAGGCACATGGATTGTGAAGCATTACTAGATTCGGGTGCAATGGCGTGCTGCATGGACAAAGAATTTTCAAAAGAACAAGGCATACCACTTGTGGAGAAGTCTAATCTAGCAATTTTCAAGGTCATTGATGGTCACCCCCTCCCTTCAAGGTATGTCAGGTATGAAACTCGCCCCATAGAAGTAACATTGAAGGAGCATGTTTCAAGAATAGCGTTCAATATCATACAAAGACCAAGCAGTCCAATTGTTATTGGGTTACCGTGGCTTGAATTACATAATCCTAACATCGATTGGAGGTCTCTGAGAATTGAACCACGAAAAGTCCAAAAGAAGAATGGAAGGCATAATAGGCCTATATATCTTGGAGCCAAGGTCTTCATGCATGCAGCCAAAAAGTATCCAACTTTCCTGATATTTGCAACATTGACCGACACATCAACAAAAAAAAATCATGGAGGCATTTCCATGTCAATATCAAGATTACAATGATGTTTTTGAGAAGAAGATGCAGACCTATTATTGGAGCATCGACCCTATGATTGTGCTATAGAGATTTAGGAGGTAACCCAACCCCCTTTTGGCCCAATATACAAGCTATCTCAAGATGAATTGGTAGAGTTATAAAAAAATATTGATGATAATCTTGCTAAGGGGTTCATACGGCATTCAAAGTCCCCAGCAGGATCTCCAATACTCTTTGTAAAAAAGAAGGAAGGAACTCTCCAGATGTACGTGGATTATAGGGGCTTGAACAAGATCACCGTCAAGAATTGCTATCCCCTTCCCTTGATCCCAGAGCTTCTTGAGCGCCTTGGCAAGGCAAGAATATTTACAAAAATAGACCTTCGTGGTGCTTACAACCTAATCAGAATCAAAGAAGGTGATGAATGGAAGACAACCTTTCACACAAGGTATGGCCATTTTGAATATACCGCCATGCCATTTGGTCTCACAAATGCCCCATCAATTTTTCAACATTTGATGAACAACATCTTTGGGAGTATTTGGATTATTTTGTGGTAATATACTTGGATGATATCTTGATATCTTCCAAGGATCAAGAAGAGCATGAGCACCATGTATGGTTAGTGCTTGAAAAGCTTCGTGCATGAGGGTTATATGCAAAGTTGGAGAAGTGCCCTTTTCATCAATCTAAGGTGGAATTTCTTGGTTATGTTATCTTTAAAAAGGGAATCTCCATGGATCCAAAGAAGGTTCAAACCATCCTTGATTGGGAGACACCCACCTCGGTAAGAGATGTCCAATGTTTCCTTGGATTTGCAAATTTCTATCGTATCTTTATCCAGGGATACTCGAAGGTGGTTACAACACTCACAAGGTTGACATGCCATAATAAGTTTGTTTGGGACTCAGAGGCCGTGAAAGCTTTTTAGACTCTCAAGCAAGCTTTCTCAAATTCACCCATTCTAATTCACGCATATCCTACAAAACCTTTCATCCTAAAAACAGACGCTTCAGATTTTGCCTTTGGCGCTATTCTATCCCCCAAGTAAGCGAGGATGGTCGGGTACATCTAGTGGCTTTTCATTCCCGCAAGTTCTTGGTTGCGGAAATCAGTTATGAAATCCATGACAAAGAGCTCTTAGCAATCATCAACTCCCTCGACACCTGGCGTCACCTACTTGAAGGATCTCCTCATAAGATCACTATTTATACAGATCACAAGAATTTGAAATACTTCATGGCATCCCGCGTCTTGAATCGTCGCCAAGCCAGGTGGAGTTGTATCCTATCAAAGTTTGATTTTCATATCTCTTATAGGCCTGGTCATCAACAAGGTAAGCCAGATGCCTTATCAAGAAGATCCTACCCTGCACCTAGATGAGGTGATGCAGCATTTGATCAACAAGAGTCAGTGATTTTGAAACCTGAGCAGCTTAAGCTAAATGCCACCATAAGCCAAGATCTTGAAGATTCTAATTTTCTTTCTAAGGTGAAGACGCAAATTTCCAAGGACCCACTTGCTCAGAATATTAGACAACAACTACAAGAACAAGCGGTTAATGAGGACTTTCAAGAAATTGATGGACTAATTTACTAAGGGTCTTCTCTATATTCCGCCAGGACCAACACGCTTGGAGGTACTTTAGCAGAGGCATGATCTTCCATCAACAGGGCCTTTTAGGGTTAATAAGACAATTGAGCTTCTCTCCCATGACTTTTGGTGGCCTCGAATGTGGAAGCTTGTCAAGGATTATGTAGGCACTTGTGACACTTGCAATAGATCAAAGGCCCCTCGTCATCGTCCTCATGGGTTACTCCATCCCTTGCCCATTCCAAGAAAACCATGGTTATCCATCTCCATGGATTTCATTCTAGAGCTACCCTTGTCACAAGGATTTGACTCCATTTCAGTAGTCATGGATCAGTTTACAAAATTGACACACTTCATTCCAACCACTAAAACCATCACCGGCGAAGGTACGGCCAAACTCTTTCTACACCATATCTATCATTATCACGGATTACCGGATGATATAGTTTCTGATTGAGGCCCACAATTCATCTCTAGACATGAGAAATATGAGGTCGAGAAAGTCCTAAATTCTCGAGTTTCGCGTGGCAGGTTACAATACTTGGTGCATTGGAAAGGCTATGATGTCAGTGAAAGAACCTGGGAACCAGCACACAATCTTCAGCATGCACCTCTTAAAGTCCAAGAATTCCATCAACAACATTCATGGAAGCCCCAATCAAGGAACATCATCGTTCTTCGTGGAACTTGTCGCTAGAGGAGGGGGTAATGTCATGGATGCTTGAGAGTATGCCATTGCTGATATCATTGCCTGCATCATTGCCTGTGTCCTCACTTGCATCATTGTTGATGTCATTGCCTGCATCATCGCCTATGTCATCAACTACATCATCACTTGTGTCATTGCTTGCATCATCGCTTGTGTCATCAACTGCATCATCGCTAATATCATCACCTGTGTCATCGCCTACATCATCGCTAGAAGATTCTAGAAGCTTGGAGGAGGTTCCAGAATAATCTAGAAGTTTTTGGAAAGCTCTAGAAAGTGGAAGAAGGATCTAGAAGGTTCTAGAAGATTCTAACCTCCTCAAGAAGAACCTAGAAAGTTCTAACCTCCTCAAGTAACCTCCTCAAGCACTAGTATAAATAGGGGTCTTGGGCCGGAAGCCCCTCAGTCTTGCCAACACCAGTTGTGAGGCTCCTATGAGGAAATCCTCTTCTAGTTCTTATGTTCAAGTCTCGTCCTTGCAATCAAGCCTTGTCTTGTACTCAAGTCATGTAATCCAAGCCTTGTATCTAGCTCTCTTAATAAAGTATTAAGTCTTGTAATCAATATTAAGCTTATCATCAAGTCCAAGTTCCTGTACATTGTGAGCGTATCCTCTTGCTCTCTTCTAGCTCTATACGCGCTCATAACAACAGTGCGTTGAAGTCTACCCTCTTCATTCTCAGTATAGTCTGAAATCTATCAGCATTTCATAGAGCTTCTACCTTGTCTTCAGTAACTGCCTATCCTCTGTTTTGAGCTTGCACAGCTTCCCTTGTAGCTCCTTGATTGTCCAGGCTGACTAGTTTTCAACAATACTATTCCTTAGAGATTGTGCCTCGATATCCTGCTTCAATTTTTGAACTTGCTGCTAGCTACTTCCCAGTTCTTTTTTTTAGCTTAGACACTTCATCAGTGGAATTTGATGCATCCATCATCTGTCCCAAGGCGTTGACAATTGTGTCCCATGATGATTGGATAAGCACCGAGCAGCCATCAACTACTGTTGCCGGGTCAGAGTGGATTGGTCCATAAACCATAATAGGAGCCATGTATGGTAATGTTGCGAAGTCAGTTTTCTGAAGAATTAGTCGGCCTTTGAGAGGGTGATTTTGTAACTACTGCAGTCTGTTCTTTTTGGCTACGGATAAAGCCAATTCACTGAAAGGAATTTTGTTGGCTGGACTAGCAGGTTATGAACCCTTTCCCTTGTCAGTATTAATTGCCACCCATTCAGCACTGGATGTTTCTTGCTGGTCTTTTCCAGCATTGGTGTCTACTGGAGTCTGCTCTTCTTGTTGGCCCTTCCCAGCACTGGTCTATGTTGGGGTCTGTTCTTTAGGTATGGTTGAAGTATGGCATGCTGAAGTTTCCAAGGAGGCAAAGACTTAACCTAGCTCTCTAGTTGCTTTAATAAAGTAGAGCTTTTGGCCAACATAATCCTCAGTTTTTTGAGCCACTAGCTTCCACCTATGTGGCCTTCCTCTTTTGTCCAGTTAGGTACAACTGATTGCCTGGAGCCTCTTCATCTGAAGATAGCTCTACATTGTTAGTCTTTGGAATGGGCTAGCCATCCGTACCTGATAATGAACATCTGGAGAAGTTGTCTAGTACACAAATTTCCAGACATACCAAGCTTTGAATACATTCTGAGATTTCAACTTGGCAGGCTGCTGGAGCACATTATGAGATAAGATCTGACATAATTTTAGCTGTAGCATCTAATCGTTTTGCAAGCAGCATAGAAAAAAACTTTTTTGATACATACGTGGGATTATTCTTCAGGCTAATAGCCTCAGCAACAAACCTATAAGCTGAGGGGACGTCCAATCCTACTACTGGAACCCCTTGTGCACTTTCCTTTTTGTTTCTTCTTGGCTGCTTATCCTCTTTTAGAGCCAAAATTATCTGTTCTGTAGACATTGTGGTTGGCTTTGGCTCATTAGGCATTTTGAAATCATAAGCAATATCGTCAGGAGTTGCTATGACTTTTACACCATTGACAAGAGCACTACCATCCTTGGCATTGAAAGAATCAAGAACTTGCTTGATTATGGCCGTGTCAAAATCTATCCTTGTAGCTTGTAACACCACATGCAAGTCCCATAGTCGTAGCTGCACTTCAGCCTGCTCAGTGAACACATACCTTTGTACCTTGCTATGTGAAATAAGTGGTAGAGAAGCTTTAACAGAGATGATGATTGCTGAAGTTTCATCTATGGTATCCTACATCTTCTCCGACATTTTCCTTTTACCCATATACTGTGAGGACGGTAAGTCTCTAGAGGAAGAAGACTTACTTGGATAGTCAAAGCCGTAGCCAGGTGTATTGGGTAGGGACAGACAGTGATCGACAGATTCTTTGGACGAGGAGGTCTGGAGTTTTAGTGAAGAAGCCTTGGAGTGGCATTGGGAGTGTGTAACAGCAGGTAGGCATCATGCAAGAGATTTGTGAGGAAGAATTCCCACTCGCCTTACTGTTATACACGTTTGCGTCATAAAAGCTCCACAAAGCTCCACTACTTATCGTTCCTAGAGTTTTGTGCACCATCAGCGATGTGGCACACATGAATTGGCTAATACTCCCCATGTTCCTTTTAATGATTATCACATGCAGTCCCATTGGCCCTTTTTCCCATAAAAATTAGTATTGGCTCTGACACTTTACTGACTTTGCCAGTGGCACTGTTTTGTCGTGCTGAGACTTTTCTGACACCGTGACTGGCTCTGGTACTGGTTATAACTGGAAGAGGTTTAGAATTGCTGATTTTGAATCTTCATGGCCATCAGAACCCAGAATGCTAGTATCCTTCTTTGGAAGTCTCTCTCTCATTGGAATAATATAGCTTGATCTTGGCCCCATTATAGACACCTGGCAGCAGTAATCCAAATAAATCCTTCAACCTTACTATGCCATTGGAAAACACCCAGTCGACTTCATACGGACCAGCCCAAGCTATCTTTAAATTTGGTTTCTTACGGCCCAGTTTGGATTGATAGAGCAAAAGAAAGTTTCCCTTCTGGAACTCCCAAAATTTGATTCTTCTATCATGCCAGTGCTTCCTTCTTTGCCGAACAATCTCCTGTTCTAGCATAGCAGTTGTCTTAACTCATCCAACTGTGCTAATTTCTTCAGTTTATGTTTAAGATTGTGATTGAAATCCAATCCATACTCAACCACCATCCTCAGACTGGGAACCACAAATTTCATAGGCACTACAGCTTCAGTACCATACACCATTCTAAATGGTGTCAGTCTAGTGGTGACTTTATAAGCTGTCATGTAGGCCCATAGAGTAGTCTGGAGCTTAAGATCCCACTGGTGTGGCTCCTTATGCACAATCTTAGTGAGAATGGTCTTGATGGTTTTGTTACTGCTCTCTATTTGCCCATTGCACCTAGGATAATATGGTGTTGACCTTTTGTGCTTCATTGAGAGCATTTCCATCAAAATATCCATAACATCATTACTAAAATGTGTCCCTTGATTAGCCACAATTTCCACAGGGCATCCATAACGACAAATAATATTTTCAAATAAGAATACAGTAGTGGACTTGGCAGTATTATCTGGAAAAGCCTTGGCCTCTACCCATTTGGTGACATAACAAGTGGCCATCAATATATACCGATTCTTCCTTGGAGTGATTTTCTTGAATGGACCCATGATTTCTAGACCCCATTTCATAAATACTCCCACTGGTTGAACAAGAGTAAGTGGAGTCATATGAGCTACTATTGCTCTGCCCATCCTCTGGCATATATGACATGTTTTGCAAAAACTTCTAACATCAGATATTAGAGTTTGCCACCACAATCCAACCTGCCAAATCTTCTTGTAAGTAATACATGTGGAGAAATGTCCTCCAAAATCCCCATCATGTGTTTCCGAAATAACTTGCATTCTTCCTTCCATTGGCACACACCTTCAAAGAACCCCATCTATTCCCAGGCTATAGAGCAATCCTCCTATGATGGTGAGCTTCAGACTCTTAATAATCAGAGCCTTCTTCTGATTCTGAGTTCAAGTTTTTGGAAATCCTCCTTTAGAAAGGAATTGATATACATCATGCCAATCTGGATTTGTGTTTTCTATAGCTGTTACCTGAAACAGCTCTGCTTCCACTGGCTCATCTCTCAAGGATAATTATGAGTAGCCATCAGTACTTCTAGACAGGAAATTAGTACCACAATGGGATTTATCGAGCTTGTGAAATATGCGGAATTCAAACTCCATCAAGAACATCATCCATCTCATCCATCTTCCTTGAATAATAACTTTGTTAATAAAAAATAATAATGCCTAATGATCCACATAAAAATGAAATAGCTTGGCCATCATATAATGTCAAAACTCAGTGGCACTGGAAACCATTCCTAAGGCTTCTCTCTTCGTAGTAGTATATCCTTGTTCAGCCTGATTGAATCTCCGACTGGCAAAATACACTGGATAATCAGTCCTCCCTTCTGGCTGAGCCAAGATTGCTCCCATTGCCAATCCTGAAGCATCAACATACACATGGAAAATAAATTCCCAATTAGGTTGTCGGAGTACCAGCTTACTGATAATGGCATTCTTCAAATATTGAAAACTCTCCTCACATTCAGCAATCCAAATGAACTTGCTGGTTTTCTTTGTGAGCTCATACAATGGTAATGCCTTTGAAGCAAACATATGAATAAATCTTCTATAAAATTTGATATATCCCAAGAATGAACTTAACTCTAATGTTGTGCGGGGTGCCTTGACCTGCTAGACGCACATGATCTTATCATTGGCCATCTCGATGCCATATCTTGACACTATATGTCCCAGTAGTTGTCCCTTCCAGATCAGGGAAACAGATTTGAATGGGTTCAAACAGATTCTCTTTTCCTTACAATGCTGGAAAACCATTTCCAGAAAGAGCAAATGCTTCTCCTCAATTGAGAATACAGTGAAGTTGTCCATAAATATGGCAAGAAATTGGTGGAGAAATTCACTGAACATTTCCATCATACATCGTTGGAAGGTCACTCGAGCATTGCAAAGACCAAATGGCATAACCAAATACATGAATGCACCCCATTCACTAATAAAAGTAGTTTTACTTCGATCTTCAGGAGCAATCTGTAGCTGATTATAACCCCTATAGCCATCCATAAAGCTATACATCTCATGGCGTGCAATCTCATCGAGAAGCATATTCGTAAAAGGTAATGGAAAAGTATCCTTGATGGTTTGAGCATTCAACTTTCGATAATCCACATAAACTCTGAGCTTCTTCTTAGGCACTACCACAATAGGAAACAACCAATCACTACTGGCGACTTCTATAATGAATCCAGCCTTAAGAAGGTTGTCAATTACTTCCTTGACCTTCTTAGCATAATTTGGATTCATTCTGTACCGTTGCAGATGCATTGGTCTGGCATCCGTCTTTAGAGGTATCCTATGTTGACAGACCTCTGGATCTACTCCTTTGAGATCAGTATGCTCCCATGCGAATACGTCTTTGTACTTCTAGAACACGAGTCGGGCTTTTTCTTTCATTCATGGGTTCAGGTGCTTGTTTACTTTGATTAATCCAGGACTTTCCTCAAAACCCAGGTTCCATTCTTCGATTTCCTGATCATCTGGAAGCAACCAGTTAGGCCCACCTCCCTTCCTTTTTTGACTCCTCAGCATAATCTCGAGATGGACCTCTTAGTTTTGGACTGTCATTCTAAACTTCAATAACTTCTTCAGAGTGTGCTTGTTTAGAGGCCGTGGTGTGCTAGAATTTGAGAATTCTTCTTTAGGGTCAACTGGTTTCTCTGGCCGTCCATTTAGCTGAACTGGTCATTCTCCAGAATTCAATTCAGTGAACTAACCTAGAAATTGCTTCGTTTGCTTTTTAGCCCGATCTTTGTCAAATAATACTGCATTAAGGTCTATCTCGGTCAATGGAAAAATATTCATTGCTGCCAGCATCCTCTCAATTTTCTTTACCCCATACTTCTGGCAAAGCTCTTCTGGTCATAGTGCCTTTCTCCAACTTCTAGTGTTGTTTGTCCGTATCTGAATTCTTCTACTGGCGGCGTGTATCGTCAGAGTCTGATTGGCATAGTCATGAACAGCCTGTGCCGTTTGCAACCATGGGTGCCACAGTAGCATCCCATATGCGCCTTGTACATCCAATACTAGGAAGATGGTCTTGAACTTTTCTTTCCATACCCATATCTTCATACTTTCTATCATCCCAGTTGCCTGCACAACTCTATGATCGGCCATTCAAACTTTGAAGGGTGCTGATTTCAAGTTTGTGACACCCATTCTTTGCTGAAGGTGTGCCCCATGATGTTTACTTCTGCCCCTCCATCCAGTATGACACCGGATAGTGGCTCCCATTGTTTCCTAACTTTGTAGTCTACCTGGATCACCGACACTTCATCATCTCTAACAACTGCCAAGTCAACTACTCTCGCATCCGCTGCAGCTTTTCTTTGCTGTCTGATTAATTTTGCTGCTTCAGGCAAAAAAAAATTTATGTCTTCCAGTTCAACTATCAATTTCTAAATTCTTTCATAGATCTTAACATGAATTTCTCCTCTCTCTTGATCAGCATTATTATCAGAACTTGAAAAATCGGGACTATCTGCACTGTGCCACTCCTCTGTTTTGGTACCCCTTGTGCCCTCTTCATTGTTTCTCATTACAATTGGATCTGATTTAACGTTCCCTAAATCTTCCACCAGTCGCTGAACTGCAGCCAGCATAGTCTAAGGAATCCCAGACCACCCTCACTGATCTAGTTGTCTTTTCTAAGAAGATTGGGCTAGTATCTTATGAATGACCCGAGCATCAAAACTTTTTGGCTGCTCTGGTAGCTTCTTTGCGAGATCTTCTGTGATCTTAGCCTCCAGTTCTCTCAGCTCCTACCATTCATTAAATACCTTCCGTTTGCCCTTTGCCTTCCATATCTCTCTCTGCTTGGCCCATTTGCTAGTTTTAGAACTGACTGGTTTTGTCGGCTCATATGGGATTTCCTCAATGACTACCCCTTTATTGTGTGTAACTAGCTCTGGGGCTTTTGCCTCAATAGCCACAATGCTAGGTACTTCTAGACACTGAGCAGCAAAATGCCCATACTTGCCACAAGTATAGCAGTTAAGGATTTGATTTTGAAAGTTACCACGACCCCGGCATCGGCCAATACGTCCCTAGTATCTTCCGTGCCCAGTACCAGTACCACTAGTACCTGGTTTCTCCTCTTGGGGTACACTGGTTGTCTCTACTCTAGCTGGTTCAGCATTAGTGAATGCCACTACAAACAAATCCTTTCCCTTCTTGAAGTGATGAATGTAAATTCCACAATTGTTCCATAAATGACCATATGATTTGCAATAGGTACACTGTGGACATTCATTGGAAACATGATCTTTAGATTTGCACCTTGAACACCAGGTTTCCATTCTCCTAGCTGGTTGTCTGGCTGGCTAATTTCAGCCATCTTCCTGGCCATTTCATCAATCTTTCTAGACCAAGAGCACTTCCTGGCCTTGTCCTTACTATTTTTATCTGAGCTTCTTTCAGAGCTACTAGAGGTGTCACTAGAATATGAACTCTCAGTGGAAGAACTGCTACTACTGGACCTCCTCTTCTTGTGACTTCTCTCCGTCTTAGCCTGCTATTCAAGCTTTAGAGCTCGCTGGACCAAATCATTAAATTTATTTGTTGGTACAGGCACCTCATGTTCTCTGAGCTTCTTAATGTGGAACCCATTTAAAAACCATGCATGTAACCTCTTTTTTGTTGGTGGGTCCTACAACTGCCTGGTTAACTCCTTGATCTTCTTAACATAACTCCTAACTGACAATTTCCCTAGAGAGAGAAAGTAACCTCTTAGGTCCACATCCTACATTTGTCTTAAAAAAAGGTTAGAAAAGCCTACTCAAAACTACCTTCTTCAATCCTCTTGTCCCCTTAACCCCAAACCACATTAGCCTTAATCCCTAAAATTAGGATTCCTTACAAGGCCCATGCAAGGTCCATATTTCTCCTAATGATTGAGTATTGATCATTGAAGAGGAAGAAAATATGTCGAGAGGATAAGATTGGCATATATGTATTGTACCTACTTTTTTTCTAACCACATGAAACAGTTCTCTCAGCTCCTACCATTCATTGACTACCTTCCGTTTGCCCTTTGCATTCCATACCTCTCTCTGCTTAGCCCATTTGCTAGTTTTAGAACTGACTGGTTTTGTCGGCTCATCTGGGATTTCCTCAATGACTACCCCTTTATTGTGTGTAACTGGCCCTGGAGCTTTCGCCTCAGTAGCCGCTGTGCTAGGTACTTCTAGACACTGAGCCGCAAAATTCCCATACCTGCCACAAGTATAGCAGTTAAGGCTTTGATTTTGAAAGTTACCATGACCCCGGCATCGGGAAATACCTCCCTGTTATCTTCCGCGCCCAGTACCAGTACTACTAGTACTTGGTTTCTCCTCTTGGGGTACACTGGTTGTCTCTACTCTAGCTGGTTCAGCATTAGTAAATGCCACTACAGACAAATCCTTTCCCTTCTTGAAGTGATGAATGCAAATTCCACAATTGTTCCATAAATGACCATATGATTTGCAATAGGTACACTGTGGACATTCATTGGAAACATGATCTTTAGATTTGCACCTTGAATACCAGGTTTCCATTCTCCTAGCTGGTTGTCTGGTCTGGCTAATTTCAGCCATCTGCCTGGCCATTTAATCAATCTTTCTAGAGCAAGAGCCCTTCCTGGCCTTGTCGTTAATATTTTCATCTGAGCTGCTTTCAGAGCTACTAGAGGTCTCACTGAAATCAGAATTCTCAGTGGAAGAACTGCTACTACTGGACCTCCTCTTCTTGTGACTTCTCTCCTTCTTAGCCTGCTATTCAAGCTTTAGAGCTTGCTGGACCAATCATTAAATTTCTTTGTTGGTACAGGCACCTCATGTTCTCTGAGCTTCTTAATGTGGAACCCATTTAAAAACCATGCATGTAACCTCTTTTTTGTTGGTGGCTCTTGCAACTGCCTAGTTAACTCCTTGATCTTTTTAACATAACTCCTAACTGACATCCCTAGAGAGAGAAAGTAACCTCTTAGGTCCACATCCTACATTTGTCTTAAAAAAAGGTTAGAAAAGCCTACTCAAAACTACCTTCTTCAATGCTCTTGTCCCCTTAACCCCAAACCACATTAGCCTTAATTGCTAAAAATAGGATTCCTTACACGGCCCATGAAAGGTCCATATTTCTCCTAATGATGGAGTATTGATCATTGAAGAGGAAGAAAATATGTCGAGAGGATAAGATTGGCATATATGTATTGTACCTAATTTTTTTCTAACCACATGAAACAGTTCTCTCAGCTCCTACCATTCATTGACTACCTTTTGTTTGCCCTTTGAATCCCATACCTCTCTCTGCTTAGCCCATTTGCTAGTTTTAGAACTGACCGGTTTTGTCGGCTCATCTGGGATTTCCTCAATGACTACCCCTTTATTGTGTGTAACTGGCTCTCGAGCTTTCGCCTCAGTAGCCGCAGTGCTAGGTACTTCTAGACACTGAGCTGCAAAATGCCCATATTTGCCACAAGTATAGCAAGCAAGGCTTTGATTTTGAGAGTTACCACGGCCCCGGCCTTGACCAATAACTCCTTGGTATCTTCCGCGCCCAGTACCAGTACTACTAGTACTTGGTTTCTCCTTTTGGGGTACACTGGTTGTCTCTACTCTAGCTGGTTCAGCATTAGTAAATGCCACTACAGACAAATCCTTTCCCTTCTTGAAGTGATGAATCCAAATTCCACAATTGTTCCATAAATGACCATATGATTTGCAATAGGTACACTGTGGACATTCATTGGAAACATGATCTTTAGATTTGCACCTTGAACACCAGGTTTCCATTCTCCTAGCTGGTTGTCTGGTCTGGCTAATTTCAGCCATCTGCCTGGCCATTTCATCAATCTTTCTAGACCAAGAACCCTTCCTGGCCTTGTCCTTAATATTATTATCTGAGCTGCTTTCAGAGCTACTAGAGGTCTCACTAGAATATGAATTCTTAGTGGAAGAATTGCTACTACTGGACCTCCTCTTCTTGTGACTTCTCTCCGTCTTAGCCTGCTATTCAAGCTTTAGAGCTCGCTGGACCAAATCATTAAATTTATTTGTTGGTACAGGCACCTCATGTTCTCTGAGCTTCTTAATGTGGAACCCATTTAAAAACCATGCATGTAACCTCTTTTTTGTTGGTGGGTCCTACAACTGCCTGGTTAACTCCTTGATCTTCTAAACATAACTCCTAACTGACAATTTCCCTAGAGAGAGAGAAAGTAACCTCTTAGGTCCACATCCTACATTTGTCTTAAAAAAAGGTTAGAAAAGCCTACTCAAAACTACCTTCTTCAATCCTCTTGTCCCCTTAACCCCAAACCACATTAGCCTTAATCCCTAAAATTAGGATTCCTTACAAGGCCCATGCAAGGTCCATATTTCTCCTAATGATTGAGTATTGATCATTGAAGAGGAAGAAAATATGTGGAGAGGATAAGATTGGCATATATGTATTGTACCTAATTTTTTTCTAACCACATGAAACAGTTCTCTCAGCTCCTACCATTCATTGACTACCTTTTGTTTGCCCTTTGAATCCCATACCTCTCTCTGCTTAGCCCATTTGCTAGTTTTAGAACTGACCGGTTTTTGCGGCTCATCTGGGATTTCCTCAATGACTACCCCTTTATTGTGTGTAAGTGGCTCTCGAGCTTTCGCCTCAGTAGCCGCAGTGCTAGGTACTTCTAGACACTGAGCCGCAAAATTCCCATACCTGCCACAAGTATAGCAAGCAAGGCTTTGATTTTGAGAGTTACCACGGCCCCGGCATCGGGCAATACCTCCCTGTTATCTTCCGCCCCCAGTACCAGTACTACTAGTACTTGGTTTCTCCTTTTGGGGTACACTGGTTGTCTCTACTCTAGCTGGTTCAGCATTAGTAAATGCCACTACAGACAAATCCTTTCCCTTCTTGAAGTGATGAATGCAAATTCCACAATTGTTCCATAAATGACCATATGATTTGTAATAGGTACACTGTGGACATTCATTGGAAACATGATCTTTAGATTTGCACCTTGAACACCAGGTTTCCATTCTCCTAGCTAGTTGTCTGGTCTGGCTAATTTCAGCCATCTGCCTGGCCATTTAATCAATCTTTCTAGAGCAAGAACCCTTCCTGGCCTTGTCGTTAATATTTTCATCTGAGCTGCTTTCAGAGCTACTAGAGGTCTCACTGAAATCAGAATTCTCAGTGGAAGAACTGCTACTACTGGACCTCCTCTTCTTGTGACTTCTCTCCTTCTTAGCCTGCTATTCAAGCTTTAGAGCTTGCTGGACCAATCATTAAATTTCTTTGTTGGTACAGGCACCTCATGTTCTCTGAGCTTCTTAATGTGGAACCCATTTAAAAACCATGCATGTAACCTCTTTTTTGTTGGTGGCTCCTGCAACTGCCTAGTTAACTCCTTGATCTTCTTAACATAACTCCTAACCGACATCCTTAGAGAGAGAAAGTAACCTCTTAGGTCCACATCCTACATTTGTCTTAAAAAAAGGTTAGAAAAGCCTACTCAAAACTACCTTCTTCAATGCTCTTGTCCCCTTAACCCCAAACCACATTAGCCTTAATTGCTAAAAATAGGATTCCTTACAAGGCCCATGAAAGGTCCATATTTCTCCTAATGATGGACTATTTCTCCTAATGATGGAGTATTGATCATTGAAGAGGAAGAAAATATGTCGAGAGGATAAGATTGGCATATATGTATTGTACCTAATTTTTTTCTAACCACATGAAACAGTTCTCTCAGCTCCTACCATTCATTGACTACCTTTTGTTTGCCCTTTGAATCCCATACCTCTCTCTGCTTAGCCCATTTGCTAGTTTAAGAACTGACCGGTTTGTTCGGCTCATCTGGGATTTCCTCAATGACTACCCCTTTATTGTGTGTAACTGGCTCTCGAGCTTTCGCCTCAGTAGCCGCAGTGCTAGGTACTTCTAGACACTGAGCTGCAAAATGCCCATATTTGCCACAAGTATAGCAAGCAAGGCTTTGATTTTTGAGAGTTACCACGGCCCCGGCCTTGACCAATACCTCCTTGGTATCTTCCGCGCCCAGTACCAGTACTACTAGTACTTGGTTTCTCCTTTTGGGGTACACTGGTTGTCTCTACTCTAGCTGGTTCAGCATTAGTAAATGCCACTACAGACAAATCCTTTCCCTTCTTGAAGTGATGAATGCAAATTCCACAATTGTTCCATAAATGACCATATGATTTGCAATAGGTACACTGTGGACATTCATTGGAAACATGATCTTTAGATTTGCACCTTGAACACCAGGTTTCCATTCTCCTAGCTGGTTGTCTGGTCTGGCTAATTTCAGCCATCTGCCTGGCCATTTCATCAATCTTTCTAGACCAAGAACCCTTCCTGGCCTTGTCCTTAATATTTTCATCTGAGCTGCTTTCAGAGCTACTAGAGGTCTCACTAGAATATGAATTCTTAGTGGAAGAACTGCTACTACTGGACCTCCTCTTCTTGTGACTTCTCTCCGTCTTAGCCTGCTATTCAAGCTTTAGAGCTCGCTGGACCAAATCATTAAATTTATTTGTTGGTACAGGCACCTCATGTTCTCTGAGCTTCTTAATGTGGAACCCATTTAAAAACCATGCATGTAACCTCTTTTTTGTTGGTGGGTCCTACAACTGCCTGGTCAACTCCTTGATCTTCTTAACATAACTCCTAACTGACAATTTCCCTAGAGAGAGAGAAAGTAACCTCTTAGGTCCACATCCTACATTTGTCTTAAAAAAAGGTTAGAAAAGCCTACTCAAAACTACCTTCTTCAATCCTCTTGTCCCCTTAACCCCAAACCACATTAGCCTTAATCCCTAAAATTAGGATTCCTTACAAGGCCCATGCAAGGTCCATATTTCTCCTAATGATTGAGTATTGATCATTGAAGAGGAAGAAAATATGTCGAGAGGATAAGATTGGCATATATGTATTGTACCTAATTTTTTTCTAACCACATGAAACAGTTCTCTCAGCTCCTACCATTCATTGACTACCTTTTGTTTGCCCTTTGAATCCCATACCTCTCTCTGCTTAGCCCATTTGCTAGTTTTAGAACTGACCGGTTTTTTCGGCTCATCTGGGATTTCCTCAATGACTACCCCTTTATTGTGTGTAAGTGGCTCTCGAGCTTTCGCCTCAGTAGCCGCAGTGCTAGGTACTTCTAGACACTGAGCCGCAAAATTCCCATACCTGCCACAAGTATAGCAAGCAAGGCTTTGATTTTGAGAGTTACCACGGCCCCGGCATCGGGCAATACCTCCCTGTTATCTTCCGCCCCCAGTACCAATACTACTAGTACTTGGTTTCTCCTTTTGGGGTACACTGGTTGTCTCTACTCTAGCTGGTTCAGCATTAGTAAATGCCACTACAGACAAATCCTTTCCCTTCTTGAAGTGATGAATGCAAATTCCACAATTGTTCCATAAATGACCATATGATTTGCAATAGGTACACTGTGGACATTCATTGGAAACATGATCTTTAGATTTGCACCTTGAACACCAGGTTTCCATTCTCCTAGCTAGTTGTCTGGTCTGGCTAATTTCAGCCATCTGCCTGGCCATTTAATCAATCTTTCTAGAGCAAGAACCCTTCCTGGCCTTGTCGTTAATATTTTCATCTGAGCTGCTTTCAGAGCTACTAGAGGTCTCACTGAAATCAGAATTCTCAATGGAAGAGTTGCTACTACTGGACTGTTGGGGTGTAGGCCAGGTGGCCGTGGGAAACCACCCTTGTACACTTAAGTTCACCTATTCAATATAGGGAGAGAAAGAGGAAGGGTTTACTTCACTCTTTCTTCTCCACTACCCACACAGTGGCTGCTTGTGCATCTCCCACTTCCCCATTTCTCTTCTTCCCCTCTCTTGCACACACTCCGTACACGCACACGCGTACTCATCAATTGGTATCAGATCTATGGCTAGGCGGCAACGGTGATCTCTTGACGGAGGCGGAGTTTGATTGGAGCTCGACGCTTCACGGAACCGGATCAGGCTGATTTGGGGCGGATCCGACACGGATCAGAGAGATCGAACAAGGTCGACGGTTCCTCACTACCCGACGCGTGCAACCCCTCTTGGCTTGGAGGGAGATCTTGGAGATTCTAAGGAATCAAAGCAAGAAAGGAAGCTCTGCAGACAAACAATCAAATTTTTTCATTATGAGCAAGAATTGCACACTTTGGAAGCTCGGGAGCAAAACAGTAGCTCAAATCGAAGGCTTGAAGGGCATTCAGCAAGTGAATTGAGGCAGCTCGGAGGTCTACTCATGAAGCATTCAAAGGCTTGAAGCCTTGACAGCCAGAGCATTCAAGGGGGAAGCATCGGACAGAGCGCAGTAAAGAAGCATTGCAATCCTTGAAGGCATCAAGTCCCGAAGTAAGGCCGCACCAGTGTGATTCAAGCAGGCGATCGAGCTTGATACTCGGAGCTGCCAACATATAGGACTTGGCATCGAAAACAAAAGCTCGTGGTCTCTTGAGCTTTATAAAGCTTGGTTCCGTAGGAACAACAGCAGCCAATGTCGAGCATTGAAGCCTTGAAGGCTTGTATCGGAATCTGCAATTAGACTTTAAGCTTGATGCAACAGAGCGAGCTCGAGCAGCATGGCTCTCACACACACTCAAGCTTGCAATAGGCAACGATGTAGCAGGTGCAATTTTGAGCAGTAGCGTCAGGGAACCAGCATGAGACCAAGCTTGGTAGCGTTGAGAACACGATTTCTTGTGAAGCTAGCTGATGTGAGGCGAGCTGTAGAAGTCGACACACACACACACACACACACACACACACACACACACACACACTCGAGTGGAGATTCGGGCGGCTTGCAGTGCATCTGGCAGCGCTATTCAATACAAGCCGGTAGCGTGTGCAGACATTGGGAGCTTGGGAGTGTGTTGACGAGCAGCAAATTGGGGCCGCCAGAGAGCACTGAGAACAGGAGTCCTACTATGCACTCTCTCTCTCTCTCTCTCTCTCTCTCTCTCTCTCTCTCTCTCTCTCTCTCTCTCTCTCTCTCTCTCTCTCTCTCTCTCTCTCTCTCTCTCTCTCTCTCTCTCTCTCACACACACACACACACACACACACACACCCACCCACAGTCGTCGACTGCAGGCAGGTTTCGACAAAAAGACAGCGTTTTTTTTTTTTTAATTACACCCTCCCACAATAGTGTGTGTGCAAGGGCTCGTTCCCACTGAGCCTGCAATCGAATTCCTCGACTCCTCTCCTCGAGCTCGTGAAAAGAAAGTCTCTCAGAAATTTGCACTTGTGAAATAGAGAGATAGAAAGAGAGAGAGAGCTTGTGAAATAGAGAGAGAGAGAGAGAGTGAGAGAGTGAGAGAGAGAGAGAGTGAGAGAGAGAGAGATTGACACCGTGCTTGCGAGCGAGCACAAGCCACCGAGTCCAAAAAAAGGAGAGCAATCTTCACAGATCGAGCAAGATCTGCGATCGTTACTGATCCGACTCGGTATTGACCGCTCGAGCATTGGCATTATACGGCTACTCGGCTAGCCACTTCCGCCCGGCGGCGGAAGGTGACATCGACATCGACACTGCTCATGCGCACCGGCTCGACACTGCTCATTCGGCGGATCTCCGACATCCGACCCAGACACCGGGCGCTTCCCCACACGAGCGCGTTCCCGCGATCGAAGACCGTGCTTGCGACATGCGCGGGCGAGGTACCTCTATCATAGAGGAGTGACACCCGGCATCGGCACCGAGCGCACCGATCGCCCTGTACTACACAGTTTACGGATACGACACCTTTGGCGGCTATTCGACTAGCATATTTTTGCCCGGCGGTAGAAATCGGCACATAGCGACACCGACACGCAGGTTACAGGCTACAGGGGGTTTTTACGCCCATTCACTCACAGATTCTCCAGGTTACCAAACACAGTGATTTCACAGGCGATTTGGCAGTCATTTCGACAGCAGATATCTCCCCAGGGATCACTTTCACTGCATGCAGCAGTTCTTGGCGCCTGTTTCAGCGCGATTTTACTCATGTACGTTGAGTTGCGGACACTGCCCACTGTACTACGTGTGGAGCCATTTTTGGCTATTTTGGCAGTTTTTCCCGGCCGTTTCTGAGACTCGGACCAGAAGAGCCCTTTCTGAGACTGTGGCTAGTCCATTTGTGTCTGCATTAGCCTTTTGGAGGGTCGATAGCGTGAGGTTTTCTTTGAGCTGGGGTGTGCTCGAATGTTGAGACACTTTCGGTGATACAGGTAGCTGGAGTTCCCCTTTACGGTACCCTTGCCATAGGATATGTATCTGGACGGTTATTTATTCTTTTAACGTCGAGTTGGCACTCACAAAGCAGTTGTTTTGTGCAGCAGATACCCAGTTGGCACATTTATATGCATTTTGAGTTGAGTTTTGACTCCTCATACAAAGGAAACTCTGTCGGATTTACTTCCCGCGAGTTGTGACTTCCATTGTTGGCACTTTCGAGTCTATTTCATTTGAAATTTTACTCCCGATACAAAGGTTACTCTGTCCAAATTTCTACAGCTTCTCGCCATAGTGTGGCACCTCTCAAACCCTCTTATGAGCGATGGCTTCTTCTTCAGAAAAGGAGGAGTATTTCATTCGGAAGTTCGATGGCAGCAACTTCACCATGTGGAAAGAGCGCATGAAAGATGTTTTGATAAACAAAGGCCTCTCAGAACCGTTGAAAGAGCGCGCAGAGGATGATGATTATACACAAGCTCAATGGGAGCTTTTGGATGCAAAAGCCATGGCTACGATACGTCTACATCTAGCCGAGTCAGTCTTCTTCACTATCATAGGGAAGAAAACAACCAAGGAACTTTGGGATAGCTTATGTTCAGCATGGGAGAGCAAAAGTGCATCCAACAAAGTTTTTCTCATGAAAAAGCTTATGAAGCTCAACATGAAAGAAGGTAGCACAGTTTCTAGTCATTTAAATGAGTTCAACTCCTTGTTCAGTCAGCTGACATCTCAGGGCTTTAAGGAGTTTGACGATGAACTCAAGTCTATCTTCTTATTATTCTCTCTACCCAGTTCATGGGATATCTTTTGCACAACCATAAGCAATTCGGCTCCGAATGGAAAGTTAGAATTCAATGCTGTCACAGATGCGTTGCTCACTGAAGAGATTCGTCGTAAATCTCTCGATAATGCTAGTCATGGAGATGCATATATGGCTGGCAGTTCAACAAAGCCAAGAGGCCGTGACAGGCACAAATACAAAAGCAAAAGTAGAGACCGGAATCCTCGTAGTCCTAGCAGACACAGGAACCAAAGTAGAGACCGCAATGCCAAAAATGTCGAGTGTTACTATTGCCACAAGAAGAGTCATTACAAAAAGGATTGTCGCAGTTTCCTAAGAGATCAGAAAAACATGCAAAAGGATAATTCTGGCAAAGGCAAAAGTACAGTAAATATTTAGGAGCTCAATATCGTTTAGTCTCCCATGCCTACCACTGCAGTAGAGGATGCTCCTCCTCCAGTGATGCTCATTATGCCCATAGAGATTCATCCCAAGGTGACAGCAGATGCCTCCGATGTTCTCATTTTCACTTCAGATCTCACTCCAGATGCTTTGGTTGCACAGGATGAGGGTTATGCACAGAATTGGATCCTTGATTCTGGTGCAAGTTTTCATGTCACACCGCATAGAGAGTGGTTTTCCTCTTATGCACCCATGCATGGAATAGTCAAGCTTGGTGATTCCTATGAGCTTGACATTATTGGCATTGGTGATGTGAAACTTTAGATGCATAATGGCACTACTTTTGTGCTGCAAAATGTCAGACATGTGCCCAAGCTTACGAAAAGCTTGCTTTCTTTCTATAGGGCAATTGGATGATCTTGGCTACACTACAGTTTTTGGTAATCGTTCTTGGATGATCCGCAAGAACAGCCTTATCATGATGAGAGGAAATAAAAGTGGATCCCTGTACTCTTTGTTTGTTTCGAGTGTCGACGAACACTCTATCTATGTTGCTGAGATGCCATCTCCTGAGTTGTGGCATAGCCGGCTAGGGCATATTAGCCAAAAGGGAATGAAAACACTTCAACGTTTTGGCTAATTACCTGTGTTAGATTACACGGACTTTCCATTGTGTGAGCATTGTCTATATGGCAAACAGACTAGATTGACATCTTCGCCATTGAATAAGAAACTAGGCAAACCTCTAGACTTGGTGCACAGTGATTTGTGTGGTCCAATGCCACATAAAACTCTAGGGGGAGCGAACTACTTTCTCACGTTCATAGATGATTCCACCAGAAAGGTGTGGGTGTATCTCCTTAAGCGTAAGGAAGAAGTCTTTTCGACATTCCAAAAATTCCTCGCCATGGTTGAGAACCAATCAGGAACAAAGCTCAAAGATTTTCGCACGGACAATGGTGGAGAATACGTCTCCACAGAGTTCAAGGATTTTTGTAATAGAAGAGGCATTCGGCGGCAGTTTACTGCTCCATACACACTTGCACAAAATGGGATAGCTGAAAGAATGAATCGTACGATTCAAGAGCGAGTTGTCTCTATGATGTCTATGGCGAAGCTTACTCCCGAATTTTGGGGTAAAGCTGTTCTGATAGCAGTGCACATCATCAACAGGTCACCTAGTTCTCCTTTGAATTTCAAAATTCCAGAGGAATTATGGACTGGCAAAAGGCCAAGCTATGAGCATCTACGTGTATTTGGATGTGAGGCATATGCACATGTGCCCAAAGAACTTCGTCGGAAGTTAGATCCCAGATCACACAAATGCATCTTTATTGGCTATGGTGCAAACCGAGAGATGGGATATCGTCTCTGGCACCCAGAATCAAACAAAGTCATTCGTAGCTCACATGTGATTTTCAATGAATAAAAAATGCACAAAAAGCCCATCAAAGATGTTGAGTACAGACGTGTTCATTTTGAGGATGTAGCCTCCGAACCAACTCAGTTCAGTAGTGTTGCACCTACTCCTCAAGTGCAAGATACTACTATTGCTCCGGAGAGAGCAGAATCCAGCAATCAGGCACTCAGACGCTCTGAGAGAGTATCACGTGATCCCGAGAGGTTTGAGCCGGGTATACACCACATTTTGGTCACTGGCAGTGGAGAGCCAACCTGCTACAAAGAAGCTATACAAATGGAGGATAGTGTTAAGTGGGAGCAGGCTATACAATCAGAATACAATTCGATTGTGGCTAATGAGACATGGGATTTGGTTGAATTACCAAAAGGCAAAAATGCTTTACCTTGCAAGTGGGTATACAAGAAGAAGTATACAGCGGAAGATCCCGAGCCTAGATACAAGGCTCGTCTAGTTGCCAAGGGTTTCAAGCATCAAAAAGGTGTGGATTTTGATGAGATTTTCTCTCCAGTCATCAAGATGACTACACTTCGCACCGTGCTTGGCTTGGTTGCTATCCAGGACATGGAACTTGTCCAAATGGATGTGAACACAACATTTCTTCATGGGGATCTAGATGAAGATGTCTACATGAAACAACCAGAGGGATTCGTATGTGAAACCCAAAAACCAACGAGGTCAGAATTGGTTTGTAGACTTAAAAAGGCACTCTATGGCCTCAAGCAAGGTTCAAGGCAATGGTATCAAAAATTCGACAAATTCATGCAGTCTCAGGGTTACATTAGAAGTCAAGAGGATCACTGCTTGTACACAAAAAGGTTGAACGATGGTTCTTTAATCATCTTGATCTTGTATGTAGATGATATGCTTATCGCAGGCAAATCAATTGATGAAATCAATCAGCTAAAAAAGATGCTAAGCACTCAGTTTTCCATGAAGGATTTGGGAGATGCCAATCACTTTCTTGGTATGCACATCAAGAGGGACATGCAACGTGGAATTCTTGAATTATCTCAAGAAAAGTACATTCACAAAGTCTTGCAACGTTTTAGTATGCAGGGGGGGAAGTCATTGAGTACCCCAATGCAAGCATACTCCAAACTTAGCAAGGAAGACTCTCCCAAGACAGTGGCTGAGAAAGAGGAAATGGCGAAAGTACCATATTCTTTAGCAGTTGGCAGTTTGATGTACGCTATGGTAGCCACAAGACCAGACATTGCACATGCAGTGGGAGTAGTTAGTAGGTACATGACAAACCCTGGCAAGAAGCATTGGGAAGCAGTGAAGAAAATCCTTAGATATTTGAAAGGTACAGCTAGCAAGTGTTTACGCTTCGGAAACAGTGATGCATCTATTGTAGGTTACACGGATGCGGATTATGCGGGTTGCGTGGATCGTAGAAGATCCACATATGGCTATGTGTTCATGTTTGCTGGAGCAGCTATCTCTTGGAGATCGTGTCTCCAAGATTGCACGTCTTCATCTACCACTGAGGCAGAATATGTTGCTGCGTCTGAAGCCAGCAAGGAAGCCATATGGTTGGCTCATCTAGTGGGAGATTTGGGCATTCACAAGGTTCCAGTACTACATTGTGATAGTTAGAGTGCCATTGCTTTGGCAAAGAATCCAGTGTTTCACTCAAAGTCGAAACACATAGAGGTCAGATACCATGTCATACGAGATGCGTTGGCTGGCAAGTATATCGAGCTTGTCAAGGTTCACACTGATGACAACCCCGCAGATGCTCTCACAAAGAGCCTAACCTCGGAGCGATTTACACATTGTATAGAACTTATGCGTGTAGGATGAAGCCTCGGCAATGCTTCATCAATTTTGTATAGACTTACTATATTAATGCCACTATTGGCCACCATGACCTTCAAGTGGGAGGTTGTTGGGGTGTAGGCCAGGTGGCCGTGGGAAACCACCCTTGTACACTTAAGTTCACCTATTCAATATAGGGAGAGAAAGAGGAAGGGTTGAATTCACTCTTTCTTCTCCACTAACCCACACAGTGGCTGCCTGTGCATCTCCCGCTTCCCCATTTCTCTTCTTCCCCTCTCTTGCACACACTCCGTACACGCACACGCGTACTCATCATGGACCTCCTCTTCTTGTGACTTCTCTCCTTCTTAGCCTGCTATTCAAGCTTTAGAGCTCACTAGACCAAATCATTAAATTTCTTTGTTGGTACAGGCACCTCATGTTCTCTGAGCTTCTTAATGTGGAACCCATTTAAAAACCATGCATGTAACCTCTTTTTTGTTGGTGGCTCCTGCAACTGCCTGGTTAACTCCTTGATCTTCTTAACATATCTCCCAACTGACAATTTTCCTAGAGAGATAAAGTAACCTCTTAGGTCCACATCCTACATTTGTCTTAAAAAAAGGTTAGAAAAGCCTACTCAAAACTACCTTCTTCAATGCTCTTCTCCCCTTAACCCCAAACCACATTAGCCTTAATCTCTAAAAATTAGGATTCCTTACAAGGCCCATGCAAGGTCCATATTTCTCCTAATGATGGAGTATTGATCATTGAAGAGGAAGAAAATATGTCGAGAGGATAAGATTGGCATATATGTATTGTACCTACTTTTTTTCTAACCACATGAAACAGTTCTCTCATCTCCTTGACTACCTTCCGTTTGCCCTTTGCCTTCCATACCTCTCTCTGCTTAGCCCATTTGCTAGTTTTAGAACTGACTAGTTTTTTCGGCTCATCTGGGATTTCCTCAATGACTACCCCTTTATTGTGTGTAACTGGCTCTGGGGCTTTTGCCTCAGTAGCCGCAATGCTAGGTACTTCTAGACACTGAGCCGCAAAATGCCCATACTTGCCACAAGTATAGCAGTTAAGGCTTTGATTTTGAAAGTTACCACGACCCCGGCATCGGGAAATACCTCCCTAGTATCTTCCGCGCCCAGTACCAGTACCACTAGTACCTGGTTTCTCCTCTTGGGGTACACTGGTTGTCTCTACTCTAGCTGGTTCAGCATTAGTGAATGCCACTACAAACAAATCCTTTCCCTTCTTGAAGTAATAAATGTAAATTCCACAATTGTTCCATAAATGACCATATGATTTGCAATAAGTACACTGTACACATTCATTGGAAACATGATCTTTAGATTTTCACCTTGAACACCAGGTTTCCATTGTCCTAGCTGGTTGTCTGGCTGGCTAATTTCAGCCATCTGCCTGGCCATTTAATCAATCGTTCTAGACCAAGAGCCCTTCCTGGCCTTGTCCTTACTATTTTTATGTGAGCTTCTTTCAGAGCTACTAGAGATCTCACTAGAATCAGAATTCTCAGTGGAAGAACTGCTACTACTGGACCTCCTCTTCTTGTGACTTCTCTCCTTCTTAGCCTGCTATTCAAGCTTTAGAGCTCACTGGACCAAATCATCAAATTTCTTTGTTGGTACAGGCACCTCATGTTCTCTGAGCTTCTTTATCTGGAACCCATTTAAAAACCATGCAAGTAACCTCGTTTTTGTTGGTGGCTCCTGCAACTCCCTGGTTAACTCCTTGATCTTCTCAACATAACTCCAACTGACAATTTCCCTAGAGAGATAAAGTAACCTCTTAGGTCCACATCCTACATTTGTCTTAAAAAAAGGTTAGAAAAACCTACTCAAAACTACCTTCTTCAATGCTCTTGTCCCCTTAACCTCAAACAACATTAGCCTTAATCCCGAAAAATTAGGATTCCTTACAAGGCCCATGCAAGGTCCATATTTCTCCTAATGATGTAGTATTGATCATTGAAGAGGAAGAAAATATGTCGAGAGGATAAGATTGGCATATATGTATTGTACCTACTTTTTTTCTAACCACATGAAACAGTTCTCTCAGCTCCTACCATTCATTGACTACCTTCCGTTTGCCCTTTGCCTTCCATACCTCTCTCTGCTTAGCCCATTTGCTAGTTTTAGAACTGACTGGTTTTGTCGGCTATCATGTGGGATTTCCTCAATGACTACCCCTTTATTGTGTGTAACTGGCTCTGGAGCTTTCGCCTCAGTAGCCGTAGTGCTAGGTACTTCTAGACACTGAGCCGCAAAATTCCCATACTTGCCACAAGTATAGCAGTTAAGGCTTTGATTTTGAAAGTTACCACGACCCCGGCCTCGGCCAATACCTCCCCGGTATCTTCCGCGCCCAATACCAGTACTACTAGTACTCGGTTTCTCCTCTTGGGGTACACTGGTTGTCTCTACTCTAGCTTGTTCAGCATTAGTAAATGCCACTACAGACAAATCCTTTCCCTTCTTGAAGTGATGAATGCAAATTCCACAATTGTTCCATAAATGACCATATGATTTGCAATAGGTACACTGTGGACATTCATTGGAAACATGATCTTTAGATTTGCACCTTGAACACCAGGTTTCCATTCTCCTAACTTGTTGTCTGGTCTAGCTGATTTCAGCCATCTGCTTGGCCATTTCATCAATCTTTCTAGACCAAGAGCCCTTCCTGGCATTGTCCTGAATCTTTTTATCTGAACTGCTTTCAGAGCTACTAGAGATCTCACTGGAATCAGAATTCTCAGTGGAAGAACTGCTACTACTGGACCTCCTCTTCTTGTGACTTCTCTCCGTCTTAGCCTGCTATTCAGCCTTTAGAGCTCGTTGGACCAAATCATTAAATTTCTTTGTTGGTACAGGAACCTCATGTTCTCTGAGCTTCCTTATGTGGAACCCATTTAAAAACCATGCACGTAACCTCTTTTCTGTTGGTGTCTCCTGCAACTGCCTGGTTAACTTCTTGATCTTCTCAACATAACTAATAACTGACAATTTCCCTTGTTTAATCTTATGTAGCTTGCAGAGCATGTCCTCATCACCCTTATTGTCTTAATATTCTAGTCTGAAAGCCTTGAGCAATTTGTTGTATAATCTGAGTTGGCAAGTTGGGTAATGGTAGTATCATTTCCTTGCTGCATCTTTCAGTGTCTGAGGAAAATATTATCCCCAACCATCTTCATCAATATTCTTCAGCTCAGCATACTCTTCAAAATCTTGAATATGAACATCTGGATCATCTTTCTTTCTTCCTTTGAACATTGGTAAAGAG
This sequence comes from Adiantum capillus-veneris, assembly GCF_014529385.1. Classification (NCBI taxonomy): domain Eukaryota; kingdom Viridiplantae; phylum Streptophyta; class Polypodiopsida; order Polypodiales; family Pteridaceae; genus Adiantum; species Adiantum capillus-veneris. The sequence goes on from NC_140937.1 coordinate 51,990,609, forward strand.
ATTTTTAATAAAGAAGTATAATCATGCCCGTCGGCATTGTCTCTGCTTCTTCTACCCCTAAGAACTTGACTTCGTCGAAAAGACTTTCTGTAGTGATCTGTGTCAGCATCCCAGTCACCTTCTTCTTCAGTCCCAATTTTTGTCTCTTCTTTGGCTTTTCTGCTGGAACTATGACGACTGCCCTTGCTGCCCTTGGACCCATGTGCCTTGTGTGTAGACCGAGAACTCCTGGTTTTGTTTTCTTCCCACTTAGCCCTTCTCCTCCTGGAATGATTGGAGTGTTGAGAGTCCTTGGCCTCTTCAGCACATGACTGTGCACCTCCTGAGCCTCAATCTCGCTCTTGCGGTCCTTCTTAGGATCAGACTCTCTTTCTGATATCTCATGAATAGGGTTGACACGGTCGAAATAAGTGCCTTATTGGGTTGATGGTTTACGACCATGATTGACTTTGGGTTCCATCAGTACAACTGATAATTCTAACTGGGAGATAAGAGTTTTTTGGTCAAAGAGTGAATAGCTCTAACCACTGTGATTGCCAAAATGGATTGGAGCTGGTCTCTTCAGACAGTTGATTCCAATGTTAAAATTTAAAGCTACTGGTTATGTCATCAGTTCGGCTAGTGAGATTGGAACAGAGAACTAACTGGGCTGAAATAGATAACTGAACTGGAATGTTATACTGAAATGAGAGACATGCTGAAAGACTGGAAAGAGTATTTGCAAATTCAGATATAACTCAAGGACAACCAGTACAATGTATAATGGGTTTAATCTCAAATTATTATAGAAGTAATCATTACAGAGTGAAGCTAGAGGCGAAGAGCTCGTAAACCCGAAAGTGCTTAGAAAGATAAAGCCAAAAGATAAGCAGCTAAGAAGTCAATAAGCTAAGAAGCCCAATTACAGTGTAGCGGGTCCTATTTATAGCTCCCATGAGTTACTGTAGTAACTGCCTGCGGTAATTACTACTTATGTGACTGATCCGCTATTCGGCCTTCTACAGGACAATTCCATCTTGCTGGGACTATCCTCACCTTCTACAGATAATACCAACATCATCTACACTGATAGTCAGACTGCATTGGCAGTTGTAAGGAACCCACTTTTTTATGCTCGAGAAAAGCACGTTGAGGTGTATTATCAGTATGCTAGAGAGAGATTCTTAGCAGAAAGATCAACAGTTACTTGGCTTATGTGCCGACATAGGATAGCCTTGCAGATATGTTCACAAAGGCATTGCCTTGTGAGAAGTTTGAAGCTTTTCCCAAATCTTTGGGTCTGCTTCCCTTTGTGGATTGATCATGTCCTCAAGGGATGACACTTCCCTATACACTATGTGCAAGCTCTCGTTCATCACATCAGTCCAAGGTGGGATTTGATACCATATATGTGGTAGTGATGTCTATGAACACATTACTAGCGCATACGTAGGTGTGTGTGAGCACACTTAGGACCACCGGGCCATAACTTAGGAGGTTTTTCCCCCCGAACATTGTATATACTCCCATCATTCTAGGGTTAACTCATCTTTCCATTGTGCACTAAGCAATATACTCTTTGTGCCTTGGGCTTCTTCATCTTCTCCAAGCTCTGTGTGCTTGCCTACAACCCTACTTCCAACAAATGGATTCTCTTATGCTATATTGTATGCTATGTCTTCCAACTCCTGCTACTTTTCTTTTAAGATTGCATGCATAGATATAGAAGACTTTGATTTCCCCATATTTGAAGTCTGAGAGGTGGCTTAGGTTAAGAATGAGAATTTCGTTAGAGGAGCTTGGCAATGGAATCCAAGTGTGAACAAGGTTGCTCACTTGTGTAGTGGCTACAGGCAAAAGCTCTTGTGCAAAGGGCTATGTGTGCATAGGAGGCAGTGAAATGACATTAGGATTGTGCATTCATCCCATGGTTGTGACTCTAATTTGGGCCATGAATGAACCACTCCGCTTGCACCTCAAGGAAATAACAGCCATTATTGACATGTTGCACATGGATTTGTTAGCCCTTGTAATCATTTTGGTCTTGATTCCCAAAATAAGTTTTTCTTTAATGACATGTTAGTGGCCGTTAGCCACTTCAAACTCTAGCTTTCTATGATCACTTCATACACTAGTCCACTCCCTAGATGATCTCTCTAAGTCTCATTCCTACAGATCAGAACTACTCTGAAAATCTTTGTTGGCTTTATTTATATCAAATCTTATCATGAATAAATTCAAGACCTCACTTTTTGAATCGAATGTGTTGTTGGTTGTGATGGGGGTTCTTATGATGCTAAATAATCAAGCTTTATCTTGACCCCATTATATTGTTAAGAGTTTAGGCACCCTCTTATTGTATGTGGTTAGCATTACAATTGGGATAGGTAGCATGTAATAATTAATTACAGTGTTGTCTTTTAATTTTTACTAAGAGTGAGATTGATGCTATGAAGATTACAATTATAGAAACTAAGGAGAAGGCACCCAATAGTATCTCTGAGTCATTTTTATTTGCATAGTGTTTTAGCTATATTTTTCTAATAAGGTTTCATTGTATATACATAGTGACAACTCACCCTATGAAGGTTCATGCAAGAACTGATAGCCACCACTCATGGAGTAAATGTAAAGAGGGGCCTCAAATTCTTGGCACCTAAAAAAATTTCATAATAATACTAAATATTCAACTCCACATGAGGTGCAGTGGAGTTTGGGGGCTAGGATTTTAGGCCATTTTTATGCAACATTCTCCTTTTTCACTCTCATTCTAAGTGCATGTGCAAAAATCATGTCTACATCTCTTAATTTTACTTCTGCATTCCATCTTGAGTCTAATGGTCAAACACAAGTCACTAATTGTTAATATACTTGCAATGCCCACCTCTCAGTTTTGCCACCACAATATATGCTACATAGTTTGTAAGGCCCCCATATGAGGAGAAGCCAATGGTGCATATATATTTGGTAAGTTCCACCTTTGCACGCTGATGAGATCTCTATTTTTTTTATATCATGGATGGTATGGAGCAAATTCAGGGCCAACTTTGGGGGCCTAGGTTCCTCCCCCTAGATATTTTATTTGCTGAAATATTCCTTTTTCCAGAATATCTTGGTTGGATGACGGCCGGAAGACAATCGGAAAATGGCCATCCGAGGGTCGGTGGCCAATTGTCTGTGGTCTTTGGCCAGTGGCCGGATTTCCTTAACCGGTGGCTGAGTTCTAGGAGGACTTGTCTACCCAAAAGTGGCTACACATGGGCATTTAGAGGTTCCCTTACATCTATATAAGGAGGCCTTCTCATCAGTAATTTAGTAGAATGGTGTGCACACTTGACGCACACAACACATCCTTGTTGAAGGATTGTTAGTCCCTTGTATTCTTACTTGCTCTAGTTGTCTAAATTTCCATCTAAGATCTACCTTGAGAGCGCATGGGTGGATGATGCCATCACTTTGTAATAGTGTGCTAATCTAAAATTTTTGATTTGCCACTAATCTACTTTGCATCGTATCTCTCTCTACTCTGCTTGCTACTAGAACCTTATTGTATTCCTCATTTATTACATGGTATCAGAGCTCTACGTGCACGTAGCTAAGAAAGTACGAAAAGTACTTGTATCACTTAGCAAAATCAATTATGTCGACGTTTCAAGTGCTGTTGTCGGTTCTACTCCGCTTCGCATTCGCCCACAAACATTTACCGAAGGAAATCTTGACAACACCAACTAGACAATGTGGAAATTCAAAATTTCCACAATTCTATATTCATACGAATTGTTGGAGACTGTGTTGGGGCCAAACGGTGTAGACCCGGTGCCCATTGCAATAAATGATTTGGCAAATCCAAGCATTGTAATTTTCTTGGATGCTACCCTTCTACGTGCCTGGAAAAGAAGGAATGCAGATGCATTATGCACCATTGTCATGTTTGTAAGTGATTCTGTCCTCACTTTGGTTCAACATACCACTAAAGCACATGAAGCTTGAAACATATTGGCTTGCCAATATGAGGCGCACAATCACCAGAATTCAAAATTTGGAAAATCAGTTTGCTGCTGAGAAACTTGCTAATGGAGAGAAGGTGGAGGCCTTTATCAAGCAGATTAAGGACCTCCAAGATCAATTAACTTCCGTTGGTGTGGGTATTTCTTCGAAAGATTTAGCTCGATGCTGGATTCGCATACTTCTAGTGAGATATGATGGTCTTGTTACGATACTCAACACTCAGGTTTGTCCAACCCCTCTTATGTTTAAAGAACTGAGTTAATGTTGCTTCAAGAGGAGCTGCAACTCACGACCAAGGATGGTGGAGGTGATGCTACCTTCACAGCCAATGCAAAATTCAAGGGGACTACGTCAAATGCTTCTAAGAAGAAGCCCAAGAAGACAAAATCTTTAGGTAGCTATTTTTACTGTGACAAGAAGGGTCATGTTGTTAAAGACTACAAAAAGAAGAAAGCAAGAAGGGCATTATGAAAGCTTCTTTGAAGGAAAGAGAATCCACCAACAATGCTGAAATAGACCTTGAACTATGGGCCGTCATAGAAAAGGTATACTCATCAGCACAAAGTCTGCTTGTTGATGGTTCTTGGATTCTAGATAGTGGTGCATCCTGACATATGACTAGTAAGAAAGACTGGTATAGTTCCTGGAAGCCTCTACAGGAACCCATAAGTGTAATTGTTGGGAATAATGCCAAATGTCCAGCCAAAATTTATTTTTTAGCTATTACTATATACATGTGGTAGTGATGTGCGTGAACACACTTAGGACCACCGGGGTATTTTTTCCCTCTTTAGGAGGTCCCCCCCCCCCCCCCCCCCCCCCCCTTTCCCCCCGTGCATTGTATATACACCCATTCATTCTAGAGCTATCTATATTTCCATTGCACAATAAGTAATACACTCTCTGTTGCGTGCCTTGAGCTTCCTTCGACTTCTCCAAGCTGTGTGTGTTTCCCTGCAACCATAATTCCAACAATTGGTATCAGAGCAGGCTGCATCCTCTCGGGCTTAGTCGCGAGAAGCTCTAGCTTACGCCTGCTCACTTTCTTCGATTTCTGTGAACTTTGGTGAGCGTTCTTAGGTTGACAAAAATTTCGGACGAGCTCGTGGAGCTTGGTCTACTCAGATTTCTAATTTGGGCTCATTTCTGCCTTCATTTCCACTATAGAAAGTACTGCACAGCTTATTTTGTCATTTTGTGCAAAATTTCTGTTAGTGTCGTTTTTTGCATAACATGTCCCTTACAGTCTTCTACGGTTTGTGCTATATAGAACGTGTTGTTCCCCCTTTGTTTCTCCTTTTTTTGAGCAGTTTTCACATTAGGTGCAGCATTTACCAGGGCTGACAACAACACAGATGTGTTCAAGATATTTACTGATGAGGACATATTGGATTAGGACAATTACCCTATGTGGGCTTATATGATGCAACATGTTCTTGTGTTGGCCTCTAGAATACTGTGCAGGGCATTGGTGTATGTCCTAGTTCTGAGGATGTTGCAGGTCTTGCTGCAAGGATTGCTGCTGTTTGAGTTTTTTTGCCTACATATGAGCAATCTCATTGGGTTGTAAAAGATGCACATGCTCATGCATTGATTGCTTTGTCTATGAAGCACATCATTACTCCCCACATTCATTCAGTAAAATCTGCCAAACAGGCTTAGAATATTCTTTCTATGCAAGTTGAAAAATGAGGCTAAAATTGCATTGTTGCGTAAAGAGATGGAGTTGAAGAATATGCATGAGGAAGACATTTTCCTTACTGGTGTCAAGGATATCAATGAGCAACTTATTTCTGCAGGTGAAGTCATTTCAGACAATTCCTTTGTACAGACTGTTCTTGATGCCTTGTCAGATTCTTACCAGACTTTTGATAGTACTTGGAGACTTATGACCCAAGGAAATCCTGAATTTGTCAAGTTTGATGCATTGTGCACATTGATGTTACAAGAGTCACTTTCCAAAAAAAACGGGACTAGACAGCATGCAGTTGAGCAGGCTTTCATTGCTGCTCAAAGAAAGGGTGGTAACATCAATGCAACCACTTCTTGTGGTTCTACTGCGAGTGGAAAATCTCATGTTCCTAATGCTTTTGATGGAAGAAATTCGTCCGGTGATAAGGGAAAAAAGAAGATGCGTTGCCATTATTGTAAAGCTAATAATCACTTTGATCAAGCAGTGTCTTGAGTTGAAGGACAAAGATGCAAAGAAGAAAGAGGGTGGCTCCACTACAAATGTTGGTTCCACTCTAAATGCAGCTATTGTTGAGTCTTCTATGAAAGGAGACTGTGATGATGATCTTGATGCAGAATGGGCTTTTAGTGCAGAGTGTACCTATAATCCCGTTGTCCATGATGCATGCATGTCGAATGCTGCAGATTCACATGTGTGGTATTTTGACAATGGTGCTACAAAGCACATTACCTCACATCGTGATTTGTTCACCTCTCTCTCGTCTGTCGCTTATGGGAATTCAGTAACTTGTGCCAACAATGGCTCTTATCCGGTTCAAGGAGTTGAAAAGCTTGTGCTTAATGCTACAAATGGCAGTTCTTTCACACTTGTTGATGCACTTTATGTACCTGGGATCAAGAAGAATCTTTTGTCTGTATCTGCACTTCCTAGACTTGGACTTCTAGTCAAGTTTGTGGATGACAAATGTACAATACATGATCTCAATTTTGGTGATGAAATTATTGCATTTGGCATATTATGTTGTGGCCTATTTTAGATGAAAAACTTTGGCATGCACATTTTGGGCATCTGAATTTTGTCATCAGTTTACTGTATTTGCAAAAATTTGATATGGTTGCTCCTTTGTCGCCTCTTGAAGCACCTTTCAAACATGTTTGTAAAGGCTGTATTTTGGATAAGATGCAGCATTCTAAGTTTCCAAAGGATGGTTCAGCTAGGGCCACATGCACGTTGCAGCTTGTGCTGCATAGTGATGTTTCTGGGCCCGTACAAACTCTGTCCTTGGGAAATTACCTTTACTTTGTGACCTTCATTGATGATTACTCCAGGCATGCATGGGTATTTCCTCTTAAAGTGAAGTCTGAAGTTTTTATGTGCTTCAAACAATTTCTGGCTATGGCTAAAAATGTCTCAAAATGTACTATTAGCACCCTCCATTCTGATAAAGGGGGGAAGTATATGACTCATGAATTCAATGCATTTTTGGCTAGTCGCGGGATGAAACACCAATTTGTAGTTCCTTATATGCCTCAGCAAAATGGTATTGCTATAGCAAAAATAGGTCACTTACAAAAATGGCACAATGTATGGTCAAAAGTCAAGCTTTTCCGTATTCTTTTAGGCTTGAGGCCATCATGTGTGCCCCTTATGTACTAAACAGGTGTCCTATGAAAGCTTTGCAATCTATTACTCCATATGAAGCATGGCATGATAAAAAGACTTCTATTGAGCACATGCATGTTTTTGGTTGTTTGGCATATGCTTTGGTGTCACAAACACAACGCAAAAAATTGGATGATAAGGCTCTCAAATGTGTTTTTGTTGGTTATAGTGTTGAAAGAAAAGGTTACAGGTTGTATCATCCGTAAACAAAGTGTATCTTGGTCTCACGGGATGTTGTGTTTGTGGAAGATTCTATTTATCCCTTGTTGTCATGTATTAGAAACAGTAATGTCAGCTCACAGGACATTTATGACACTTTGTTGTCTCCTTTTAGTGGTGGAAATTTGAATGTAAATTCCAATGAGGAAAATGTACAACCTATGGGGGTTTTTGAAAATGTTACAGATCAGATTATTACTGATGTAGATGTACTTGATGTACTTGATGAGGAAAGGGCTGAAAATGAGCAGGCTAGAGGTATGCCAAAATGGCTGGTGCATACATTACGTGACAGTAAATTGGATGCACCTTTGTCTAGTCGTACTCGTTCATGCTCTCGCCATGCACCTTATGCATCGGATGGTTATGCTTTGGCTGTGTCTAGCTTACATGATGTTGAGGAACTTCTGTCATTTGATGAAGCATAGAATTCAAAAAATTGGATGGCTGCCATGCAATCGAAATATGATGCTCTGATAGAAAATGACACATGGACTTTATGTGATTTTCCTCCTAGAAAAAAGACCATTGGTACAAAGTGGGTTTACAAGTTGAAATGCAAGCCGGATGGCGAGATTGATCGCTATAAGGCTCGACTTGTTGCAAAGGGTTATGCACAACAAAAAGGCATAGATTATGAAGAGGCTTTTGCTCCCACTTGTCGTACGAACACTCTACATTTTTCTATGTGCATTGGCAGCTCATTTTGGTTGGCATGTACGTCAATCAGACATTGTTGCTGCTTTCTTGAATGGTGACATATTTGAGGAATTTTATGTAACACAGCCTTGCGGTTTTTTCAAGAAAGGACAAGAGGATAAAGTGTACAAATGTAACAAAGCTTTGTATGGGTTGAAGCAATCTCCTCATGCTTGGTATGAGAAGGCTGACACTCATTTGGTCAAACGAGGTTTTTGTAACAGTCCAACAGAAAGCACATTGTATGTAAAGCATGAGGGTGATGTACTTCTCATTGTGGTTCTTTATGTAGATGATTTGTTGATCATTGGACCAAATGAGAGACATATTGCTAAATTTAAATCTGATTTGAATGCTACTTTCAAGATTAAAATTTTGGAACTGTTACATCATTACTTAGGTATACAATTTAAGTAGTTAGATGGTGGCATTGCCTTGTGTCAAAAAAGTTACATAGAGACATTGCTATGTAAGTTTGGACTTGAGAATTTCAAACCTATTGCCACTCCCATGGAAACAGATTTGAAATTGAGTCTTCATGATGCTGGTGATCTTGCAGATGTCACTCTTTACCAAACTGTTGCTAGATGCCTCATTTATGTATGCAACATGAGGCCAGATATTCAATTTGTAGTCTCACATGTCCGCAGATTTGTGCATATCCCAGGGTCTAAGAATTGGTAAGATATCAAGAGGATTTGTCGCTACTTGAGTGGCACTTTACATCTTGGCTTGTTTTATCCCAAGGGGGGATCATTGCCGCCAGACTTACATGCTTTTTTGGACTCAAATTGGGCTGGTTGTTTTGACATGTGAGTGTCCCACAGTGGTTTTTGTTTCATGCTTGGCAGTTCACGTATATCATGGTTGAGCAAGAAGCAACCTACTATGGCCACTTCTAGTTGTGAGGCTGAGTACATGGTGGAATTCTCAACTACGGTTGAGTGTGTATGGCTCAGATGCCTTATGATTGATTTGGGTGTTGGAGTGGATACTGGCAACACTATCTACACTGACAGTCAAAGCACATTGGCAATTGCAAGGAACACAATTTTTCATGCTCGCACAAAGCACATTGAGGTGCATTACCATATGTCAGGGAGAGGCTCTCAGTAGGAGAGATCAACTTAGCTTATGTGCCAACACAAGACAACCTTGCATATCTTTTCACAAAGGCATTATCTCGCAAGAAGTTCAAAGCTTTCTGCAAAGCTTTGGGCTTACTCCCCTTTGTGTACTGATCATGTCCTCAGGGCATGACACTTCCCTTTACTCATGTGCCAGCTCTCGTTCACCGCATCATGTCGGGGGGATTTGTTACCATATACATGTGGTAGTGATGTGTGTGAACACACTTAGGACCACTGGGCATTTTTTCCCTCTTTAGGAGGGTTTCTCACCGGTGCATTGTATATACGCCCATTCATTCTAGGGCTATCTATCCTTCCATTGCACACTAAATAATACACTCATGTTGTGTTCCTTGAGCTTCCTTTGTCTTCTCCAAGCTGTGTGTGTTTCTTCCAACCATTATTCCAACATTAGCAGCTACAGGTGAAACTAAAGAGCTCTCTAAGATGTTGTACGTGCCTCAAATAAGAAAGAATTTGGTTTCCATTGCTGCGAACACTCATCGTGATCTTGAAGTCCGTTTCAAGAAAGTGGAGCAGAAATCTTGGATTCTAAAGGTACCACAATGGGAAAGGGCATAAGCTACAACAGCCTCTATGACCTTTCTACACATATGGTCACTACAAAAAAAGGTACAACTTAATTATGGCATGAGAGATTTAATCACTTAAGCATTGCTATGCTAAAAGAGATGCAAAAATATCGGATGGTGGTACACATGCCTCAAATCTCAGATATGAATGAAATTTGTGAAGCTTTCATGATAGGCAAGCAACAAAGAAAGGCATTTCCACAAGAGAGTAGTAATCGAGCTCAGTCTCCTCTAGAGTTGGTACACGCAAATCTCGATGGTAAAATTTCTTCATCCGCTTTGGGTGGATCTTTCTACTTTTTGCGGGTTGATGACTTTAGTAGAAATATGTGGGTGTATTTCATTCGTGAGAAGTTTGAAGCTTTTGAAAAGTTTAAAATGTGGCAAAAGCTGGTAGAAAATGAAACAGGAAAGAAGGTGAAGAAGCTTTGCACAGATCGAGGAGGAGAATTCATCTCAAATGAGTTCAACAACTACTGCAACGAGCATGGCATAAAACGTCACCTTACTACAACTTACACACCACAACAAAATAGAGTTGTGGAGCACAACAATTGGATGGTGGTAGAAATGGAACGGTGTATGCTCAAAGCCAAGGGTATGCGAGATTCCTTTTGGGCCAAAACAGTAAGCACAACAGTGTACATTTTGAATCAAAGCTACACAAAGTCTTTGAAAGGGAAAACACCTCAAGAAGCCTATTTTGGTAAGAAACTTTGATCTTTCATTTCAAAACATTTGGGCGTTTCTGTTATGCACATATTCATGATTCACAAAGAACAAAGTTAAAAGCCAAAAGCAAGAAGTGCGCATTTCTTGGATACAGTGAAGAATCTAAGGCTTATAGACTCTATGATCTAGAGGCAAAGAAAATACTCACTAATTTGGATGTGGTCTTTGAAGAAGGGACACATGCGGTGGAGAAACCAAGTTCGTCCACTTTCTCATCAAATGAAGAAATAACTCACCATGTTCCATACCAAAGTCCAATAAACATTCAAGAGGAGGAGTTGTCTGACGATGAAAACTCAATTAAATCTAACCAACCTTTGTGAAGGAGTCATCCTTCAACAAAGCCATGGCTGATCCAAAGTGTAAGGAAGCTATGCAGTTTGAGTATGATAACATCACATAGAATGACACTTGGGAAGTAGTGGATTGGTATCCAAAGAAGAAAGTCATTGGCACAAAATGGGTGTACAAGCTCAAGCATAAAGCTGATGGCTCTTTGCAAAAGTACAAAGCCAGGTTAGTAGAACAAGGATTCTCTCAAGTCGAAGGGTTTGATGTTAGTGACACATTCGCTCCCACAGCTCGAATGACAACTATTCGTCTTGTGCTTGCTCTTGCTGCTATCTATTTATGGGTTGTTTACCAAATGGATGTTGTGTTTTCATTTTTGAATCGACTTCTCAAGGAGGAGGTGTATATTGAGCAACCACCAGGGTTTGAGCTGCCTCACTCAAAACCAAAGGTTTGCAGATTGAAGAATGATTTATATGGCTTGAAACAGTCTCCAAGAGCATGGTATGTCAGAATTGATAAGTTTTTTTAAAGAAATTGGCTTTAGAAGAAGTGCTTTTGAAGCAAATTCATATGTGCTTAGAGAGAATGGAAAACAAGTCATTATTATCTTGTATGTCGATGACTTGATAATCACAGGTGACCACGAAGAGCTCATCCAACAAACTCATGAGAGTTTGAGTTCTGAATTCAAAATGGCAGACTTGGGTTTGTTGCATTACTGTTTGGGGATTGAGGTTTGGCAATCCTCAAAAGGTATCTTCATCTCTCAAGAAAGGTATGCGACAAAGGTTCTAAAAGCTTTTGGGATGATGGATTGCAAACCTATGAGCACTCCAATGGAGTTAAATGAAAAACTCTCCATGAAAGATTATTTTCCCTTAGTCAACATTAAAAATTACAAAAAACATGTGGGAAGCTTAATTTTCTTGTGCAACAGTAGGCCAGATACTTCTTTTGCAGTAGGTGTTTTAAGCAGGTTTTCCAACCAACCAAGAGAATCTCAGTGGAAGGTAGGTATGCGAGTTCTTAAGTACATCAAAGGTACATTGGTCCATGGCATTGTCTATGGCATTGGCACAAATACTCTTAGTGGGTCTTGGATCAACAAGAAGAAGCCAATCTTCGCTCATTCTTCAATGGAAGCAGAGTATAAATTTGCTTGTTTTGCAACTTGTGAAGTTGTTTTTGGCTAAGTCGAGTCCTCATGGACTTAGGTATTTCTCTTCGTTTAGCAACAACACTTCAATGCAACAACTAGAGTTTCCTGGCAATTGCCAAGAACCCCGTCTTCCATGCATGCACAAAGCATATTGAGATTCAGAATCATTATGCTCGAGAGATAATTGAGGATGCAATTATGGAGCTAGAGTATTATTCTACTGAAGATAATTGTGCAAATATCTTCACCAAAGCTCTAGGAAAAGACCAACTACTTCAACATCTTCATCAACTTGGAGCTGGTACACGACCAACATAGAGCATCTTTGGGTGTTCATTGAGGGGGGGTGTTGGTATACTTGCAATTCCCACCTCTCTCATTTTTTCCACCACAATATATGATGCATAGTTTGTAAGGCCCCCATATGAGGAGAAGCCAATGGTGCACATATATTTGGTGGATTCCAGCTTTTCACGCTAATGAGATCTCTATTTGTGATCATGGATGGTGTGGAGCAAATTTAGGGCCAAATTTGGGAGCCTCGATTGCGTCCTCGAGATGTTTTATTCACAGGGAATATTCCTTTCAGCGGAACATCTTGGTTGGATAGCGGTTGGAAGACAATCAAAAAATGGTCGTCTGATGGTCGGTGGCTGGTGGCCAGATTTCCTTGACTAGTTTCCAAGTTCTAGGAGGATTTATTTACCCAAAAGCGGCTACACATGGTCACATGGGAGAGTCCTACTTGGACTTGTCTATCTAAGGGCGGCTATACATGGGCGTTTAGAGGCTCCCTTACATCTATATAAGGAGGCCTTCTCATGATTAATTTGGTAGAATGGAGTGCACTCTCGACGCACACAACACATCCTTGTTGAGGGATTATCAGTCCTTTGGTGGATAATGCCATCACTTTGTAATAGTGTGCTACTCTAAAGTTTTTGATTTGCCACTAATCTACTTTGCATTGTATCTCTCTCTACTCTCCTTGCTACTAGATCCTTATTGTATTCCATATTTCTTACACTAATTGCACTATCATTGATTTCATGAATACTTATGTGTCTTCTCAACCAAGGAAATGGAATGATTACCTACTTATTTTATAGTTTTCTTATAGCAATACCACTCACTGCACTACATATAAGTCTCCATTTGTGATTGTGTATGGTTATTCTCTTCCTACTCCTGCTTGACATCTTTCTCACATTGTGCATGCCGCGGATACTTTTACCGCAAATTTCCATTACATTGTTGACAATGTTCACTTTTCTATTAACATTGACAAAAAACTCTACACTAAGTATGCTAATAAGCGTTGCAAAGCACATGTAACAAAGAAAGGAGATTATGTTATGCTTTGAATAGAAAAGAGAAGAATCAAAAGTGTTGATGCAAATGTTTTTGTAAATCTTGCTTCTTGTTTTTATGGTCCATTCAAGATTTTTCTGTAATAAATAATGTTTCATTTTGTTTAGAATTACCTTCACACCGGTATATTCACAATGCATTTCACATTAGTCTATTACGACCCTTTCAAGGATCCCTACCTACACATCACTTTTATGAGGATCCACCTATCCTTATAGGTCAAGAAGAGCAACTGGCCATAAAGTTGACTATGAAACTACCACCACATGCATGACATGATTTACAACCATTATCTTTCGAATTTTAAGGGACATTCTGGAGAAGATGAACTCATTTGACCCATTAGTTTTCTCTGGGGAGGTTGTGTCTAAAGGGAGGATATGCCGACATTTGGGTGTCCCCTTGGGGGTGGATGTTACACACAAGAAAATATTTTGATGGGTCCTACAGAAGATCCAGAGAAAAATAAGAATGTGGGAGTATGTGTTTCTTCCCTTCTCGAGTCAGGTCAAAGTGATCAATTCAATTATGCTTCCTTATATTGCCTTCACTAGCCTGCTCCTCAAAATAGCTAAATGCAACTGGAAGGAGTTTTTGAAACCTATTAAAAAATTCTTATGGAGAAACAACACCAAAGCCTCTTCACCATGGCAATGAGCAAAGTGGGAGCTTCTCACTTGACCAGTAGATGAAGGTGGCCTCGAAATTCTCAACCTTGCTATTCATGTGGAGGCCCTATGTGCCAAGTTGGTGGTCTCCTATATCACAAAACAAGACTATTCTTGGGCTATCATGACCAAGGATATGATAGACAAGGCAAAACTTTGCTCTAAAGGTAGATCATGACTAGAGAGTGAGAGTGTTCAAACATAAAAAATGACACTCTAAAATAGTTGATGTTCAAAAGTAAACTTTTTGCAATTTCTCATTAAGGAAACAACCAAAAAGAACATTCTTCAAATTGTTTAGTGACTCTAGATCTAAAGTCTATTGACAAAAAGTGAAAAAATCTAGCATGGTTAGACTCATTGCAAAGAGCTAAGTTTCTTTCAAAAAGCACACATAAATAACTTGGTTTACCTAATTAAACAACATGATCTCCATACACCATCTAGGTTAGGTGAAAATAGGGAAAGAGGAAAAAGAGGAGAGAGAGAGAGAGAGAGAGAGAGAGAGAGAATTTTTGTAGATAGCTAGTACAACAAAAGTAATTCATCTAATCACTTTGATGCCCAAATGTCACCAAAACAAGATAAAGATGATAGATAAAAGGAAAAACATGCTTACATTGCCAGCACATATTTTCCATATGAGGCCTAAACCAACTAGTTCTATATAGGATGAAGATGATAGCTAAAAGGTGAATCTAGCTTAAGTAGCCGTCTTTGTGGAATAACTCTTCATTGAGATAATGGCTTGATGTATAAATGCATTGTAACATTTGCATCCAGTCCAAGAGCCGTTAAGAAGACAAAGTATATATGCTTGCATGGAATATAGTTACTCACGTTTGCATCTAGTTTCACTTAAGTCCTCGCATGTACACCGTGAAAATTGACTTATTGTGATGGAATATGAAATCTCACGTGCTTTTGGTCTCTCTATCTATAAGAAGAAAACATGCACTTACTTAGAGACTATTACACTCTCTCTAGAAACAACCACATGCATTTTAGTTGCCAAGCGAGTCTTATCCTTGAAATCTCTGGGGAATCTACCATTCCTCTTTTGTGGTCATGCTACATGTGTAGGGGGTTCAGCTTGAAATCTTTCTACAATTGCACCTTCTTGAGAGCCATCATCCAAAACAAAGCTTGAATTTTGCAAATAAACTTGTCTCTTTTAAAGATAGAAATGCTCCCATTCAGATGGGCCACACCCCAAGTGTAATCTTTCTACAATTGCACCTTCTTGAGAGCCATCATCCAAAACAAAGCTTGACTTTTGCAAATAAACTTGTCTCTTTTAAAGCTAGAAATGCTCCCATTCAGATGGGCCACACCCCAAGTGTGGTTCCTAATGGAAAAAAAATAGATCCATGCATATTCCAAGCATGTTGCATATTTCTTTTGCAAAACCAAATCATTACTTAGGTGTGCCACTTGGGTATTTTCTTCTTCTCTAGCAGGAAGGTGCAAGAACACCATGCTATATTGTTTCCCCTTTCAAGCTGAAAATACTCCTTTAGTGAAGTGAAAATACTCCTTGAGAGCATTGAGACTAATCTCACACATATTTGTGCCATATCTAATTGAGATAACCCTTTCTTGATAGCCCATAGGAATTGCATGAGGCATTGCAAGAGTGCAAAGTCCAAAAAACCTACATATATCTTGAAAGGCAAGAGCACAAATGTCAAGAAAAAGGTTGGTAGTAATAGAGATCTTTGCATGATTATATGTTTAAAATGGGATGGTCTTTGAAAAGTTTTTGTAATCCTTTGTTTGAGAGGGGCTAACCTTGTATCAATCCATGAGAGATTAAAGAACAAGAAAGTAACAACTTTAGTCACAATTCAAGAGGAACATAGTTTTCAAAAAGGTTTGTAAATTTTAAAGCATTTTTCTTGAAAGATCACATTTAATTTTTTAATAGTTTTAATTTTTAAATAACTTTGGCTAAAAGTCTAAGGTTTCTATTTCTACAAATGCATTATAAAACTCAGGAGGTTTTGAACCATTGGAGCTTTCTCTACAAGTAAACTTGTGCATTTTGTGTGTGTGTGTGTGTGTGTGTGAGAGAGAGAGAGAGAGAGAGAGAGAGTGAGAGAGAGCACTATGTTCATCAACACTAGATTGGTAACAGAACACATTTTATGCCCTTGGCACACTTTTGTGTCCTGTTAAGTGACCATTTTGCTTGAATTACCTAAGAGTGTGAAAATGAATTTCTAGGTGCTACATATCCACAAAGTTGCCTTATGAGCTGAAAAAAACTTGACAATTTTTTTGGAATATCAGTATCACCATTAACCTTACTCTTGCACAACATTTTTTAATCTAAATTTTGTGAAAAAATGAGCCTTGTTCTTGGCTTTTCTCAACAAAATTCAACTATACCACTGTAAACTTCACATTTGTGAGGTTTAGATTGCTAGAGGATAAGAATTTGTAGTCCCAACATGTTTTGACACTTCTAGCGAGAACTAACTGTTAAAATTCACAATTATAACCAAATTACAAGAATTGCCTAATCCTGTTTTTTGGCCAAAATTAGCATTTTTATGGTTTTTGGTGGCTTTCTTGATATGCAAATGCAATTTTGATTGTCTAAGTGTCATGTATAACATAAAGCTAATCTTCCTTGAGGGGGGACCTAATATGCTATATAGCATAGTATATGATGATGGTTGAGTTTTTCGATTGTTGAAGAATACGAGACATTTTAGTGTAGCAAGTATAGCTTTCTCAATATTGATAGTTTCTTAGGTCAATCGTGTGTATTTTGTAAATAGTAACCATATCTAATTATAACATATAAATCTGGCTAGATATTGATAGTTTCTTAGGTCAATCGTGTGTATTTTGTAAATAGTAACCATATCTAATTATAACATATAAATCTGGCTAGATATTGAGTAGTTTCTATGGGATTCTAGAGGTCATAATGCTAAACCCAGTTTTGTCATGTTTAGAGTATTTATCACTTCATCATCGTCCCCAAGGTTCCACTTAGTAAGAGATCCATTATTCTTTTGACATGCTCCATGGTTCCTTTTGGATCCAAAGGCTTAAATGGAATTAAGAAAACATGTATATAGTATATGTATTGAGCGTGACTATAGAAATTTTGATGATAGGTCCGCAGAATGGCAAAAAGGCAACTTTTTTGTATCCTTTTTTTTGTCCCAAAAAAAATAGTGAGGCAAAAGTAGCCATATGTTTGATCACCAACCCATTGAAGTTAACAGGGAATTTTATCTCATGTACTGCAAAAATCCCCACTCTTATTTATATGCAATCAATCGTAAGAAATGGCTATTTTAGACAAAATGTAGTGGTCCATCAACTTTGGAGGCTTGTTGTGACCAAGACATGAGAAATTTTACAAAATTTTCATTTTTGCCATATGTAGTAGTCTTTGAACTATAAGCTCATGAAAGATTTTTCAAAATGAGTCTATTGTTCTCCTCACCAAGGGTTTGAAGATTGCGTTTGGAAACGTGTTCAAGAAAGAGCTGGTGAGAGGGGTTTACTGTTTTTCTTCACCAAGGGGTAGAGCATTGCATTTGGAAACTCTACATTTGCAGGCCAAGCGAACGGTGGTCATTGCTTTCAAACCTTTTTTACACACATCTCCTAACCTAGGGCTTTAAGTTTGCGTTTGGCAACACAAATTAAACAAGGCCGATGGGGAAACTTTCTTTGACAGTTTGCAAGGCTCTACAGTTTGACACTTTGATAGTTTGCGTTTGTAGTAGTTTGACAGGCTGACACTCTGACAATTCAATAGTTCCCCAACAGATTGAAGCGGGCTCTATTAGGGATGTTGTGCAAGGAGAGTTGCGGGCTAAAAATTAGGTTGGCGAAGGTGACGATGGCAGGGTAGCCAACTGTGTAGAGGGAGAGAAACTGGATTGTGGGAACCTCCACCTTGGGGTTTTGGGTCCTGAAGTTGGTGAAATAGAGGAGCACCAACATAGTCACCACTGCCACTAGTAGAACAAGGCGCACCACGATGCACGCCACCTACTTTTGTTTCCTCCTTTGCCCCCCTTGCCCATACTCCTCTTCTAAGCTAGCTCTATGCTTCACCTCAAACATAATATAATTCACGAGGGAAGATGTTTGCTTATCCACTCAACTGGAGAGAGTGTTCAGCTGTGTGTGCATGTGTGTGTGTGTGTGTGTGTGTGTGTGTGTGTGTGTGTGTGTGTGTGTGTGTGTGTGTGTGTGTGTGTGAGAGAGAGAGAGAGAGAGAGAGAGAGAGAGACTCACGGAATGAGAGAGCCATACTACACACAAAAGACGATCAACCCTGGGGGGAGAGTGTTCAGCGTTGTGTGTGTGTGTGTGTTAATTAACCCGGGGGGGAGGAGACACAAGAAGATTTAGAAATTTTCTCATGTACGAAAATGGAGTCTTTTTCAGTGTTTTTCATACAATGCATAACATCATGAGAGGCACCACATTGGAAAATGTATAACATCATGAGCTTTTGCTCGAGAGGCACCACATACCTAGCTAGGTACGATTGGGAGCAGGGGACCACCGCCCCCCCCCAAGTCGGTGGTCCCCTGCCCCAATCGTACCTAGTTAGGTATGCAATGCCTCCCTCACACAAGCTCATGATGCTGAGGTAAGTGACAATGTGAGAATTATTGTGAGAATTTGTCAAACTTCTTGTGAGAGTGCTCACACCGCTATCTTTGTGTGTGTGTGTGTGTGTGTGTGTGTGTGTGTGTGAGAGAGAGAGAGAGAGAGAGAGAGAGAGAGAGAGAGAATTGTCGAATGATGGAGCCACTTTGCACACATACCATGACAACCCTACTAAACGACTCTTCACTCTTATAGCCTCACGTGCTATAGTAATTAGGAACAGTTGTTGGAGAGACTTGTTGGGATATAATTACAGAATATTCAAGCAAAATATAAACTAAGAGCCCGGTCGGCCAGGACTTCATGCCGCTCCCACAGTCCAGGAGCTGATATATATATATATATATATATATATATATATATATATATATATATATATAAGAGAGAGAGAGAGAGAGAGAGAGAGAGAGAGCACATTTTATGCCCATTTCTGGGTGGCGAGCATTGCCGGCAGAAGGAGATATTACAGTTTGCAAAGCATCCTGTATTGTTCAATATTTTGACAAATTTAGGTTCGCCAATGGTTTATGGGTTTGCAGTTTTGGAGGTGGTCGCAAAAGCTTTACAGATTTTTGGTTGCCGCAGCTGCTTTGGAGGGTCGCAGTATTGCAGGTCACCCATTTGCAAATTTGAAAGGCTTGCAAGATGTGATGGTTAACACGTGCACTTAAGATTCAAGGGCAAAGGCAAAGTGGCAAAACAACTTGAAGAAGAAACTTAATGCAAAATGGAAAGCTTGCTGGAGTGAAAAACAATGGTCTTACAGGTTCAAATGCACCACTTTATGGTCGGATCTGGTTAAAGTCTCTGTCTTGCTTTGTAAAGAAATTAAAGACGTTGAATGTCATCTCCCTAGAATCTCCCCTGGTCGCAATGAAGGAAGAAGGTATTTTAAGGCTCCTTCAAATAGGATATTCAAGGCTTTGATCACGTTTTTAATAAATATATACTATTTTTTAAAAGCTCACAACAATCGCCGAAATATTTCTAATGGGAGATTCAAATTTACAGTAATCATATTGTCATATGCCTTTATTTTCTTTTCTCCCTTCGAGCACATCAAAATTTTAAAGGGATAATCTATAGTTTGAAAAAGTTTTTTGGAAGGCTATATGTTTTGTAAAGGCCTTGTTTGCATGATTTTGTTATTAACCCATGTCTGATCTCTTCCTATCTCATATTCAATCCGGGAGACACACACACACACACACACACACACACACACACATACATATATATATATATATATATATATATATATATATATATATATATAGAGAGAGAGAGAGAGAGAGAGAGAGTAACTTGAAGAATTGGATTGGTTAAAGTTAGGTAGTCGATCAACAACCTTGTGATCGACACACACACACACACACACATATATATATATATATATATATATATATATATATATATATATATATATATATATATATATATATATATAGAGAGAGAGAGAGAGAGAGAGAGAGAGAGAGAGAGAGAGAGAGAGAGTAACTTGAAGAATTGGATTGGTTAAAGTTAGGTAGTCGATCAACAACCTTGTGACATGTTGATATTGATAGAACAAGTTGCATTGTTTTATGCTTAACATCATGTCTAGCTAGTGTTTTCCTCAACCACACTCTGTGTGTGTGTGTGTGTGAGAGAGAGAGAGAGAGAGAGAGAGAGAGAGAGAGAACAACTAATTCAAGAATTGGATTGGTTAAATCTAGGTAGTCAATCACAACAACCTTGTGACATGTTGGTATTGACATAACAAGTTGCATTGTTTTGTGCTTAGCATTATGTCTAGTTACCTCAACCACACTCTCTTTTCATTTATTTCATCCATATGTCTCCCTCCCTTTGACTTCAAGCTCGCAGATGGCGCGCGCGCACACACACACACACACATAGATAGTTCTATTATCATCCTCGGAGGTCAAATATGACCTATGGGACCAAATGAACATGTCGCGTGGTGTGAGTGGACGTCATAAGTGACTATCGATGCTCAAAAATGGCTGAAATGAGCGTCACAATAGACAGTCCACATCGTGGTTGGGAGAGGAAGGTATGTAGGGAGAGCTCATGGCTGAATATATGGGGAAAAGAGGACAGAATGTGGTCAAAAGATGAGCACTCAAGTAGTGTGTGTTACTCACTCTCTCGCACTTGGATGAGGGCATAAGGTGCAAAGTCGATGAGACTCCTCGCCAGTGCCCCAACGTCCTGTCTCGCAGCATAGAGAATGGGAGCTAAGACGAATGGAAGCAATGGTTCGGATCTCACCCAACGGGATGGGCTCAAGGATGTAGGGATAGGTTTGGTTACCTCGCTCGGAAAAGAAGAGAGATTTGTAGTTTGGGGTAACGTGTGTGGTGTAATGGCTAAAGCGAGAACCTCCGGATTTCTCCCAAGCCATGATACATTGGTGTTGTAAGAAGGTCTCGTTAACTTGTGAGTCGATCGACGCATCCTTGACCAAGTGACATGTATCCATCTTCCAAATCATTTCTTGATATCAAGCATCCATTCCGAACCTAGTATTTTGCTCTTGCATATCTTTTTGGATCTTTTGAATTGTTTCATATGCGATTCTAGAAAGTCGATACAAAGGGTTACGTTGTGTCTTAAGCATGTACTCCACAACCCTTTGTATGCCCAAGACCTCAATGGGAAGCAATCTGGACTCAAGACGTAAGAACATGTAGGGTGTTTGTGTCTTGACGTGGAGAAAGTTGGTGAGAAAACTCTTTTGGACATTCTCAAACTCTTTCCAAGTAGACTTCCCGATGCTACCACCCCACACCTCCACTCCATAAAGAAGCACTGGTGTCACCAATGTGTCAAAGAGGTACTTTTTGAGAGCCCAACACTTGATCTCTCCAACATTGCACATGTTCCCAAATGCATAATAAGCCCTCTTTCCGGCTTCCAAGCGGCACACTGCACAATCCTTCCATTTTGAAGGAGTACAAGCGGAAGTGAGACGCGAGAGAGAGTGCGAGAAGAAGAGCACGACGATATGGTGAACTCGCTCTACTGTAATGTGTAGAGCATAGTGAGTTCTTATTAGGTTTTAACAAAAGAATATGTGTACATACCTGGCGGCCTGCCCACTTACCTGGGCGACCACATTGGGCTTTATACCCCAACAACCTCCCACTTAAAGTCCAATGTGGTACTTTAAGTGTGAGATAAGCTACTATACAAGCTAATATACAAGAGATGTAGAGAAGTGATGTACTACCCTACACCTAACTGCTTGCGAAAATGCGCAAAGCTCTCTGAGGGAAGTCCTTTTGTAAGTAGATCAGCAGGATTTTCTGTGGTGTGAACTTTGACAAGCTGAAGTGGCTTATCCTCGAGCATTTCCCTAATGAAATGATACTTCACATCCACATGCTTTGTCTTTGAGTGATAAATTGGATTGCGAGCCAATTGTATAGCACTTTGACTATCACAATATAACACAGGCATCTCTTCTTTGATTCCCAAATCTGTTACTAGTCGATTAAGCCAAATTGATTCTTTGCATGCCTCTGATGCTGCAACATATTCAGCCTCTGTAGTAGACTGAGTAACACAATCTTGTAATCTAGAACGCCATGATACTGCTCCACCAGCCAATGTAAAGACATACCCTGACGTAGACCTTCGGTTGTCTAAGTCACCTGCATAATCTGAGTCTGTAAAAACCTTTACACTTAGCTCCTGACTCCCATAGCATATACGCATACTCTTTGTAGCTTTCAGGTATCTCAATATTCCTTTCACTGCCTCCCAATGTTTCTTGCCTGGGTTTGACATGTATCGACTTACTACTCCCACTGCAAATGCAATGTCTGGGCGAGTAGCAATCATTGCATACATCAAACTACCCACTGCAGACGCATATGGAATCTTATCCATTTCAGCCTGTTCTTCCTCAGACACATGACAATCTTGTTTGCTAAGTTTCACATATGGTGGCAATGGAACACTCAATGCCTTTCCCTTCTCCATATTGAAACGTTGCAAAACCTTGTCAATATACTCTGTTTGAGATAACCAAATCAACTTCTTTGATCTGTCTCTCTCAATGCGCATACCAAGTATATGACTTGCCTCACCCATGTCTTTCATGTCAAACGATTTTGCCATCTTTGACTTCAAAGCTGAAATTTCTTCCAAGTGCTTGCCAGCAATCAACATGTCATCCACATACAAAATAAGGATCAACCAACTACCATCCTTAGCCTTCTTTGTATATAGACAGTGATCGAACTCACTACGTTTGTAGCCTTGAGAAAGCATAAACTTGTGGAATTTATGGTACCATGCCCTCGGTGATTGTTTTAAGCCATAAAGACTCTTTAACAACTAGCATACCCAATCTTCCTTGCCTTTCTCAACAAACCCTTCTGGTTGCTGCATGTAAATTTCCACATCTAAATCACCATGCAAGAACGATGTCTTGACATCCATTTGGTGCAACACCAAATCTAATATGGCAACCAATGCAAGAAAGCATCTCAATGTAGTCATTTTGACCACCGGAGAGAAGACTTCATCAAAGTCAATGCCTTGTTCTCGCTTAAAGCCCTTGGCAACAAGCCTTGCTTTGTACTTTGGCTAACTATCATGAGCGGTGATCTTATACCTGTAAACCCATTTACAGGGTAGAGCCTTTTTGCCGCGTGGTAATTTAACTAGCTTCCATGTCTGGTTTTTATGCAGAGCTGTCATCTCTGACTGCATGGCCAATTGCCAATTCCCGGAGTCCTTCATTTGCACTACTTCCTTGTAACATGAAGGCTCATTGCAATCAGTCAACATGACATAGTTCATAGATGGAACAAACCTATCAGGAGATCGTGTGACACGTCCAGATCTACGCACAATAGGTGGCTCAGGCTCAGCCACAACCTGTGGTTCCAATCTATCCTGTCCTTGCTCCTCTTGAGCCCTGACATTTTGTCTTGCACGTGCAGGTCCATCTTCTTGGAAGACAACTCTTCTAATCTCCTCAACTTTCTCTGGTTTAGAATGATATTTGGCTTCATTAAAGTGAACATCATTGCTGCGGATAACCTTTCTGGATTCGGGATCCCAAAGTCTGTACCCCATCTCACCAGAATTACCATAGCCTAGAAAGATGCACTTTCTACTCTTTGGCTCAAGTTTGTTCCTAAATTCCTTTGCAACGTGAGGATATGCCTCTCAGCCAAAGACTCTGAGATTCTTGTATGAGGGCACCTTGCATGACCATACCATATCTGGCACTGAATCCTTCTGCAAAACCTTGCTAGGAGATCTATTTACAAGATGAACAGTTGTTGATACAGCTTCAGCCCAAAACCCATTTGGCAGTTGTGCATTAGACAACATACTTCTGACCTTCTCTTGTATGGTCCTCTTCATCCTCTCAGCAACACCATTTTGAGGAGGATTGTAAGGAGCAGTAAGTTCACGTTTTATACCTTTTGACTCACAAAAGTCCTGAAAGGCCTTTGAAACATACTCTCCACCATTGTCAGTGCGTAAGCATTTAAGCTTCTTGCCACTATGATTCTCCACAAGTGTCACAAACGTTTTGAAAACACTAAACGCTTCATCCTTGTGCTTGAGAAAGTAAACCCATACTTTCCTCGAGTAATCATCTATAAATGTCATAAAGTAAGAAGCTCCCCCTAGAGATAGGTTAGGCATAGGTCCACACAAATCACTATGAACAAGTGCCAACTGTGTATCTCTTCTACTGCTTCTATGCTTATGTGGCTACTGTGTTTGCTTACTATACAGACAATGTTCACAGAATTCAAAATCATTAAATGAAAATCCAGGCAAATAACCAGAACGAGACAAGATTTCCATTCCCTTTTTGGACATATGTCCTAACCGGCTATGCCACAAAGAAACGTTCGGCTGCTCGGTTACATTGATTACATTTTTAGAGACATTTGATACATAAATCATGTAAAGTCCTCCAGACTTTCTCCATGTGCTATTGTCATAGAACCCTTGGATATCTTCCACATGTTTTGTCCAAAAGTGGTGACGTAGCCAGCATCATCAAGTAAACATGTGATGATCAAGCTCTTTGTAATTGCGGGAACATGTCTCACATTCTTCAGCGTGAAAGAAGAGCCATTCTGAAACTTCAATTGAACATCTCCAACACCTAAGATCTCACATGTCTGCCCATTATAAGACGTAAACCACTCCTTGTTTGGAGACACATGAAGTGATGCCCCTGAGTCTATAATCCATTCACTCAGTGCATTTCCATCAGATGCTGTAAGAAGAGTTGAGTCCATTGTATTCTTCAAGAAGTAGATGTCTCCTGACACTAGACTGTCATCCTCTGCAACAGTGTTTGTCACATTTATTTCTTGAATCTTCACTGAGGACTTGTTCTTCTCACCATGGTCTTCAGCTTTCTCTTTGCCTTTTTCTGCTTTCCATTCTCTGCAGTCTCTTTTCATGTGACCCTTCTTGCCACAATGGTAGCATTCTATGTCACTCTTGCCTTTAGCACTGCGGGAATTGCTACGAGACTGATTCCTCTTTCCACCTTTGTACTTTTCTTTGGTCCTTCCCCTGACAACTAAGGCTGTTCCTTTGCCTTTGTCCATTGTCTTTCTATTGGTTTCTTCAGTAAGCAGACTTCCTTCTACACCTGCTATGTTCAAACCATCTGGAGGTGCAGAATTACTCAAAGCTGTGCGAAAAGTGTCCCAACTTTCCGGCAATGTGATCAACAGGAACATAGCTCTAGCAGGTTCATCAAACTTGACACCTTGAGCTGACAACTGACTGTAGATTGTGTTGAATTCATTCAGATGATTGGACATAGGTATCCCTTCTTTCATCTTCAAGTCAACAAGCTTCTTAAGCCAGTATACCTGTGAAGCTGCACTCTGCTTCTCATAAAGATCACTCAGCTTTAACCATGCTTGATAAGCCGACATCTCGTCTGCTACATTGAAGTAAACGCTTTCTGCCAAAGTCAGCATAATGGTAGAAAGTGCCAATTCATCCATTTCGCTCCATTAATCTTCGTCCATATCTTCTGGTTTTATCCCCTTGAGCTTTATAGGTTTTATCTGCTTCTTTTGTACCAACACGTGCCAAATCTGCTTCTTCCACAATGGGAAATTGGTTCCATCCAGCTTCTTGATATTGTAAAGAGCAGTGTCCTGTGATCCAACCATAGCTACGCTTCACAGTGGTTTACTTTCCTGGGAAAAATTCGGCAGAGTTTCCCCTGTAAACTGACCTCTGAACCAATATCAACATGTCAAATGAACCAAGAAAGCTTCAGATTCTACATAAATTTCGGCAGAGTCTCCTTTGTAAAATGGCTCTGGTGTACTCAAAAAACAGACCAAAAAATAGCTCAAAAAACACTCTCTCTAACACTGTAAGTTGCGGGTAAACCTGTCCGGCACCTGTACTGTCTCTCACTGTCTTGTCACTGTCCTGTAAGCATAGACTGTGACAATGCCTCAACGGCAGTAAAGCAAACTCAATGCCAACTGTCTAACTCACAGTCAATACATCCTAGCTGCCTATCTAAGGGTGCTCGAGGGATCGCTCCAAGACCTATATCACCGAAAGGATCTCAACATTCGAGAATCTCCCAGCTCAATAAAACCTCACTCGACCCTCAACAAAGGCTACAGTAAATCTGACAGTACATAGACTTCCCACAAAGTCATACATCCACAAATTTCCCACTATATGCTGTAACCGCTGCGGCGGTTGTTTGCTGCGTGACTCACAGCCAGCAAACCCTCAACAAACATACATCATCTCTGACAATACATCCCATGTGGAAGTACCTGCAATGTCAGGATGAAATATGGAATATCAAGCAGCAAACACAAGCTACATGATGAACTAGTGGATGTCGCCTACAGTCTGTGTGTAGATGCGCCCGTGTCGTATGTGACACGCCTCCAAGAACTCTGAGCCGTCCTTCGATGTGTAGACAGCCACAAATCAACACTCTGGGAGTGTCGATATCCTCAGCACCTGCAGTCGTAGGCCGAAAACCCCAAATTGCAGAGTTGGATCTGCACCCGCCGAGACCACGTAGTCAAAAATGGCCTGCGCAAACCTTTGTCGAAGCCGAACGGTGGCCGAGATGACCTCATAATAAAATCATGAGAACACCAAGCCCTACGGGCTTTCCCACAGGATTTGGGGCCGTGTCTTTGCCTGTCGAATTTCACTCCAATCTGACCTAGTGACTCTAGCCTCCTGTAGTGCTGCCCCGAGCCTCGATCTGAGCTCTGATACCAGTTGAAGGAGTATCAGCGGAAGTGCGACGCGAGAGAGAGTGCGAGAAGAAGAGCACGACGATATGGTGAACTTGCTCTACTGTAATGTGTAGAGCATAGTGAGTTCTTATTAGGTTTTAACAAAAGAATATGTGTACATACCTGGCGGCCCGCCCACTTACCTAGGCGACCACATTAGGCTTTATACCCCAACACATTTATGATTGGATGGAACCTCAAGGTCAAGGTACTTGAAGCTATCTACCACTTCAAGCTGCTCATTGTTGTATACAATGCATATATTTTCATCATTGAAGGTCTTTACAACCATAACCTTGGTTTTGGGTCCATTCACGATCAGTCTACTATGTGTGGCAAAAGTGTTCCAAGAAACTCATAAGCTTTTGTGCATCTTCTAAAGTATGTGCCAAGAGCACTACATCAGCGGCATAAAGCAAAAGCATGATCACCGCATTTCTGATCTTGACCTCTTCTATGACTTCTTACTGCATAAAATAAAGAACTATGCATTCCAATTCATGAATGAGTTGCTCAAAGAGGGTTGGAGAAAGTGGGCATCCTTGTTTGACACCAATGGTGCTTGCAAAAAATTTTGAAATTCCATCTCCCATACGTAGTCGACATATCACTTTTTGGTAGATGCGAAAGACTGCATGCATAAATTCTTTCGTCACTTGAAGGCTTTGCATATGCCTGCAAAGATTTCCTCGTGGTACCATGTCAAAAGCTTTCTTGAAATCCACAAAGCAACAATACAATTTTTTTCCTTTCAATCAAGACGCTTCCATAAGAATTCGAAGAGTGACAAGGTGATCAATAGTGCTATGATGCTTTCAAAAACCTGCTTGGCCAAGCGCACGTTTGCCGTTCTTTTCAGACCATTCACTTATCTTCATCTCCATGATACATCCAAATAACTTGGCCATCAAAGAACCAACCATTATAGTGTGATAGTTGTTCACATTGCTTACATCTCCTCCTTTGTGCAAAGGTTTGATCCAAATGGCACTCCAATCATGAGGCATGCCATGTTGAAGTGCAAGGTTAAACATATCGCGTATCCAATATCGTGTTTTTTTACTTGTCCATTTAATTATTTCAGTCTTGACACCTTGAAGGTCCCCTGCCTTGCGAGTAGCAAGTTTCTCAAGCGCGTGGCATACATCTTCAATGGTAAATAAGGGAGGCATAAACGGAAGGGAGCTACAACACTCCATCTTATCAACATTGGGTTGCTCATAGAGGTTCTTGCAATGCGTATACATATCCTCAAGAGTCAAGTCACCAAAGCTCTCAACACGCTTGCCTTTTAGATTTTGTCAAAACTTGCCACCGTGCATGTGCTTTCTCTTGCGCTAAAAGAAGTTTTTTTTTTACTCCCCACCTTCCAAGAGGGTATCTCATGAGATACCCTCTAATTAGACCTCCTTAAAGAGTTGTACATACATACTTGCTCCAACATCTATTGCTTTTAATTTATCCCTTGATGTCAAGACTTGTTGGATAGACCTTTGAGGTCTAGTGAGTATGTCTGTTCAATTTTGTATTCATTAGTTTTGATAGGAATCTATAGAGATTCTTGCATCCCTTGGAGGAGAAAACGGGAGGACAAGGCATGTGTGGAGAGAGAGAGAGAGAGAGAGAGAGAGAGAGAGAGAGAGAAGAAGGTGGGAACCAACCCCAAGTTGAACTGGTGGGGCGAAGGAAGCTTCTAGGAGCAGTAACCAGTGAGTTGCCGCAATAACTGATAGTGCACCGTCAGTTAGCGACAACCTATAAGTAGGACCCATTACTCATTTTGTATAGCTTTTGACTCTTTAGAATCTACACTAGTCTATGTCTAGAGCTACTTGTGCTCTTGTAATCATTTTGGTGCACTCTCTCTCTTCTTTTATGATAAAGCCAGCTTTTGGGATATCAAATTCTCCCTAGTGTACTCTGCATATATGAAATAAAATCCCAGTTTCAGTTTCCTTTATAGTGTCTTGTCTTTCAGTTACACTATTTCACCTTTTGATTCTGGTGTATCCTATTTCAGTTTCAGTATTGTTTTCCAATAGTCATCAAGTCTTTGAGTCTAACATCCTTAGCTCTAAGTACCAACCTGGAATAGCTGTCTGTACACGTCCAACTCATTCCATTTTGGCAATCACGGTGGTTTGAGCTAAAATCTTCGAGACATGCAAACTATCTCCCAACTGGTATTAGAGTTATCGTATGTCCACAATGCCACCCAGAATAAGTACCAGAGGTCGTAGGCCAGCAACTCTCTTTATGGAAAGTCAAGAAAGGTTCCGTCCAAAGAGATTGAAGTAGGCTCTAGAATGAAACTGAGGTTGCTCTAGGAGGGGGTACTAATGAGGAATCAAGGGATTCACACATTCCAATCATTCCAATCGTTGAAGAGCTAAAAGAGCGGCTAGATGGAATAGGACTCAGGGATCCAGAAGTCAAAGGCAGACTGATGAGAGTGATAGGATCCAAAAAACTCAACACTCAACACATAAGGGAACCAAAACATCAATTGAAGAGACCGTGACAGAGATGGAAACAAAGGAACATGAGGCTGACACTGATCATTACGACAACAAGAAGCCAAGAGGAAAGAAACTAGTATGTAAAACCGGAATCAGCAAGATTAAGGAACATTCTACTGATTTGAGAATTTCTTCTCCTATATTCAAAGGAAGAAAGAAGGATGAACCCGATGTTCACATGCAAGCTTTTACACAATATGCTGAATTGAAAGACATAGATGAAGATAAATGGGGGGAATACTTTTTGCAAACACTGAAGGATGCAGCGAGAAAATGGTATTACCATTATCCTACATGCCAACTTAGATCATATCACAAGCTCATTAAAGATTTTAAATTGGAATACTCAGACAATTGGGGAGATGAAAATATTTTGTGTGAGCTAGATAAGATCAAACAAGGAAATCTATCAGTCAAAAGTTATGTAGAAAAGATAAAAGAACTAACCAGACAACTGCAAGAACCTCAGGCTCAGAGAAAAGAACGAGAGCTTGGTTCCTAAATGGATTTAAGAGTAGGAAGATGTGAGAGCAAGAAGTATCAACACCAACAAGGAAATTCAATGACCTGGTATAGAGATCACTGAAGTTGCAACATCATGCGAAAAAGGAAAAGGGGCATAGAAGAAGGTATTTCAATGACAATGAATCATTTGCTGAAGAAAGTTCAAAATCTAGATCCAACACCAGTTCTTCTGAAAGTGAACCAGAGAAAGAAAGTAAAACTAAGAAAGGAGCTTGGACCAAGAATATTGAAGAAATGTCTAAGCAAATCACCAAGATAGCCAAAACAAGAACCTTCGTGAGGAAAACAAAAATATGGTGTTCTATGTGTAGGTCAAAGGACCATTTGTCAAGTGAGTGTTCCCAATGTACATATTGCAAAGCCTTTGGTCATGTCTAGAACAATTGTGGAATTTGGATTCATCACTTCAAGAAAGGAAAGGACCTATCAATGATTGCCCTTACAAATCCAAAAATGCCCTAGGCAGATGGATCCAGTGGGACTAGGGAAAATGAGGCTACTACAAGCACTAGAGGAGGAAGGG
This sequence comes from Adiantum capillus-veneris, assembly GCF_014529385.1. Taxonomy (NCBI): domain Eukaryota; kingdom Viridiplantae; phylum Streptophyta; class Polypodiopsida; order Polypodiales; family Pteridaceae; genus Adiantum; species Adiantum capillus-veneris. The sequence goes on from NC_140937.1 coordinate 52,021,324, forward strand.
GACGCTATCAAAATGGAACTGGAAGGGGTAGAGGCAAGGGAGATTTTTCTAAGAGAAACATGAAGCACTATACTTGTAGGAAGTATGGCCATTTTGCAGCTCAGTGTTGAGAGTTACCAAAGTCAGAGGTAGCTGACCAAAAACCGCCAGAGCCAATACCCATAAGAGTAGTCACAAGAAGCAAAGGAGTAGTGACTGAAGAAATCTCTATTGATGAAGATAAAAAAATTGCATAGGCCAAAAAGTGAGAACAACAGGAAAGTGTGGAAGGTTATGGGTAAAGAAAATATAGTAGATGAATGGCAAGAACAAAGGGAGGCTGCAACAAAAATCACTAAAAATATATCAAAGAAGTTGCTAGAACAACCAGAAAGTTTAGATGCTCGGACCATTCACAAAATACCAGTTCAGCCTTCAGAATCAAAACTGGAGAAGGTAGCAAATAGACTAGATGAGTCTATGATTGCTGCAATACAAAGTTTGAGAGAAGAATCAAGGCAATTTAGAGAAGACTTGGCCGAGGCTGGAAATACTAGACTGGGGAAGAATCACGTGGATTCATCATAGAGACATCCAAAAACTACAAGAAAACCAATGGAGTGGAACTGTGAAGATTCTCAAGAGAAGTCTTCTGGTTTGAACAGTGGGAGCTCGGGCAATGAGCAGGATGAGATATATGTCAAGGGTCTATGATCGGATTCAAAAACTAATTGTAGAGTTGGATGACATTTGATGCACATTACCTGAGGCAACCAACTCTATCAGAAAAAAGAGAAAAGCTAAAGCAAAAGCTAGAACAATGGATCTGGTGGCTATTAGAGATGACGAGGTTCCAGTAATCCAAATAGACTATAAGCTCCGAAAACAATGGAAATCTCTATCTGGTGTTATTCTAGATGGGGGAGCAGGAGTGGATGTTCTTGGTGAGCATCTTCGATAAAAGCTAGGAATAACCAAGATGAAGTTAGTTCTATTCAGAATAAGGATGGCAAATCACAGAGTAGTCCAAGCCATTGGTCTTTTTGAAAACATGCAAATAAGGGTGGGGAAAGAGAAATTCAAAACCAATTTCTTGGTGTTGGATGTCCAAGGGGCTTATGGAATGTTATTGGTAAGGCCATGGTTAAAACCTGTTGGGGTTTTGAATATCCAAGGCTCCAGCAGGAGAATCCACGTCAAGATAGATAACACAAGATCATGGAGAAAGACATTGAGACCGAAAGAGCTCTCCAAACTTTGACTATCCATAACTTGGCCTTCGAGACTCAAAATGGAGAGCCGTTACTTCTTGTTGACATAATTTGATGTATATCCCCTTCTAGAACCCTGTTGAGGCCAAAAAAACACCAAGTGGCCCAATTCCCGATGCAATCTGGTTGGCACACATCTGGTCCCCGACAAAATTTCAAAGCTCCAAATCTTGATACCTGTGACTAGAATTCCCAATCTGAAAAGACCAACTGGATCCATAAATCAAGCACTATGCATCTATCCATTGAAATCGGCTCAAAATACCTGGCATCACCTGCCCCGTCTATCCCAGATTTTTAATGCACTCCACCTTTAAACTCAAATATCTTGGGTTGTGTAGCTCTGGTTGATGAGCCGTCTAGACCTACTCCTTCACCACTTCAAGCTCTATATAACTGGGCCAAAAACTAGTACTCAAACTTTCTTCACCTGTCACCCTTTCCCGACCAGTCTGGAAGCCTTTTGGCCTTTAAAACCACATAAAGCATACATTTCAGCTGCCACTTGCCTACCCAAGATCTTTGCAGATGCTCTTGTCCTTTGCCATGCTTCTACAATCCTGTATATACATGCCCATGCCATCATCTATGGTCAACCAACTTTTGTTGCACCATCATTGCCCACCCCCTAGTTAAGCATTCATGATTAACTAGAAAAGATGGTTATTTGACTACAAACTGCAAACATTGATCACACTATGAGAAAAACCAAAAGAACTTGACTGTATGTACATAGTTTTATTCCTAGCATATTATAATGCTTCTTAGGTTGGTTGCCCAACCCCCTACATTAGAACCTAATGCACCGTTGGCACCAATTCGCATTTGTAATAAAGCTTGGGATGCACACCATTCACCCTGTTCTTGAGAGAGCAACCATCCATCCTCATCAATGAATAAGTACCAATGGGAAAATCATTGTGGACCTTATAAGGCCCTGTCCACTTCTTTTTGAATTTCTTCTAAAAGGTGAAGTCAAGATAGCTCTCGTACTTCATCACCATATCACCCTTCTCAATCAGCTTTTCTGGAAAATGTTGGTTGAGCTTCACCACTGTTCTCTCCTGTTGTTTCACATAGAAATTTGTTATCGCTTCATGATCCATCTTCAAAGTTTCAAGACTTGTAATCTTATCCTGCAAAACATCTTGATGAGATTTATCAACCCGCCAGAAACCTTTGAGCGCTCCTAACTTCACATGCACATGAAACATTGCTTCCATGCCATAGACCAACTCATAAGGAGTAAAGTTGGTAGCCACTTTGTAAGAAGTCCTATAAGCCCACAAACATTTGTTAAGGTTAGACTCTGACTCTTCAACCTGCTTATAGATGTACTTAGTAAGCATCCTGACTATCTTCCCATTGGAACTTTCCACCAAACCATTGCACTTTGGATGGTACAGAGATGAAAATCGGTGTTGAATACCCAGCTTTTCCACTAGTGCACGCACCAACTTACTTTTAAAACCTTGTCCTTGATCAGATATGAGCACCCAAGGCACTCCAAAACGGCACCATATGCAATCAAAAACAAATTGAGCAACCATATGAGCATTTACCTCTTTTATTGCTTTAGCCTCAACCCATCTGGTGAGATAGTCTATGGCCACCACAATATACTTCTCTTATCGCTAGTTGACTTGGGCAATGTACCAATAGCATCCAAACCCCTCTTTTCAAATGCATCATGTGCTAGCCCCTTGCTTCTCGGCTACCAATTGTCTTTCACCCATTACCAGGCATTGATGGCACGTTTTGCACCAATAGTGCACTTCCCATCCAATAGAAGGCCACCAAAACCCACTCCTTAAAATACGAAACAGGACCGGATCCTTACCTTGATGTCCACTCTCCTCGTGGCACTGCTCCAATACCATACCAATCTCCTCTTTGTTGTAAAGGACTCTACGCAACACTCCATCTTGATCGTGCGTCATCAGATCTTCTCCCACTAAACTTTTGAGCTCTCTGAACAATCCTTCTCTTTTTGTAGCTTTGATAGCCCTTTTGAACATTGACATGTGCTCAAGAAATTATCAATTTCCTTTAAAGTCTCCCTACCTGCATAAGTAGTGGGTGCCACATACAAACTCGACACCTGAGTTTGTACACGACTGCGAGACAATTGATCTGCCTCCTGGTTTTGTTCCCTTATAACATGTTTGAACTGCACCTCCTCAAAAAACTTCATGGCATCTTCTTGGTAGAAAAAAAAACAATTCTTGAGGGATTCCCTCTTTACTTGCCATTGGCCCAAAAGTTGCTTGATAACCAATAGAGAATCACCTCTTACTATCGACCTTGACATGCCAAACTCGATACACTGCTTCAGACCCAGATGTAAAGTAAGATACTATGACTCATTGTTGGTGTAAACCTCTTCCAACTCGTAAGCTTTTGAAGAAATTATTGTGCCGTGTGGATCTTGGATCACCACACCTCCACCTGCCTTTTGTGTTACCCTTTTGTAAGCGACTTGTTTACTAGGATATCCGCCATATGAGATCGACTAGTGTGGTCAACCTTGAACTCAAACTCAAACTCATGGAGCTTTATCACCCACTTCATGATCCGCTTCCCTGGCTTCAAGTGTAACACCACTTCAGGTAGAAGATTATTATCTGTCAATACATAAAATATACGAATCATCAAATACACTTTGAACTTCTTGCAGGCAAAGACTAAATCCATCACCTAATTCTCCGCTTTTGTATAGGTAGCTTCTCGCGGGCGTATTACCCTACTCTCGAAGTAAACACGCTTGTAACTTCTCCCCACCTTTTGTAACAATACTGCTCTGATATCCACTGTACCTATGTCATAACAATATAGAAGGCATCCTCTTGGTTGGGAGGACATACCGTAGGTAGCTGACATAGAATACCCTTCACTTTGTCAAATGCTTCTTGCGCTTCATCATCCCATTGCAATCCATGTACCTGTTGAACCCTCTTTTGAAGAGGATAAACATTTTGAGAGAACATTAAAAAAAAAAACGTGATAGGTATTTAAACTTATGCACAAATGATGCCAACCCTTCCGCACTGGTGGGAGGCTCCATCAAAACCAAAGCCTTCACTTTCTTTGGATCTGCTTCTATACCATTTTGTGAGACCACATGGCACAACAACTAAGCCTGTGGTTGTACCAATTTGCACTTATTTGTGTTCAACTACCCTCCTTCCTTATCTAGCCTTTGGAAGCACAGCTTCAACTTGGATAGGTGTTCCACCTTGGAACTATAACAACCAATATCATCCATGAAAACTCTGATGAACTTACCCAAGTATGGCCTGAACACTTTGTTCATCAAGTCCTGAAATGTAGCATGCGCATTCACCAGTCCAAAAGGCATCCTGTGGTAATCAAAGCACCCCCATGGAGAGATGAAGGTGGTTTTGAATTGGTCCTCTAATGCAATACCAATCTGAAAATATCCCAAAAATCCTTCCATGATAGAATAGTTCTCATGTCCTGCAGCCTGGTTTAGAATATCATCTTGAAAGGGCAAGGGGTAGTGGTTCCACTTGGTCACATCATTCAAGTGCTTATAGTCTACACATACCCACCACTTCCCATTCTTCTTTGGAGTAATGACAACAGGTGAAACCCTCTCCTGCTCTTTCAATGGATAGATAATACCTGCCTTGAGCAACTTGTTGATCTCTTTCCTTAGAGCTTCCTTCTGCATATCTCCCAGCCTTCGTAGCTTCTGTGCTTTTGGCATATATCCATCTTTAAGCAGGATTTGATGCTCCACCCCTTTAGCTCCTCTCAAATCTTTATATTCAGCCGCAAAAAAATCGGGATAGGATGCACATAGATCCACATAACCTTCCTTCTCGTGCTTGGTTAAATCTGCACCTAGCATATCTTCCACCTCTTTAACCTTTAGACTACAAAATGGAGCTTGCAAACCTTCACTCAAACTGGCGGAATCTATGGTGACCCCAAACCAATCAGTATCCAGCTTCAGTAGGTCTTCATCACTCTCTTCCTCTTTGACATTGGTGGATCCTTCATCATAAGTCGACTCAGTCTCATATTTGTAACTGGTGCTAGAATCCCTATTATCACCCTTGCTTCTGGATGAAAGTGGCTCTCCCTGGTCTTTAGGCCAAGCACGATCTACCCTCCATTCTCTCGATCTCGCAAGGTAAATACCCCCTTCTCCCAATCTTGTTTGGCTCAAATTGCCAACAACTATGCCCTCCCCAATATAATTGGGTAAGCATTTTCACCTGCTTTCATGACAAAGAGATCAATTAAGCATTCAATTCCCACAACCTTTACCTTCACATCCTGCACCACTCCCAAATATCGAGCTTTGGCATGGTTGGCCATCTTCATTTGCACATTGGACCTGACTATGGATTTAATGCCAATATCCCTCATAACAGATTCGATTTTCACACAAACCTGGCACCACCATCAATATACTCTTGCACATGTTTCTCCTTCTCAAGAAAAACTTCCACCACCGGAAGCACATCGGTTGGAATCCCCACCCTCAAGGCTAGATTCTGTACAGCATGCACATCACCTCTTACTCGGGGAAGCCTCGTGTGGACACTGGTTGACCATTGTCTCCTAAATTTGGGGTTTAATGCAAGCAGCTACCCAAAAGTGATGTTAGCTTTCTAATTTTGAACATCTCTTACCAGGTCGTATTCAGGATTATCGCACCCCAACTAAAGTTCCGTTTGTGTAATCTTCTATCTTTGTGTTCTCTTGCTTGACTGTGGCTTCTCTTGAACCTCGTTCATCTTCTCTTTACCCTTCCATGCTCTAGTTTCTCATTCTATCTTGATCTCTCTTTTGTCTCTTGCTCTTTTGTTGGCCATAATATCGACCTCCTGCTTGTCAACGCCAATAATATTAACCCTTTGCACTTCATCATTACCTAACGGAGCTAATGGTGCTTGGTTTTCAACTGGATGCTGCTCCCTTTGACCATTAAATTGTGCTTGCCCCCTGCCTTGACCAAATAGAGGATACATGCCGCCCCTTTTCCTCGATGGATGAGAGAAATCTGGAGCATAGTGACCCTCCTCTCCGTAATTATAACACCTGTTGGGAAGTTGCCTAGCCCTGCCTCTTCCTGCCCTTGCCTGACCTCTATCCATAACACTTAAACGCAATTCTTGCATTGGCTCGGATAAATATTGAATCGTATGTATTGAACCGTACGTACCCATTGTTGAGGAATGGTTTCCACCCCCCAATTCATCTGGTGTTTCACTTGAGCTTCTTCCCTCGGACTTGGAGTAGGATTCGGAATCATCACCTCGGATCCCGGTGCACCTTGCTTGATCTTCTTTTTAATTTTCCGGCTCTTTGCTCGTGCAATAGCGACCACTCCGTTGTAATTCTCCGGACTCTCAAAATCCACCTACTCACGAAGTCTGGGATGCAAACAAGCCATAAATTTTTCCAATTGAAAGTACTCACCACCATTGGCCAATTGCATGGCGACTGTAAAATCCCTCTAGCATTCCTCAAAGCGATTAAGGAAAACGCCAAACTCCTCCTTCACATCCTACTTTAAATTCTTCAATTTTGTATCCAAATCAATAGGGGACACCTCTTTACGGAAATCATGCAAAAAACGGGCCCTCAAAGCCGGCCACATAAGTCTTGGTTCCCCTTCCAAGGCATATAACCAAGTCTTTGCTCTTCCCCGCATCAATAGTGGAATCGTTTTCATCTTGCTATCTTCATTTGGCATATGCAATGATAGCATATATATCTTGAAGTCGGTCATCCACTCCTCCGGGTCTTCTTCTCCGGTGAAAACTGGTCCATAACTTTGTGCTACCATCTCTCCTTGATGAAAAAAGCCTTCTTCGATCAAAACCTACGAGCAATCAGTTGCTCCTCAGTGGGATCACCAGAAGATGGAGAGGGGGAATCGAAAACACATCCAACCCAACACACAATACAATGCCTCTGGCTATAGCTCATAGTATGCACAACACCCCTAACCTCTAAGATAACACCTTCAAATTGGCTAATTTGCACTAACGAAACAACCTTTGAACACAAAACAATAATCTCCTACTCTACAATACCACTACTCAGCCCGCACGCACACCAACGGCTCAAATCACCTTTTTCGACTCACACGACACCCCAATTCCACCCTCTTTGCACCACACTATAATCCGCGGGCACACACCTGCGCAAGCACCAACATGCATGCAAAGAGCGATAGAAAAGGAAGGGGAGGGGGAGAAATGAAATGACAAAATGGAGGCGGGCAATGGCTTAGTGTTATTTAGCAAAGAGAAAGTACAACCATTCCAAAGCTTCAATGGCAAGCTTCCACACAAAACACCTCCACAATGGGAGTCTACAGGCCTTCACAGTGCAAAAAAAGCCCCTAAAATGGACCATCTTTTGATATTTATAAGAGGGTTTATCCTTATTTCTTAAAATTGGGGAGCAGGGATTTAATATTTACATAATTACCAAAACAATTGTGTGATCACAAGGTCTTGTTGACATATTTACAAAATCACATTTAACATGATCACAAACAAGCCGGTTCAGAGAGACCTGGAAACCCACAAAAAGCCCACCAAGATTTTGCGTTTTTCCTATGGACCCGTCGGGATTTTGCATTTTCCTTGCGGGCCCGCCAAGAAAACGCTAAAGCCTGGTGGGCTACAACGTAGCTTAATCTATAGAGGGCCCTAATTGGCCCCCTAGGTGTTTTTTGTTGAGCCACACACACACACACACAGATTAATGACTACCTTTGTTGCAGGAGCAACCTAGTGTCGCCAGGATTATAATGACTACTTGCACCGCCACGCAGAAAATAGACATCATTTGATACACTTACAACCACAAATAGCTCGTAGATACGTTAGCAAACGTGCTCTGGTTCGTGAGGAATGCTTGGCATTGTTGTGTAGCTCTCTCCAAGCCAATCATGATGGTGCAATTGAATCTCCAATGCGATCAACGAGCAAGAAGTAGCGTCAGGATGAATCTCAAACTCTCTCACACACACGATCAATGACAGCTTAAAACTTTGATTATGAGTAAGTTCTCTTTACAAAATGACCTAGGTACCTTATATACTAAGGCTACCATAGGTTAAATCAAAATAGAGTTCAAGGAGTCAAATGGCTTTGTATTTACAATCTGGAAGTGCCATTGCACCCCCGATTCTACAACTAGAATAACTACTCATTATAAATGATGTTTTTGACCATAATCCGCATCATTTCATAACTATCAAAAAATAAGACTTTGGTATGGAAATTGAGTTATGTCGTGTTGTTGACCCATGGCTCAACACTCCCCCCTCATTTCCTCCCTGACATGACCTCATTGTCAATGTTGGTGTGGTCTTTGTTGTCGTTTTTCTTTCTTGTGCTTTATGTCCTTCACATCCAAACCCCAAGCTGCAACATCTATTGTTGTCATTATAGGGCTATTGCCAGATCTAAATTAAGAAAATTCATCCATTCGAAGTTGTCTAGTAACTTGATCACAACCTCTTTTTTGTTACCATATACATGTGGTAGTGATGTGTGTGAACACACTAGGACCGCCGGGGCATTTTTTCCCTCTTTAGGAGGTTTTTCCCCCCGAGCATTGTATATACGCCCATCACTCTAGGGCTATCTATCTTTCCATTGCACACTAAGAAACACACTCTCTATTGTGTGCCTTGATCCTCCTTCGTCTTCTCCAAGCTGTGTGCGTTTCTCTACAACCCTAATTCCAACAATTGGTATCAAAGTAGGTTGCGTCCTCCCGGGCTTAGTCGCTAGCTGCTCCAGCACACGCCTGCTCACTTTCTCCGATTACAATGAGGTTTGGCAAGCGTTCGCAGGTTCAAAGTGCTCGAGCACACGCCTGCTCACTTTCTCCGATTACAGTGAGGCTCGCTCAGATTTTTTATTCGGGCTCATTTCGGCCTTCGTTTACACTACAGGCAATACTGCACAGGCTATTTCGTCATTTTGTGCAGAATTTCTGTCAGTGCCATTTTCTGCATAACAGGTGCCTTATAGTCTTCTACGGTTTGTGCTATAGAGCACGTGTTGTTCCCACTCCGTTTCTCCTATGTTCGGGCAGTTTTCACATCAGGTGCAACATTTACCATGGCTGACAACAACAACATAGATGTGTTCAAGATGTTTGTTGATGAGGACAGGTTGGATGGGGACAATTACCATATGTGGGCTTATATGATGCAATACATTCTTGTGTCAAAGGGTGTCTGGAATATTGTGTAGGGCATTGATGTACATCCTGGTTCTGAGGATGTAGGCAATGTTGAGGATGTTGCAGGTCTTGCTACAAGGATTGCTGCTATTAGAGTTGTTTTGCCTACGGTAGAACAAGCTCGTTGGGATGTAAAGGATGCGCAGGCTCATGCATTGATTGTGTTGTCTGTGAAGCGCACCATTGTTCCTCACATCCGTTCAGCAAAATCTGCAAAACAGGCTTGGGATATATTGGCTGGTCTTTATGCAAGTCGCAATGAGGCTAAAATTTCTTTGCTGCGTAAAGAGCTGGAGTCGAAGATTATGCATGAGAAAGATGATATGGACACTTTCCTTGCTAGTGTCAAGGATATTAATGAGCAGCTTATTTCTGCAGGTGAAGTCATTTCAAACAGTTCCCTTGAGCAGACTGTTCTTGATGCCTTACCAGATTCTTACCAGACTTTTGCTAGTACTTGGAGACTTATGACCCAAGGAAATCCAAAAGTTGTCAAGTTTGATGCATTATGCACATTCCTATTACAAGAATCACTTTCCAGAAAATACAGGACTAGACAGCGTGCAGGCTTTTATTGCTTCTCAAAGAAAGGGTGGTAACAGCAATGCAACCACTTCTTATGGTTCTGCTGCGAGTGGCAAATCTTATGTTCCCAATGCTTCTGCTGGCAGCACTTCGTCTGGAAATTATGGTGATAAGGGAAAAAACAAGATGTGTTGCCATTATTGTAAAGCTAATGATCACTTGATCAAGTCGTGTCCTAAGTTGAAGGCCAAAGAGGCTAAGAAGAAAGAGGGTGGTTCCACTGCAAGTGCTGGTTCCACTACAAATGCAACCATTGTTGAGTCTTCTGTGAAAGGAGACTGTGATAATGATGTTGATACAGAATGGGCTTTTAGTGCAGAATGCACTTACAATCCTGTTGTCCATGATGCATGCTTGTCAGTTGCTGCAGATTCACATGTGTGGTATTTTGACAGTGGTGCTACAAAGCACATTACCTCACATCGTGAATTGTTTACCTCTCTCGAGTATGTCCCTCATGGGAATTCTATCACTTGTGCCAACAATGCCTCTTATCCAGTTCAGGGAGTTGGAAAGATTGTGCTTACTGCTGAAAATGGCAGTTCTTTCACACTTGTTGATGCACTTTATGTACCTGGGATCAAGAAGAATCTATTGTCTGTATCCGCACTTGCTAGACTTGGACTTGTAGTCAAATTTGTGGATGACAGATGTACAGTTCATGATCTCAGTTTTGGTGATGAAATTGTTGCATCTGGCCTTTTGTGTCGTGGGATCTATAAGCTCACTTTGTATGAAAAGTGTGGACAAAATTTTGCAAATGTTGTTTCAGATTCAAGGGCTATTTCAGATGCAAAACTTTGGCATGCATCTGAATTTTTCTAGTTTGCTACGTTTGCAAAAATCTGATATGGTTGCTTCTTTGCCGCCTCTTGAAGCACCTATCAAACATGTTTGTGAAGGCTGTATTCTGGGTAAAATACAGCGTTCCAAGTTTCCAATGGATGGTTCAGTTAGAGCCACATGCAGGTTGCAGCTTGTGCATAGTGATGTTTGTGGGCCCATGCAAACTCTGTCCTTGGGCAATTACCTGTACTTCGTGACCTTCATTGATGATTACTCCAGGCATGCATGGGTATTTCCGCTTAAAGCGAAGTTCGAATTTTTTATGTGCTTCAAACAATTTCTGGCTATGGTTGAAAATATCTCGAAATGTACTATGGGAACCCTCCATTCCATTCGAGGGGGGGAGTATATGTCTCATGAATTTAATGCATTTCTGGCTAGTCATGGGATAAAACACCAATGTACAGTGCCTTATACACCTCAGCAAAATGGTGTTGCTGAGAGGAAAAACAGATCACTGACGGAAATGGCACAATGTATGGTCAAAAGTCAAGCTTTGCCGCATTCTTTTTGGCTTGAGTCCATCATGTGTGCCACTTGTGTACTTAACAGGTGTCCTACGAAAGCTTTGCAGTCTATTACTCCATATGTAGTTTGGCATGATAGAAAGCCTTCTATTGAGCACATGCGTGTTTTTGGTTGTTTGGCATATGCTTTGGTGCCACAAACACAGCATACAAAACTGGATGATAAGGCTGTCAAATGTATTTTTGTCGGTTATAGTGCTGAAAGCAAAGGTTACAGGTTGTATCATCCGCAAACAAAACGTATTTTGGTTTCACGGAATGTAGTGTTTGTGGAAGATTGTGTTCAGCCCTTGCTGTCATGTACTAGAGACAGTTATCTAAGCTCACAGGACATATATGTCACTTTGTTGCCTCTTTTCAGTGGTGGAAATACGCATGTAAGTTCCAATGAGGCAAATGTACAGCCTATAGGGGTTTCTGAAAATGTTACAGATCAGCCTATTACTGATGCAGATGTACATGATGTACTTGATGAGGAAAGGACTGAAAATGAGAAGGCTAGAGGTATGCCAAAATGGCTGGTGCACACTTGCGTGACAGTAAATTGCATGCACCTTTGTCTAGTCGTACTCGTTCACGCTCTCGCCATGCATCTTATGCATCAGATTGTTATGCTTTGGCTATGTCTAGCTTACATGATGTTGAGGAGCCTCTGTCATTTGAGAAGCACAGAATTCACAAAATTGGATGGCTGCCATGCAATCAGAGTATGATGCACTTATAGAAAATGACACATGGACTTTATGTAATTTGCCTCCTGGCAAAAAGGCCATTGGTATGAAGTGGGTTTACAAGTCGAAACGCAAGCCAGATGGTGAGATCGATCGCCATAAGTCTTGACTTGTTGCAAAGGGTTATGCACATCAAAAAGGCATAGATTATGAAGAGACTTTTGCTCCCACTTGTCGTATGACTACTGTGCGTTTTCTATGTGCATTGGCAGCTCATTTTGTTGGGATGTACATCAATCAGACATTGTTACTGCTTTCTTGAATGGTGACATATCTGAGGAAGTTTATGTAACATAGCCTCGTGATTTTGTCATAAAAGGACAAGACTCGGACAAAGTGTGTAGATGTAAGAAGGCTTTGTATGGGTTGAAGCAATCTCCTCGTGCTTGGTCTGAGAAAGCTGACACTCATTTGGTCAAACGAGGCTTTCGTAACAGTCCAACAGAAAGCACATTGTATGTAAAGCATGAGGGTGATGTACTTCTCATTGTGGTTCTTTATGTCGATGATTTGCTGATCACTAGACCAAATGAGAGACATATTGTTGAATTTAAGGCTGATTTGAATGCTACTTTCAAGATGAAAGATTTGGGGTTGTTGCATCATTACTTGGGTATACAGTTTAACCAGTGTGAAGGTGGTATTGCCTTGTGTCAGAAAAGTTACATAGAGACTTTTCTATCTAAGTTTGGACTTGAGAATTGCAAACCTATTGCCACTCCCATGGAAACAGGTTTGAAGTTGAGTCTACATGATGTTGGCGATCCTGCTGATGTCACTCTTTACCAAACTGATGTTGCCTGCCTCATTTATGTATGCAACACGAGGCCAAATATTCTTTTGCAGTCTCATAGGTTAGCAGATTTATGCATAGCCCAGGGTCTAAGCATTGGCAGGTTGTCAAGAGGATTTTCCGCTACCTTAGTGGCACTTTACATCTTGTCTTGTTTTATCCCAAGGGGGAATCGTTGTCGCCAGACTTACATGCTTTTTCGGACTCAGATTGAACTGGTTGTTTTGACACGCGAGTGTCCACAAGTGGTTTTTGTTTCATGCTTGGCAGTTCATGTATATCATGGTTGAGCACGAAAACCTACTGTGGCCACTTCGAGTTGTGAGGCTGAGTACAGGGCAGTCTTCACAACTATGGTTGAGTGTGTATGGCTCAGACGCCTTATGGCTGATTTGGGTGTTGGACAGGACACTGCTAGCACTATCTACACTGACAGTCAGAGCGCATTGGCAGTTGCGACGAACCCAGTTTTTCATGCTTGCACAAAGCACATTGAGGTGCATTACCACTATGTCAGGGAGAGGCTCTCAACAGGAGAGATCAGCTTGGCTTATGTGCCAACACAGGACAACCTTGCAGATCTTTTCACAAAGGCATTGCCTCGTGAGAAGCTTGAAGCTTTTCGCAAAGCTTTGGGCTTACTCCCCTTTGTGAACTGATCATGTCCTCAGGGCATGGCACTTCTCATTACTCATGTGCCAGCTCTCGTTCACCGCATCACTCCAGGGGGGATTTGTTACCATATACATGTGGTAGTGATGTGTGTAAACACACTAGGACCGCCGGGGTATTTTTTCCCTCTTTAGGAGTTTTTTTCCCACAAGCATTGTATATACGCCCATCACTCTAGGGCTATCTATCTTCCCATTGCACACTAAGAAACACACTCTCTATTGTGTGCCTTGAGCCTCCTTTGTCTTCTCCAAGTTGTGTGTGTTTCTCTGCAACCCTAATTCCAACATTTTTGTTTCCATAAATATGATAACTTTACTTCCATCCATCATTCTCTTTAGTAAATCTACAAATTTTGAGTATTTCTCATTCTCAAAAACAACTTCTATAATCTGTAGAATTGAATGATTGGATATCAGAGCTTATGAATCAATGACAAATTTGTAAGGATTATGTAGAAATTGTATGTCTAAACCTTCAACTTGTTTATGTCAAATTATACTCCAATACTAAGTTTGTCTGCCAGGCCCAATCTGGGAGATAAATTTTTTTATTTGAGATTCAAAACCCATGTTTGCTAGGGGCTTTCTAATTCTTTGCCTTCTTCGTATCACTTGTGCCGACATTTTTCTCCATTGCTTTCAATTTAATACTAAAGAAATAAGAACTAGATGTGAATTTTCAAAAAAAAGATCTTTTCAATATATATTAGAAAAACAATCAATAAGAAAGCAATCAAATCTACACAATATGAGATTTGCAATGCACTCTAGTCAATTTGGCCTAGTTTTGACTCTCTTTGTCCGACTCCCTCCAGCCTTCTCTCTCTCTATTTCTTTCTCCTCCTTCACTTTTGGTCCGGCTCCCACCTCGCCCTTTGCCTTGGCTTGCCCTGGCTCGGCCTTTGCTTTGTACACCAGGCGGCCCTCCTAGGCTTTCTCTTTCTCTCATTGCAGGACCACCCTCCATCTTATGCCTCGACTGCCTCTCGCTCACGGGACACCCCCTTTGGCAGTAGCGACGTTGGAAAGGGGGAATAAACCCAGCACACTCTACACTGCCTCTCTATAGCCCAAGGATTAATCCACACCCCTAACCACACAGAATCACATAGAAACGCACACTATCTGCCAATCTCCAATGCACCGACTCGCCTACGAACAATCATGGCTACACACACTCGTGTTGGGGTATAAAGCCCAATGTGGTCACCCAGGTAAGTGGGCGGGCCGCCAGGTATGTACACATATTCTTTTGTAAAAACCTAATAAGAACTCACTATGCTCTACACATTACAGTAGAGCGCGTTCACCATATCGTCGTGCTCTTCTTCTCGCACTCTCTCTCGCGTCGCACTTCCGCTGATACTCCTTCAACTGGTATCAGAGCTCAGATCGAGGCTCGGGGCAGCACTACAGGAGTCTAGAGTCACCAACTCAGATTGGAGTGAAATTCGACAGGCGAAGACACGGCCCCAACTCTCGTGGGTAAGCCCAAAGGGCTTGGTGTTGTCATAATTTCATTCTGAGGTCATCTCGGCCACCGTTCGGCTTCGACAAAGGTCTATGCAGGTCATTTTCGACTACGTGGTCTCGAAGGGTGCATATCCGACTCTGCAAATTTGGGGTTTTCGGCCTACGACTGCAAGTGTTGAGGATATCGACACTCCCAGAGTGTTGATTTGTGGCTGTCTACACATCGAAGGATGGCTCACAGTTCTTGGAGGCGTGTCACATACGACACGGGCGCATCTACACACAGACTGTAGGCGACATCCACTAGTTCATCAGGTAGCTTGTGTTTGCTGCTTGATATTCCAGATTTCATCCTGACATTGCAGGTACTTCCACATGGGATGTATTGTCAGAGATGATGTATGTCTGTTGAGGGTTTGCTGGCTGTGAGTCACGCAGCAAACACCCGCCGCAGTGGTTACAGCATACAGTGGGAAATTTGTGGATGTATGACTTTGTGGGAAGTCTATGTACTGTCAGATTTACTGCAGCCTTTGTTGAGGGTCGAGTGAGGTTTTATTGATCTGGGGGATTCTCGAATGTTGAGATCCTTTCGGTGATACAGGTCTTGGAGCGATCCCTTGAGCACCCTTAGATAGGCAGCTAGGATGTATTGACTATGAGTTAGACAGTTGGGATTGCATCTTTGCTTTACTACCGTTGAGGCATTGTCGTAGTCTATGCTTACACAACAGTGACAGGACAGTCAGAGACAGTACAGGTGCAGGACAAGTTTACCCGCAGCTTACAGTGTCAGAGAGACAGTGTTTTTTGAGTTGTTTTTTGGTCTGTTTTTTGAGTACACCAGAGCCATTTTACAAAGGAGACTCTGCCAAAATTTATGCAAAATCTGAAGCTTTCTTGGTTCATTTGACATGTTGATATTGGTTCAGAGGTCAGTTTACAGGGGAAACTCTGCCGAATTTTTCCCAGGAAAGTAAACTAATGTGAAGCGTAGCTATGGCTGGATCACAGGACACTGCTCTTTACAATATCAAGAAGCTGGATGGAACCAATTTCCCATTGTGGAAGAAGCAGATTTGGCACGTGTTGGTACAAAAGAAGCAGATAAAACCTATAAAGCTCAAGGGGATAAAACCAGAAGATATGGACGAAGATGAATGGAGCGAAATGGATGAATTGGCACTTTCTACCATTATGCTGACTTTGGCAGAAAGCGTTTACTTCAATGTAGCAGACGAGATGTCGGCTTATCAAGCATGGTTAAAGCTGAGTGATCTTTATGAGAAGCAGAGTGCAGCTTCACAGGTATACTGGCTTAAGAAGCTTGTTGACTTGAAGATGAAAGAAGGGGCACCTATGTCCAATCATCTGAATGAATTCAACACAATCTATAGTCAGTTGTCAGCTCAAGGTGTCAAGTTTGATGAACCTGTTAGAGCTATGTTCCTGTTGATCACATTGGCGGAAATTTGGGACACTTTTCGCACAGCTGTTAAAGAGTCTTTATGGCTTAAAACAATCATCGAGGGCATGGTACCATAAATTCCACAAGTTTATGCTTTCTCAAGGCTACAAACGTAGTGAGTTCGATCACTGTCTATATACAAAGAAGGCTAAGGATGGCAGTTGGCTAATCCTTATTTTGTATGTGGATGACATGTTGATTGCTGGCAAGCACTTGGAAGAAATTTCAGCTTTGAAGTCAAAGATGGAAAAATCGTTTGACATGAAAGACATGGGTGAGGCAAGTCATATACTTGGTATGCGCATTGAGAGAGACAGATCAAAGAAGTTGATTTGGTTATCTCAAACAGAGTATATTGACAAGGTTTTGCAACGTTTCAATATGGAGAAGGGAAAGGCATTGAGTGTTCCATTGCCACCATATGTGAAACTTAGCAAACAAGATTGTCCTGTGTCTGAGGAAGAACGGGCTGAAATGGATAAGATTCCATATGCGCCTGCAGTGGGTAGTTTGATGTATGCAATGATTGCTACTCGCCCAGACATTGCATTTGCAGTGGGAGTAGTAAGTCGATACATGTCAAACCCAGGCAAGAAACATTGGGAGGCAGTGAAAGGAATATTGAGATACCTGAAAGCTACAAAGAGTATGCGTATATGCTAGGGGAGTCAGGAGCTAAGTGTAAAGGGTTTTACAGACTCAGATTATGCAGGTGACTTAGACAACCGAAGGTCTACGTCAGGGTATGTCTTTACATTGGCTGGTGGAGCAGTATCATGGCGTTCTAGATTACAAGATTGTGTTACTCAGTCTACTACAGAGGCTGAATATGTTGCAGCATCAAAGGAATGCAAAGAATCAATTTGGCTTAATCGACTAGTAACAGATTTGGGAATCAAAGAAGAGATGCCTGTGTTATATTGTGATAGTCAAAGTGCTATACAATTGGCTCGCAATCCAGTTTATCACTCAAAGACAAAGCATGTGGATGTGAAGTATCATTTCATCAGGGAAATGCTCGAGGATAAGCAACTTCAGCTTGTCAAAGTTCACACCACAGAAAATCCTGCTGATCTACTTACAAAAGGACTTCCCTCAGAGAGCTTTGCGCATTTTCGCAAGCAGTTAGGTGTAGGGTAGTACATCACTTCTCTACATCTCTTGTATATTAGCTTGTATAGTAGCTTCTCTCACACTTAAAGTACCACATTGGACTTTAAGTGGGAGGTTGTTGGGGTATAAAGCCCAATGTGGTCGCCCAGGTAAGTGGGCGGGCCGCCAGGTATGTACACATATTCTTTTGTAAAAACCTAATAAGAACTCACTATGCTCTACACATTACAGTAGAGCGAGTTCACCATATCGTCGTGCTCTTCTTCTCGCACTCTCTCTCGCGTCGTACTTCCGCTCGTACTCCTTCAACTCGACCATAACTGCAAACACTTATCGACACCCCATCATCCCACACTTGTACCCACCGATACATATCGACCACATATGTTCTGAGCGAACATACACATTGCAATGCACTCTCTACATGGCATTATGGATACGAAAATAATATGAAATTGTGAGTGCAATTATAAATATAATGATTAGTTATATATCCTCTACGATTTGAAAACAATAAGACGCAACTATTTTCACATGCTACAAACAATCATCAACATCTATATTGAAATGATGATAATTAATTGCAAAAAACACATGAAAGCAATAATGTTGATGATTGACCATCTCCTGCACTAACAAGATTTTATAATACATAATGCACTCCCTGTATAAACCAATACATAAAACAAGGCAATCAAATCTTCAATACAATTACACAATTGAGGACTACTTGTACCCAATCAAGGATTGTAGCCTCCTTATGCATCCAATTCAATCTATAAAAGCTAGTTTCACCCAATTAAGAATTATAGATCGCATATTGTGCAGTGACAATGTATATCAATTCAAATCTATGATGGTGAAAAATGCAAGGCTTCAAGGATCTTTATATACCCAATACACAAGTACAGGGCATCCGACCCTTGACTATCAACTCGTTATTTAAATATGCTCATCTTCTAAAACCAACTTCGGCCCTTTTATGGACCAATGGCTTCGTCACAATGAGCATGACTCTCCAAATTCTCAATTATTTTGGTTTTGTACCTTTATGTTCGGTGAAGGGTTTAAGTATTTTTAGAAGTGATTACCAAATTAAGAAACATGTTCGGCCCAAAAAAATGACCTGTGACTCTGTAACCTTAGGTCAATTCACAAGGAGATGACTATACCCAGCGCTTGGATACACTCCCAAGAGATTTGTCCAGTTAAAATGCTAAAGTAAGAAGTGGTTTAATATATACAGTCTGGCCCACTGGACCTTTTTTTTTTTCCTGGTGGTCCCGCCGGGAAAACCCTATAGCTCAGAGGGCCCCTCCGGGAAAATGAAAAAGCCCAACGGGCCTACTGTCTCTATTGGTTTTTACAAGTCACCATCAAGACGTTAACAATTAACGTGATCACGTCTTTTTTATGTGTAGTTACTTGTGTTATTAATGTGATCACACGATCGTGATCACGTCAGTGAAATCCCCATTGGGGAGTATTGGACACCTGTCCCCTTGCTAATTTGGAAAGATTTCATGAGATTTGTTTCCTCTTAGGGAACTTGAACTTTACCTGCTCTCTTGAAAGGGGGGTGCACTAGCAACTTCGCTAGTGTCCCTTGGCATTTTTTTATTTATCTTTCGGGCTTTATTTTCCTTCATTTCCACCTTTGGATAGCCTTTGATTTAGCCCACATTTGGCCGGCCTCTCTTCCACTGGCTCGTTGGTCCACCCTTGAAGTGTCCTCTTCAACCACCCGGCTTTGTCTCCCATCGATCAGCCACTCTGTCTCCCTCTCTCATCTGTATCCGGTGCCATGGGACAACTCCCCTAGCACTAGTGACATCGCTAGTGGGGGCTCCCCCTCCCTCACAAAATTAGGTCCAAAGGCGGGCGCGAGACAGAGCCCTACGGGGCTGCCATGTCATTTGTCGACTCGAGCCAGCAAGTCCGTCCACTGATGCGCATCAATGTTGTCGTGCACCCCCAACTCTATCTACGGTCAAAAATGCCGCTAGGTCGCGCCCGAAGGCCGCCCGCACAACGCTCACAGGGTAGCCTCCATAGCCACGGGGTGAGGGAGCTCCCCTCCCCTCTCTCCCCCTTGTACACATCCAGAAGGGGCCACGTCCCTGCCTTTATACACCATTCATTGGTCTCAATACTCCGCACGTGGGTTTAACACCGAGCCACGTGACAGCCTTAGCCTCCTTGACCTCCAAAGGCCAACTTTTGATGACAAATTCTACCAAAAGTCTCAAAAATCCCCACTATTCTTTATCAACACTCCACTGAGTGCCGTTTGTGGCCTGATAATCCAACCGACAAGCCACAAAAACGAGCTTCTAGATCCGGTCCCATGCTACAACCTATACCATCCGCAATGCATTTTGGTCTCTTGAGGCGCCTCAGCAGATGCGACCAAAAATCAAGAAAAACACCTGCAACCTTCTTTTGGGCACAATTCTCGATGCACTCTGACCGGCACACAACTAGCTCCAAACAAAACTTTGAAGCTCCATATCTTGATACTCGTGATTCGAATTGCTGATCTGAAAAGACCAATAGGCTCCATAAATCAAGCACTATGCATCTATCCACTGAAACTGGCTCCAACTACCTGGCATCACCTGCCCCATCTGTTCCAGATCTACAATGCACTACACCTTTAAACTCAAATATCTTGGGCTCGTTAGCTCTGTTTGGCAAGTCATCTAGACGTGCTCCTTCACCACTTCAAGCTCTACATATCTGGGCCAAAAACTAGCACCTTGAACATTCTTCACCTGTCACCCTGTCTAAACCAATCTGGAATTTGGCTTATAAAACCACATAAAGCATACATTCACTTGTTGCCACTTGCCTACCCAAGATCTTTGTAGTTGCTCTTGTCCTTTTCCATGCTTCTACAAGCCTGTATATACCTGTCCATGCCATCTTCTATGGTCAACCAACTTTGGCTGCACCAACATATTTTCTTAGGAACATACAAATCTGAAGGGAGTGGATCCAGAAGTATGCCATCATCACATACCACTGCCAGACCAATAAGGCTGGAGAGATACAGAATGAATTCTAATTATACAAAGAAGATCAAAGAGGAGATTGATAATTTTCTTAAGGCAGGATTCCTTACAAAGGTAGTAATCCCTATAGTGGTAGTCCCAAAGAAGAACAGCAAGATCAGGGTCTGTGTCGACTATAGGAAACTCAATGCCCAACCATTAAAGACCCCTTTCCATTTCCATTTATAGATATGATGCTAGACAAAATTGCAAGTCACAAAATGTATAGCTTTATGGATGTGTATAGTGGCTATAACCAATTGAAGATTGCACCAGAAGATCGTGAGCAAAATTGACATTCATAACTGAGTGGGGAGCATTTATGTATCTAGTAATGCCATTCGGACTTTGTAATGCTCCAGCGACATTTTAGAGGTGTATGATGGAAATATTCAGTGAATTTTTGCATAGATTTTTAGCCATCTTAGTGGATGATTTCATTGTATTTTCCACTGAAGAGATGCACATATTATTTCTAGAGATGGTTTTTGAAAGGCGCAGGGAGAAAAGAATCTGCTTAAACCCATTCAGGTCTATGTTTATGTTCTAGAAAGGTCAGTTACAGGGACACATTATTTCAAGAAATGACATCGAAATGACTAAGAACAAGATCAAGAGTTCAACAAGCTAGAGCACCAACTACGGTCTCAGAATTGAGTTCGTTCTTGGGGTACATTAATTTTTAGCAAAGATTTGTTCACATGTTTGTAGCTAAAGCCTTACCCCTTTGGAGCTCACAAAGACAAGAACTAAATACATCTGGACTGAAGAATGTGAGAAAAGCTTTCAATGCTTGAAAAATGCAATTAACAGGAAGCCAATTCTTTCGCCAACCCAATTGAGATATTATCTTTCATGTACATGTTGATGCTTCACGAATGGCGATGGGGGCTATACTAGCTCTGCCTGATGGGAAGACATACTACCCTATCTACTTTTCCAGTCACAAATTCAATTCAACCGAACAAGGATATTCAACAACAGAAAGAGAGGCACTATGAATGGTGTTTAGTGCAACTAAGTTCACATTACCTACTGGGGAAATTATTTCACTTTTGTTGATCATCAGGCTTTATTGTTTAGTGCAACTAAGTTCACATTACCTACTAAGAAAATTATTCCACTTTTATGTTGATCATCATGCTTTATTGTTTCTAATGAATAAAGTGATCATACAAGGAAAATTGATCAGGTGGATGATGTCCTTAATGGAATTTGAATTCAAAATTTTCCACAAACCAGGAAAGTCACATTGTGGACCTGACTTTCTTTCAAGAAGCACTGAAGGCAACATCCTTGAGAGATGAACCAGTAGATGTTGAAATGTTTCAAAGCACAATTGAGGAAGAACCAGACCTAGAATCAAAAGAAGTATATGATTTTCCTTCAACTAGGCAAATTCCTAGAAGATGGCCTCAGAATAAGAAAAATGCATTGATCATACGGTCTGAAATTCACCATTATTGCAGGAGCACTTTATAGACTGGGAATTGATGGAGTGCTTTGGAATTGTGTAGCTTTAAAAGGACGTATGCAAGTCATTACTAAATCACATAATGTTGATGCCAAAGGATATTTTTCAGTTGACGTCACATACTAGAAAAACCTTCAAGTAGGATTATGGTGGCATTCAATGATGGCTGATGTCAGAACATTTCGTAAGACTTGTGATATCTGCAAGAGGATGGGTAGACCCACAACAATTGACATGACACCACTAACTCCAGTTATACCATTAGGGATATTTATGAAATGGGGATTTGAATTCATAAGACAATTCAAAAAGGTCACTCCCAAAAAGAACACGTACATCACTATGGCTACCTACTATGTCAGCAAATAGGTGGAGGCAAAATCTCTACCAGATAACACTACTAAGTCAACTGTTTCATTATTTTATGAAAATATCATGTGCAAATATGGTTGTCCCATTGAGATAGTTTCAGACGAGGGCACTCATTTCATTGATGATATGACGGAGATTCTCATGGGAGTGAACACTTGAGCGTGGTGTGTGTCGGGTGTGTTGAAATGAGCATTGATGATGTGTGTGGGTTAAATGGCAGTCTTGCTAGCGTGCCTGTTTTGAGAAGTGTGTAGGCGGTGGCCTATGAGTGTGAATTGTATCTTTTGAAGGTGTTTTTAAGAGGATAGGGATGTTGGGAATGCCTTGAGCTATAGCGAGGCAACTGTGTGTGTTTTGAGTGTGTTCCTTATTCCCCTTCTCCATCTTCTGTTACCCCCACAGAGGAGAAATTTTTGGCGTTGGTCGGCATGACGTCTAGAATCTATGGGCCAATTTTCATAGGTGAAGAGAGTTCAGATAATTGGATTGCAGACTTTGAGTTGTATATGATGTTACTGCGTATGCCAAACGAGGACAGCAAGATGCGAATATTCTTGTTGGTGATGCGCGGTAAAGTGAAATTGTGGTACAAAGCATTGGAAGGTGAGCCAAGGCATGCTTGGCCGGCTCTACGAATGTGTTTCCTACACAATTTTTGCAAAGAGGTGTCCCATGTCAAGATGGATGCCAAGCTGAAGGTGCTCAAATAGGATGTAAGTGAAGAATTTAGTTTGTTTTTGGATCGTTTTGAAGTATGTTGAGTAGAGTTAAAGGTTGCCATGCAATTGGTTGTTGGTGGCGACTAATTTAACCTAGATAAATTCATGGTGTGCCTACATCCTAAAGTGAGGGAGAAAGTGGATTTTGAAAGCCTAGATAAATACAATGGTGCAGTGGCCATTCCAAAGGCAAAAAGCAGAAGATAAAAAAGAAGATTGAACAGGGTGTGTGGGGCTACGAAGCGGTGATTCCTACCCAACCCTAGAGTCCGAGGGATGTTGTTCATTAAGAGAACCATGGGAACCAAGGTGTAGCCGTTGTGCCGCAGAATTGGGTGCGAAGCGTATAGGATTTGTCTGAGCCGATGTAAGAATTGTGGTTAAGTGTGATGGATAGAGGATAACCAAGAGGAGCGAGGAGTACAGCAAGACCATTTCTCGGTAGGTGTTACAACTGTGGTGAAGAAGGACACTATGCGCCGGATTGTCCTCATCCGCCAAGAGAAAGAGGTGGTATCTACCTGTTTTTTGGCAGAGGAAGAGGCTAAGCACAACTTAATGGACCAAGGGAACATGCGATCGAGAATCAGGTGCAATCAACTCCTCGGATTGGTGGTGGAGTCCCTAGGGTGAACATTATTGGGGTAGACAAAAAGGATGTTGAAGGTTTGGCCAACAAAAGGGCGAGGGTTAAGAGGGAAACAGAGACCAAGCAGGAGACTCGAGCCCGCAAAGGCAAACAGAAGGAATACGAAGGCAGGGAGCAGTTAAAAACAAGCAAAAAGAGAAGGCATTGCAAAATCAAGCATGTAGATTTCCAATTGGGACGTGGCTACCCCGAATATGACCTGGTAAGTGATGTGCAAAGCCAAAAATCTAACGTTACCTTTGGTTAATTGCTTGCTTTGAATCCTAAGCTATGAAGAGAATGGTCTACGAGTGTGAGCACAAGGCTATCAAAATCTAAGGGGAATGTGCATGCAGTGCAAAACATGGCATAAAGGGTGGGTAGCTCGACAGATGTCCTTCCTCTGGTGGATGCATCATTGAAGAGAGGATACTAGAACATGCCTATATAGACAATGGATTACAGGTTTGCATCATGACGAAAGCTGCTATGAGGGAAACAAGTGTTAAAGCAGTGGCTAGATCAAATGTGCCCATGAGGATGGCTAACCATGCCAAATCTAGATCTTCAGGCGTGTCTCAGGACGTGAGGGTGAAGGTCATGGGCATTGACTATCTAATCGATTTCTTTGTGATGAAAGCAAGTGATAATGCGTACCCTATAAATCTTGGGTAGGTTGTGGCTGCTTGCAATAGGTGGTAAGCAAGATTGGGAGAGCAGGGTGTTCACCTTGCCTGACAGAGAGAGAGGAAGACATGTGGTTCTTGATTTGAAGACCAAAGAGAGCCGTTTCCACCCTTTGGCGAGAAGAGATGAAGATGATACGACAAGCTACAAGTATAGGACCGAGACCGCCTATGATGAAGGCTAGATAGATACCAAGGAGGAGGAAAGTGAGGATGAAATGTTAAAGATTGACGCCGATTTATTTGGTGTCACCATAGAAGGCTCTCATGCAATAGAAGAGGTGGAACCACAGGTTCATGGCAGAGCTACGGAGTAGGTAGCCTCTATGTTAAGTGAAGATTTGACCAAGCAAGAGAGAGAAGGCTATGTCGAGCTGTGTGCCTCTTTTCCAAAAAAAATTGCAACAAAATATAAGAATATACGAGGAGAGAAGGGTGTAGAGCACAAGATAGTTCTCAAGGAAGGGTATAAGCCAAAAGCATAGAAGCTAAGAAGGTTAGGAGAGATTCAAAAGGAAGCCCTTTGGCAGCATATTAACCAACTGTTAGATGCAGGTATCATATACCACGTAAAGGAGTGAAAGTTGGTTTCCTTAGTGGTTATCACCCCTAAGAAGAATGGGAAAGGGAGCGTGTGCATCAACTACAATGCATTGAATTCAGCGACCAAGAGAAACCGCTACCCAATGCCATTTCAAGATGAAATCTTATATCAGGTTTGGCAGGCCATGAGAGATACTCTATCATGGTTGAATGTTTAGGGCACTTTTAGATAGGTATTGCATTTGAAGACCAGTTGAAGATGAAATTTATCTCTCCATGGGGATGTTTTTCCTACCACAAGATGCCATTTGGTTTGGTGAATGCCTACACCACTTTTCAGGATTGGATGAACAGACTGTTTGGTCCTTACTTGGGCAAGTTCATTAGGGTTTTCATGGATGACATTGGGTGTTATAACCTAAGGGCGGATCATTTGACAAACTTGCAACTATGATTTCAGAGGCTTGATGAAGAAGGAGGCCAATTGAACCCTAAAAACTATGCTTTCAGAGGCTTGATGAAGAAGGAGGCCAATTGAGCCCTAAAAAGTGCAAGTTCGCACGGCCTCGAGCTCAACTGTTGGGCCATGTGGTGTCGCAAAACTAGATTGAAGCGGAATTAGAGAAGGTCAAGGCTCTAGTCTTGATGGAGCCTCCCTCTAATGCTCAAGGTTTGGTCTTGTTTGTGCACAATATAAAGTATTTATCGCACTTTTTTTGGATGTTTTCATAGTATGTGTATCCTCTTCAAAAGAGGGCTCAACAAGTGCATGGATTTGAGTGGGATGAGGAAGCTCAAGAATCTTTTGGTAAAGGAAATTTTATGTCAATTGCCAACAGTGTGTCCTCCCCACCATAAGGATGATTTCTATGTGGCGATGACAGTAGGTATCGTGGCTATTGGAGCAGTGTGTTGTTGCAAAAGGTAGGAAGGAGCTATAAATGTATCTACTTTGAAAGCAGGGTGATAAGTCGTCCTAGAGAGGCGACCTACACCAAAGAAGAGTAATCACTGTGCATCATGGCGTTGTTTTTTGCTTGCAGGAAGTTTATAGTGCACCTCATTGTGCGGAATGTTTATGTGTTGACGGCTAACAATTTGTTGCCTGAAGTGGTGTTTCACTTAAATCCAGGAAAGAGGACCATGAAGTGGGTGATAGAGTTAGGAGTTCAAGTTCGAGTTCAAGATCGACCACACTAGACGATCCCATTTAGCAGACATTTTGGTTAGTAAGGTCGTTGAATTACCAATTTGCCCAAGGGTGGTACAAGATGAAGCCAAGGAGGAGCCAGACTTGGTGGGAGATTCTACCATGTGGTTTAATGGCGCATATAGGATGGTGATGCAAAAATCAGGTGAAGGTGTGGTGATATAGGACCTATGGCAAGGTGGTCTTTTCAAAGGCCTATGATTTGGAGGATGTCCACACCAATAATGAAGCAGAGTACCTCGCCCTCCATCTAGGTTTGAAGCAATGCGGGGAGTTTGGCATTTCCGGGTTGGTGGTGAAAGGTGATGTGTTATTGGTCATCAAGAAATTATTGGGCCAATGACAAGTAAAGCGTGATTCCTTAAAGCATTGGTTCATTGCTATCAAGAAGCTGCTGAATTTCTTTAAGGAGACCCAGTTTAAGCATTTGAAGAGAGAGCAGAACCAAGAGGCGGACTAGCTAGCAAGCAGCAAGGTGCAGGTACATGTTGCAGGTATATATGTGGCCCCAGCCATTTACATAGGTAGGGAATCATTGAAGGAGCAGAACCAAGAGGCGGACGAGCTAGCAAGCAGCAAGGTGCAGATACATGTTGCAAGTATATATTTTTGGCCCCAACCATTTACACAGGTAGGGAATCATTGAAGGAGGTAGAAGATTTTTTGAGCACGGGACAATGTCTCGAAGGTTTATCCAAGTTGCAGAGGAGAAGTATAGTACAAAAAGCTTGCAAGAGTTTATACTAGTAGGCGAAGACCTAATGACCTATGGTAGAGATGGGTGCTAAGGAGAGTGCTCTATACATAAGAGATTAGCTTGGTGTTGGAGCAATGTCAAGAGGAGAGAGAAAACCAAGGAAAAAGACCAGGTACTATTCCAAGTGTTGAGAGCAGGTTTTTGGTGGCCTATAGTAGTGAAGGATGTGCAAATTGGTGCAAGACCTGCCACAAATGCCAGATTATGGGAGAGAGGTGTTTGATAGCCAAGTCGTAGGGAGCCATCATCACTCAAAATGCTTTCAAGAGGTGGGGTTTGGATGCCATTGGTCCACTCCCTACGTATACAAGTGGTAAGAAGTATGTTGTGGTAGCCATCAACCACCTCACCAGGTGGGTCGAGGCAAAAGTTGTGAAAGAGGTGAATGCATAAGTTGTAGCCCAATTTGTCTTTGCTAACATCTATTTTTGTTTAGGAGTGCCGTGGGTGCTCAATTTTGATAGGGGCCTGGGTAGAAGCAAGATAATGCGGGCATTGGTGGAGAAGCTAAAGGTTCAACATCAGTTTTCCTCACCTTATCATCACCAATGCAATGGTCTTGTGGAGAGTTCCAATGGGTAGATCGTTAAGATTCTGACAAAATATGTGTACAAGCAGGAGACAAAGTGGGAGGTCAATCTAGAGAAGTGCTTATGGACGTACATGACATCCTAGAAAGTGGCAACCAACTTTACTCCGTTTGAGTTGGTCTATGGTAAGGAGGCAGTTCCGCCTGTGCATGAGCAACTAGGAGCTTTGAAGGGTATGTGGCACATCAATGCCACTCCACAAGAGGTTCTACAAGATAGGATTGTCAACCTTGAAGCATTGCAGATGGATAGAGAAGTAGCAGTAAACTACTGTCTGAAGCAGCGGGAGAAGTGAGTGCCCAAAGTCAATAAGAGTTTTCTAAACAAAAAGATAGAAAAGGGAGACCTAGTGGTGAAGTACAGAAGCTACTTGGACTTCACCTTTCAAAAGAAATTCAAGAAGAAGTGGACGGGTCCGTACAAAGTGAAAAAGGCCTTTCCGAATGGGACCTATCAGCTGGTGAGAGCTAATGGTAAGCTTCTTAGGAACATGGTAAACCATGTGCAGCTCAAGCTATACGTTGACAGAGGAGTGGTGCCTGATGTGCATCAGATTGTAACCAAGGGGGTGGGCAACCCACCTAAAAGTATGTCATGTGAGGAGGAGACAAAGCTTTGTACATAGCCTGTACATACAGTTTTGGTCATTTAAATGCTTTTGGTTATTTGTTTAGTGTGGAAGCTTTCAAACTTTTGTAAATATACTTTTGGTCGAACATAAATGCTCAATGAGGGGGAGGGAAATGAAGGTACATGCAAAGTTATTTGAAGATATAAGTGGTGCCAAGTGGTGCTAAGGGTGCATACAGGTGCTGGGCAAAGGGTTTAAGCAAGCAAGAAAGACATGGGCAATACAAGCCCAACGAAAATGTATGTCTAATGTGGTTTTTTTAGGCCAAGAATTCTCCAAAAAGGTCCAGTTGGGATGACAATTCAAAGTGCCTAAAGTGTTGGGATAGTGCCCAAGAATGTAGTGCTTGAGATTCTCAAGAAGCTCGTCCAAACAGCTCATCCAGTGGAGCCACGGTGTGAAAGATAGAGCTATCCAAAGTTGGAAGGTCTTGTAGATCCTCGATGGATAGGGCAGGTATGGATAGGTGGTCAAAGCTATTACGAGTGTATAGGGTTGTAGTGCTTGAGTTGCACAGCAGGCCGACCTTCTCGGTTCACTGATTGGAGCTCCAGAGGGAAAGTTATGGCCAATAAAATATTTTTCGGGGGCTAGGTCTATGGCCGCTTGGTCGCATTTGAGATCACCCTATCTGGCATTTTTTGGTCCTTGACAGGGTCCTAGAAGGTAGGGCAGATCATGTGGGTTTGGCAAGGTTTGACAATTCACTGACCAGTGATCGACTTATGCCAGTTGGGAGTTTGACAGTAGTGGTTGGCCGGGTGGCACCAGGTAATTTTTTTGGTTTTTTGCGGCCTTCGATGGCAGGCTCGGATAAGTATAAAGGCAATGGAGTTTGCATGGCTTGCAGACATCACCGGGTATTTTTGGTCGAGCTTTACCGTCTGGGAATCGGACCAATGAAAAGAGAATGGGGACAATTCAAAGTTGGGGGCAAGAGAGAACTTTCTTGTGTGGCCCTTGTGAAGTTCTGAGTGACTTTGGGGAGCCCTTGAGGGCCAGCCGAGTAAGAAGCGTCACGTGCCAGGCATATTGTCACACATGCGACTGCAAGGGCTTGGGGGTTGGAAATAGCGTGGCCCATAGACGGAATCTCAAGTGGGAGAGTGCTCCCTTGGAGTTGCGTTGGCTATGGCGTGCTCATTTGGCAGCGTTGGGCGGCTCTGTGGGCGACAGTGGCGGACAACGCTATCGCTGCAGATGTGGTGGTCGGGCGACGGATCTGGCCATTGGATAGTGATCACGATGATGACATGGCATGCCCAACTACGGATTTGCTCATGTGGGCCGACCAAAATTTTTGAAGGCAAATGGGGCTAGCGCTAGTGTCCACCAGGATCAGGTGAAGGCTCAGAGAGTGAGGAAGTTGATCCAAAAAGGCTCAAGCCTTGTGAGAATTGTCAAGTGAAGCCTTCCAAAAGGTCCAATTAAAATAAAGTTGCCAAGAAAGGGAGGGGCTCCCCTATAAACCCCTTTTTGTTATCATTTTAATGGATTTTTTCCTTGTTCTTGAGTAGTAGAGTTCAAAAGACCAATCGTGAGTCTTAGAGACAGTTTTTTTGTGAGCTTGCCGCTTGTGGTGTATGGAAGCTAGTGTCTTGTGAAGAAATCAAAAGCCATTTCCCCCCGTTTCTGGTAACGTTTCCCCCTTCCCCTCTCTTTTCTCTTGCTCTTTGTGTGTGTCGGTGCTGGCAAAAGTGTGTGCCCGCGGCCCGTTTTGTGTTGCAAAGGGAGTGAAAACTTGAGCGTGGTGTGCGTTGGGTGTGCTGAAATGAGCATTGACGGTGTGTGTGTGAGTTAAATGGTAGTCTTGCTAGCATGCATGTGTTGAAAAGTGTGCAAGCGGTGGCCTGTGACATCAGGGAAAATTTGGACTCACAAAAGGGCCTTATAAGGATTTGACTTCCTCTCTCATGTTCAAAACGGACATGCGGTAAAATTTTTGCAAATCACCTCTAAACTTGGCGGAGATTTGACAGTTAGAATCTACTCTTCAAGCTCTTTCTATTGATATATAGCACGCCATGAGATTCCTCATATTTTGAAAGATTCTATTTTTGATTCTCTTGTGATGTGACAACTCCGTTTAAAATCTAGAGAATAAAAAATAAAATCTTTCAAAATATGAGGAATCTTGTGGCGTGCTATATATCAATAGAAAGAGCTTGAAGAGTAGATTCTAACTACCAAATCTCTACCAAGTTTAGAGTTGATTTGCAAAAATTTTACCACACGCCCGTTTTGGACATGAGAGAGGAAATCAAACTCCTTATAAGGCCCCTTCGTGAGTCCAAATTTTCCCTAATGGTGTGAATCGTATCTAAAAGCATAGGCGTGTTGTGAATGCCCTAAGCTATAGCAAGGCAACTATGTGTGTTTCTGGGGTGTGTTCCCCATTCCCCCTCTCCAACGGAAATCAAGTCCTTGTTAGGAAAGAAACTATGGATGAAAGCAACAAGCAAATAAAGAATAATAAAGAAGATGCGAAATGCAAGAGAAGACTTTGGAGAAGCAAAATGTCACACCACAAATCCCAGACTGCCCAAACAATGAACATGCTTTTCTCTTTCATTCATCTACACCTAAGCTTCTAACAGTAACAAACTACGACGACGGTGCAAGTCCCGTAGTTGAAGAGGGTCAAGAGGGTGAAAACAGTGGCAAGAGAACCCATGACATTGCAGGCCGCTATTCCTTGAAAATAAAAGGCACCTCTCCACCTCCTGCTCCATTAAAAGGAGGGACTTTTGGCATCCCTCTCCACAATCGCTTTGAAGTGCTATAGGAAAAAAAGTCCCTCGACTCTAAAGAGCCTGTTGTTTCTCTTCGGACCAGGTCTGCAGAGATTGGGTAGGAGTCTGGATATAGAGGATTTTGTCCCTCTCTCCCCACGAACTCCACACTACAAGTGTTGTCCTAGAATGTGAAGGGCATAAGAACGAGAGAGGAGCAAGAAAATATTTGGCAATGCATGAAGAGGAGAAAAGATATAAACTGTTGGTGTCTGCAAGAACACCACCTTGATGCCTCAGCTCCGAGAAAGAAAACACTTAATGAACTACTTTTCTTTTATGGAACCTCTCCCAATGGATTTAGTGGTGTGATGACACGAGTCCACGGGGATCTAGAGCCAAAAAAGAAATTTCAACACCCGTCTGGGAGGGCTCTTGCGATGTCAATTAAGGTATAAAAATATTTGTTCACTATTGTCAACATATATGTCCCTAATGATTCCAAAGGCAGGATGATGTTATGGAAGAACCTCTCACAAATGCAAATTGGGGGGGAGTTTCACATGGTGGGAGACTTTAATATGATCTTTTCTAGACAAGATAGGCAGGGCCCTGCAAACATTCTTGCTAGGGGTGAGTGTAAGAAATGGATTTCCCTAGAAGATAAATGGGCTCTGGTTGATGCCTGGAAGACTGGCCCACGGAAGGATGACGCGGGTTTCACTTACCACCACAGTCTTTATTCCTCCCAGTCTGCCTCTAGACTTAATAAGCTCTATTTTTCTCACAGCAGGGATTGGATGCCTTCTTCATTGCTTATGAAGGTCCTCGTAAATGAGTTTCTCAGATCATTTTTCTCTTCTTTCAACATTGGTATTTACTACAGAATAATACATCATCGTAGGGTGCCAAGAAACTACTTATCACCTACCCAAATCTATTTAAAGATACTCACTTTAAAGCTCTGGTGTCTCGAGCTGTGGAAGAACTAAGCCAGGACATCATCAAGGAAAGGACACTCATAAAAAAGATTTAGTAAAAAATTCCAAACTGCAATTAAGAGAGTTGGACCAATGCTCAAAAAGGCTAACAACCAAGTAACTTCATTCTTCAAATCCAAATTTGAGGAGTTAGGCCAAAAGAAAATGCAAGGCAAGGCCTTTAACCAAGATCACATGGAATGGCTAAAGATCAAGCAGACCTTTCATGAAAGAGAAATGATGGAACTTACTAATCTCCTCAAGCTTCAGGCCAAAAAAAGGAGAACAAGGAGTTGAGATCAATGTAGCCAAATCATTGGAAAGGAGGACTCTCTCTCTCCCATGATCAAAGTAGCCAGGGTAAGATTTTTACAGCCACCCCAAAATTAGTAGACTTAGAACGAGCTAATTATTTGAAAATTTCCCTTACCTGAACTAATGATCATTTTTAATTGCTTATAAAGAGGTGTAATAGATGGGGTGGACTCAATTCTTAGTCGTTTATTCAAAACAGGAGATCAATAAAGATGTTAGGTCTACGTATATAGAAAGATCTAGACCAAAATCTAGGGTATTTCTTGGGACTTATAACTAAAATGCCCAATTTTGGACCTTGAAAATCAAGGTCCAATTGATTTACAATTGGGAATTTTCATTTTCAATCGGAAAATTTACACTACAAACCAGGACATGTGAGCATTGGAAGGTGACGCTTCCTTGTGCGACCATCATCAGATAGTTCTCTCTTTCGGCTTTCGAGCGCTCTATACTTTTTTCTTTACAATCTAATTTAATAACTAAGAAATAAAGAGATCCATAATTGTACACCTTAGTTCAAGTCATAGGACCATTGGTTTCAACTTCTTCCAAAAAAAGACCCATTCAATATCTCACAACTTTTGTTGTGCTACAAATAAGAAAAGAATTATGAATTAAGAGAGTGGTTGGAGGCTGAAAATCCGCCGTCGATAATTAGGTTGAGGCCGCTCACAAAAGCTCCATCTTCAGAAGCTAAGTAAAGTGCGGCACGTGCAATGTCCATAGGAGATAGAGAGTGGCCAGTGAGATTAGCATGAGTGTCAACAAAATTTTGGGCTTGCTTCGGGGTATAATTAGGGTCTCCAAAGCCATCATGGAAGTAGTCCATCAAAAGTGGTGTCACCACTCCACTTGGGGAAATGCAATTGACGCGTATTCCATGCTTACCCAAGTCGCTTGACGCGGCTCGCACAAGCCCAAGTATAGCATGCTTGGAGACTGTGTAGGGAATAGGAGCCAAACCACCCAAAACACTAGCTACACTAGCAGTACAAAGTATGACACCCTTAGTTCCCTTGTCCACCATAGCCCTACTTGCATACTTCATCCCCAATGCCATGCCATGCACATTCACTTCCAATACACGACGAAGGTCTTGCATATTCAAGCCCTGTACGTCTTCAACCACAGTCTTTCCCAAAATACCCGCATTATTGAACATGATATCAAGCTTTCCCCATTGCTCAATTGCAAACGCCACAAGTGCTTCCACGTCTGTCTCAAGAGTCACATCACAATGCTTGAATATTGCCACATGCTTGCCCAACTCACTAGCTAATGAAGTTCCTTTCTCGACTTGAACATCTGCTATGATCACACGTGCGCCGTTGTCCACAAAAAGGCGAACACTAGCCTCACCTATGCCGCTTGCCCCACCAGTAATGATGGCCACCTTCCCTTCCAGCCTACAAAAATCAATGAATTAGTTAAATTTTAACCAGAAAACCAACAAAATTTTGCACATTTTAGAGTTTAACGTCGCCCCCCCTTGCCCCTCTCCTTCCTACCTTGGAGGATTCAATCCACAACCTAGAGTGTGAGCACTAAGTGCCCCACATGGCTCATGCATGCCGTTCATGGGATATAGATGTCTAACTCAAGTTCTCACGTTTAAACAAATCGCAGCGGGGAATGTAAACTTATGTAACAAGATATATGGAGTCCGATTAATGTCAGGGCCCTTAGATTGACGGGGTTCTTTGATCCCATATCCCATGCCGATGTGAGATATAACTCTTTTTTTTTGTCGTTAGGAGGGGGGGGGGGGCTCGTCCATAAGTGACACGGGAAGAGAGACAAGGGATTGACGGCATGGGCTCCTTATCGACGGTGCGAATGCCTTGGACCATCGAATCGATGCACCAAGAAGGGGGGGGGGACTATTTGACACCCCCCTTGTCAGGTGGGATCTACAGTCCACCATCTTTGAACGATGTGGACCGTCATTTATTCACAAGAATAAAAAGATTACGACTAATTGAGCCCCTGCGACTCGAACCCACCACCTACACAACCGGAGGCCATGACTCTCCCATTAAGCTATCGCGCGCCATTTGAAATGGAGGTGTGAATATAGAATCTATAGCAAAAATGACGGGGTGGGGATCACATGGTGTTCACTTGGAGATCACTTTGGGATGGTCGGGGTCACACTATAATCACTTGGTAATGGGTGGGGTCACAAGGTGATCACATGTTGATTGGGATTCACACGGAGATCACTTGGCGGTCACTTGATATTCACATCAAATTTACTTGGGGTTCACTTTAATTGTGATCACATGTTGATCACTTGGGGATTAAACTGCCATCAGACGGTGCAAAACTGATCCCGCCGCCCCCAAACAATAGGGACTGTAGATCCCACCTGAGAGAGGGGGTGTCAATAAGTCATGAGGACCTCCACGCTATCTCGCACGGACATGCTCAAATGGGATCAATGGTTGAGGTGATTTGGGCCGTCAGATACACATTTGGAGTATTTGGTAAATTCGGAGAGAAAAGTAAATTCCGGCAAGCTTGTGAATTCGGGTCAATCCGCACTCCATGACTTGAACCCCCGACCTCCCCACCACGAGCCATGTGCTACGTCCTCATGCGTATATTCAAATATAGGTGATTCGGGTACGTCATATTGTAAATATGGGCCGATTAGGAAATTCAGGGCAAATTTGCAAATTCGGGCAACTTAGTAAATTCGGGGCATCGTCAAATCTGACGGTCCATGATTGACGCGCCCCGCATTTTCCTCCTCCACCATTGATCCCATTTGAGCATGCCCGTGTGATATAGTGATGAGGGGGGGAGGGGCATTGGTACGGAACAGGACCAGTAGTCACACTTACTCTGCCACATAGAGAGAGAGAGAGAGAGAGAGAGCATGAACTCAAGACCTCTGCCACATTGAGAGAGAGAGAGAGAGAGAGAGAGAGAGAGAGCCTTTACCGATGAAGAGGGGTTTCTGATTCCTGAGCTGTGACCCAATGCTCTTTCTACCCTATTCACCTTGCAAAAAGCTGCGGGGAGAGAGAGAGAGAGAGAGAGAGAGCGAGCATGAGCGAGCATTTGAGACGGACTCTGGCCGGTCCTTGTACTAGGCTTGTAGAGAGAAACGCTCGTAATCCTCCCTCTCTCTCTCTCTCTCTCTCTCTCTCCAATCTGGCCAGACACTCTCTCTCTCTCTCTCTCTCTCTCTCTAATCAGGTGGAGCAGTGTTGCGTGCATACCTGTTAGAAGAGTTGGCCATGTCGCAAGAGCGTCGAAGGGGAACGCAGAAACCAGACAGTATGACGGGGGTCAGACGATGGAGGGCATCAGGCAGGGCTGGCCTTGTAATCCTCACCAAGAAGATGCTGATTCGCTAAATGTGGCTCACGGTCAAATCCCCCTCCACTACACGACGGGCCTCACTCCTGCTTTCTAATACTACTACATACTTTGCTCAATCATCTCCCAATTTATTAGATGGAATCTCAGCAAATTCCATCCCAACTAAGCCAAGCTCTGTGCATTGCCAAGTCCAGAGGCAAAAAGAAACACGCATCAGCAAGAAGCGAACCTGGTTGGTCCCCAACACAAGGAAGCCTTTTGCGCTAAACCAATCAGTCGATGCCAGCTGTTTGCAAGCTTCTGCCCATTTCGGCATCTCCAAGAATTCGAATTTTAAACGTTTTTTTATTATCATGCATGCATATTAGCTTCATCAAAAGTAATACTGCCTATGGATCTGCTCTCTAATAATCTATATAATAAGTTTATGGCGCTTGGGATTCTGGTGGAAAAATTACCATGTGGCAAAAAATAATGTGTCCAGCTGTTTCCCTCATCTCTTTCAAGGTTTGCCAACATCCCTTTGGTGGAGAGAGAGAGAGAGAGAGAGAGGAAGAAGAAGGAGATATATTTTTACGTTCTAAGCTTAAACGGCTCCTTGCGGGGCCACTTGCTAGAGGCATGGATGGTAGTGGCTTGCTTCCACTCCTTCTCTCTCCATTTCGATGCAACGGCTTAACAGGGGCCAACTCCCACTTCTCTCTCCATGTTGATCTAGCAACCTAGCCATAACTGGTGTTCTCTGCATCCTCCGTTGTCCACATGTACCCTATCATCATCACTAATCTCCATGCTACAAAGGACATCCTTGTAATTGACTTTTACACCCTAAAGACTACAACTCTTAGTTTCCTTCTCCTCTATGACCCTCCAGACTATGCATACCCCGCCAGCTCGGTAACACGTTGTTGCACATCGCCTTGACTTTTGTTGTCGAAGGCAGCCTCCCGCCACCATTTTGGCTGCCCGAGCTCCCCACTCACCACCCGCTTGGTCTCTAGGGTGGCAGCTCCCGTCTCAGAGTCCATCTCCCCAGCTTGTGCAAGCGACAACCAACCATATGTAGCTTGAGAGATGCCCCTCCCCAGGGCTCTATGCGCAAAATATACAATTTCAATATACATCAAAGTTGTAGAAGCCTTTTCATGGGGGAGAAGTTCTTAGCGCCCGACCTAGCATGGAGTTTAAGCCATGAACCGAATTGCATCCAGAGGTACCTAACGACTAGTGCTACACCTGAATGTGGGGTATGAATGAAAGCGTACTCAAGAAAATGACCAAGTGGAGGGTGAATGCATGTATACACCACATTGTGAGAATGAAGAGAGTGAGAGAAGAGTAGAGGGTGAAATAGAGTGCGTAGAGACACATGAGAATGACAAAAGAGAATCTTTAAATTCCTCATCTAAATGAAACAAGCAACCATGAATTAATGCAAGTACAAAATCTGGGTATATCATAACTTCAAAAATATATAAATGACCAGTAGAAGCATCAGACCCTGTGTAGGGATCGAGCAAGCGGAGAATTTCACTTCGCAAGGAGAGAGCCAGAACACCTTCAACTTACCTGAACCAGACATAAGTTGAGGCCACTTTGCCTCCCTCCATGGACCCGAGCTCTGCAAGGATTCCAAATACTAGCAGGTGGTAAGAAATCAATACCGCCCATATTAGTTTAGGCGCCACACCTCTTTGATGCCCAGCATCAGGTGTTTAGGAAAGATCCCCCATGCGTTAGCCGTGCAGGTCGTTCAACCTTTGATGCATTAATCATGTACATGAGCTTAACAAAAATCAAAAAATCTAGGAAATACTCCTGTCAGGACAAGGGCAAGGCCAGGGAGTTACGGACTACGGCCAGAGGCCAGGCTAGGCAATGTGGACAGGGGATCCGTCTAGGGCAAGAGGCTAGGAGCCTGGCTTTATATGGGAGGTTGGGAGGAGGATCTCAAGGTCTAGCTACCCTAGGCTTTAAACGGGTATCAAGAGCCAATCACTTTTTTGGGGGGACAAAAAGGCATGGATAGCCACACCTATCTGGAGCTTTTGCATGTGCATGGAGGCATGAAGCTTCTCTACACAGGAAACTCGACAAGAGCTCTCGAGTGGGCAACCCCGCTTGTGACGAGGAAGGGCGACTGAAGCACCTACGTGAAACCGAGCGGTTTTGGCCTTGAACGGCACGCGAGCCCGTGCTGAAGAGAATACGTCTCTATGGCGGACACAACCGAGCACTTCCCGCGGCGTCACGAGCCTTCCTCGCTCTTGGCGACTCAGTTAGCAAAACTCCATCGCCGTTTTTTCCTGGCTTTTCACACGCTGCCCTAAGGTCAAAACCCTTGGGCAAAATTTGTTGCAATAGCATGCATGCCCACCCCGACATACACCCATACAAGCCAAACGTGTCTCGGCGAACAAACAAGGGTACTGTCCTTGATTCTTGGCATACCTGTCAATAAGCCAGGAGTAATTAAGTTGCAAAATTTTGCACTTAATTATTGTACGGTAATATTTTCGGCTTTGAACCTCAATTTTGTACCCGGCCAAGGGCAACATAACCTCGCCGTAGGGCCGAGAACTTCTTGGACAGGACGTCAATTCCTTGCAACTTCTTCCAAATTGCAAAAACTGTAGCTTAGTCGACGGCGGCTTTTAAGTTTTCAAACAAGTATCCAACATCACTTGTTTTCTTCGGAAGCTAGAATCAACGGCGACGTGTTCAAGCGGTGTAAGTGAACGGACGGATTTACGGGTTGCTTAAAGCTTTGACTACCAATGTAATTAGCACGGCTAATTACCGATTGCGGTGAAACCTACGGCTACGGGATTGTTTTTTGAATCAAGGTATTCTTCTTTCTCTTTCTTACACTGCATGGTGTTGCCATGGATTCAGATATCAATATGACCTTTGATTTCGAGCATCATACGCCTTATCCTTCCCATGATGGCTCGTGGCCGGATGCTCTCACGGAGGGTGCCCGCGACGCTACGGGAGGTGATGACGTTTATGAATTGCTCGATATTCAGAAATTTCATGCACTTCAGACACGCATATCAGTAATGGAAGGAAATTTTGCATCTTTAAATGAAAATGTCACTAAATTATCTACGTTAGTGATACAATTTATGCAGCAATAGGCCAAGGGCCCTGTTGACACACACATGCATGAGCACGCTGCCACTCATGGGCAAGGCCCTTCTATTCATGGACAAGGTCCATCTCCGGATTCTTTGCACACTCTCACTGCAAAGGAGGTGGATGAGTTTTTGAAAAACACCAAAACATCAACTTTTAAGGGAGAAGACCGAGATCACAATAAGGATGCAGTGAATATCTTTCTCAGCAAGTGGGATGGAATTCACGCCTTACGGCGTACTCTGGATGCAGTTAGAACATTGTAGACAAGTCTGACTCTGGAAGGCAAGGCCTACAAATGTGGATATCTCTCAAGGAGAATAATATGATACTAAACACCTTTCAACAAGTACGTGGGTTTATCTGCGGTCTGACGCTAGAGCTTAAGAAGCACGTCAAGACTCAGGACCCTAAAACACTTGAGGAGGCCAGAGTTAAAGCACACATTCATGATGATCCACATGAAAAGAAATCACATAATAATCACGTGCCTACTAATACACATGGTGATACACGCACATAGTATGGGCACAATAAAACGAAATTATAGTAGCCAAATTTGAAGCAGCTAAAAACCCCAAGGGGTCTCGTGGTCCTCTCTCTCCTAAGGACTTTGATAAGGCTAAAAAGAGAAGTTATACTTTCAAAGCTTGGGAGGCGGCTACGGCAAAAATGATTGTCCCAAGGGGAAATCTGTTGCTCACGGCAAGGAGAAAGCAGTGCACATGGTGCAACTGCTGCCTCTTGAGTCTTCCTCACGATTCTCTATAGTGGAAGTAACACACATCGAGGTGGTGCATGAATGTTGTATCACAGCTTCCATGTGGCAACTGACCTTCGGGCCACATGAGTTAGTGCGTATGCACGCATCTCTGCAAGGGCACAAGGTGCGCATCTTGGTAGATGACGGTGCCACTCACAATTTCATTAATTATGCATTAGTGGAAAAACTCAAATTACCCCAAACTCCGAGTTCCCACCGCACAGGGTAGCAATGATGAATGGTTATGATGTCGAGATATGGGATACTCAAGTTTGAGTTGTACTATTGGAAATACAAGGCTATTCCACATCCTTGGATTTTCAGGTTATGAACATGGAGAGGGCAAATGTGGTTCTTAGTAGGGAATGGTTGCATAGCCTAGGACCTTTGATTTCGAGCATCATACGCCTTATCCTTCCCATGATGGCTCGTGGCTTGATGCTCTCACGGAGGGTGCCCACGATGCTACGGGAGGTGATGACGCTTATGAATTACTTGATATTCAAGAATTTCGTGCACTTCAGACACTCATATCAGTAATGGAAGGAAATTTTGCATCTTTAAATGAAAATGTCACTAAATTATCAACGTTAGTGATACAATTTATGCAGCAACAGGCCAAGGGCCCTGTTGACACACACATGCATGAGCACACTTCCACTTATGGGCAAGGCCCTTCTGATCATGGACAAGGTCCATCTCCGGATTCTTTGCACACTCTCACTGCAAAGGAGGTGGATGAGTTTTTGAAAAACACCAAACCACCGACTTTTAAGGGAGAAGACCGAGATCACAATAAGGATGCAGTGAATATCTTTCTCAGCAAGTGGGATGGAATTCACGCCTTATGGCATACTCTGGATGCAGTCAGAGCACTGTAGACAAGTCTGACTCTAGAAGGCAAGGCTTACAAATGGTGGATATCTCTCAAGGAGAATAATATCATACCACAAAGTTGGGCAGCCTTTAAGGCTATGTTTCGAAAAGAATTTTTGCCTACAAATGAGGCAGATCGAAATTGGATGGCTTGAGACACGTGTTCCATGCAACAACACCCATCATTACTTGAATATATCTCTCGTTATCGAGATGTTATCCTCAAGTTGGAAGGACTAGACACCTTTCAGCAAGTACGTGGGTTTATCCGCGGTCTGACACCAGAGCTTAAGAAGCACGTCGAGACTCAAGACCCTAAAACACTTGAGGAGGCCATAGTGAAAGCACACATTCATGATGATCCAGATGAAAAGAAATCACATAATAATCACGTGCCTACTAATACACATGGTGATACACGCACATATTATGGGCACAATAAAACGAAATTATAGTAGCCAAATCTGAAGCAGCTAAAAACCCCAAGGGGTCTTGTGGTCCTCTCTCTCCTAAGGACTTTGATAAGGCTAAAAAGAGAAGTTATACTTTCAAAGCTTGGGAGGCGGCTACGGCAAAAATGATTGTCCCAAGGGGAAATCTGTTGCTCACGGCAAGGAGAAAGCAGTGCACATGGTGCAACTGCTGCCTCTTGAGTCTTCCTCACGATTCTCTACAGTGGAAGTAACACACATCGAGGTGGTGCATGAATGTTGTATCACAGCTTCCATGTGGCAACTGACCTTCGGGCCACATGAGTTAGTGCGTATGCACGCATCTCTGCAAGGGCACAAGGTGCGCATCTTGGTAGATGACGGTGCCACTCACAATTTCATTAATTATGCAATAGTGAAAAAACTCAAATTACCCCAAACTCCGAGTTCCCACCGCACAGGGTAGCAATGATGAATGGTTATGATGTCAAGATATGGGATACTCAAGTTTGAGTTGTACTATTGGAAATACAAGGCTATTCCACATCCTTGGATTTTCAGGTTATGAACATGGAGAGGGCAAATGTGGTTCTTGGTAGGGAATGGTTGCATAGCCTAGGACCTTTGATTTCGAGCATCATACGCCTTATCCTTCCCATGATGGCTCGTGGCTTGATGCTCTCACGGAGGGTGTCCACGACGCTACGGGAGGTGATGACGCTTATGAATTGCTTGATATTCAAGAATTTCGTGCACTTCAGACACTCATATTAGTAATGGAAGGAAATTTTGCATCTTTAAATGAAAATGTCACTAAATTATCAACGTTAGTGATACAATTTATGCAGCAACAGGCCAAGGGCCCTGTTGACACACACATGCATGAGCACGCTGCC
Source organism: Adiantum capillus-veneris (assembly GCF_014529385.1). NCBI lineage: Eukaryota > Viridiplantae > Streptophyta > Polypodiopsida > Polypodiales > Pteridaceae > Adiantum > Adiantum capillus-veneris. Next base: position 52,063,158 of record NC_140937.1, read on the forward strand.
ACTCATGGGCAAGGCCCTTCTGATCATGGACAAGGTCCATCTCCGGATTCTTTGCACACTCTCACTGCAAAGGAGGTGGATGAGTTTTTGAAAAATACCAAACCACCGACTTTTAAGGGAGAAGACCGAGATCACAATAAGGATGCAGTGAATATCTTTCTCAGCAAGTGGGATGGAATTCACGGCTTACGGCATACTCTGGATGCAGTCAGAGCACTGTAGACAAGTCTGACTCTGGAAGGAAAGGCCTACAAACATTAGGAAATTTCAGAGGTCATTTGGAGGGCCATATGAAGAGAGAGAAAAATAGAGCGCGTCCAATGAGCATGAAGGCTACGTTACGTAGGAAAGTACGTGGAAAGACTCAAAAAAAAGGAAAATAGCATAAAACTTTCACGAATCTAGGATTGTAGCATAGTAATTTCCTTCCTTTTACCGAGCTTTTAGGTGCTTGCATGTGGTCCCACTTCTGATATTCTCTTATGGTCATTAACGTACTGGAGGGTGACCATTAAGCCCGCACAAGATATTGGAATTCTAAAACACTTTCCCTCCATTAGAATGCTTTCAAAGTGAATCTCCCTCCACTAAAGCTTTTCTCTGAGAGCTATGGCGTCCACGTCTTCTCGCCCAAGAGGCTCCAGGTGTTTACTATCTCTCACACCAACAACCAACAACTGCACTTTGCCTAGAAGGCCAAGTAGTAGCATATCCTCAATTACAATACCAGCTTCAATAAGTGCAGAGAACCAATGGGTTGGACAAAGGATAAACAAAGGTTCATGGGTCCTCATGCAACCAAGAAGACCCAAGAGATCTAGTGGTATCAACGTTTACCGCTCAGCATGGAAGGCCAGAGTGTTGGATTTCAAAGTTGAAATCGGCAAAAGATCTGTAAAGGAAGTTCTTGTTCAGCATGTGTTTACCCATCCTGAGGTGATAGCAAACGGTGGAAATGTATCAGATATACATCAACCACGTTGCAATTGTAAGTACTCTTGACATGTGAACTTACTGATACTCTCATTATAACTTTTCTTATATATTTTGCAATGTTTCTCCCGCTTGTTATGAGTAATGTCTCCATTCTTCACAGCTCAATTACATTAGATTTGTCATTTGTACTTATTGATACTCTTAGTTTAACTCTTCTTATATATATTGCAGATGTTTATCCCTCTTCTTATGAGCAATGGGAGCCTGTGGAGTGCATAATAGGCCTCTTCCATGTTGTTCATGCCCACATTGGTTCTCTACAGTATTCAGAGAGGAGCAGCAAAAGACTGGCTGATGAGGGAATCTTTTTTTATGACCACTTTTACCAACTCAGCTCAGGGAATAAGAATGGCATGTTGGTGAAAGTGCCTCTACCAACCGATTGGAACACTGTGGACTGGCCAGTTCCCGAGGAAACAATGGTGGAGGCAATGCGAAGTAAGCTCTACAAGGATATACAAAGGTATCTACGTAGCTCTATTCCTACCAAACTGGTTAGAATTGCAAACTTCTGTTCTGTTGCACTCTTCATAGAGCTGTTTCATAGCTACAACATCCGAGTTACAAAAACTATGTTCATGTGCAAGTCATTTCAGCAGTCATCCTGTGACAAACTTCTTGACAAAGGATGGTATGCAAAGGAAGAGATTGGTTTACGGTGCGAGGTCGCGCTTGATACTCTAGTTGTCAAGTACATGATTGCAAGCCAATCACTGTTACTCTCGTTTTGGTATATGCGATCACAAATGCTCAACGGTAAGTACATTCCTATGGACCAGGTTTCTGCAGGTTTGGAAGATAATCCTGCTGTGGATGTGGAAGTGATTGATAAAGAGCATGGCCTACTATTGGTGGTTACAATAAGGGAGCTATGCAGTCTTCAGCATTTGCGGCATGACATCATTGAAGAGTCAATGGACAAGGACCTATCAGATTTTTCCTTTTTCCTAGCTGGCTGTAAGGTGATGCGGCGAAGGGAAAAAGATATTTTGTGCAAAGAGTTGGATGGTCGGGTTGAAGTAGTGTCAATGTAACAGATATTCTTATGAACCCAAGTGTATACAAATGACTTTCAAGACATGAAGTTTATTGAGCTCATTTTTCAATTGTGCCCTGTGAAAAAGTGTGCTTGAAATACATTTCTTTACCACGTCAAATCTCTCTCTCTCTCTCTCTCTCTCTCTCTCTCTCTCTCTCTCTCTCTCTCTATATATATATATATATATATATATATATGTTAGACAAGACAAAGACATGATAGAAGAGTCATCTTAATTCATTAGAAAGTACAAACTCGTCCGTGAACAATGGACTGAGATACAATTTCTGTAAGTATGGAATCAGAATGTCTTCAAGGTAAAAATCGAAGGAATGCCCCTCGAAAGAAGGTGGTGAGACACTTGTTCCCGACGGATTTAGTTCTCTCTTTTCAGGAGTATCATCAATTAGTAGTGTATTAGTTGCATCAAAGGGTACACCGATTTGGCTAAACGGTTTGTACAAAAGAGGTAAGTGTGGTTTTTTAGGGTGGTAGTGTCCCTCAACGGTAACGCATTTTCTTTGATCATACAAAAAGGCAAAATCTGACGTGTGAGCGTGGCATACACTGCAAACTATTGCAACTAGTGGCGACAAGTTTTGCCTTTGCATTGAAGACCATATGGCAACTCTGAAGCGCGGAAGAAGAAAGTGAATAAATTCCTTCGTTCTTGGACGAACCACGACTCGACAAGTTCCCATCCGAAACGTTTGCAAATCCTCAAAGGGTCCTCTGTCACTGAGAGGCACCCGCATCAGCAGCAATCCATTGACGTCCAAGATAATCAACCTCTGTAAAAGTTGACAAGTACATATAAGTAGTTAGAAGCTGAACATATTTTGCCATACTTGAATAGACATTACCGGAACAACCGTATCTACAGGTAGCAAGGGTCCATATTGGGTCTCTGTAGTGTTCATGTCGTTGTTGCTCTCCTCTGCTTTATCTTCATAGTCATCATTCACATCTTCATCAGGGGTCTCCCCCATGGCTCTTTCTGCCTCATTCAAGGTTTCCGCCAAGGTCTTTTCGTCTCCCTCCGTTGATCGGCTTGCCTCATACATCCTTGCCTGATCCATATCATTTTGCTCATCCCTAGGCCTGCTTTCCTCATCCATATCCTTTTGCTCATCTATAGGCCTGCTTTCCTCATCTTGGGTTTCAGCCATAGGCTCTTTTGGCTCCTCCACTGGCTGACTTGGCTCTTTCATTGTCTCCTCTGGTTGTACCTTAGCACCTTCCATATGCTCATTTGACCTTTCCTCATCCTCGGCTCTTTCATCTTCTGCTGATATGACCCCCTCGGCCCGTTGTGATTCCACTGTATCGTATGTAGGGGTTTGTCGTGGTGGCACGTCATGTTTTGTTAGATCAATAGTGCGCTCATCCAAGCCACTATCTTCAAGCTCTCTAGGGCTAGACATAGTAAGCAGGTGTTGTATTAAACTTACCCGGTATCTTTGCAAATAATCATATGTGTAGTTTTTTAAAGCACTCTGCAAAATTGAAAGACCACATGGTGAGAATTCTTTTATAGACTAAACCAAAACTAACTGAATGCATTGCC